>NC_091468.1:25503503-26191003 GCF_027789765.1 Dendropsophus ebraccatus
ACTGTGCCATATCATTTATGCAGAATGCCAGTGGTCAAGAGGACCACAACAGTATTTAAAGCCAGGAAGGAGAAGTTGAACACTGGGCTTTGCTGAACTCCAGGGCCACTTAGGGCTTCAAGCTAGGCCTGGTCATCAAAGTGGCTCAAGTCTCTACATCTATTTGCCTACAAACTTTCATATACAAAGTAGAACTATATTTGCTGAAGATGGACTACCCCTTTAATTTTAACCACAATTGCACAGAAAAAGTTTCCATTTTCTGTAATAAAAGTGAAACATTTTAGTCTTCACCGAGGCGAATGGAAAAATTGTACAATGTTTATCTGCGGCAGGTGAAGTTGGTTACTGTAGCTGTGGCCCAGGATCGCAGCTCAAAGGCTTTTGCAGAACACTTCGAGTTATTTCACTTCCTCTGTGGCGGCCTAACTTCCTCCAGTGTTGCACAGCAGCCTCCACTCTGCACCCCCCCCCCCCATACACACACCACTAAGTCTTCATGCAGGTTCTTGCAAAATGTCAGGTTGTCTTGCAAACATAACCGTGTAAAACAAACCTCTTGTTCAGAAGCTGCATGTGCAAAAGGCAACTAAATATAGATATCAAGATTCTTCAAGATCAGGACCAGGAAAGAGAAGGAATGGAGATCAAAATGACCGGACAGAAAAAATCAGCTTCTTAGGACTATCTGAGGAAAAGGTCTTATTCACCTATAGCAGTGTTCCTCTAACTTTGACTCTCCAGTTGTGGGAAATCTACAACTTCCATCATGTTTCGACAATCTTTGGCTCCTCAGTTGTTTCAAAACTATAACACTTATCCACACTACACCTTGTAGGGGGGCAGCACCAGGGAGCAGGGGGAAGAAAATAACTATTATTATTATTATTATTATTATTATTATTAATTTATTTATTTATTTTTAGTCTTTTTTAGACTTGACAGTAAATCTCTTGTCTTTTCGAGGGGGGGGGGTATGGTTGTATTGGTCAGGTCTGGTATAGAAACATAGAAACATAGAAGATTGTCGGCAGAAAAAGACCACTGGGTCCATCTAGTCCGCCCTTTTAGTATTTTCTTCCTTATTATCTTAGGATAGATATATGTCTATCCCAGGCGTGTTTAAATTCTGTTATTGTAGATTTACCAACCACCTCTGCTGGAAGTTTGTTCCAGGTATCTACTACTCTTTCAGTAAAATAATATTTTCTTACATTGCTTCTGATCTTTCCCCCAACTAACCTCTCACTGTGTCCTCTTGTTCTTGAGCTCAGTTTTTTACTAAAAACACTCCCCTCTTGAACCTTATTTAGTCCCTTAACATACTTAAAGGTTTCAATCATGTCCCCCCTTTCCCGTCTTTCCTCCAGACTATACAGATTCAAATCCTTAAGTCTTTCCTGATATGGTTTATGCCTCACACCCTCCACCATTTTTGTAGCTCGTCTTTGGACCCGTTCTATTTTATCAATGTCCTTTTTTAGGTGAGGTCTCCAGAACTGGACACAGTATTCCAGATGTGGCCTCACCAGAGCTCTATACAGCGGGATCACAATCTCCCTCTTCCTACTGGTTATACCTCTAGCTATACACCCCAGCATACGATTTGCTTTCCCCACCGCCTGGTTGCACTGGTGACTCATTTTAAGGCTTTCAGAAATCATTACCCCTAAATCCTTCTCTTCTGAAGTCTTTTCCAACACAGTACTGCCGATGTGATACTCGGATAGAGGATTCCTCCTCCCCAAGTGCATTATTTTACATTTGGAAACGTTGAACTTCAATTTCCACTGTTTGGACCACGTATCTAGCAAAGCTAAATCATTTTCCATATTACTGACACCTCCAGGAATATCCACCCTATTGCACACTTTTGTGTTGTCAGCAAACAGACAAACTTTACCTATCAACCCTTCTCCTATGTCACTTACAAACATATTAAAAAGAATAGGACCCAGAACAGACCCTTGAGGCACACCACTTGTAACCAGTCTCTGCTCAGAATATACACCATTAACAACAACCCTCTGATATCTCTCCTTCAGCCAACCACAAATCCACTGAACTATCCAGGGATTTAGTCCAATTTTCTCCAACTTCTCTATCAGCTCTTTATGGGGAACTGTATCAAAAGCTTTGCTGAAGTCCAGATAGGCGATATCCACAGCACCACCTTCATCCAGCACTTTTGTGGCATAATCAAAGAAATCAATGAGATTAGTCTGACATGATCGGCCCTCAGTAAAGCCATGCTGGTATGGTAGTGTTATCCAGTCACAGTATGGCGGTATTGGTAATGTCTGCTATGAAGGTGTTATCCAGTTACAGTTCTGGTATGGCAGTGTTACACCTTGAACTATTACCTACCAATCATTGATTCAATGTGGAAATTTGTTAATGTTTTAAGAAGTTAAAAACCATGAAAAACGCGATTCAGACAATGTTTCTACACATAGGAAAATACATGTGGCCGAAATCACGTTCCCATTTCTTCCCCAGTAGTCATGTGCTGTTATCAGGATTAGTGGCCATATGCCTATTTGGTTACCACGTAAGGGTCTGGTTTTGGCTGCATGAGGTGATGTACAGTAAATGTGGGAACGCTGCCTAAGACTGATCAGGTATCAATATGATTTTCAGAAAGTAGAAAATTATGATGGTAATTGGTGAGTGAAGATGGCGCGTCTTCTGGTTTAGTGCCTAGGGCAGCAGCAGCAGCTGTTAATACGGCCCTGCACTTATCATACCCTGACATCCTTTGGCTTTCCAGATGTTCCAAAACAGCAACTCCTATCAAGTCCTGACAGCATGTATCTCCCCAGCTCTTGCAAAACTACACCTCTTATCCTGCCCTGAAAACCTATTGATCTCCATCTGCTGCAAAATTTCAACTCCCTAGAGACTGTTTTCTAGGTGGATGCTCTTCCTGACTACTGCATTGAAAAGACTACGACAATACACCTCCTCTCCAAGTATGGGTTAGCTGGGTGCAGGTCCAATGGAAGTAGATATTTACCATAAGGTAAAAATAAATAACCACATTTATTATTATTCAGACACAACGCGTTTCGAGACCGGTCTGGTCTCTTTATCAAGTGACACTCGAAACGCGTTGTGTCTGAATAATAATAAATGTGGTTATTTATTTTTACCTTATGGTAAATATCTTTACTTCCATTGGACTTGCGCCCAGCTGACCCATACTTGGAGAGGAGAGGTATTGTCGTATGCTTGTTCCTATGAGGATCATATGGGAGTGGCAGTGGTCCTGTTTGCATGCTTACTCAAGAGTTGTGCCTTGCAGTTAGCACAACTCCACTAGGTGAGAACCTCCATTACTGACTCACCATTGTTACCTGTCAAAATTATGCTATGGAGCGCTGTCTTTTATTCTGTTTGCATTGAAAAGACTGTCAGACACGGCAGTCTTTGGGGACACCATAGTTATCAGGCTGTTCAAACCAATAGAAAACCATATTGGATTAGTACAATGCTATGGCAAACTCAGCCCACTGCACTAACACACTCAGTACTGCTACATCAGTAACGTGGAACAGGGGGTTGTCATGGCACATGCAGTTTATTATATCTTTTCATTTAAAAAAAACAGGACCTGTCTTGGGACTGGACCCAAACAACTACTATTGGGTGCGGTTTGTAAAAACTCTTTCCTGTACGCGACCAGTTTGACTAATGGTGTCACCAAAATTAGGATTGTTGACATGTATTAGGCTGATTACAGGCAAAGTCTTGACGAAAAAATCTGCCTCCATTTTCTGTATACAGCTTCTATGCAGATCTATGTGTTTCCATGGTTACAGGCTACACACAGTTGCCCATTGACAACAATGGATGTCTATTAATACATCACTGACATATAACATGTGGGTGGTCATGTGGATTGATAGAGGATTAAGGCACTCTCCCCTCTGTCATGGCAGGCAGCCATTTTGACCAAGGTGATCATGCTGTCTCCATGACAACCCCTGCCGCTGAGGAGAAGCAGGATTTTCTTGCACGAGATGTTTCCCTGAAGCAGAAGTCTTTGAGTTCCTCTCTCATTATACCGCACCATGCTCCTTCCTTGTCCAGGCTTGTACTTGCGTAAACTAATACAATTGTGTACCATTTGTTGCCATGGTGATGCGGCGTCCTCCATAGAACTCATCAATCTTTATGAAAACAATGTAAATAAGCATACACATAAATTTTCCATTTGCTTTCGCTGACGATATTCGTCCACACTCGTCCGGCACCTTGGCCGGGGTCAGATAAGCCTATTGTGACTGAGGTAGAGGATCGTGCAGAGCGCGGGTGGAGTATTTGTGGTATGTAAACATTTCCCAGTAGTTATTATATGTATAGATCGCTTCATTATTCATGAATTTGGTAAAGCTTATAGGTAAAAGACTTCTCCTTTAAGTGGTGGAGAAAGAGCGCAGCTCCGGAGGTCAATCAAGTTAATAGATATCCAACAGTTTCGACGTGATGTAGGAGCCTTAAAGGAACACTCTGGGCAAAAGTGATACATTCGGGCAGAATTTTTTAAAAGAAAGTCTGCCCATAGCAACCAATCACAGCCCAGCTTTCACTTCTTAAAATATTATGATAAAATGAAAGCTGAGCTCTGATTGGTTGCTATGGGCAACAAAGACAGGATCTCTATTCAACCAAAGGTGTCCTTCCAGCTGCTGCAAAACAACAATTCCCATCATGCATGGAAAACAAAGCTTTGGCTGTCTACCGTATTTCCGGCGCATAAGGTAACTGGGCATATAAGACGACCCCTGACTTTTAAGAAGATTGCCAGGGGTTCGCCTTATACGCCAAAAAAGGCAACCCCTGCCTGACCTCTCATCGGCTCGGCTGCCAGGAGAGCTTCGGGATAATGACAGAGGCTTCGGGTATTTCAGAAGCCTCCATTATTCTCCCGAAGCTCTCCCAGCAGCCGAGCGTCTTCGATGAGACGCTCGGCTGTTCGGGAGAGCTTTGGGGGATCCCCGACACAGTCAGTATACGCCACACTGCCTGCGTCAGGAACGGGTCAGGAGACGTGCGAAGGCCTCTGGTGAGTTAACAGTATTGGCGACCATACCCGGCGTATAAGACGATCCCCAACTTCTAAGAAGATATTTTGGGTTTAAAAAGTCGTCTTATATGTCTGAAAATAGGGTAATTATGATTTGTATCAAGAATTGTAGCAAGATTGGACCAAAGGCATAATTGTAAAATTTAAATCATTCAAATATGAATGTTTAAGCCTCACCTCTGGAAAGGATACCCCCACAAAATTACAACTTTTGGGCAAAGTTTACGTAACTCCAATACAAGGGTAAATGCATAATTGTGTCAGGAAAACTCAGTGCAGAATCTGCACGCTCCCGCTTCCCTCACCCCCAGCTCCATTATATGCTCCGGCGGATTCTGCTGTCCGTCCAAACAATTGACACAAGGAGTTTGCATATATTTTCCCACCAAAATTGGGCACGTGGAGCAGGCTCAGGAGCAGAACCTGCTCCATACACAGCAGGAGCCAGCCGTGTTTAACAAGCAACGTCAGTGGCCGGGATCTAAGATAATGCAGATTCTGAAGAATTAATAAGATAGTCAGTGCGACCACAAAGTCAAATTCATTACACGGGAGCCTTCAACTCTTGTTACCCTGATTGTAAGCAATGTGCCGTGGTTGACATTTGGTTGTCAAGGCAGCCTATGAAGGTTCTCAGGTCTTCCATGACAGTACTCATATAACACCCTGCCAGCAGCCAGAGGCTTAGACAGTATATGGAAAAGCAATCAAGTGATTGCTTGTACAGCTACCCTATGTGTATTAAAAGTGAATCCGTGGTACTGTTGTGTAGCATTCAATCTGTGCTTGTGCCAGTATTTTCCGGAAAACAAAACTTATTTTATTGTCGCTATCATTACATTGACTCAAAGAATAAGATAACATGTTTTCTTTATCTCATGGCTATATAAGAACGAACCCCTCTCCCCCCCAAAAATGGCGCAATCTTTTTTTTTTTTTTGTGGTATTTCTTAATAGATAGTAAAGATATCACCGCTGTGAAGTGCAACTACCCTGCATTATGTAATTGTCACCTACAGGAAATCGCATGTTGAAAATGTGGTTAAAATAGACAAGAATCATAAACAGAGCTGTAAATCTATAATGCAAATCTTTATGGAAAACTGGAAAAAAGTAATAAAACCAAGAAACCTAAACGAAATTACAGCCGTAATGTGAGCGCGGCCAGTGACCAAGTTATATGGCGGAACACACGTCACGGCATGAGGCTGTTATAGGGGGTGCAGAAGAAGAGGGACCTAGGTCCAGATGCCTAAGGGGGATTCGAAGGGCTGTGACACATGAGAAGACACAGGGTTATATATAGTTCAGGGGAGATCGAGAGCCTGGTACAGATTTTATGGACAGATTTTCCCTCGAAGGCACAAAGTATGATAGACAGACTCATAGAGGTGATTCAGAAAAGCAACCTATATGAATTACAATATACCCCACTCATGTATAATGGTACACCCCTGTATAACAAAAGACCCCCTATAACTAATACAGACCCCAGACCAGACCCCTGAACTAATACAGAACCTAGACTATTGTGGTATGCCCCTGCGGTGCTATGGCAGAGGTACGGCCGGTAACTTACCAGATGGTGGAGCATGACGTCACTTCTGTAGTGGTTGGCCGAGATGTAGGCAGAGCCTAGGGTGTTGTGTCCTGACGCCAGTGCCCATGGGGCACACAGGTATGATGGCACACCTGCTTTTATTTTAAAGGGCGGGATACACCTTGTTCCCCTGTGGTCAGTGACCTGCCAGGCTGCTGAGGGGTCCATTGGGCTGTTGTCACCGTGGTCCGGAGTGGAGTAATGACCCATCCGGACTATTGGTTCTGCAATCCACAGAAAGGGTAAATGTCCCAAGGATTGTGTGTATACTGTGTCGGTGCGAGGTGAAGGATCACAGAGTCTCTTTATCATAAATAAGATCTTGTTTACTCTGAAGATACTTGTGTGCAGCAGAACATACAGCTTTGCCTTGACAGAATACATTACACTTGATAATACACTTAATAGTACAGGATCCAGATCTGTAATGAGAGCATAACGAGTGGTACAGTCATGCTGACTGGGTTGGGTGTTGAGAGGTACAAAGAAGAAGCAGAGAAGCAGAGAGGAGGATGTCGTGAGAGTCCCAAGTAGTACTGTGCTCTGCCAAGATATTGGAGGATGAGGTAGAAATAGAAGAATACTTGAAAGAGAAAACTTGTGCCCGTGCATCGACTCTTGTCGGAATGAACCACCTATTGCCCTACCAGTGTCGGGGGACCTGTCCTAGTAGGTGACACAAGCCCCAGACCTTGTTACCTGGGATGAGCAGAATTCTGAGGGTTCCCTGCTAACACCTGCACTGCGAGATAGAGTTTATAGACTTCTAGAAACTTTGCTCTATCCGGATCAGTTCCTAGCTTTCTGCCTTTGTGGATACTGTCCTGCACTGTGACTCTCCTAGTCCACGGCGTGGGTTGAGATAGTCTCTGACTTGTCCTCTCCTGTGAAGGGTTTAACACTGCAAAGTCATGGGTAAAGCTACTTGAGGAGAAAAGGTTAGCTTCTTGTGCCTGAGTCTGCTTCTAGACTGCACACTAAGACTGGGGACCTGGGAGTGGGCCAGGGCCCAACTAGACTGCTGTAGGGAGCGTCCTGGTTTCCGTCCTTCCTCTATAAAGTCCTCTATCAAAGAACCACTACACTTCCTCTACCCACGTGACTTCCTAACCACAGCCCCTGTAAGGCGTGCTGTGTATGGGTGAAGAGTGCATATAGAAGAAGTAAAGAAAGAAATGATAGGATAGAAGAAGAAGATGCTCTCATTGGTCCACAGATCCATGTGACATATAATCAAACAATAACCCTTTCCATACTTCAGCTGTGCAGCAACTAAGTGCATATACTCACAATAGCGACATCTTGTGGCGAAACTTTATCACTACTACACCACCACTTACAATAAGTACAGGCTTTTGCGAAGGGTGTAACTAATGGGGAAACCACACTATACGCCTAAACTAATACAGACTAGACAGCCTAGACTAATACACCCCCCAAAATTAATACAGACCCCAGACCAGACCCCCTAGACTAATACACCCCCCTAAACTAATCCAGACCCCAGATCAGATTACTTAAACTATAATGAACCCAGATCAGCCCATGGGCTAGACCCCCTAAACTAATACAGACTAGGGAATACCCCTGTGGTCTATATTAGTGTAGGGGACCGGATCCTGACCTGTGCTAGTTAGGTCTGTTCTGGAGCCTGTACTGGTATCTGAGGATGTAACCCAGGATTAGTACAGGATAAGTAATGTAATATATACTGTATATATATATATATATATATATATATATATATATATATATATATGATCCATAGATTGATGCTCAGAGGTGAATTTTCTCTTTGCCATGTTGGGAAGAATGTAAGATTTAGATGCCGGGTCGTGATGTACTTTCTGACCTTCCATACATTCTCAGCAGTTCTATTACCTTCCGATGAGTGACAATGACATTCATACGATTTACTTAGCACAGCATAATGGGAGCTCCGACTCTTTAATGACGAGGTAATTGTGCTCACAATGTACGCCGTTACATTACGGACCTGTTACCACAAGGTGACCTTTTTTTCCCCGAAAGATGCTGTCACTATACGGTAAGTCAGATAACACGAAGATTACTGAAGCGTTCCAGAAAATAGCAGAAGGGGTTATAGGGCCGAGATAGGAAATGGTGAAAAAAAAAACAGAAAAAGGCAAATTGTGATTTTTCTGCATGTACAAATCTGTATTCAGTATTGGAATGGTGAGAACACGGGCAATTGATTTTTTTTCCCGCTTTACCATTACTAAATAGTCGCTGTTTTGCCGCGCACCTGGAACTCTATTATAAATGGGCTAAAATTAGCCTCTAGAGATGACATTTCCTCTACAATAAAAATAACTCCGGGCCTACGTGTTATCAATGTTTACGGTTCTGTGACCGAAGCAGCCGAGTGTTCAGGATAATGCTCCAGCCCGCTGAGAGCTCTGTTAAGCGCACTAAAGAGTTCAGAAATTTTATACAATGATTTATTTTCCTTAAGGTATTGATCCCCGAGTCCCTCCGTAATCTGCCCTCAGTGCCTCCCTTTTTAATACAGCTCTTCAGGTGTCAGTCTTTACTGTAATTCTGGCATCATATTCATGAACCAGGAAGCTCAGAACGGTAGATATCTGAACGAAAGCTGAACTAGGGATAGACCTTTTTTTTTTTAGGGTGCCCATTAGGGCAGATTCTGACTAGATCCTCATACGTCTCTGGTCAGGGCCAGACTACAGTATTTAGTGTAGGCTAGTTCCAGCCTATTGTCTCCCAAGGGTCAGACTTGGGAGATGTTCTAGTAGTTTCTAGTAGAAACTAATCTGAGGGAAGGTCATGTGACCAAAGTTCCAAGCATCCTTTACAAGTGTAATCCACGAGTGGTGGCAGTGTAGAAGTTATACCTGTTAGACTCACGATAACCAGACACAGATTCTTCAGCCAAATGACAACTTTATACAATGACAGCTGGGACACGGGTAACAGGACCAGTAGCGGATTATAATACGTCTTTTTCGGCGGTACCCTGGGGCCCTAAGCTCCTTGGGGGCCCATGGCCACCCAAAAAGGCTTATACTTTCAGTGGTGTATTGTCTCCTGGCTACAGTTCTGCCATGATTTGCAAAAAATCCACAAAACCACAAATCAGGGCATCATGATATTATGTATTCTGTACTACGAACACCACGCTAGTGCTACCATAGTTACAGTGGGTTGGGGGCCCAGCTTGGTGAACAGCCCGGGGCCTATGGTAAAGTCAATCCACCCCTGAACAGGACACTGCATATTTGATCGCAGAAAGTCTGTTCGGTGGGGCGGCGGTGGAGGGGGGTGCACTTGAGTGAAATCAGAGGGGATTATGTCCACAAATGAAGGGCCCATTCATTTTCCATTAATGCAATTACATTCAGGGCCCAAGTAAATTACAGTGGCGGTATTACTATGATGGTGACCTGGGAGCGGCGGCCTGAGCCTTTGATGAAGCGAGTGAGATAAGAAATGTATCAATAATTAGTATCGATAATCAGATCAGTATATTAAACATGTAACAAACAGAAAATGTTCTATAACTTCTGACAGCAACACACAAAACTAGAGGTACAAATGGGACCAAGTAAAAGCTGATAGCACCAGACCTGTCCAGTCCTAGAAAACACAATTCCCAGGTGTGGTCGTAACTGCATATAACCAGCATAAAGGACTTGTGTCAGAGACCAAAACATGCACCATGCACCCCATTGTTATAACTATGGCCTACAAGGCATGTCTGTTCATATGTCGTACTGAACACTATGAAATGACCTTCTACTCCAAGAGGGACCACTGCACATGAACAGACATGCCTCATAAATGATGGGGTACATAAGCTGGTCTACAGAGCAGGATCATACTGAAAGTCTACTGACTAGTACTGGATTCCAAACACACCTAACAAATTCTAGATGTTATGACCAGACAGGTCCAGAGTCATCAGCTTCTTACTAGACCCACTTGGCTTTACCTCTACCTTTAGTTTTAAGTGCTAGCAGAAGTAATATAATGCTACACTGTTGTTATGTAGTACATTGTTATAATACACCATGTGTAAGGGCTTGTATCTGAAACTCCAAAATGGAGTGGTGAATAAATGACTAGAAAGTAATTGAATATATACTGCCCCTCTGTACAAGAATATACTGTACCTACTATTGTGTAATGAATGATAGTAGAAAAAAGTATAACCTGGGGAATTAGTATAGCACTCGCAGGGGAATTAGTTGTAGGGGAAGGGATGATGAAGCAGGCGCGTCCTCACTGACAAAGACCGTTTCACAGACAAGGTGCTTCTTCCGGTCATTCAAGTCTTCTAGCATTAGCACCACCGTCAAGCTTTATGGCTTACATATCCCTATATCAGTCCGCTTGAGATTTCATCCAGGTGTCATAATCAGAGTCAGTGGAGCACTCCCTAACTACTGCCCCTATGTACAGGAATATAAATACAATAATAGTGCTCCTATATACAAGAATATAACTACTATAATACGAACTGGAGAGAGTGGAACGGCTGCACATCCCATCTATGGCTGATACTAATGCCGCTAGGCCTATATTAAAAATCAACACCAGAGTGTCTGTATATGAATTTATCAAGCCATATTGCCCCGTGTACCACCGCGCAGGTCCTCTGGTCCACACGGGTCCCTACGCTAACTCCACACCGTGTCGGTCAGCGACCGCCAACCCCGCAAAGCGTGCAAATGCAGGGAAGGGAGGCCATGGAACGGCCCTGCAACCCCAATGTCACAGGACCAGACCCAAAAAGCCCCACCAAAACCCAGCCAGCACCACCGGCGGAGAAGGCTGCCCCCAAACGACACAAGTATGGATATGGTATTACACTTACCATTGCTGCTCTCACAGAATGGGGAAGACATAGGGTCCAGACATGTGAGCACAGACATATCCTGCTAATTTTGGTCATGTGGGTCTTATAAAGGAGTGCTAGCTGTTCAGAGAGGGAGAACTGTGAAACACGAACTGGAGAGAGTGGAACGGCTGCACATCCCATCTATGGCTGATACTAATGCCGCTAGGCCTATATTAAAAATCAACACCAGAGTGTCTGTATATGAATTGATCAAGCCATATTGCCCCGTGTACCACCGCGCAGGTCCTCTGGTCCACACGGGTCCCTACGCTAACTCCACACCATGTCGGTCAGCGACCGCCAACCCCGCAAAGCGTGCAATGCAGGGAAGGGAGGCCATGGAACGGCCCTGCAACCCCAATGTCACAGGACCAGACCCAAAAAGCCCCACCAAAACCCAGCCAGCACCACCGGCGGGGAAGGCTGCCCCCAAACGACACAAGTATGGATATGGTATTACACTTACTATTGCTGCTCTCACAGAATGGGGAAGACATAGGGTCCAGACATGTGAGCACAGACATATCCTGCTAATTTTGGTCATGTGGGTCTTATAAAGTATCAGCCATAGGTGTGAGGTGCAGCACTCTTTTTCTTCCCTGAACCGTATTTTGTTTCTCTCTTTTCTCCGTGTTTTGCACTCCTCCTGGTGAGACCCACATGACCGCATTTAGCAGGAGACACCTGAGTGCTCATGGTTTTAATCCCTCCTGTCTGTCCCATTCTATCTTTGATAGCTATGGTGAGTGCAATACCTTATCCAGACTTGTGCTGTTTGGGGGCAGCTTCCTCCGCCGGTGGTGCTGGCTGGGTTTTGGTGTGGCATTTTTGGGTCTGGTCCTGTGGCATGGGGGTTGCAGGGCCGTTCCATGGCCTCCCTTCCCTGACTGTGCACGCCTGCGGGGGTGGTGGTCGCTGACCGGCACAGTGTGGACTTAGTGAAGGGACCCATGTGTATCAGATACCTGCACGCGGTACATGGGGCAGTGTGGCTTGATCAATTCACATACAGAATTCTGATGTTGTTAATGCAGCCGAGAGGTACTAGTATCAGCCATAGGTGTGAGGTGCAGCACTCTTTTTCTTCCCTGAACCATAACTACTATAATACTGCTCCCTATGTACAAGAATATAACTACTATAATACTGCCCCTATATACAAGAATATAACTACTATAATACTACTCCTATATACAAGAATATAACTACTATAATACTGCTCCTATATACAAGAATATAACTACTATAATACTGCTCCTATATACAAGAATATAACTACTATAATACTGCTCCTATATACAAGAATATAACTACTATAATACTGCTCCTATATACAAGAATATGACTACTATAATACTCAGTGGCGGTCTTTGGCACCAAGCACCCCAAGCGATCGCTTGGGGTCCCCAACATCCAGGGGGGCAATCTTGTGCTCAAGACCGCTGGACAGGGCCGCTGCCCCGCTCGCTGCTGCCATCTGAACTGTAACTATGAGCAGTCGTAATGAGCGCTCATAGTTACATGCAGCAGCACTGACAGAGTGACTGACATTGGCCCCCTTCCTGTCAGTCACTCTTGTGGCCGCAGGAAGGGTTTTCCCTGCGGTCACAAGCGGCAGCTTTGTCCTTGTGGTGCCAGCGCTCCAGTGACAACACTGGAGCATCGGCGCCAGGACAAGGGGAGTGCGGCCTCTTGTGATCGCAGGGAAAACCGTTCCTGCGGCCACAAGAGTGAAGAGAAGAGGTGACGCCCGGACCCAGGTGAGTATAAGTGTTTGTTTTATTGTGTTATATGAGGGGGAGCACACAGGGGTCTGTTTAACTGGGGGAGCGCACATCGAGGGTCTATATAAATGGGGGGAGCACACAGGGGGGCTATATAACAGGGGGAGCACACAGGGGAGCTATAGATTAGTGGGGCTTCACAGAGGGGTCTATATACTACTGGGGGCAGCACACAGGGGGTCTATATACTACTTGGGGCAGCAGAATGAGGTCTATATACAACTTGGAGAGCACACAGGAGGTCTATATCCAAGTGGGGGAGCACACAGGGGGGCTATATACTACTGGGGGAGCACACAGGGGTCTATATACTACTGGTGGGGCACACAGGGGGGTCTAAATACTACTTGTGAGGCACACAGGTGGTCTATATATAACTGGGGGAGCACACAGGGGTCTGTATACTACTGGGGCAGCACACAAGGGGTCTATATAATACTGGTGGGGCACACAGGGGGTCTATATACTGCTGGGGCAACCACACAGGGGGTTTATATACTACTGGAGGAACACACAGGGGTCTATATCCAAGTGGGGAAGCACACAGGAGGTCTATATGCAAGTGGGGGAGCACACAGGGGGGCTAAATATCCCTGAGGGAGTACACAGGGGGCCTACATACTAGTGGGGGAGCACACAGGGGGTATATACAACTGGGGGCAGCACACAGGGGGTCTATATACAACTGGGGCAGCACACAGGAGGTCTATATACTTCTGGGGGAGCACACGGGGGCTATATATAACTGGGGGAACACACAGGGGTCTATATATTACTGGCAGTAGCGCACAAGGGGTATATACTACTGGGGGCAACACACAGCGGTCTATTGTTTTGGAACGTGTGTCGAGGGGGGGGCCCCAGACATAACTTCGCTTGGGCCCCCAGAAATGCCAAGACCGCCCCTGATAATACTGCTCCTATATACAAGAATATAACTACTATAAGCTAGAACCAGGGCCAATATGCTGAACAGATCAGACCTACTGAGATCCAAGACCACACAACAGAAAGGGTTAAATAGGTTTTCTTTTGTTTTTCAAAATTCACCGCTGAATCAGTGTATCACTAAAGCCATCTGGAAACATTGGCACATCCTGGAACAGGACGATGACCTGAAGGAGATTGCAGCTCAGGGACCCCTCATCACATACCGCAAAAACCGCACCATTGGAGATAAGCTCAATGTGAATACGTGCAAAAAGAAAAAAGCGGCAGATGAGTGCTTCACCAGAGCTCCTCTGACAGGAAATAAAAGATGTGGTAGCTGTAAGTACTGCCCGCAGCTTATTCCTACTGCTTATATTAACCTTAATGGTGTAGACTGCTATATCGATAGCCTCATCACCTGTAGAACCCCCTACACTGTCTATGCGCTTGTATGCTCGTGTCACCGCTTCTACATTGGCAAAACTAAATGCCCGATGTGGACCAGGTACAAAGAGCATGCCTATTCAGTTGGACGGGGAAAGGCGTTCCCCGCCTTATTGAACATGTGAATTCTGTCCACAAAGGTGACACGAGCTCCCTGCGTTTTCTAGGCTTAGAGAAGGTGGATCAACCTGATAGGGGAGGAGACAGACATCGGTACCTCCTCAGGAGAGAGGCAACATGGATTGCCACTCTAGATGCGACTGGTCCCAATGGCCTCAATGAGAGGAATGATTGGAGTGTTTTCTTGTGAGATAATTTGTACTTGTATTTAACATTTTTTGTTTTCACCTATTTTGAATACTATTTGCATATGCATGATGTAACCTATTTAAACTACCCTCCCCCGGTAGTGATATAAGACTTGACAAAGCGCTGAGGCGCGAAACAGTTGTCTGCTACACGCTCCCGCACCCTTGCCACCGCTCCCTCCCTGTGATGTCTGAATAAACGCACAAAGAGATCCCTTCATCCGGTGAGTGCTTGGACTTATTTTCTATTTTATACACCGTACTGCCCTTGTCTCTGTTCGAGCCCCGCGGCTACTTACCAGTGCAGTTTATTAGCCCTTAATCCGACTCCAGCGCACAGCTACTGATTGAGCAGTATTCAGACAGTGCCGGCACCTGTATCGTCCTGAAGCATAACTACTATAATACTGCTCCTATATACAAGAATATAACTACTATAATACTGCTCCTATATACAAGAATATAACTACTATAATACTGCTCCTATGTACAAGAATATAACTACTATAATACTGCCTCCTATATACAAGAATATAACTACTATAATACTGCTTCTATATACAGGAATATAACTACTATAATACTGCCTCCTATATACAAGAATATAACTACTATAATACTGCTCCTATGTACAAGAATATATCTACTATATTTCTGCCTCCTATGTATATCTTATATTACAGCATTGATGAGAAGTTAATAATGCTTATATTACCATATTACAGTATTATCTGTGGTCACATGCTGATCTCTCTGACAAGCACATAGTATATATGGAGAAGATTAACCCTCAATCCTGGAAGTCTAGAGATCAGAAGGTAATAGAAGAACAGACGTGTTCTGTTTCCCGCACAATGGTTTCTATTCTGGAATTCTTGTTGCGGTGCATTTTTGTCAGGAGACCAGTCGGGATTATGTCACACTGAGTAATGAGCGGCAAGGAAATTAAAGCAAAACTAGAACAAAAATAGAAGCAGATGAAAAGTGAAAAAGCAACTGGTAAGATTCACAAGTCATGGAGGAGCTGAAGGTGCTGGAGGCGATCCTGACACTGTGGAGAGGAGGATGATGATATGATTGATTTTCCTCAAAACTCAACCAATGTTATCAGGGCTGCACTTTGGGAAACATATTAGCAGACGGGTTACCCTCTATGTATGTATGTCTAAACTTATGGGCCCTAGCAATGTTTTGGGAGGGTACTTGGAGGGTATAATGTAATTCTTGGAGGGTACCAATTCTCATTGTGGAGATCCAGCTGATGTAGGGAGTGTATTAGGCAACACCCAGTGCCTTGTGGTAAAATGTATGCAAATTAGCTCCCCTCTAGGGGGAAGGTAGGTATCAGGACTAGAGATGATCGAACATCGGGAAATGTTAGGTTCAATCGAACTCGAACCTTCTCGAACCTTTAGCATTTGATTAGAGATGATCGAACAGCGGAAAATCTTAGGTTCTATACAGGGGCGTAGCTAGGATTCATGGGGCCCCATAGCAAAAAACTGTATGGGCCCCCCCCCTACACTCTAATAAATATATATATATATACACACACACATACATACACATACTCGGTGATGTGGCCAAAAAAAAATTCTTTTGTAGCCAGAGGCAGAATCCTATGGTTATATACATAGGTGCAGGAGCAGACTACCTTTTGCTTAACCCTTTATCTACTGTAAGTGACCCAGTGTTCTCTTACATGCTGCAACACAAAAAAGGGTTAATACAGAAGACAATTAGCTCTGATAAACACTGACCACTGCAGGAACTCAGAGAACAGAGGTCAGAGGTTATCAGAGTAGTCAGGCAGAGAGCTAACCCTTTTTTAACCCTTTTTTTGTTTTGCAGCATGTTAGAAAACACTGGGTCACTTACACACTGCAGTAAATAAGGGGTTAAGCAAAGGGACACAGGAGGCTCTTATGTTCCCTGGGCCCCCTCCCTCCATGGGCCCCATAGCAATCGCCTTCCCTGCCTCTATGGTAGCTACGCCACTGGTTCTATAGA
Source organism: Dendropsophus ebraccatus (assembly GCF_027789765.1). Taxonomy (NCBI): domain Eukaryota; kingdom Metazoa; phylum Chordata; class Amphibia; order Anura; family Hylidae; genus Dendropsophus; species Dendropsophus ebraccatus. The sequence continues at coordinate 25,520,551 of NC_091468.1, forward strand.
ACTCTAGGTAATAGGCTGTATCCCGGAATTCCAGGCGGTACTCCGGCAGTCTCCACCTTCCCCACGGAACGGGAAGGCATCGGGAATCAAATCCGGAAGGTTCAACAAGGTTTGAGTTCTATAGAACCTAAGATTTTCCGCTGTTCGATCATCTCTACATTTGATTCCCAATGCCTTCCCGTTCCGTGGATACAGCCTATTTTCCAGGCGGTACTCTGGCAGTCTCCACCTTCCCCACGGAACAGGAAGGCATCAGCAATCAAATGCTGAATGTTCGAGAAAGTTCGAGTTCGCTCGAACCTAAGATTTCCCGATGTTCGATCATCTCTAGTGAGGACTCCTCACATCTACAGTATGTATAACTAGAAGGGGAGCAGAAGCATGCCCTATGAAAACATCTACAAAAGAGAGTGCTGTTTAACAGTCACTCCCCCACCACCTGCCAGGATTGGCATCATATCATGGAGGCATTAGAGGTGTACAACCCCTTGCCCTATCCTGCAACTGTATTCCTTGAAGGTAGACCGGAAAGGGTGGAACAAATAGTAAATACCTGAGGTCAGACTGGTTATGCCCAAGGGCGAGTTACAGTCCAGTGCCAAGCACCATGGTGTGAGTGACATGTAAGCTTCTGGTCCAAGCATCCTTGGCTGCTCTGAAAAGTAGATTTTCCAGGATGATTACAGGATAGGGCCCTCAATAACATGGCTATACACATGCTATTAATAGCCACTGTTTCCATCCTGAAGTCATGGGCTGACACCGAAAACAAAACCACCAGTTAATCCCATCGGCCACATAAAAAGATGAAAGCTCGGACTGACAAGGAAGGGGAAGCAGTTCACATTCCTGAATGCTGATACATTTTACAGGGACTCTCTACAGAGAATTTCCTTTACTAAGTACGGGAATTGGACTCTATAAGAATGAATTATGGACAATATATAGATCTGATGAGGTGACCTGAAGAGCGATCCCCCGACTCCCAACTTTACTCTTACATGGTTACTACAAGAGGGTCATGTTGTATAATATATTTTATATCTCCTCTGGCCACCAATAAATTTCAGCTACATGAATTATGCCGTTATAGTAGTGGATGCTGAAACAGAAAGGAATCAAAGATGAAGAGTCGTGGCTGGAAGACGTCAACATGATAATCTGGGCTGAAAGGAAGGGATGGAAAATTGAGAACTTCTATCAGAAAATGCCCCCTGTAGACACTGGATATGAGTGCACTGTAATCACTTATAGGGTCTGCACAGCCTAATGGTGCTTTTAGACGGAACGATTATCGTTCGAATTTGCACGATAACGATCGCATTTGAGTGATAATCGTTCCGTGTAAACACAGCGAACGATCAAGCGATCGGTGAGAAATTGTTCATTTTTGATCTTTCAACATGTTCTCAAATCGTCATTGATCGTTCGCAAACAATTCGCAGATCATTCCGTGTAAACAGTCTTTCAACGATTTGACCTATGTGTGAGATAGGCTTAAGCAATCGCAAAACGATTTTTCCGTACGATGTATCGTTCCGTCTAAACGCTGATCGTTATAAAAAAAACACATCCTTCATTCAAAATCGTTAATCGTGCGATCGGGCGAATTATCGCTCCGTCTAAAAGGACCATTAGTGTAGTACCAGATTCTGCAGCTATATGGCAGTATTAATTGGCTTTTGTAGATTGGTATTGTTAGAAATACCAGTCTTATAGTGTTTTGTAAGGGCCGATAATCCGCCAGTGTAATAGGTTTAGCAATCTACTGACCAATGTTCAAACACTTATTTGTTAGTCGATTCTAGAAAATCATCTTCCTTTGTAATAGATGTGTGGCTGTCGGCTGACTAAAGCAAAGGGCTGCATCAAGGATCAAGCATTGGTTCATGCAGCTCTGACCACACGATACATGGACCAATGTTCCAGTGAAGCGAGCACCGACCTGTCAGCCTAGCGCTTGGTCCCTGCTCTCTGCACTGCACTATTACACACACACAGAAAACGGGGAGCAGGGAGGGGCTGCCCGAACGATCTTTAGATTGTTCAGGCAGCCCATTGAAATCTGTGACAATCTGCTGCCGCCAATCCTATCACACGGAACAATACACAGCAGGCTGATTGGGACTTTTCAAGATGTTGAAAGACCCTGATCAGCCAACATGTGCTATTACACTAATCGATTATCTGCCTGAAAGGTCAGAAATCAAGTTAGGCCGCATTGACACGTTTCATGTTTTGCACGGAACACAGACATGAACTGTCTGTAACTGAGTCCCCACTCCCCACAAGCATCTGTGATAATATGCTATGAGCAGAGGATGTGAATGAATATGCGCCACGCTGTAATGACAGCACGGCACGGCAGCTTCATTACAGCGTAGCGCATATTCATACAGTTCCTCCGCTCCCAGCATCTTATCACAGATGCTGCCCAGGCGGGGGAACTCAGTTACAGGCATTCCACATCCGTGTTCCGTGCCTAAGGACAATACTTGGTTCAGTGTAATAGGCTTAGTAAACAAATACTTAACAAGATCGCTGCTCAGTCATTGGGCAGCTCCAGGCGTCTATTACCTGTGTATGCAGGTACGATTTGGTCCTGATATAGTGGTATTATATAATTATATTTAGGGGGTAAAAATCCAACGCAAGAGAAATGGCAGAGGGCAAGTTTGCTTTTTTTCTTCCCGGAGCATGTGATCATATGACAAACAGGGTGAGGCTAGACAACCCCTTTAAATTCAGTGGAAAGGTGTTGATTGTTAAGGTTGAGGCTACACGATAGCTGATAGTTACAGTACAGTTGTGGTGATGGAACAAACCTTCCAACTTTTGCAATAGTTGCAAATCACATCCTGTGACTAATCTCCGTTACTTTCAGTTAATGTCTCGCTCTGGCCAAAACTGCATTTCAGCAACTAGTGTCATTAGTTCCTGTATAATCTCCCCGGCCAATGCAGATCAGTGGCATCACTTTCATTCCACCCTCCATGATTGTTTATTCAGCCCTTCTATCCTTTTCTGTTACTGTGGATTCTCGATCCTGATTAGAGAGGAGTGAATTTACAGTGATAGTGAAGCAAAGCACTTTCTTGTCTCTGCAATCCGATCAGTCGGCTGCCTTTTGACTGCCACTCCTCCCCAGTGCTGGGAAAAGCTGGATCCGGTCCTGAGAGAAACTTGCAAAACTGGATCCAGCTTTTCCCAGTCCCCGGGGAGGAGCAGCAGTGAGTCAAAAGTAGAGATGAGTGAATATACAGTAAGGACAAAGCAAATCGCTCCATGCCGCTCCTTCCCAGGTGCTGAAAAAAAAGATGGATCCCGTCCTGGTAAACTGGGAGAAGATTCCCAGCACCTGGGAAGGAGCGGCGCAGAGCACACTTCAAAGTGCCGCAGCCCAATGAGCGGAATACAGATAGGGACGAAGCGCTTTGCTTCGTCCTTACTGTATATTCGCTCATCTCTAGTCTAAAGGCAGCCAGCTGATGAGCAGACTGCAGAGATAAGTGTTTTGCGTCATTATTACTGTAAATTTGCTCATTCGCTCTAATTCTGAAACTTCTCTCTAACCTTCCCATCCCTCTCTATTTTACATAAAGCTGTGTGGAAATAACCATAATCCTTTCTGCACTCTATTGGATATACATCTTCTTAAGGCTATTTTTTAACAATGGGAAAACTTCATTTTAGTACCAAAAAGATGTCCGTCTATTAATAATGACGGCTGCAAATAATGTTCATGATAGTTTGTGGCAGTCATCATCAATAGACAATGGGGGAGATTTAGCAAACTGGTGCAAAGTAGAATTGTCATAGTTGCCCCTAGCAACCAGATTCCACCTTTCATTTTTCAGAGAATCTGTGAGGAATGAAAAGTGGAATCTGATTAGTTGCTGGGGCAACTAAGACAATTCTACTTTGCACCAGTTTGATAAATCTCAATTTTTTTTTTTAGCGGCAAAAAAAACGTGTTCACTCATCTCTATCCAGCAAATAAGCATTGTTCTGTATCATATCTGACTTGTGTAATTGCTATTCAGTAATACATTTGGTGACTTTGCTCTAAGTGTTTCCCAGATTTTTTTCAAGTCTAAAACATTCTACAACCTAATGTCTACCAACACGTTTATAAACTAGAAAAAAGGTTTACTTCCTGACTGCAGGTCCAGGGATAGAGGACCCTACCCAGCAGTCACATACCAGGTTCTGCACAATGTCAGTCTGCTTTGTCTCAGACTAGTACAATCAGGAAATAGTGTGTGCATGTTGGGGTGGGGTGGAGATCGGCACTCACGCATGCAAATAAAACCACCACATCGGCTGAGTTGGAAAGCAATTTGAAACTTTTTATTTACAACTGTCACAGTGACATAAAAGTTTTTGAAGAAAAAAAAAATAGCTAGCATCTCCCTGAGCCTCAAATTACAGAAATATATATATTTATATATAACTATTATACAACAGAGTTTACTCGAGTGCTTTTGTTCGCAGACATTTGTAACAAATGGAAATATACAATACTCTCAAAGAGAAAAAACAAAAATGAGACAAATGCAAAGTAGTTCCTTCCACCGAGTTGACCGTAAAAGTTTTTGTTTTCTTTCCAAGAGCTCAGTAGGACCTTTAATGGATGCCAAAAGCATGATGGAAGTCAGGAGGTCTCAGTGAATTTTCACTTTGTACCTACTGGAACACCACAATTGTATCAAGTTTGATGCGGTTTGCGGCACATCTTTTGCACCCATCGGTGATGCTCCCCCCAACACTGGCACCCCTTCCCAATACCCAATTTGTGAATCCGTGACAAAGACATGCAACACTATGACTTTGAGAGCCTTCGGTGGGTCTTGAAGATGATGCAGGCACTACCAAAAACATTTTACACGTGTCACTTGCAAGATATACACAAGAATCTTTCTTCAGGACTTGACAGATTAACACAAGAATTATTGCTGTATAATCAATGAAAACTAATACCGGTCTACAAGCATCTAGTAACGTGTGTTGGTGTAGGCAATCTCTCCGCAATAGCCACCAGCATATTATACTGAGGTATTTTTTATTCGATGGGAAGGGATTCTCAAAAATAAAATGCTTGAAATATCTAGTGGATTAAAGGGCAACTATGGGTCTCGCAAAAGGCATTTTGGATTGTAAACAAGGGATTTTACCAGAAGAGATGTGTATTCCTAGAGCATAGGCTTCATCTGTCAGCCTACAAAATTGTGATTGTGCAAACAATGGGCTGAAAACCCCCCAAAAGACAAACTGCATCTTTATTCCCCAATACATCCTTCCACAATTCTGGATTGACCTCCAATCTTTGGAGAAGTTGAGTGACACGCACATTACTCACTGCCTACCACTAATATTTGGCAAACTTTTTTAATCGCTTTTCAACATAACAGACACTGTTCAATCAGATTCAGTGATGGGTACAAGCCAAGATGGTTGACCATGTCCAAGTCACCAAATCAATAACTGGTAGAGACATACAACATAAATGATACACAAGATGGCCATTTTATCCAGAAAGGAAGCGCAATGTTTTTGTATTTTTTCCATACCAGAGAACTCTACATACTGGTCTACAATGTTGACTTTGTTGCTGAACCCTACAAAGTTTTACTGTAAGCCAAGGAACACACCAACATCTCAGTACAGGACAAATACATGACAATATTGCATCCCTGTACACAATGATGAACACTGGTATTAATACTACAGAGACAGATTCCACTTTTTGATCCAATTACAAATAGTTACGACACATCGATGACACTTAGAACTTGTCAGGAGCGGAGCCTTGTTGTACGCAGCCAGTTCACCAGAAGATGACTTTGGCATCAACCAAGACTCCAGTCTGGACAGTATGACGTAACATTCAGATGGAGAAGCGATGGGTTGACCTTACGTTCTTGCACAGAAGGCAGTTTTTTTTTCATAGTCGATGAGTCTGTGCCTCTGTCCAAAGAATTCCTTCTTACGTTAATCTAAGATTATCACTGCATCTAGCCTTGGAAAAACCTCAGATAGTATTCTAATGATTGAATTGAAAAAAAAAAAAAAGCAAACACTTCTTCAAGACTTCGGGCTTTTAATCACAACGAAGGCTGGATTCTTCCACCAAGAGGGAAAAAAAAAAAAAAAAATGAAATAAAGACTCATCACAGGTGCGTCTTGGAATTTGTCATGGTTAACAAAATTCTTCTTAACCGATTCATAGTGGGCCCATTAATGGGCAATTCCTTATCCAAATGACTGGTGTCATCACATGATTACTGCTCCTTGTTGTCTTTTTGTGTGTCGCAGTTTGATTCCTTCTCCTCTTCCACCAAGAACTCTTCGGGAGGCCATCTCAGTTCTCCGCTCTCCACATCGCCTTCTGTGGGCTCCACCACAATGGAGGGAAGCCGATCCTTCAGTTTGCAGCATCGTTCGAAGTCTGAGGGATCTGGGAAGATCTGTAGGAGAGAAACAAAGGAAAGGGTCAACTCAAAGTCATAAAAAGACAAGCACGTCACAGGTTTAAGCAGGTTACAACCATGTAGTAAGTTACTTATAAAACTACTATACAATCTCAGATGAGAAGTACTTTTTCAATTCATGGCTAAAGGCCCCCATACACTTTAGGCTATTGTTGGCCAAACCAGTCAGTCTAAAGTGTTTAGGGCAGTTTTGAACAGATTTTGCTGGTGACCGGGGTTGGCAGTGATTGAAAGTTGCGGGCTACCCACATTGTTCTCGCTGTGGCTTACCCCTCCCCATAGACAACACAGGAGCACTCGTTTATGAGGAGGATGGGTGTTATTGAAGGTGTATGACCACCTTAACAGCGGTCCAACATATATGGCCAGCTTTAGCCTTAGCTGCATCCAAGACAAGATAGATGGGTGAGAGCAAGACAATCTCTCAAGGCGGCTTGGCATGCATGTATATGGGGGAGTTTGCAATTCTGTATCGGGAGCTGGGGGACAACTATGTAAATTTGACACCTTAAAGCTAGTCATATAAAGTATGTAACACCCCCCCTTCCCCCCAAACATTTGCCATTGCCGAAGGGGCAGGATAATCCCATAAACATTAGATAGTCTTCAGCCACCGTATAAGCCCTTCAACTTTCTAGTTTATCTGTTGGGACCTTACACAAATACCGAGAGATTCGAGGGTTAATGACCCTTGTGACTATCACATTCCATCAGAGTTAAAAATGGCTTTTTTTAATCTCTGCATTTCCATTGTAGCCCATGTAGATTCCCATTTCCTGTCTACAGGCGCTGTTTTCAGATGTTCACAATCCTATTTAGTCACTTAATTGATCATTTTTTGTAAAGATTTATACGTTCCAAAAATATGTAATTTCGATATTCAAAACTTTTCTGAACATTACGGTCCAGGACTCCCCTGGGGAAGGGACAGGCAAACAGGAGAATACATAGACAACATGGGGTAGAGGCCATGTAACACAAGGTGCATTTTATCTGCTATATGTAAAGAATGCAGCTTATGGGCTGAACACTCCGCAAACAGTAATGTCTTCTCCAACCTTTGTGTCCTGGTTATAAGATTAGGACTTGTCAACACTCAGCTCTGTGACAAAGACCTGGGTGAAAGATTAGCCAGGAATGTGAAGGATCTGATAACTTATGAATGAGAGACCTTATGTGCTCCAAGCAGTCAATGACAGAAGTTTCCAGACTGTCTTGCTCAATGAGAGCAGCTGAGTCTATAGGTGATTGCTGAAGAACTCCCCACCAAGGATTGTGATTGGGAAGGATACACATAAGATCTCTGTGGAAGCAAAACGTCTATAGAATATTAGTAGAATATTGTAATATCTTATTAGTTCATTGGCAGAAGCAGAGATAGAGATTCTACTGTGTAATGGAGGTTGGTGATACGGGGTATATAATGGTTTATATTAACAGTTAAAAGAACTTGGCCCTGGCTGAAATCTAACAACCAGTGGGGCAAGCCTAACCAGTCCTTACTTACCTCCCTCAATGCCTGCGATCCGCCACATGACCGGCTCTGGGACCCCCGTCTGGAGCCATTTCCGCCCAGCGGGGGTCCTAGACCAGCGATCTGGTGCTGAGGAGGGATAGGGAGAGGCGAGTACTGTTATTTTACCCCCCTGCCATTTAAAAGAAGAGAAAAAAAAAAAAAAAAACACAGCCCAGGGGCCAGACTTCTTTTCCTTTACATTGGAATGAATATTTGACAGAAATTTTTGATTGGTTGTCATGGACAAGAAGCACAGAATTACTACTGTAAACAGAATTGTTCCCATTCACTGACAGTAATCAGATGTAAAAAGTAGGACTATTAGAACATTGCATAGCTGATCACTGTTATTGTTATTTAGGTAGTCCCAGGTATGGGTCTGATGAAGCTGCAGCTCTCGGGCCCTGTCAGACACATGTTGGAGATTTCCTGCTTTTGGCAAAGGAAGCGTTTGCTGTAAATAGGAAATTCACAGCTGTGGTGTAAGAATTAGTCACATTCTGTGCCGAAAACAAAAAGCAAAAGCAGAAACCGGCCCAGTGACGTCACAGCCCTGGGTACATTAACCCTTCGCTGTTTTGTCATGGGATTTCAGGTTCTTGGTAGCAATGTAATGGCCCACAAGGTATCAGAGAAGGGGGAAAATAAACAAATAGGGTATAGAGGGTCCAGGTACACACCAGGGCGACATGTATGGCACCTGCACAGCACATGTATGCCCATCATATGGTGCCTCAGTGATGCCATATCGTAGATCAATGCTTTGCAATATGGCAGATGATGGGTGGACAGCATTAAGTACATGGACACATCTGGGAATAGTATGGGGGGACAAAGTGTAAACTGTAAAAAAAAAACATGGCATACATTTGCTGTATTATTGGTTGCTATGGGCAACAGACAGCAGTCCAGATTTAGTAATCTGTTAGAAACTAAAACTGGTGTTTTCCCCATAGCGACCAGTCATAACTCGGCTTTCATCAGTTAACCAACACTGGTAAAATGAAAGACAAGTTCTCATTGGTTGCTATGGCCTAGTCTGTTGCCCATAGCAACCAGTCACAACTTTAAATCTTCAAGAGAAGAATTTGACATGAAAGCTGCACTGTGATTGGTTGCTACAGGCAACAGTCAGTTTTTATATTAAACTGTTGATAAAGCTCCCCATAGTCTGGACCAAGTGAATCATCAGCCCCTAGTTTGGCTCGGTGATCTATATACATTATATCAGTACTAGAGCTACAAGCACGGGCCATTGTTGTACATTAGTCTCCTATATCTAAAATAATATATGGATTTGTTCATCCTGGTTCAGGAAGCAAAAGCTACAAAATAAGTAAAAAAAAAAAAAAAAAAAATCAAGATCTAAGCTAGTTTACGGATGTTATTTGAAAGCTTTCCTCACTAAGCAATAAAGATGCATTGCCCTTTAAGAACCCATTGTGCGTCATAATAGACAATGACGAGTCACAATGCAGAACAGAAATGTGAATGAAGCATCTCGGGAAGGGCGCAGGGTCCATGCCGGATTCTTCAAAGTCTGCTTGGCCTCGGGCCGTTCATGCACAAGTGAACGATTCTCATTAACCCCGCAATGAACGTAAAGATTCATTCATAATAACCTCGCTGTGTCTAGAAAGTCACCGGCGTGGGCAGTCTGCTCCGATACAAGGCTGCTCTGTATCCAATGCCAAGACCCCGGGATATCACATTTTTATGAAATTCTTGAAATTTTTGGATAATAGGAAGTTTAAAAGGAGGGTTATCAGATTAGGGAAGATAAGCCAAGTAATGGCGATGAATGGGGTCTTTGACAGCCTGGAAAGTTTGTAAAGTGACCCCTATCCTTTTCTTCAGGCCCAGCCAAGTCACATACAGCTGTCTGGTAGACAAGTAACCAAAATACACCCCCTACAACTGCAACTAACCCTCAGACTGACTCAGGTCTCGCATAAAATGACATCACTGCATGACTGATGAGGTCATCAGGTCCTGCTTAATGTTTGAATCCCTTACCTGGGGCATAGACTCCCTTTGCATTGTACCAAGGTCATTACAAGTTGCATGTTCACCTAACACCTACCCCAACCCCAACCCACATACCATGTGAAATGAATGCCCCTGTACTTGGCAACGCCATTAAACTTTCAACCAGTTTATAGTAAACTTGCAACCAGTGCAAAAATTCAAGGTTGGACTATATGCAATAAGAATTTATTGTAGTCATGTCCTGGTTGTCACATGACAATTACATCACTGGGTGTTGCCATGTAGACTTATGTACCAGCTCTTAAAACCTATAACATTAAATAGCCTTTCTCAACTTTTCCTAGAGATTACTGGGCCACCACAGTAGGTCTGCCTAGTTATGTAATGATACAGAATGTATCCATCCACTCAGGGCACTGGAAAAGCTGGGTGTCAGGCAGTAAAACATTCATTTTTCCCATAGATATAAGAGTACATGACTAGAGTACATGACTAGTGTTTTCACCGATTTTGGAAACTGCAACCCATAGAGCCATCAATACAGTACAACAGGGGCCATCACCCAGCTGTCAGATTCCTGACAATTCTCGTGGACTGGTACAGTTTTTTTCTAGTGGATTTATGCTTACTTTCAATTTTTCATTATAAAAGGAATGTCACCCAACTTTCCCAGGCTCCAGAAAGGCAAACCTGTCAATGATTGATACATTTTATGCTCCTCACTAAAGGGATAATGTTCATCCTTAAAGAAGACTGAGACTTATAAACCATTCATGATCCACAGGGAATTATGGGAAGAGGGATATGCAAAGCAACTGTCTGGTGGCATTTGCTCTGCTTTGCATATCCTTTCTCTACACAGGCCAGTTCATCACATATTGGTCATCCAGCTTTCCCAGTAACTCTTATAAGAACTCTAAGTTTGACAGATAAGATTTTTGAGGACAAAGCTCCTATAATAGTCCAACAAACCATAGAAGCGGTGAAGACCCCATCAGGAGGTTATCAGCAAGCAGGCATTTGGCACAGGCGATATCTACAAGGCGGCAGACGGCGGCGCACACAACCTACCTGATAGGAATCTTTGCGAGGGCTTAGACCGATCTCGTCCATGGGCTGAGTGTTCATTATAACCTCAGTCATCTCAGCTGATCTCAGGTAGTCAGTGCTGCAAGAGAAGAAAAGGGTTAACCTCCTGGCCCTCCGCTTCAGACAAAGCAACAAAACCGAGACAATTCTGAGACAAGCCACCAAGATGTGGTCAGAAGTAGAAGAAAAACACATCAGGCCGGGTATATAAAGCTCACTTTACATTGAGAAGCCTGTTTCTTAGTATACAAGACTTCTGTGAATGGAAACATTCAGTCAAAGATGTATCCTGATGCAGGGAAGGAGATCTGATTAGTGAGCAAATACTGTTTTGATTGAATAGATATTCGATCGAATAGTAAGGTATTCGATAGTATTGAATATTATTGAATAGTACGCTGAATATTCGATAAATATTCGATAAGCGTTCAAATCCCCCTTCCCTTTTCCTGAAGTGTCTTTGTGGACCTTGTGAACCTCCAAGTGGTCAAATAGATGTTTTTCAATAATCGAATACTTGTTCCCATAGACTTTAATGGGATGGAATAGTCGAATATCAGGGAGATATTCGTACGAATATCGAATATTTCACTATTCGCTCATCACTAGATCTGATACATTGTAACAAACTCAGCAGCATGTTTGTATTCACAGACAGATCCAGACTACCCAACCGCACAGCTGAGAGTTGTTACAATGCATCAGTATAGCAACATAGTCAACCATTGATATAAATCACACGTGAACTTTATGTACATGAAATAAAATTGTATGACTGCAAATATTCAGAGCTTTGGAGGTTTACTTTCTTCCAGAAACAGAACCACCCTTATCAGTTTGTGTGCTGTATTGCAGATCAGTTTCATTGAAGTGAATGGAGTTGAATTGTAATAACATACACACACGCTCTTTGAGGTACTAAAGCAGGGATGGGGAACAGTCGGCCCTCCAGCTGTTGCAAAACTACAATTCCCATCATTCCTGGACAGCCAAAGCTTTAGCTTCTGCATAATGACTTCTAACATCCCACTGGGTTCACCTATTGTTCCCTGTTCTCAGCCACAGACTAATTGTTGTTTACTTCAGTAGGATAACAGGCAGAGTTCTTTACATGACGTACATACATAGCTATAGTCACGTCACCTCTTATTATGCTCCCGCACTATTATAAGCCACCGCCGGCTACAGGTTTAGGGCCCTTTAAGGTGTTTACTTGTGCACAAATGTCATAGATCTCATCATTTGTTGGTTCTGTCACCAGTAGATCACGACAAGCTGAACACCCACAGCCGGCCATTCGTCATCCCCAGAATAATAGAGTCTAAACACGACCCTACACACCTTCACCAAACACTCAGGATCATCCAGTACAGGGCGCAAACAAGTTCTAGAAGAATCCTATCTCTGATCTCATCTCTTCAAAGACAAAGGGCTATTCACAGAGATACTGTCTATAGGGGCCAAAGGGAAAGTACACAAAAGTGCGAGAACACCGGGAAGTTACCTGGGAAAGATGTGCAAGTCATGTAGAGCCGCTATATGGTGTCTGTCTATAGAGTGGATTGTAGAGAACTGTTATATAGCCTACACATGACACCTAGGAAAGTTATAAGTCATGTAGAGCCGCTATATGGTGTCTAAGGGACAGATTGTAAAGAATGGTTCTAACTTACTTGGGTGTCTATATAACCATTCTCTACAATCAATCCCATAGACCGACACCATATAGCAGCTCTGTAGAGCCGCAACATAGTGTATATGTCTATGGGACTGACCCTATGGAACAGTTATGTAGTCAACACATGACAGCCAGGAAAGGTGTACAAAACACTATATGGCCATGTATACAGTGATCTGACCCTAAATAACTACAATATCTACAAAGAGCCATACACTGGACAGAACAGCTGTATAGTCTACATACATTTACTGGACTATAGTCTGTATGTTAAGTCCTAGAGAGCAGATATATGGTCAGCAAATCTCCATACATTGTTCTGACCCTATAGAACTGATGTAAAGTCTACAATAACCATATACTGGACTGCCCCTACAGAACAGATATAAGGTCTTAGAAAGACATACAATAAACTGACCTTATTAAACTGCTATATAGTCTACTAACATCCATTTACTGGATAGACACCACAGGAGGACTCCTATGCTGCTTATGTAGGTCACTTGTATAAAGGTTCTCCAGCAACATTTGCAACTACTAGACCAATCCTACAGAACAGCCATTTGTTCTATACATTAACACACTTGAATGACAGACCCTACAGAGCTGCCATATGGTCTATGAATAGCCACACACTCCGCTGCCTCTAGTGAAAAAATATATAAAGTCCATACACAGATATAAGCATACAAAACTGATATGGTCCACAGCTACTTATATCGAACTGTAATAAGTTTTATAGATATTCGCTGGTCGGATCCTACAGAGCTGCTACATGGTCCACATGTGACCCCTTACAAAGTTGTGCAAGTCATGTATAGCGGCTATAGGTCTACACATACACTGGTATGACCCATAAAGGTTTATACACTTAACACAGAGCTTCTACACCGCCTACGTATGTCTGTACACTGTCTCCATACACTGGACAGAGCTGTATATAGACAAGACTGACCCTAAAGTCCTCCATATGGGCTATATATAATAAAGGCATATAGGATTGTCTACATATATAAATATATACTTACATACACTGGACCTACTCTATAGCACTACGGTATGGGCTACATCTACAGAATGTGTACATACACTGGACTGACCCTATAGAGAGCAGCTATATGGGCTACATCTGTACATAGACCACAGAGCTGCATTATGGTCTATATATGTACATTGACCTAAAACAGACACATACATGGTCTATACTTATTTAACTTCAAACCTACATGACTGATAGTCTACATGTAGACCTGATCGATATGAAAGACTACATTAGAAGAGACAGATACCACAGAACAGCGATGACCCAAAAAAAGACTAAAATCGGGGGCCATACTCTTTATGGAACCTCAAGACTTTGGCGGTTATGTAGAATTTAATGGTCCTCCAAACTAGTGCTGCCTCCCCTGCAGGCTCTAATACCTCCTTAAGAAGGTGGCCTACCCCTCGTCTGGCAGCTGCTCCCTTTATTGTACTAATGTCAAGTGGTCCCACTGCTGTTACCAGGGAGTAAATTGGTCGCAGGCAATTACAATCATCCCTCTAAGAAATTCTATAGTTGACCAAGGTTTACAGAAGGATTTGGACTTTTACAAAAAAAAAAAGCCTGTCCAGGAAAGCGATAGGAAGTTACTCAATGAACATGAGCCAATCACTGTGATTCATAGCAGCCAAGTGTGAATGAGGATGCTGGCAGCGACAAGAACAGAACATTGTCATTCACGCTATACCGACCACGCAGATAGACGATGACATCAGCTGCATGGAGCCAATGTAAAGCCATCTCCAGGCATAGCTTCCCTATATGATGGGACACACAACATGGGTCTAAACATATGACATGATAAGAATAACAGAGTGGAGACAGGTCGCTCTGTCTGTATATACTCCTGATACATCCACTGTACACAGCTCCCGTCTCCCCTTTGGTTACATTGGGCATCTTACATTAAGGGTAGCTTCACACATACCGTATCACAGCAGATTTTTTGCTGCGGATCTGCAGTAGATTTGACTAAATGAATGAACACAGCATCAAATCTGTACCATAAAATCCGCTGCGATATGGTATGTGTGAAGCTACCCTAAAGGGGTTATCCAGCATTAGAAAAGCGTGGTCACTTTCTTCCGCAGACAGCTTGACTCTTGTCTCCAGTTTGGGTGAAGATTTTTTAACTCCATTCCATTAAAGTCAGTGGAGCTCAATTGCAAACCACACCTAAACGGGAGACCAGAGTCTTGTTGTCTCTGGAAGAAAGTGGCCATGTTTTTGTAACGCTGGATAACCCCATTAACCATGTAGAACATGAGATCAATGGGCAGCAAAGTTATCAGCAGCCATTCATAGCTGCTGCAAAGTTCACTGCAGCTCATTTCTACTGAACACTTCTCTAACCCATTGTAACCGAGCCCGATGTCCACCACCATAGCTGGAGCAGAGATGAATGTAGGGGGGCCATCTGTCATCCTACATAACACCATCTAGAGCAAACAAAGTGGTCACTTCAGCTCTGCTACATCAGTCAAACTAAGCTCTGCCAAATGCGTAAACTAATGCAATTACTGTGGATCAGCGCTAGCTTATGGGAGTTATAGGAGCACAGTACCGTTATCCTGCCCATAGCCAACAAGAGATTTCCTATGATTTGCTGATACAGAACCATAAAACTAACACAGGTTCATGCCAATACATGTCCGCTCTACCCAACCTGCCGAGCCCCCAAGCCTCATTTGCATCTTTGAGCACCCACTCTACCTACACACCATACTGTTACCACCACTGCTGACCTTCCTGAGCACCTACTGTTTAACCAACCTGCCTCACTAGGTGTTCACTTTTCCTAGTCTGCCTTTCCCCCCTTACTAAACAATACCCTCTCTAGCTATCGTACCCCTCCAAGCTCCCCCTCTCCTCAGTTTGCTTTCCAAGCACCACTTCTGCCCCTCCATGCAGTTCCCCCTCCATGTATCCTCTTTACTTCACTCCCCAGCTGGCTGCTCCATGCACCCACTCTCTCCCCCCTGCAGACCCCCTCCCATGAAACCCCCCTCCCATGCAGCCTCTCTCCCCCTGCAGCCCCCCTCCCATGCAACCCCTCTCCCCCTGCAGCCCCCCTCCCCCTGCAGCCCCCCTCCCCCTGCAGCCCTACTCCCATGCACCCACTCTCCCCCCTGCAGCCCCACTCCCATGCAACCCCTCTTTCCCCAACCTGCTCCTTCTTGCATTCCCTCTCGCTATCATGTCCCTCCATACACCTCCCTCTCCCTAACCTGCACACACACACGCGACCCTCTCCTGCAGCCTACCCCTCCATGCACCACCTTTTACCCCCACCTATCCCATCATGCATCTCCCTCTCCCCTCCTCCATGCACCCCTTCTCCCCCAGAGTGCCCCTCCATGTACTCCCCTCTCCCCCATGCTTGTCTTTCCATGCACCCCTTCCTACCCAGTTTCCCCTACACCTCCATTTCCCCTTCTTCCCCTGCCCCTCCATGCACCCTCCTTCTCCCCCAAGCCTGCCCCTCCATTCACCCCCCTTTCCTCCTGCCCCTCCATAACCCCCTCCAGCCTGCCCCTCCATTCACCCCCTCCAGCCTGCCCCTCCATTCACCCCCTCTTTCCTCCTGCCTCACCATACGCCCCCCTCCTCCTCCAGGCTCCCCCCCCCCTCCATTCACCCCCTTTCCTCCTGCCCCTCCATACAGCCCCCTGAACAGTTCATTCCAAACAAACATTAAAATAATTAAAAGTAACAATGTCACAAAGGAGGAATTAACCCCTTACCTCCCTGGTGTCAGTATCAATACACAATTAACTTCATCAAAGAAAACAGCTTCACAGAAAAGTATTCTCCAGGCACCAGACCAGACCACACAATACCCAGCTGCTGCCTTGGCATATTATGAATGCCAGCTTGGCATACAGACAGCACCTCAGATTTCTACCTGAATAGCTAACGTGATACCAGATGCCACCTGCAGCCTACAGGGCACCGCTGGGTGACTGGGCTCCCTGGGGGCATAGTCATCATATAAACCTCCTATATGTTCATAGCATTTAGCACAAGCTGCATCCCTAACATAAGGGAACATTAACCTTCTAACCACCAGAAACATTTGCACCAGATAAAATTCCTCAACCCCCCCCCCCCCCCCAATACATCACAAGATATTGTACTTTGGACCACCTAAAAAATCCAGGTCCATGTCCACCAGACCATACCCCCCAGAATAAAATGCATGCGCCAGCCACATAGGGGTTAATCCATAGGAAGCACAGAGCCACTTACCAAGGAATAGGGTAAAATACAGACATGAAGTCCAGAGAGGCTGGGGGGAATTGTCCTAGCTTAAAGAGATGACACAATAAAGAGGGGTCCGCCTGCTGCAGTGAGGGTCTTGCAGATACAAAGCCAAGTAGGTGCAGCCAGCAATGCACAGAGTGGAAGAGTTTACAATGTGAGCTCTGAGGCACTGTGTCCCAGCCAGCATGGGCTACAATGGCTTATATAACATAGGGGGGCGTGGTTTCCCAGGAGCCCCGCCTCAGTTTACTGACATCACCCAAAGCATGAATGGCCTGTGCTTGCAGCTCATCCCCTGGATACAATCAGCTCTGGAGTACATTCATGCTCACTCATCCCCGCCACCCAATCACTGCTCACATCCACCATTACCTGCTGCTGCCTCGCCTCTTCTCCCTAAGGTGGCTCTGCTTTGTGTTCAGCAGTGTGAGAATGTCTTTTTAAAGTCACCCGTCTTTTGTCTGCAGCTGCCTCTCCCCCCCCCCCCCCCTCCGCCTTAAAGGGAAAAATGAAAAGAATACACTCAGCAGCACCATAGATCACGGCTGCTAAAATTAGCTTGTGGCCATTGCGCCCAACTTCATGCATCGCAGCAAATTTCTTGTTTTTTTTTTTCTCGATTTGACCTTGTGAGCGGAGATTTCTAGACTAAGCCGGCCATGGATTTGAGGGTTTTATGCAAAGGGGTTGGATATTGATTGTTATTATTGCAGTGCTTTTTCTTAAAGGGGAACTCTATAGTTATCTTTTGAGAGGGCATAGAGAAAGAAATGGGGATACAACAATATGCAGAATAAAGGGGGTCATTCTGAGGATGATTGACCATACATTTATATACATGAACAGGTAGTATATACTGGAAATGTAAACATGAATCCAGTGGAAAATTCTCAGCATATATTGAAGGATAAGTGACATTGCTTTTATGGGAGATCAACTCCATAATACTGTGCTGCAATAAGCATCATACAGTGACATGCGGAGTGCCTATAGGGACCGAGCGGAGCAAACCCTAGAGACTGCGTAAGAAAAACATAGAAGGCGTAAGGACAATGTGGCAGGAACCTCTGTGTAGCAAAACATAGGAGCCATAAGGGCAATGTATTGGAGAACCATAGGGACTGCATAGAATAGAAACACAGAAATTGTGTAATATGGAAACACAAGGACTATGTATTGGAGGACCTTAGGGACTGTGTATAGAGATGAGTGAATTTACAGAAATAACAATGCTAAGCGGTTTGTTATCTCTGAAATCCGCTCATCAACCTGCTGCCATTTAACTGAATGCGGCTCCGTGCAGCTACTCCCCGAGGGCTGGGAAAATCTGGATCCAGTCCTGGGAAACTTCTCCCGGTTTCCCAGGACTGGATCTAGCTTTTCCGCGAGCTACACAGTAGATCTGTACTGTTCTGCTGGGAACCGTATAAGCACACCCTTTAAAGCAGGGATGGGAGACATTCGGCCCTCTAGCTGTTATAAAACTACAATTCCCATCATGTCTGGACAGCCCCATCTCTGCTTTAAAGCATGTGTAATATGTAACCATAGGGACTCCATAATACAAAAACATACAGGCCATATTATAGAACTATAGGGACGGGACCATAGGGGTCACTGTGCAATCCTCCAGCTTTGCATTACTCCTCAGTCGTTACTAGTATTATATATACATTGTACTGTTATATGCTGGCTGTGTCACCTGTATAGCGGTCTCGGACATACTGTTACATGATATTGTCCATCTGACACTGAACAGGACGCAGCCTATATAATGTTTAAAAAAGGGAAAATTGATCCCTTGAAGGATTAGAAAGGAGGTAAATGCGGCCAGCACCAGCAGCCAGGGGAATATGTGCCAGCTGTACCATGTGCTGAATACGGTGTCTATGTAACTACTACTCTCAGCATCCTCAGTACCATTCTTATACCTTCTGACTGTGTCACCAGAGGACTGTACAATGGCTGCTGATAGGAAGGAGCTCAGGTAGGAGGGGGCAGTCTGCAGTCATTGTGACATGAGGCATGCTGGGAGCTAAGCTGGGCTTATAGAGCTACTCCGGGTTAATTCTAATGATATAATATAATGATAGAAAGGAGGCACTGCCTGAGGGGGTATAAGACTATCTGACAGAGCACACATACTAATATACAGATACAAGGGGGAGATTTATGGCGCTGCCTTCACACATTACCTGCTCCGTGATCCGGCTTGCTTTGAGGGTTCCCGGGTGCACGTCCCACTCAGGCAATCAGTGTGCTGCTGCGACGCCATGCTAATTGGCTGAGTGGGACGTGCACCGGGGAACCCTCAAAGCAAGCCGGATCGTGGAGCAGGTAATGTATACGCTCCGGCTAGGGTTTAATGGGGCGGTCTCCCGACATATTCGCAGCAGGATGTCAATCCCGCTGCGAGTATGTCTGCCCATAGACTTTACAAGGCAGGGATCTGCAGCGGATGTCGCTGCGAATTTGCATCGAGAAATCCGCTGTGGATCCGTCCTGTGTGAAGGCACCCTTATTGTAAGATTCTAATTGTTGCCCATAACAACCGATGACAGCTCCCATAGTAACCAATCACAGCTCAGCTTTCATTTTACCAGAGCAATGTGACACATGAAAGCTGAGCTGTGATTGGTTGCTATGGGAGCTGTAATTGGTTGCTATGGGCAACAAAGAAAATCTTACTATATGACAGCACCATATGTCTCCCACCAAGTCCTTTTCATCAAACCTTAGAAAGATAAACTTTTTATGCACTTTACAGCTCCTATGTACTATAACTAATATAAGGCTATTTTCACACAACGTATGAGACCGGCCGTTCCGCGACCCGGCTGGTCTCAGAAAAGATCATCACCGGCCAGATGATCTTTGCAGCTGCAGAGTTCTGATGGGGGGCATCCGTGCGCGCCCGCATCAGAACTCCCCACTGCACACTATGGAACGAACGGCCGGAGCCACCTGCTCTATAGTGTGCACTGACAGGGTTTTCTGCAGCCGCTATTCATTGAATAGAGGCCGCAGAAAACTGACATGTCAGTTTCTCGCAGCGCCGCGAGAGATCCCAGCCGGAGTGTCTACCCAGGCGGGATCCCATAGATGGCATTATTACGTATATTTTCGTGATAACCACGGCCGCTGTTGCACTTGGCAACAACGGCCGTAGTTTTACAAAAATATACGTTGTGTGAATATAGCCTAATACTGCTCCCTATATAGAATATACAAGAATATAACTACTATAAACGCACCTGCTTAACACCTTCCCCCTCCCAGCTGAAGCCTTCGGTGTTTGGACAATAAACCCACTGCTTTCCACTCGGTGAGTGCAGAATTCTTTCTCTTGTTCATACATAACTACTATAATACTGCTCCTTTATACAAGAATATAACTACTATAATCCAGTCCAACAAAGAAAAAAGAGCTAGCACTCACCGTTTGCTGAAGCACATTATCCAGTTTATTCGGGGTTCAATACAGCATAGATCACGGGGAGGGAAGTGGAAGACAGACTGTTTCACTTGCGTTTGCAAGTTTCGTCAGGCCCACATAACTACTATAATACTGCTCCTATATACAAGAATATAACTACTATAATAGCTGAAATGAAGAAAAATAGATGCGGTCACTCACCACAGATGATGCCGTAGAATGCTTTATTGATCCAGGGATGAACACGGCAGGGAAGGGGGAAGATGGAGGAGCGGGTGCTAGTCAGACACCGCCACTAGCCGAGCTGCACCATCGGGATTCAGCTTACCACCTCCTGTAGTCGCTCCAGGTGTTGTACTAATTGTAGTGCAGGCCGTCTGACTCTTCCCTTGTCTACATAACTACTATAATACTGCTCCTATATACAAGAATATAAGTACTTTAATACTGCTCCTATATACAAGAATATAAGTACTATAATACTGCTTCTATATACAAGAATATAACTACTATAATACTGCCTCCTATATACCAGAATATAACTACTATAATACTGCTCCTATATACAAGAATATAACTACTATAATACTGCTCCTATATACAAGAATATAACTACTATAATACTGCTCCTATATACAAGAATATAACTACTATAATACTGCCTCCTATATACAAGAATATAACTACTATAATACTGCTCCTATATACAAGAATATAACTACTATAATACTGCCCCTATATACAAGAATATAAATACTATAATACTGCCCCTATATACAAGAATATAACTACTATAATACTGCTCCTATATACAAGAATATAACTACTATAATACTGCCCCTACATACAAGAATATAACTACTATAATACTGTTGCTATATACAAGAATATAACTACTATAATACTGCCCCTATATACAAGAATATAACTGCTATAATACTGCTCCTATATACAAGAATATAACTACTATAATACTGCTGCTATATACAAGAATATAACTACTATAATACTGCCCCCTATATACAAGAATATAACTACTATAATACTGCTCCTATATACAGGAATATAACTACTATAATACTGCTCCTATATACAAGAATATAACTACTATAATACTGCTCCTATATACAAGAATATATCTACTATAATACTGCTCCTATATACAAGAATATAACTACTATAATACTGCTCCTATGTACATTATTTATAGTAATTAGACTTATAACGGGTTAATATCTCAGGACTTTCTATAGTCTAGGACAGAACAGTATAAGGACCGGTGATTGTTTCATCTTTGCCTGATTTGATTTGCCAGGCCGGCTTTGCTCTTGAGGAGGAGGGCGGCGGGTGGGGGAGGGGCTCGCTGTCGCCTCACACTGTTATTTTCCACTGAACGCTAATATGATAAACTGTGGAGGATTAAAAGCCCAACTGGTGCTACGAATCTGCAGCTTAAAATAACTCTCAAATAAGTTTAATTAGGTGAAGGGATGGGGGCAGCGGGGTCGTTGTGGGGACGGCATCTATCATGGTCAGTTTGTTCTATAGGACAAGACTGTAATAAGAAATATAAGGGAAGTGTTAAAGTTGTCATGTGGTGCCCTGGAGAACAATAGAGAACGATTGTTGCATGTGCAGGAACATACTTTATAACTGGTGCACCCAATCCCGTATCTGAGGTCATATGATCACCTTGATTCTCTATTATTACATTTATAATAGCGCCATTTTATATTTTGTGCCACGATTGGTTACAACTTTGTACTGGATTGTATGGAGCACAATTTGTGTGTATCTAACTGGTGATACAGGAGTGAGGTGAAGCTAAGAGCAGTGAGATACACCCTAGACGTATCTAATCATTAGAATAAATTACTGCCTATATTGTATAGACAGTAATTCAGTTAGGGAAACTAAAGATTTAGAGGGTTTCCTGCTGTTTTCTCAGGGCATGCTGGGAATTGTAGTTTTGTAACAGCTGGAGAAACACAGTTTGGAGACCCATTGTACAGGCAGCAGCCCCTACAGCTCAGTTAGATACACTGTTGAAGAAAGTGCATCTAAGGTATTTCATATTACTGCTATAGGATCAGCTTTTGGATTAGGGAACGAATGGGGTCCAGCTTCCTATAAGTTAGATACACCACAGAATATAGTGTATCCAACCGGTCAATCACAGTTGGAAATTCACTGGACATCAATGGCCAGTGAAGATCTTTTTTTCCAGAAAGTTTCAGAAAGTTATATAGATTTGTTATTAACTTCTATTTAAGAATCTCAACTCATCCCATACTTATCAGCTGCTGTATATCCTGCAGGAAATATTGTTTTCTATTCAGTCTGACACAGTCTCTCTGTTACCACCTCTGTCCATGTCAGAAACTGTCCAGAGCAGGAGACTGTTTCTGTGGGGATTTGCTCCTGCTCTGGACAGTTCCTGTTTCAGACAGAGGTGGCAGCAGAGAGCACAGTGTCAGACATTTCCTGCAGGATATTCAGCAGCTGATAGGTATGGGAAAACTTGAGATCTTTAAATAGAAGTAAACTACAAATCTGTATAACTTTCTGGCACCAGTTGATTTGAAAGAAAAAGATTTTTGCTGGACAACCCCTTTAAGAACTATACTGGTTTGCTTGTGAGTTAGCTACACCCTGGAAGGAAGTAGAATCATTAGTATTATGATGATTAATGCTATGATGATCAAGTATGTAACATAGAGGCTGATGCAAGGTGTGTATAACTTCAGCAGGAGATCATTTGTATATTTGCTGGGGAAATGTGTATCTAATAGATGAAACTAGGATTAGTGCTATGGTATCAAGAGTTTGATGAAGAGGCTGGGTCAAGGTGTAAATACCATATAAAACAGCAATAACAGAAAGTGTCTAATAAAAACAAACATGAAATTATGAAATTTTTATAATATATATGCTCTACTGTATGAGTCCATCCCCCAACAACAGACTGGTTAGGTCGCCATGAGAGCAGGTTTAGTGAGATATTTACCTGAAGACAATCATCTACAAGAGCTTCTATACCAAACAGTTTACCAGGTTTAGCTTTTCTTTTTTTTCTGTAGTTGTTTTAGCTGGCTCCATACTGCCCTCTAATGGTAAAATGTGAAAGTAGCATAAAACTTTCACAGTCAAGCAGTCTCGCTCTCTCTCTTTATATATATATATATATGTATGTACAGCTGGTATAGGTTATACATTTCCTGTATATTGTGATGAGGAGCATGCTGGTATAATATTATATATCTCCTGTACATTATTGTGTGTATTATATATATTATATTTATGGTATAGATGATACATCTCCTGTATATAGTGATACTAGAAAATGTACCCGGCGCTGCCTGGGTAATAAAGTGTCAGTGTGTTAATTAGATTTGTTCTAAGGTGCCCAGGAGGCAAAGCTAAAGGTATTGTTTCATCTAAGTTAATCAGTGGAATTAGTGTATACCTGTAGTGCATAGTTGGAGGGGTTCTGTATACCCACAATGTATAGTTTTTAGGGGTCTATAGTTGGGGGGTCCTGTATACCTGTAGTGTGTAGTTGGGGGGGCTGTATACCTGTAGTGTATAGTTGAGGGAGGTCCTGTATACCTGCAGTGTACAGTTGGTGAAGGTCCTGTATACCTGTACTGTATAGTTCCGGGGTCCTGTATGCCTGTAGTATATAGTTGGTGCTGTATACCTGTAATGTATAGTTGGTGGAGGTCTTGTATACCTGTAGTTTATAGTTTAAGGGTCCTGGATACCTGTAGTGTATAATTGGTGGAGGTCTTGTATACCTGTAGTATATAGTTCGGGGGTCCTGTATTACCTGTAGTGCATAGTTTGGGGTCCTATATACCTGTAGTATATAGTTGGTGGAGTTCCTGTATACCTGTAGTATATAGCTTTGGGGTCCTGTATACCTGTAGTGCATAGTTTGGGGTCCTGTATACCTGTAGTATATAGTTGGTGGAGTTCCTGTATACCTGTAGTATATAGCTTTGGGGTCCTGTATACCTGTAGTAAAGAGTTGGTGAAGGTGCTGTATACCTGTAGTATAGAGTTGGTGTAGGTCCTGTATACTTGTAGTGTATAGTTTTGAGGTCCTGTATACCTGTAGTGTATAGTTTGGGGTCCTATATACCTGTAGTATATAGTTGGTGGAGTTCCTGTATACCTGTAGTGTATAGTTTGGGGTCCTGTATACCTGTAGTATTTAGTTGGTGGAGGTCCTGTATACCTGAAGTATATAGTTGGTGGAGGTCCTGTATACCTGTAGTGTATAGTTTTGGGGTCCTGTATACCTATAGTATATAGTTGGTGGAGGCCCCGTGCACTTGTAGTGTATAGTTTTGGGGTCCTGTATACCTGTAGTGTCCTGTATACCTGCAGGGTCGTATTTACCATTAGGCACCCATGGTCTGGTGCGTAGGGTAGCACCTTGCTGAGGGCAGTACCCTCCCATTCAGACTTGCCAGAAAATCTTTGGTCAGGTCTTGTATAGCGGTGTTATCCAGTCACAGTATGGCGGTATTGGTCAGGTCTGGTATGGCAGTGTTATTCAGTCACAGTGTGTCGGTATTGGTCATGTCTGGTATGGCGGTGTTATCCAGTCACAGAATGGCGGTATTGGTCAGGTCTGGTATGGCAGTGTTATTCAGTCACAGTGTGTCGGTATTGGTCATGTCTGGTATGGCAGTGTTATCCAGTAACAGTATGGCGGTATTGGTCAGGTCTGGTGTGGCGGTGTTCTCCAGTCACAGTGTGGTGGTATTGGTCATGTCTGGTATAGTGGTGTTATCCAGTCACAGCATGGCAGTATTGGTCAGGTGTGGTATGGCAGTGTTATCCAGTCACAGTATGGCGGTATTGGGCATGTCTGGTATGGCAGTGTTATCCAGTCACAGTATGGCGGTATTCTCCAGTCACAGTGTGGTGGTATTAGTCAGGTCTGGTATAGTGGTGTTATCCAGTCACAGCATGGCGGTATTGCTCAGGTGTGGTATGGCAGTGTTATCCAGTCACAGTATGGCGGTATTGGTCAGGTCTGGTATGGCAGTGTTATCCAGTCACAGTATGGCGGTATTGGTCAGGTCTGGTATGGCAGTGTTATTCAGTCACAGTATGGCGGTATTGAATGAATTTAAAGGAGACAGCACTTTGTAAAGTGAAAAACGGTGACTTTTATTCACACCTCAATGTTGCGACGTTTCGGCTATACACAGTAGCCTTCCTCAAGCATTACTGTGTATAGCCGAAACGTCGCAACATTGAGGTGTGAATAAAAGTCACCGTTTTTTAACTTTACAAAGTGCTGTCTCCTTTAAATTCATTGGATTATCCCGGACATTGAGCCCAGTCTGGTGAGGCGTGCACTAATTCATATTTTCTACTTTTGCCTGTACTGCTATATTATATTCAGTATGGCGGTATTGGTCAGGTGTGGTATGACAGTGTTATCCAGTTACAGTATGGCAGTATTGGTCAGGTCTGGTATAGCAGTTTTTTCCAGTCATAGTATGGTGGTATTGGTCAGGTGTGTTATGACAGTGTTATCCCGTTACAGTATGGTGGTATTGGTCAGGTCTGGTACAGCGGTGTTATCCAGTCACAGTATGGCGGTATTGGTCAGGTCTGATATGATGGTGTTATCCAGTCACAGTATGGCAGTATTGGTCAGGTCTGGTATAGCAGTTTTTTCCAGTCACAGTTTGGTGGTATTGGTCAGGTCTGGTATGGCAGTGTTATCCAGTCACAGTATAGCGGTATTGGTCAGGTCTGGTGTGGCAGTGTCATCCAGTCACAGTATGGCGGTATTGGTCAGGTCTGGTGTGGCAGGGTTATCCAGCACAGTATGGCGGTATTGGTCAGGTCTTGTGTGGCAGTGTTACCCAGTCACAGTTTGGTATACCTGTAGTGCCCTGTATATACATGTACTGTATAGATGGAGTAGGGGGCCCTGTATATACATGTACTGTATAGATGGAGTAGGGGGTCCTGTATATACATGTACTGTATAGATGGAGTAAGGGGTCCTGTATATACATGTACTGTATAGATGGAGTAGGGGGTCCTGTATATACATGTACTGTATAGTTGGAGTAGGGGCTCCTGTATATACATGTACTGTATAGATGGAGTAGGGGGTCCTGTATATACATGTACTGTATAGATGGAGTAGGGGGTCCTGTATATACATGTACTGTATAGATGGAGTAGGGGGTCCTGTATATACATGTACTGTATAGATGGAGTAGGGGGTCCTGTATATACATGTACTGTATAGATGGAGTAGGGGCTCCTGTATATACATGTACTGTATAGATGGAGTAGGGGCTCCTGTATATACATGTACTGTATAGATGGAGTAGTGGGCCCTGTATATACATGTACTGTATAGATGGAGTAGGGGGTCCTGTATATACATGTACTGTATAGATGGAGTAGGGGGTCCTGTATATACATGTACTGTATAGATGGAGTAGGGGGTCCTGTATATACATGTACTGTATAGATGGAGTAGGGGGTCCTGTATATACATGTACTGTATAGATGGAGTAGGGGGCCCTGTATATACATGTACTGTATGGATGGAGTAGGGGGCCCTGTATATACATGTACTGTATAGATGGAGTAGGGGGTCCTGTATATACATGTACTGTATAGATGGAGTAGGGGGCCCTGTATATACATGTACTGTATAGATGGAGTAGGGGGCCCTGTATATACATGTACTGTATAGATGGAGTAGGGGGTCCTGTATATACATGTACTGTATAGATGGAGTAGGGGGTCCTGTATATACATGTACTGTATAGATGGAGTAGTGGGCCCTGTATATACATGTACTGTATAGATGGAGTAGTGGGCCCTGTATATACATGTACTGTATAGATGGAGTAGGGGGTCCTGTATATACATGTACTGTATAGATGTAGTAGGGGCTCCTGTATATACATGTACTGTATAGATGGAGTAGGGGGTCCTGTATATACATGTACTGTATAGATGGAGTAGGGGGTCCTGTATATTCATGTACTGTATAGATGGAGTAGGGGGTCCTGTATATACATGTACTGTATAGATGGAGTAGGGGCTCCTGTATATACATGTACTGTATAGATGGAGTAGGGGGTCCTGTATATACATGTACTGTATAGATGGAGTAGTGGGCCCTGTATATACATGTACTGTATAGATGGAGTAGGGGGTCCTGTATATACATGTACTGTATAGATGGAGTAGGGGGTCCTGTATATACATGTACTGTATAGATGGAGTAGGGGGTCCTGTATATACATGTACTGTATGGATGGAGTAGGGGGTCCTGTATATACATGTACTGTATAGATGGAGTAGGGGGTCCTGTATATACATGTCCTGTATAGATGGAGTAGGGGGTCCTGTATATATATGTACTGTATAGATGGAGTAGGGGGTCCTGTATACATGTACTGTATAGATGGAGTAGGGGGTCCTGTATATACATGTACTGTATAGATGGAGTAGGGGGTCCTGTATATACATGTACTGTATAGATGGAGTAGGGGGTCCTGTATATATATGTACTGTATAGATGGAGTAGGGGGTCCTGTATACATGTACTGTATAGATGGAGTAGGGGGTCCTGTATATACATGTACTGTATAGATGGAGTAGGGGCTCCTGTATATACATGTACTGTATAGATGGAGTAGGGGGTCCTGTATATACATGTACTGTATGGATGGAGTAGGGGGTCCTGTATATACATGTACTGTATAGATGGAGTAGGGGGTCCTGTATATACATGTACTGTATAGATGGAGTAGGGGGTCCTGTATATACATGTACTGTATAGATGGAGTAGGGGGTCCTGTATATACCTGTACTGTATAGATGGAGTAGGGGGTCCTGTATATACATGTACTGTATAGATGGAGTAGGGGGTCCTGTATATACATGTACTGTATAGTTGGAGTAGGGGGTCCTGTATATACATGTACTGTATGGATGGAGTAGGGGGTCCTGTATATACATGTACTGTATAGATGGAGTAGGGGGTCCTGTATACATGTACTGTATAGATGGAGTAGGGGGTCTACCAGTTATTACTGTGGATGTTGTGAGGCAGCTTCCCTAGCAACCATTGCTCCCTGTGAAAATGAAAGCAGTAATCCTATTGGTTGCTAAGGCTCCAACTGCCGTGTCTGCTGCAGCTAATTATATCACCTGTGTTTGCAGTGAGGAGATTTCCCATTCATCTCTATGGGGCGCCTCTCTTTCCCCTCCCCCTCCTGTACATCTGGCGGGGACGGGACCTTCGCAATAACCTTCCCGGGCACCCAATGTATCTGTGTGCCAAATTTGGGGTCAAACGGTTCAGGCGTTTGGAAGTCTATAGAGGACAGACAGACAGACAGAAGGACAGACAGACAGACTTTGATTTTTATTATATAGATGGAGCATGCTGGTATAACCTGGGTATCTCCTGTTTATAATTATGCCAAGGCCGGGGCACTGAGATGGTAACAGTGGGTGGGCTCTGGTGTTTTGCTGGGGCACCTGTCACAGTGCACTAACCTGGGTTGCCCCGGATTATCACGCAAGGAACCAATAGTTAATACACAAATTATAAACCTTATTTGCTGTGAGAATCCAAAATTAATAAAACTTAACCTTTATTTACATAACAATCCTACATAAGGCTCAAATAGTGCGGTCTATGCGCACCCAAAACTATCCAACATAAAAACCAAAAAAAAATTATGAATGCAAGACCAATGTATATACAAAAACACCATCCACAAATAATAAATATTACCCATACATGTCCTTAGTATACGAGTCCACCTCACCATACACCCTGGGTGTATGGTGAGGTGGACTCGTATACTAAGGACATATATGGGTAATATTTATTATTTGTGGATGGTGTTTTTTTCTTTGTACTCACTGTGAGATTTATCCATTTATTGTATGTAGTACCAACCCAGTGCCCAGTATATATGTATATATAGGCTCTCCATTTGACTGTTATCTACTTTGTGATATAGCACTTTATGTACAGGAACCTAGTTAATCCACCGCTTTCATGGGGATTTGTATTAGCTCCAGCCCTCCTGTTATGTATTTTTAATTGAATTATTTTTTTTTTTGATATTCTAATAAAAGACAAATATTTGTATATACATTGGTGTTGCATTCAGAATTTTTTTTTTGGTCTTTATTTACATAATTAAAAGTGTACATAATAAGTGATTAAAATATCACTGAAGGTGTAACGGGCAGTAAAGGTTCAGATACGGTTATTTATTTTAATGCTGAAGAGTTAGAGAGTTATATAAAACAAACACCCAAATCCTTCCACCACCCCGACGTTTCACCACATCAGTGGCTTTATCAAGGGGAAATTATATGATGATCATCATATAATTTCCCCTTGATAAAGCCACTGATGTGGTGAAACGTTGGGGCTGGGGGGTGGGATTTGGGTGTTTGTTTTATATACTGGAGGTGTTTAATAGTGCTACCATATAGTACTCACAGTGGTTTGGAATCTTACTGTACGGAGGAGCCCCGCTGGCCCCGCCGGGCAACATTTCGTTGCTAGTTGCTGCCACTAAGAGTTGAGAAGGCAAGGAGACAGTCAGTGATTGGTACTAACCTAATGCTGTGTGTGAGAGTGAGAGCTATCTGAATGATACGAGTCATATGATTGTTTAAAATCAACAAGATTGAATGATGTAGATCGCTGATTATATGGTTATATGTAGATCACACTAAACTCCGGAACTGCCCCTGACATAGCTTACTCAGGTTATATGTGCCCTGGGGGCACCTGATGTCAGGCTATAAGCAGTAGTCCGCTACATGTGATTTCTAATTTTTCACTGGACGGTGATATTGGTCCTTATCCGAGTTTACGTTAACGCCTTGTGCGAGGACTCGGCTGTCGGACTATTTTATATCCCGATTTCCAGGGTTTTGACAGTACAGTGAGTACAGACAAGACGGATAGCCGCATGTGTCTGATCTATAAATGAGCTAACTATACGTTCGGGATCGGCTATATACAAGTGGTGTCTATTATTCCTATTGTCTGTCTATTCCATTTCCCCTTGTTTTGAGACAGTCAGCTATAATTGAAGGCATAGATATTGCATACTTATCACTTTGACAACTGAACAGTCCCGTGCATTCTCTAACTCTTCAGCATTAAAATTAAATAACCGTATCCGAACCTTTACTGCCCGTTACACCTTAAGTGATATTTTAATCACTTATTATGCACACTTTTAATTATGTAAATAAAGGTTAAGTTTTATTAATTTCGGATTCTCACAGCAAATAAGGTTTATAATTTGTGTATTAGCACCTGTTACAGTGGCCAGGAGTGGCGTCCAGCACTCAAACAAAAAAACTATGGGGGCTGTCCTGAGTACCGTGCCTAGTTATTACAGTACTCTGACAGGAGCTTACATAGGGGTGACCGGGTCTAACCTCCTCTTGGTGGGGAAAGTGCTAGAAAAAAATCAGGAGTGCGATAGGAGGAGAGTGTATGAGGTACCTGCACCACTGATTGGTAAAAATAGTGAACAATAAAACCAAACAGTTATCCCTTTACACCTTCAGCTGTGCTGGACAAACAGGGAAGAGTGAGACACCAAGTGGTGATGGTGCGGAAAGGCACCCACCATCCCAGAGTGTTACACCTGACTGAATAGGTTGTATATTAGTGGCACATTCGTACTAGGAAACTACAATTATAAATGTATATAGTTTCCCACCACAGGTGGTCCTCAAAGTCTTATACGACCCAGGTAAAGTAACTCAGGTATCACACCAAGTGTTTTTAGCTGCAATCTCTACTGCAACCACTAGGTGTCTCACTCCCCCTGTGCACAGCTGCAGTGCATATGTAAAAGGTAAAAGGTTAAGCTATGTTTTATATGTGTGATTGCTTATTGGAGCATGCACTCTGTACATCTTTCTCTTTCTTACTCTCACTTTTTGTCACACCACTCTATATAAGGTAGGGATTTCCTGTTAAGAGGGAGTTCTAGTCGAGTCTTAGACCAGTTCGGTGTGGTGAGAGCTAACTAGTCAGTATGCAGTGCTGAACCCAAGAGGTGGGGAAACAGAATCATGGGAACACCCTTGTACACGCTGTGGATTCTACAGTCAGGACAGTCACCCCATAAGGAAAAGGCAGAGGGACTGATCCCCAGTAAGGCAAAGAAGCTAAGAGCCAAGGCACCTTAACGACACACACTCGTCCACTCGGTAGGAGTCTTCAGTGGGAGCTTAACTTAGAGATAAAGGCCTAGGATTTGTACTACCTTGCAGGGCGGTCACCAAAAACCAAACGTAATTATGAGAAGTTGTTCTATAAGTGAAAAATTTCTTCACACATCCCGCCAGAGTACTGCACTATTTAGACAAAGGCTCCTACCCGGCCCCTATACCACTCTCTCAACACAAGTCTCCACTCTCCTATTGTCTGCTCAAGTCTCCCTCTGAGAAGTATTTGCCAAGTATTGTTTGCACTAACACTTGTAACCAGAACTGTCCCTGTTGGTATTTTTCTAGTAAAGTTAATCCACTGTTTAATTCAGGATGTCATCCATTGCGCCGCACCTGCATCCTCACTTGCACCTCGAAATTGTTCCACCTAAGGTCCACTGTCTGTGTGTCCGGGGGTGGGTACTACCACTCCTGATCACCGCGACAGGTTTCCTCAAAACACCAGAGCCCACAACACTGCACTAGTACCCCGGGCCATGGCATTTAGAGCTGGTATGAGTTATACATCTCCTGTATATCATGATATGGGGTATGCTGGTAACCTGGGTATCTACTGTATATAATTATATATGTACAGCTGGTATAAACTGAGTATCTCCTGTATATTGTAATATGGAACACGCTGGTATAATCTGGGTATCTGCTGTATATAATTATATATGTACAGTTGGTATAAGTTAAAAACCTCCTGTATATAGTGATATGGAGCATGCTGGTATAACGTGGGTATCCCCTGTATATAATTATATATGTACAGCTGGTATAATCTGGGTATCTCCTGTATATAATTATATATGTACAACTGATATAACCTGGGTATCCACCGTATATAATTATATATGTGCAGCTGGTATAAGTTATACATCTCCTGTATATAATTATATATTTACAGCTGGCATGAGTTATACATCTTCTGTATATAAATATATATGTACAGCTGGTATAAGTTATAGATCTCCTGTATATAGTGATATGGAGCATGCTGGTATAACCTGGGTATCTCCTGTATATAATTATATATGTACAGCTGGTATAACCTGGGTATCTCCTGTATATAATTATATATGTACAGCTGGTATAACCTGGGTATCTCCTGTATATATTTATATATGTACAGCTGGTATAACCTGGGTATCTCCTGTATATAATTATATATGTACAGCTGGTATAACCTGGGTATCTCCTGAATATAATTATATATGTACAGCTGGTATAACCTGGGTATCTCCTTTATATAGTTATATATGTACAGCTAGTATAAGTTATACAGCTCCTATATACAGTACAATGGAGAATGCTGGTATAACCTGGGTATACAATTATACATGTACAGTCAGTCATAATTACACACCTAGTATATGACATATATCACCTGTTTACATGTGACCCCTTCAGATATCTGTATATTACAGCTGTGTATATGTCAGCAGAGTTCATGTGAGGTGTGATGCAGCATCCCTGATATTCCTGACATCTGGCAGCGGCTGTCACTTCACACTAGTAGAAGACGCTTTATTAGTCAGCAGAGAATATATTAAGAGAATATTAATAGCACAGAAACCGGGCGGTGAAATAGAAGCTGCTGTCTGTGAGGTAAAGGAGCGGGATGGTGACGTCACATGCTATCGCTCCTCATTCACATTACTGCCTTACCATCATGGCAAATGACTGTGATAACAGAACTGCTGGTATATATACTGTCTGTATACATATCTGCCAGAACGTAATACAATGTACTCTAAGCACCTCAAGTGTAATGGATGGAACTAGTGCCACCTATGTGGTTAAACAGGGGCAGAGGGTCGATTGGTTAGGGTGCTGGTGGTTAAGCATGTAAGCAGGAAGACTTGTAAGGATGTTTTTTTTTGTTTTTTTTTACTGATTAGCGCCAGGTGCTGACAGTTCTCTTTTTTTCTATTTTCTACTTTCTTTACTTGCACATTATTATGTTTTTCTATTTATTTATTATTATTTTTTTCTATTTTCTACTATTTTTACTTGCACATTATTATGGGGGCAGCCATCTTGCATGAACTGTTTTTAACTGCATTTAGTGATATGCTTTACAATAAGCCTAATGGACATAAAGAACAATAGGATCTGCCCTATAGATATGAATGGGCAATGTTTCTGGGCCTTTGAAGAAATCATTCCACAGGGAGGGGGAGGCTAAGCTGTGAGCTTCATTTATTGTCTTTATCTATAGGTGTCACCTTTCGCTGTAATGCTGCAGAGATGTTCTTCATGTGGCAGAATTGAATTGCTTACCGGACATTTCAGGGTCTGTACAGTGTAAGAACTTTAGACTTTTACTTCTTTGGACCTTCTGCCAAATATCTTGGGAGTCACTGACTCTTCATAGATAACAATGGATGCATCCTCTTACATGAATCCTATGACCCTAGTTACCCCCTTTCCATTTTGTGGTGATAGACATAGACTTATCTGGAGCTGCTGGTCTTCTAAGATGTTTTCTGACTTTTCCAACTTCAAAAGTTCCTGATCCCGCCTGAATGGAGATCAGCCATGTTTGGAAGCCCCATAAAAAAATACATGAACTAATGGCCCAGCATGTGTGCTGCTCCTCCATTAAGTCAGAGGACAACAGACCTTCATTCTCATGATCACTAGTCAATGTGGATAATTTAGTCAACCACCTATATACATTGATAGATTCCAAAAAGTTTCTTCTTCTCCACACCAAAGGTTCATGACTGTTCCAATTCTCCTCCATAAGAACGATATGACTAGAGATGAGTAAACTGAACTTCCCGAACTGAGATTCATTTCAAACTCCGCAAAACATTTGGCTCTGAAAAGGTAAAGAGAATAAGAGAGAGGCAGAGAGAGAAGGTTGATTAGGTAGAGATAGAAGAGAGTTTGAGGAAAGTAGTTGCGTGTTACTCCTGTTTGTGTGCTACAACAGTGTCCACAGCTCTACTGGGTGATTTTAACCCTTTGAATGTAGGGTGACATCTTCAAGGCTTTATTAAAACCATGTCTGTCAGGATAATAAACGGGATTATACAGCAGTCATCCAACTCTCCTGGATCAATTTAACCCTATGAAAAATTCAATATGTTCAAACATACGAAGTCTGGTCTTTTTTAGGTTGTGGCCAGTGGCAGCAGTAGAACTAGTTAAGAAGGTGGGAGAGGAGCAGCAGGAGTGGCAACAGGATGCAGCCACCTGTAAGATCCAGTTGTCATGTTTTAACCAGCTAGCCTGCAGCCCTGGATTGGTTAAAGGGGTTATCCAGTGCTACAAAAACATGTCCACTTTCTTCCAGAGACAGCCCCGCTCTTGTCACCTGCTTGGGCAGGGTTTTGCTGCTCAGTTCCATTGAAGCTTCATTGGAGCTTAATTGCAAACCGCACCTGAACTGGAGACAAGAGTCAAGTTGTTTTTGAAAGAAAGTGGCCATGTTTTTGTAGCACTGGATAACCCCTTTAACACAGAGTTCGAGCCCCACACTGGCCAGTAGCCAATTGACGTGATCCATCAACTGGCTGTTCTAGGCCCTACTGGGTCCGAGAGAGTGCTGCTTCTGCTGATGTTTCCACCATAAACTGGTTGTTCTGTTCTCTACTGGGTCCAAGAGTGGTGCTGGTGTCGCCACCTTCAACTTCCTGTCCAAGGCCCTGTGGGGTCACTCATACTATGATTAATGCAGCCAAACCTTGGGGCAAGTAAGGCACCTGTCTGTTTATGGCCCTGTGAGGTCACTGAGACTGCTGTTACCACTACTTACTTATTTCCACAGTACTCTCTAAGGGTTTGTTCACATAGCTATCAAAAACCATGCTTTTTTTATCTGCTTTTCGACACGGTTTTAAAATTTGCGTTTTAGATGCTACTCCTT
The DNA here is from genome assembly GCF_027789765.1 of Dendropsophus ebraccatus. NCBI lineage: Eukaryota > Metazoa > Chordata > Amphibia > Anura > Hylidae > Dendropsophus > Dendropsophus ebraccatus. The sequence continues at coordinate 25,556,204 of NC_091468.1, forward strand.
TTGAATACCATGGGACAGTGAAAGAGCTCCTATAGTCCAGTCGTTTAGCTGTTTTAATTCGGTCTGTTTAAGGTTCAGTTCAGACGAATCCAAACTTTATAGTAAGTAAATGTTTGTAACATTTCTCATACAATTGCCTGGAAACTTGATTCTATTCAGTCATTCTTGAATTGGGAATACCAATAATGGTATTTGGTTTTCATGGACCAAAAATATAGCAGATTTTCAACACCCACTCACCCACCACCTAAAACCATGATTCCTAAGTGTCAGTCTGTAATGTCAGCCTTGCATTCCATTCAGATAGTCCAGAATGCTTGACACCATAGTAGAATGCTACACTGCAAGGGATTTTGGTAGATGAGGACATGAGTATTATCGTCAGACATGGGGTCTCTTATAGCAGATCATCCTCTATAGCTGTATCTTCTTTCCCTAAGGACGCTAATTATAGCTCTTCCATATACAATCACGCAGTTAATAAATCATGAAAATTGACCCGAGAACTGAATCCATTTATTTTACTTTAATTAAAAGCAGAGCATTATGGGCCGTATCATCTCCAGCGTCCTTTCCATTGACTTTTATTTTAATTTATTATTGTGGGTTTTTTTTGTTTGTAATGGGATATGCGCTAATTATACGTATAATTGATTCCTGCGCCATTGTCATCTACGACGAGGCAGAAAAAAGCTATCACTGATGGAGCAGAATCTACTGGAAGAGAAGAATGGAGTCATTATGCGAGACCTTTACCAGCAGCTTCCTGCTGACGACCGTCTGATTGGGATTTATTAAAGAATTCTCCATGTTCGGTATAATAAATAGGGGTTTCTCTCGGTGGGCCCTTCTATTGTATAGGTATTACCGCGTGGCCACTGATTAAGGAATAAAGGGATGTGTCAGGTAGGCAACCCATGCCCTGTCCTTATGCCCCCCCTGATCGTACAGGCATCATAAAAGTGACCCCATCACTCTGGACCCTCCCTCCATAACCCAAAGTAGACAATTACTTTCTTAGCGAAACTCCAGTTCTAGTGCACTTGTTCATGGTCACCATGTAATACCACATTTCTCCTGTAGTGGCCACTGCAGGGAAAATGTCTAGCTGTCCAAGACCCGATCCACTGGCGATCAGCTGACTGCTGCTGCAAATCCAGTGTAAAAAGGTCGTCTGCAGAGGTGAGCGAGACAGTTTGTCAGGAATCAAAGTCAAAATTCGTCCACACTGCAAATTCAGTTTGACAATTCTTTTGCACAATTTGGCATCTTAAGCACCATCGGTCTATACACCCCTTGCAAAAGCCTGTACTCTAAGTAAAAGTGGTAATGAAGTTGTACCTAAGTTTTGCCACTAGATGTCGCTACTATTTGTATATGTACTTGTATAGCTGTATTAAACAAGTGGTCATTGTTTGTTGGTAATCTGCATACCAATAAGAGCTCTTTTCTGTTCTCCACCTATCTCTATTCTCCTTTCTTTGTTCTCCACCACTCACAGGAGGTATTACACACCCTGTAGGAAGTTGTGATATGGGGAGAGGAAGTGTTAGTGAGTCTTAGTTAGGTCTTGGTAGAGAGAGGGTGTACGACAAGATGGTCCTTGCTGTAGTTCAGCCGGGCCCTCAGTGTAGTCTAGTCTTATCTAGTGTGGTAGTGGACCCACACACATGGGATACACAGAGACTTTTCTTCCTAAAAGCAACACTTAGTCTTACTATGCAGTGCTAAACTACTCAGGAGAGGACAAGTCAGAGATAAACCCAACCCACGCCGTGAACATTTCTAACAGTGCGGGACAGTATCCTGAAACAAGAGGAACTGATCCGGACAGAGCAAAGTTGCTACAAGTCTACGTACTCTATCTCGTAGCGCAGATGTAACCAGGTAAACTTGGCCACCTTGCTCAACTCAAGTAACAAGGTCTGGGGCTTGTGTCACCCTAGGAGGATGGGTCACCTGACACTGTAGGACAACAAAGGTCTAAACATGGGCACAAGTAGTCATCTATTCTCAAGTACTCTTCAGTATTCTACTTCTTCTTCTAAAGTTGCAGCAGAGCACACTTCTACCCTGGGTTGGGCCTCTCAGCACAAACTCCTCTCTACTGCTCTGAACTCTCAGCAAAACTCCTCTCTACTGCTCTTAACTCGCTCTGTCTTCTGCTCCAAAAGCTCTTAACGCAGATTGTGTCTGGTCAAGTCAGAAGTCTATTATCAGCCTCTGTATTAAGTATTTCCAAAGTAAAGAAGATTTTATTTATGGAAACAGGAAACAGGACTCAGTGATTATTGTTCTGGCACCTACACAATAGTTACACCATCCTTGGGTCATCTCTCCTTTCTGTGGGTGACGGTACCGACAGTCCGGTTGGGTCATAACTCTACTCCGGACCACCCTAAGTACCCAAGGGACCCCTCACAGCTTGGCAGGTCACCGACCACAGGGGAAAGAGTATAGTCACTTTAAAATAAAAGCAGGTGTGCCCCCACACCTGTGTGCATAACCGCCACTGACATCGCGACAACCTACCATCTGGCAAGTGACCGGTCATCCACTAGCGTTCACCACACTGGCAGCCGACTGTAAGCAAATATTGTGTGCTTCTCCTTTAACTTAAAAGGATCAATACCCCAGATAAAATATAGAGTCAGATATCCTACAACTCCAGTGATGAAATATTCATGAATGATGCTACCATAAGATGGTGTTCATCTATGACCTTCTTCTTAGACATCTATACAACTTTTATATCTTGACTTGTAAAGTGTCCAAAACTTCTTAGAAGTACAGTCAGTGCACCACCATCTCTCATCTATTACAGTGCTGGGGTGAGGACTCTATACAGTAAAGGATGAGTGAGGAGTTGGTGACTACTCTATTATAATTGCTGGATTTGTTGGAACATTTTTCGTTTAAAATGTCCTGTACACAGGGGCGGATTAACTTTACCATAGGCCCCGGGCTGTTCACCAAGCCTGGGCCCCCCCACTCCACTGTAACTATGGCAGCATTAGCCTGGCGTTCATAGTACAGGTCATGATGTCCCGATTTGTGCAAAATTGCCATAAAAAAAACAGTGATTTTTTGCAAATCATGGCGGAAGTGTAGTCAGGAGACAGTACACCACTGAAAGTATAAGTTTTTTTGGGTGGTCATGGGCCCCCAGGAGCTCAGGGCCCCGGGCTGCCGCCCGAAACGCCCCTATTATAATCCACTACTGCCTGTACAGTATAGCCCTGTACTGTACTGTACTGTAGTGATTATACTGGGCACTTATCAATGTAAAAAATGATACTATATTGGTGGGTGCTGGAACCAATTAAACACAGTTACTGTACATTATTTCCTATGGGAAGACACTGCTCGGTTCTCAAACTGCTCTCAAGAACCAATTAAGTTTAAGAACAGAGGTATTACTGTATATAGTGTTATCACTAAGGCTAGTATTCCACGGGATGACCAGGGCCCAATCAATAATGTAAACGAGCGCCGATCTGTGCTCGTTTACTGGGCCTATTCCACGGCCTGATAATCGTTTAGTGAGGGCTGCAGGGACATCGTTACCGATGTCCTTGCAGCCCTAGTTTAAACATCATACATGACCTATCCATGTTGCAGGACTTCTGCTCTTCTCTTCCTCCTGGTCCCCCTGTCTGAGCTAACAGACCACTTAGCCAATCACTGGCCACGGCTGTCCTGGCCAGTGATTGGCTAAGCGGTCTGTCAGCTAACAGGCCGCAACTAAGCTGCTGCTGCGCTGGAGCGCAGGAGAAGACCTGCAACATGGTAAGGTAATGTATGATACTTATGGAATCGTCAGTCGCCCCCATGCATGCATGGCGGGCGACCGATAATTTTAGGTTTGAACCTAAATGAACGATCAACCAATGACATGATCATCGGCTGATCGTTCTCTCTATTCCACGGATAATCGGCCGAGTATCGCTCCATGGAATAGGACCCTAATAGTACTTCTAGTTTGCTCTTGCCTGATTGACCCCCCTCCCCCATAAGAAGTTGTGACCTCTCATTATCAGTGTGGTGCTGTCTCAGGAGGCGTGGCTGGATCTTTTCCCAGAGCTCTAGCCCCACCCCTGAGTGATGTCATCACCTATGACCAGACCCTAGAGCCTACCCCACATCTCCCTGTCATATACATATATATATATATATATATATATATATATATATATATATATATTTATTAGGAAATTAGAGAATATTGAGGTAAGATTACAGCATGAACAATGCATCGGGCAGAGGAGCAGACAGAAAATGTATGCGGCAGGTGCTGCAGAGTTACTGTAGGGCAATAGTGCTGAAATGTTCTGCAATAGCGATGCATTCTGGGAATTGTAGTACTGAGCAACCAGGAAATAGTGAGAGGACATGATAGAGGAGATGATAACGTATCTTAAACAATTGGTATTTTGGGGGTTTTAGAGCTGGGGCAGACAGGTCAACAATGCTATATGTTTCTGCTGCATATTTATTACTTTTACCTGGTGTTGGAGTACCCCTTTAACACAAAGTGATAGTATTATAGCGATCAGAGGAAGGTTTAGGGTCGTAGGGTGAGTGCCTAATACTAATACCTAACCATTCTGAGCAATTCAGCCCAATTACTGTAGGTGAGGTACTGACTATTATAACCCCTATTATCTCATCCATCCCTGTGGATGTTGGGGATAGTCACATGAGTCCCCCGAGCTTGGCGTCTCCGCACCGAAACGTGTCAGTGTTTGCTGTATGGAAACAAGTGTCTGTGATGTCACATGTTACAAGTTTCCACAGAAGACGGTCAGGAGCATCGCGTTTCACGACGGCTTTTAGCTACAGCTTCAAGTATCAGGGTTTAGTAGTGACAAAGGAAATGCATGGAAAATAAAAGCTCAGAAACCGATCTTGGCGCTGAGTGGAATTACAGGAAGCTTTTAAGGTTTAACCTGTATCTACACGGCCCGACGTGGCGAGGGATCTGCATCGTATGACACCGGCAACAAAATATATGTGGTCCTGTGGAAAAAGTATTTGCCCCCTTCCTGAAGTCTCCTTTTATTCTTTGTCACTCTGGTGCCTAAATGTATATATTATACATATTCTATTACAGTATCCACAACCCTGAGGGTCTCCAGCTGTTACAAAACTACAACTCCCATCATGCTCAGACAATTGTGGGCACAGGTCAGAGAGCATGCCCAAAACACTCTCCCATAGGAGTTAGTAGTTAATGGTTGCAGTTCATATTCTCCCTTGCCAGCACATTGACCTTTGCATGCTCACAACAGTCTCCCATAGGAATCAGTAGTTAATGTAGTCACAGTTCATATTCTCCCTTGCCTGCATATTAACTTTTACACAGGTCACAGAGCATGCCAACAATACTCTCCCATAGGAATAAGTAGGTCATGGTTGCAGTCCACATCCTCCCTTGTCTTCACATTGACCTTTGCACAGGTCAAAGAGCATGCCCACAACACTCCCCTGTAGAAGTCAATAGGTGATGGCCACAGCTCACCAACTCCCTGCACACTGACATCTGAGTTTTTGCACTGTTATCCAAGTGTCTCCAGCTAGCTTACTGCACCTTACCATCAGGGGGCACTATCTAATCTAATACGACCTGACTAGATCACTGTGTCCAAGAGGAACATTACTACCTGTACCAACCGTGGAATCAACCTGCAGATGTCCTCGAGTCTGCATGGCTGTAGCACCACAAGGGGTCTGTCCCACCTGCTGCAATGCCCGGGCTGCAAACTGCATAAGCATGTCTGTCAGGTGTGGGACAGCTAGGTGGCAACCATAGAGAGGCGGCCATATTGGTTGCCACCCGTATGCTACAACAAAGCTAAGAAACAGAGGAACGTTAACTTTTTGTAACTTGACAACTTTTTTTTTTTTTTTTTTAAAGGGGAAGGCTCCTGATATTATGACGTCTCCATACATCCCGATGCTTGGCTACATCGAATGGTAGCTTGTTAAACTTTCCGAAATCCCAGCTCTCAATCCAGTGATTTAACTGCTGCACAGACCTCTGGGTGAGTGGTAATAAATCCCTGATACTGTCCAGATGTGAGACCCAGAGCATTATGGGTAACGGAGCTGTGATGTGCGGGGTGGATGTATACACTGGGGATGGGGGGCATGCTCTGTAGATTGGAGACTTGGGCCTCATAAACTACAGAACAATAAAACATTTTATATGGACATCGAGGAAATATCCATTAAAAATTCTATTAGGAAACTGGAGGGACTTGTATTTGCAGTTTTATATTCAGTATTCACAGTTTTATAATCTGTGTTCTGGATTTTTTTCCCGCCCCTTTTCTTTGTTATTATGGTTGCGGCTTGTAACAGGAAATCTTGTTAACATTCCCGGCTATTAAGTCAGGCGACTTTGGATGGTTACTAACACGGAGGATGGGTAGAATACAGTGATTCCCGGAACGCCGCTCATCTTCGGAGCGTTATCCTGGAATGGTGAAGGGATGGGGAGTCCGGTGCGGTGGAGAAGATGGAACAGGGACGAACACAGAATTATCTCCAGAATATGGAAATTTGGATAGAAAGAGGAGAATGTGACTGCGCTGTGTGACATCATCATCTCATCATCTGCAACAACAAGGCGTGACCTCACGGCATTGTCTGTGACATCACCATCTATTTACAGACTGACCTCATACATAGATTATGTGGCTGTAATGCATTGTCTGTGACATCACTACATCCCAGACTGAACTGATAGGTCGATTGTGTGACTTGCCAGTGCGGTAACTCATGGGAGCCAGGTGGTGTTAGCTAGGGCAGGTGGTGTGTACTTGTCACAGTGGCCAGGAGTGGTATACGTCCACCCCCGCATATACCGACACACGTCTGTTAATAAATTGGTGTAATGCAGGTGTTGTCCGGAGGAAGTACTGAACCAGGCAAACATTTACTGTAGAGATCTTCTTAAAGGCACAGTACACGATAGAATAGTCTCTCCTTCGATAAGATGCAGCAATATAAGAATACTTTGCTGACTGAGGCCCCTTTAGTAAGCTGGCTGCTTGAGATACTTTAGACTTGGAATAGAATGCTTTGTATATAGTTTAGACTTCACAGCTTCTCGCTGGCAAATAACACTTGGATATAGTCTCCGAATACTTGGTTAACTTGACTCGACTGAGCTCAGCTCAGTGATTGACTCTCAGTCAGCTGAACATACAGTGGCATAAATGTCAGAAAATATGAGGCAACACACATTCACAGTTAACACAATAGTTGCTTTTCCTTCAGCTGTGCCAGCTGTGCAACATAGACTGTGACACCAAGTGGTGGGAGTGAAAATTACAGCCCTCTATCCCAGAGCATATACATACATTCGGCACCGACCTACACCCTCTCTAGGACACTGCAACTGCATTGACTGTAACATCACCATCCACTCCTAGACCACGAGCTGCATAGAATATGTAACTTCACTGTATGCAACCTATTGTGGTGTCCCTTTAGGGGTGGTGTTACTATTCACACCCTTCATAAAAGTCTGTACTTTTTGTGGTCTTATTGCAGATACAGTATTACTAAAGATGACCACTAGATATTGCTGTATTGTATACCTAAAGTATGGAAGCTGCACAGCTGAAATGTCCCAAAGGGTTATTGTATGTGTGTGTATCAGATTCTGTAGACCAGTAGGATCTTTCCTTTCTTCTGTCCTATCACCTCTCTCCTATCCACTCTTATGTTGCACTATTTCCACCCAACCACAGTGCACCTTACACACTGGTTAGGAAGTTAGTCCCTTGGGTAAGATAGGAGTTTTTAGTTGAGCTTCAGTGGAGAAAGGATGCAGCTCAGATGGCTCTCCACAGTGTCCTAAAGAGAGGACTAGCCAATAGATCACCTGAACTCACACCGAGGACTAGGAGTAACTACAGTGCAGGACAGTATCCACAAAAGAGCCAAAGAGCTAGGAACTGATCCGGGTGGAGCAAAGTTACTGAAAGTCGATGAACTCCATCTCGCAGCGCGGGTGTAACCAGAAAATTCTGACCATTCCGCTCAGCCTGGGTAATAAGGTATGGGGCCTGTGTCTCCCTTTAGCACGGTTCAGCCAAAGCTAGTGGGCATCAGAGGTGGTGTGAAGACTATAGGAAAGGTCAATACACAGGCACAGGTAGTTCCAACCTCCCAGCAGAGCACATTACTACTTGGGTTGAGACTCTTACGGCACTCTCCTCTCTATTATGCTACCTCAGTACAACCTTATCAACTCTACTACATCCTACTCAGCACTTATCCCACAGATCTGTTGAAAGACAAACGACTGTGATAGCAGCGATCTGCTGCCGTCACTGCGTGGAATAGGAGCGGCGGCGGCAGCAGACCACCGCTATCCTCTATGGCAGGGGTACTCAACAACTTTTAGTGAAGGCCCACTTACCGGGGTCTATTGTCAGGTGAAGGTCCGAGCTGAACATCATTAGTAAACGTGTTGCGCACCCCTAGTTGTATATAGCCCCCCTGTTGCTCGCCCAGTAATATATAGACCCCTGTGCACTCCCCCAGTAGTATATAGTCCCCCTGTGCGCTCCCCCAGTGGTATATAGTCCCCATGTGCGCTCCCCCAGTAGTGTATAGTCCCCCTGTGCACTCCCCCAGTAGTATATAGTCCCCCTGTGCGCTCCCCCAGTAGTATATAGCCCCCCGCTTTGTGCTCCCCAGTAGTATATTGCCCCCACTGTGTGCTCCCCCAGTAGTATATAGACCCCCGCTTTGTGCTCCCCATTAGTATATAGCCCCCTTGTGCGCTCCCCGAGTAGTATATAGCACCCCTGCTGTGTGCTCCCCCAGTAATATAGCCCCCCTGTGCTCCCCCTCCTATATACAGTAGTATATAACATAAAAAAACAAACACTTATATTTATCTAGGTCCGGGCTTCTCCTCTTCTCTTGCCCTCTAATGGCCGCACTGCAGCAGTCACAAGAGGCTGCTCTCCCCTTGTCCTGGCGCCGGTGCTCAAGTGACGTCACTCGAGCACTGGCACCAGAGACACAGAGCAGCCTCTTGTGACCGCTGCTGCCAAGAGAGTGCTGCTCCTGCATACAAACTATGAGCACTCGTTACTTGCGCTCATAGTTACTGTGCAGAGGGGAGCAGTGCAGCTGAGTATACAGGTATACTGAGCTGCAGCAGGGGTCCGGAAGCTGGTCTCTGCGGTCTGCGTTGGGACAGTGGTCCGCCAGTTGAGGACCCCTGCTCTATGCCTGCCCGGATGATCTAGCGATCACCCGGGCAATCCCCCCTGCAATTACTCGCTGCATGTAGCAGCAGCTCCTCTATGTCGCCCTGTGTAGTAGGAGCTTAACTGTGCTCACTGTGACATCATCATCCTCCCACAGTTGACCTGCTGCATTGACTATGACATCGCCATCCCGTCACAAACATGATACAGACTGTGTGACCTTACTGTGATATCATCATCCATTTACAGACCTGCATCAGTGACCTGTGATGTCATCATCCAATCATATACTAGCTAGCTGTACATACAGTATAATCGCTCTGTACTTTTTCAATGATATATCCATCCAAGCATAGCCAAGAGAACCGATTTTGCGGTTAAAGCTCTTACTGCCATATACCTATAGGGCAGAGGTTAGAGGTCAGGAGGGCAGTCCCATGCTGTGAGCAAGGGTATAGGACATGTAAATGTGGAAAGAACATGGCACTGAGCAGCACATAGTAGTTCAGTAGAGTCCTCAGTAGCACAGAGTATTTCAGCACAGTTTTTAAAAGTAAAAGAGTAGTTCTAGCAAGGAGCAGGGTCCATGTAGAAAGGAGTAAGGCGTGGCAGGATTGGTAAATTCACAGCAGCACACCACCAATGATCTTTAAATCGATTGTGACCCTGCAGGTGTATTGTCCCCCCATGTCCATGAGCACCAGCAGAGTGCTGGCACTGGGTAGGGATGAGGTCATAGTTAGTTGCAGCGACGCATTTCGACACTTGCGAGTGTGAGTTGCACCTCTGGAGAAGCTGCGGAGACAATATTGCAGCTGAGATTTGCAGGTTGCTCGGTGAGGGTGAGGCCTCGAATACCAAATGAGAATTCTATATTTAGCTCATTTAATGCCGTCTCTGGAGCGCTATCAGCCGCACGCCGCAGCCGCCTGTTGTGTTATAGAAACAGAGGAGGATAATCATACGCTTGGTTTTACACATTAAGAAAGCAGAGAGGAAAAAATCAGGAATAATTTACGGTGGAGAAATCAACGCATTTCAGATCCTTCAACACCTTGCAGTCCCCCCCCCCCCACCAATAGACTATATTATGCTGTGCGTAGATGAGACTCACATCACATCTGCTGGGACTTTACCTGCTGTGGATCTGCAGGGTCAATTTTTGCATGGAAAATGTGTTGACCCTAAGGGCCCTATTCCACGGGACGATTATCGTTAGAAAACTCGTTTGTAATTGAACGATAATTGAAATTTCGATAATTGAACGATAATTGTTTCGTGTAATAGCAGACGATTAAACGACCAACGAGAAATTGTTGGTCGCTTGGAGGAATTCGGACCTATTTTTATTGTTGATCGTTTGCAAATCGTTCGGTGTAATAAGATGTCGCTTGGTCATTCGCGGTAGCAACGAAGCAGTAGGGACGGCAGGACGACCACAAGAACGATCATAAGTAACGATCATTGTTCCGTGTAATTGGGTGGACAATTTCAGGTTGTTCGCCATAGCGGTCCTTTGAGAACGTTTATCGTAATTGTTGTAAAATCGCTTTGTAGAATAGGACCCTAAGAATGCCAGCCACATTGCCCTCATAACAGAGCCAGTCACAGTATCCCCATAACAGAACCAGTCACAGTACCCCCTATAACAGAGTCAGTCGCAGTGCCCCGATACCAGAGCCATTCACTGTGCCCCATAACAGAGCTAGTCACAGTGCCCCCATAACCGAACCAGCCACAGTGCCCCCATAACAGAGCCAGTCACAGTGCCCCAATAACAGAGCCAGTCACAGTGCCCCCAAAACAGAACCAGCCACAGTGCCCCCATAACAAAAACAGCCACAATGCCCCCATAACAGAGTCGGCCATTACAGAGCCAGTCACAGTGCCCCCATAACAGAGCCATTCACTGTCCCCCATAACAGAGCCAGTCACAGAGCCCCCATAACAGAGCCATTCACAGAGCCCCCATAACAGAGCCATTCACTGTCCCCCATAACAGAGCCAGTCACAGAGCCCCCATAACAGAGCCAGTCACAGAGCCCCCATAACAGAGCCATTCACTGTCCCCCATAACAGAGCCAGTCACAGAGCCCCCATAACAGAGCCATTCACAGTGCCCCGTAACAGATCCAGCCACAGTTCCCCCATAACTGAGCCGACCAGTGTTCCCATAACAGAGCCGACCACAGTGCCCTCATAACAAAGCCAGCCCCCTATAACAGAGCCAGTCTTAGTGCCTAAATAACAAAGTTAGCTACAGTGTCCCATAATAGTGACCTCCTCAGTGCCCTAATAACAGTCAGCCACAGTGCCCCCATAACAAAGACAGCCACAGTGCCCCCATAAGAGTACAAGCCGCTATTCTTCCATAAGTGCCACATGCAATGATCCCATAATAATGCCAGCTACCATGGCATTTATAAGAGTGCTAACAACTGTGCCCCCATAAATGTTCCTGCCCCAGTTCCTAGCCAAGTGCCCCCATAAGCACAGCACTCCAACAACAGCACCAGCTGCAATGCCTCTCTATAATTGATAGCCACAGCACCCCCATAAGTGTGCCAGTCACAGTGCTCCTATACCCAGAAGATGCAGTGTAATACATAGGGGGCTGGGGACATAATCTATCCTCTAACAATAAGGGTTGTGGACTGTGGCACATTATGGGCTCAGGGCAGAGAGTCCCCTTTATTCTTGGTGAGGCCCCCACTAACGCTCTTCCCTGACACGTCTATTTTAGGTGCATGTTTCATCCATCTACGAGACACTGAATGTTTCGGATCACCCGTAATCCCTGGCATCACCTCCTCAGTGCCATAAGTGGTTAAAAATAAGAATGAGCCCGATGCCCAGGAGACGGGTCATGCCACCGCCGCTCATTCCTGGAGGGTTGCCTCATTGTTACGGATGACGCCGATGTAAACTATGGAACCTAAATATAGTAGGAAAACAGCGGCTGTCAGTGAATGATGCCACATGGCCGCTGCCAGGGATAGGGGACATCTAATGCCCACCTGGGATTGTGATGGACCATTGGGTCAATAGGGGGCCCCTGGTCACTAGATAGATTGGCCACTTTTAGTGCTTTCCAGCTCATGCAAAACTACAACCCCCATCATGCTCTGACAGCATTGTATCTTCTGTGAGCTAAACACATGGGCAGCACAGACGCCTGCCTTGTCTTGAGGGTTTGTTACAATGTATCAGTCTACAGGCTGGATATAGTTGTATCAGTAGATATGTGCAGGTTTCAATCCTCAGTATATTTCGATTCACTGACAGCAAGCAAAGATCTTACTCAAGTCAGGGAAGAACGGTTTTTGGCTGCTGCGGCATGATGGGAGTTGTGGTTTTTACGGCAGCAGGAGGGGCACAGGTCTGATCACTGCAGAGTCCGCCAACACAATTTACATTAGTAGGAAAAGGCTAACTGGGAAAATATGATCATTTACTGCCACCTAATGGTAAAGGGTGGTATTACATCATTATGGCTACAGGAGAGGTCTGGCGTTTTTTTTTTTTAAAGCTGGCATCCTGCAGGGGGAGGGGGTAAATGATTTCAAGTGGGCACTTACCCCTACCCGTGCCTGCGATGGGACCATCGCACATTAGGGATGGGGAGGGGAGGGGGGGGGGTCTAGTTTACGCCATTCGCTCTATGGTAAACCTGACATGTTATCTATGTTTCTCAAGTCAGTACGATTACGATATGTAACTTATATCATTTTTATTTTATTTGATGGCTTTTAAAAATTTCTAAACCTTTAAAAAAAAAAAAAAAAAAAAACTGTTAAAATTGCTCTATTGCCATCCTTACAACAATTTTATCCTTTAGTCTATGGGGCTGTGTGAGGTGTCATTTTTTGCACCACAACCTGTTCTTTCTATCATTACCTTGTTTGCGTATATGAAACTTTTTGATCACTTTTTTAATCACATTTTTTCTAAATCTGATGTGACCAAAAATCCGCAATTTTGTGCTTTGGCATTTTTTTGCGCCTATGTGAATGTGATAATTTAATAGTTCGGGCGATTACGCACGTGGCAATACCAAATATGTTTATTTATTTATAAAATGGGAAAAGGGGGGTGATCTAAACTTTTATTATGGGATGGGATATTTTTATTAAAGGAGAACTCTGACCAAAATTGTATTAAAGTATTGTATTGCCCCCCAAAAGGTATACAAATCCCCAATATACACTTAAGGGAAATGCACATAAGGTGTTTTTTTCCCTGCACTTACTACTGCCTGATGTCTTGTAGTCTTGTGTATGTTCAGTATTCAGGGCCGGTTTTAGACAAAGTGAGGCCCTGGGCAAAGTTAAAGTGGGGCCCCTAAATGAATGTGTATAGTATATATAAAACAGTATACTATACCATGTCCCAACCAAACATTATCTTTATGTAGAGATTAAAGTGTTTTTCTGGGCAAACAGAACATCCTCAGGAGCGCACCTTTGACCAGAGGGCCCCACAGCAAGAGCAGTGAGGTAAATATGTATGGGCTCTTTCAGGCTGTATTTCTGAAAGTTTTCCCTTTGCCCAGTAAATCTATTGAAATATTACTTCTATACTGTTACCTTACATTACAGAACAAACAGCAATATAGAAGGTTACCAAGTTTTTTTTACCAAGTTTTACCAATAATGCCACCATAAAGGGCCAAATAATAAGGGAAACTGACAGCACATATATCCATGACAGCATATATCAGCACTGACAGCACATATATCGGTGAAAGCATAAATCAGCACTGACAGCATATATCGGTGACAGCATATATCAGCACTGACAGCACATATATCCGTGACAGCATATATCAGCACTGACAGCACATATATCTGTGACAGCATATATCAGCACTGACAGCATATATCGGTGACAGCATAAATCAGCACTGACAGCATATATCGGTGACAGCATATATCAGCACTGACAGCATATATCGGTGACAGCATATATCAGCACTGACAGCACATATATCCTTGACAGCATATATCAGCACTGACAGCACATATATCCGTGACAGCATATATCAGCACTGACAGCACATATATCCGTGACAGCATAAATCAGCACTGAGAGCATATATCGGTGACAGCATATATCAGCACTGACAGCACATATATCCGTGACAGCATATATCAGCACTGACAGCACATATATCCGTGACAGCATATATCAGCACTGACAGCATATATTGGTGACAGCATAAATCAGCACTGACAGCATATATCGGTGACAGCATATATCAGCACTGACAGCATATATCGGTGACAGCATATATCAGCACTAACAGCACATATATCCGTGACCACATATATCAGCACTGACAGCACATATATCCGTGACAGCATATATCAGCACTGACAGCATATATCCATGCTACCAGTTTCCTGTTGCTGATCACACCAGATGTTCATACAAAGCTGTAAAAAACATTTGTTATTTAGGACTGACAGTGTCACAGAGGCGGGTCTGTGACACTGTCAGCTCCCACACTTCTCTCCGGCCACTGCAGTATCTGCAAGCCGCCCACCTCCTCCAGAGTGATTGACAGCTGAAGGTCGCCACTGGTGGCCTGAAGACACATCAGAAGCACTGACTGTATGTATGCACTGCTGGTGTGATTGGCAGACATATATGCTTATGCATGCAGTCAGATGCCTTTAAGTTACACCTGTCAATTTTTCTGTAATTCCTCATATACAGGTGAATCAGTGGAAGCCAGACTTAGAGAGGGCATGTGGATGCCATTTCTGTGAAATGAGAATTTGTGACTTGTCACACAACAGCCCATGACACACCAGCCCCCACACCCCTACATACCGTACCCGTTCCCTGGACAGGGGGAAGGCAGCAGTTGGCCGATATCTAATAGCTTATGCCAATCCCGTGCTGCAGCACAGCCAGCCACCAACACACAGCTACAGTACTACCTATACTCTGACATACTACACCACAGATGTCAAACTCAAGCCCTCCCGCTGTTAAAAACTACAATTCCCATCATGTGTAGAGCTAAAGCTTTGGCTGTCCAGGCATGATGGGAATTGTAGATTTCAGCAGCTGGAGGGCCTGAGTTTGATCTTCCTGTATGTACATATATATATACACACACACACACACACACAATTCCCATCATGCCCAGCAGCCAAAGCTTTAGCTCTCCAGGCATGATGGGAATTGTAGTTTTGCAACAGCAGGAAGGCCAGAGGGTTTCCATCTCTAATATACTGTATATATAGACAAATTGTTTATAAATATGTAAGTGTATATCTACCTTACATCTATTTATCTCACATTATATAGAACAAACATTGGTATTTATATCACACATAGACAGCACATGCATGGTACACCATACACACATAGACAGCACATGCATGGTACACCATACACACATAGACAGCACATGCATGGTACACCATACACACATAGACAGCACATGCATGGTACACCATACACACATAGACAGCACATGCATGGTACACCATACACACATAGACAGCACATGCATGGTACACCATACACACATAGACAGCACATGCATGGTACACCATACACACATAGACAGCACATGCATGGTACACCATACACACATACACAGCACATGCATGGTACACCATACACACATAGACAGCACATGCATGGTACACCATACATACACACATAGACAGCACATGCATGGTACACCATACATACACACATACACAGCACATGCATGGTACACCATACACACATAGACAGCACATGCATGGTACACCATACATACACACATAGACAGCACATGCATGGTACACCATACATACACACATAGACAGCACATGCATGGTACACCATACACACATAGACAGCACATGCATGGTACACCATACACACATAGACGGCACATGCATGGTACACCATACACACATATACAGCGCATGCATGGTACACCATACATACACACATACACAGCACATGCATGGTACACCATACACACATACACAGCACATGCATGGTACACCATACACACATAGACAGCACATGCATGGTACACCATACACACATAGACAGCACATGCATGGTACACCATACACACATAGACAGCACATGCATGGTACACCATACACACATAGACAGCACATGCATGGTACACCATACACACATAGACAGCACATGCATGGTACACCATACACACATACACAGCACATGCATGGTACACCATACACACATAGACAGCACATGCATGGTACACCATACACACATAGACAGCACATGCATGGTACACCATACACACATAGACAGCACATGCATGGTACACCATACACACATACACAGCACATGCATGGTACACCATACACACATAGACAGCACATGCATGGTACACCATACACACATAGACAGCACATGCATGGTACACCATACACACATACACAGCACATGCATGGTACACCATACACACATACACAGCACATGCATGGTACACCATACACACATAGACAGCACATGCATGGTACACCATACACACATACACAGCACATGCATGGTACACCATACACACATACACAGCACATGCATGGTACACCATACACACATACACAGCACATGCATGGTACACCATACACACATAGACAGCACATGCATGGTACACCATACACACATAGACAGCACATGCATGGTACACCATACACACATAGACAGCACATGCATGGTACACCATACACACATAGACAGCACATGCATGGTACACCATACACACATACACAGCACATGCATGGTACACCATACACACATACACAGCACATGCATGGTACACCATACACACATACACAGCACATGCATGGTACACCATACACACATACACAGCACATGCATGGTACACCATACACACATACACAGCACATGCATGGTACACCATACACACATAGACAGCACATGCATGGTACACCATACACACATACACAGCACATGCATGGTACACCATACACACATAGACAGCACATGCATGGTACACCATACACACATACACAGCACATGCATGGTACACCATACACACATACACAGCACATGCATGGTACACCATACACACATACACAGCACATGCATGGTACACCATACACACATACACAGCACATGCATGGTACACCATACACACATAGACAGCACATGCATGGTACACCATACACACATACACAGCACATGCATGGTACACCATACACACATACACAGCACATGCATGGTACACCATACACACATAGACAGCACATGCATGGTACACCATACACACATAGACAGCACATGCATGGTACACCATACACACATAGACAGCACATGCATGGTACACCATACACACATACACAGCACATGCATGGTACACCATACACACATAGACAGCACATGCATGGTACACCATACACACATAGACAGCACATGCATGGTACACCATACACACATACACAGCACATGCATGGTACACCATACACACATACACAGCACATGCATGGTACACCATACACACATACACAGCACATGCATGGTACACCATACACACATAGACAGCACATGCATGGTACACCATACACACATAGACAGCACATGCATGGTACACCATACACACATACACAGCACATGCATGGTACACCATACACACATACACAGCACATGCATGGTACACCATACACACATAGACAGCACATGCATGGTACACCATACACACATAGACAGCACATGCATGGTACACCATACACACATAGACAGCACATGCATGGTACACCATACATACACACATAGACAGCACATGCATGGTACACCATACACACATACACAGCACATGCATGGTACACCATACACACATAGACAGCACATGCATGGTACACCATACACACATAGACAGCACATGCATGGTACACCATACACACATACACAGCACATGCATGGTACACCATACACACATACACAGCACATGCATGGTACACCATACACACATAGACAGCACATGCATGGTACACCATACACACATAGACAGCACATGCATGGTACACCATACACACATAGACAGCACATGCATGGTACACCATACACACATAGACAGCACATGCATGGTACACCATACACACATAGACAGCACATGCATGGTACATCATACACACATACACAGCACATGCATGGTACACCATACACACATACACAGCACATGCATGGTACACCATACACACATAACATATCAAACTTACACAGCATACATGGTATATTTACTTACTGTAGCAGGGTCTAGAAAGGGTTAAATCAGCATGCAGTTATCAGAACAGTACTTTCCCTGTTATTGTGTAGAGTCCTACAGCAGCTATTTACCCTCCCCCGACGTCCCGACTGAAGCTGTGCAGAGCCTTGTCAGTGGAGGGGAAGGAGGTTGATGGGAAATTTCTTAAAGAAGCAGTGAAGAGCACACACCGTGGCTGCTCAGTGCTGTGTGTGGCAGAGATCTTTGCAGCCAGCAATCCCCTGCAATAAACAAAGGGCAATACAGATGCAGGGGGCCCCTGGGGATGGGGGTCCTGGGCATTTGCACAGTTTGCCCCCCCCTAACGCCGGCCCTGTCAGTATTGTAGGGTTCAGTATTGTGTCCTCTTGTTGAGGGGCTACAGAGTAGAATCTTCATTTCTGTAGATGATACTAAACTGGGTAAAATAATCACCACAGAGGATAATATCATATTACAGAGGGATTTGGAGAAGCTGGAGGCTTGGGCAGAGAAATGGCAGATGATGTATAATGTGGATAAATGTAAGGTTATGCATTTGGGCCGTAGAAATAATAAGTACAGTTATGTGCTAAATAGTAAAACACTGGGTAACACTGCTTCCGAAAAGGACCTGGGGTATTGGTGGACAGTATACTTAACTTTAGCGACCAGTGCCAGGCAGCAGCTGCCACAACCAATAAAATCATCACATTTTGCTTCTTTATAAATCACTGGTCAGACCACACATGGAATACTATGTACAGTTTTGGGCACCGGTATATAAGAAGGACACAGCTGAACTGGAGGGGTGGCAGAGGAGGACGAAAAAGGTCATTAAAGGGGTTATTATTTTTTTAAATCAACTGATTTCAGAAAGTTATATAGATTTGTAATTTACTTCTTTTTAAAAATCTTAAGTCCTCCAATACTTATCAGCTGCTGTATGTCCTACTGGAAATGTATTCTTTTCAGTCTGACACAGTGCTCTCTGCTGCCACCTCTGTGCGAGACAAGAACTGTCCAGAGCAGTAGCAAATCCCCATAGAAAGCCTCTCCTGCTCTGGACAGTTCTTGTCTCGGACAGAGTTGGCAGCAGAGAGCACTGTGTCAGACTGAAAAGAAAACATTTCCTGCAGGACATACAGCAGCTCATAAGTATGGGACGACTTGAGATTTTTATATAGCAGTAAATTACAAAACTATAAACCTTTCTAAAACCAGTTGATTTGAAAGAATTTTTTTTTAGCTGGACAACCCCTTTAAGGGAATGGGTGGGTTACAGTACCAGGACAGGTTATCAAGCTTGGGGTTTTTTAGTTTAGAAAAAAAACATCTTAGGGGCGATCTGATCACAATGTATAAATATATGAATGGACAGTACAGAGATCTTTGTAGTGGTCTTTTTACACCTAGGTCTGTAACCATGACAAGGGGGCATCCTCTACGTCTAGAGGAAAGAAGGTTTCACCACCAGAACAACTGCATATTCTTTACTGTAAAAGCAGTGAGACTATGGACCTCTCTGCCACATGATGTTGCCATGGCTGATTCCTTATATAGGTACAGAAAGGGCCTGGATGCTTTTCCAGAAAAATATATTACAAGTTATGGGCATTAGATTTCACGTCCATAACTTGATCCAGGGATTGTTCTGATCGCCATTGGAGTCGGGAAGAAATTTTCTCCATGATGGGGCAAATGGCATCTGCCTCAGGGGTTTTGCCTTCCTTTGGATCAACACAACAGGGTTCTGTAGGTTGAACTTGATGGACTCTTGTCTTCTTTTTACCTTATTAACTATGTTACTGAGACACAGAAGGTGCTGAAAGTTCTAGTAATTATTATATAGGTGTGCTGGATTTACTGCATACACTGCTCAGTACTGCTGTATCATGTCCTTCATGCTGCTGCTTCTGTTTGTGTGTTATATAGATATAGGGGGCAGGATCCCTACTGTGAGTGCAAGGGTGGGAGGGTGGTGTGCATGCTGCACCTCAGCCCAGCCTCTGAAACCAAACCAATACAAGGAATAACAGGGATGATTGGTGGTAACAGCCTTATATCATAGGGGGAGTCAGTACAGAATACACAGGAGTATACAGACTGGTGGTAATAGCCTTATATCATGGGGGGGGGGGGGCAGTGCAGAATACACAGGAGTATACAGACTGGTGGTAATAGCCTTATATCATGGGGGAGTCAGTTCAGAATACACAGGAGTATACAGACTGGTGGTAATAGCCTTATATCATAGGGGGGAGTCAGTACAGAATACACAGGAGTATACAGACTGGTGGTAATAGCCTTATATCATGGGGGGGGGTCAGTACAGAATACACAGGGCTATACAGACTGGTGGTAATAGCCATATATCATAGGGGGGTCAGTGCAGAATACACAGGGCTATACAGACTGGTGGTAATAGCTTTATATCATGGGGGGGAGTCAGTACAGAATACACAGGGCTATACAGACTGGTGGTAATAGCCATATATCATAGGGGGGTCAGTGCAGAATACACAGGAGTATACAGACTGGTGGTAATAGCCTTATATCATAGGGGGGAGTCAGTGCAGAATACACAGGAGTATACAGACTGGTGGTAATAGCCTTATATCATGGGGGGGGTCAGTGCAGAATACACAGGAGTATACAGACTGGTGGTAATAGCCTTATATCATAGGGGGGTCAGTGCAGAATACACAGGGCTATACAGACAGTTGGTAATAGCCTTATATCATGGGGGGGGGGGGGGGTCAGTGCAGAATACACAGGAGTATACAGACTGGTGGTAATAGCCTTGTATCATAGGGGGGTCAGTGCAGAATACACAGGAGTATACAGACTGGTGGTAATAGCCTTATATCATAGGGGGGTCAGTGCAGAATACACAGGAGTATACAGACTGGTGGTAATAGCCTTATATCATAGGGGGGTCAGTACAGAATACACAGAGCTATACAGACTGGTGGTAATAGCCTTATATCATGGGGGGGGGGGGGGGGGTCAGTGCAGAATACACAGGAGGATACAGACTGGTGGTAATAGCCTTATATCATAGGGGGAGTCAGTACAGAATACACAGGGCTATACAGACTGGTGGTAATAGCCTTATATCATGGGGGGGGGGGGGGAGTCAGTACAGAATACACAGGAGTATACAGACTGGTGGTAATAGCCTTATACAGGCTCGGACTGGCCCACAGGGGAACAGGGGAATCCCCCGGTGGGCCCCTGAGCAGGAGGCCTCACAGTCTAGCAGCTCCAGAATGACATATCCAGCCTTTCACCCAGTCACGCATTGCCTCTATGGAGTAACCTGGGGTTTCATAATATTATATAATGGCAGGGAGTGACAAGGGTGACAGGCAGCAGCATGTAGCATGCAGATTTAGCGCAGCCCCTCTCCTCTCCCTTGGGACCCTCCACCACCTCCTCCTCTCAGGCTACCCCCATCTGCTCTATATGCTGCTGCTGGCAGTTGGGACACCAGAGGAGAGGAGGGGAGGGAGAGGAGCTGCAGCCTGCAAAGTGGAGCTGCAAATCTGACAGCATGTGAGCTGTACCTGGTGCTTTCCTGTAACAGAGGTAAATCTGTGTGTGTGGACATGAAGTATGTACATTATGTGAGTCTGTGTGTATGGTGCATGTATTATATATGCATATATATATATATATTGTGCATTTGTTTAGATGTGCGTATAGTGCACATACTATGTATGCATACAGGTAATGTGCATTTCTTTATCTGTGTATGAGGTGTGTATGTATTGTGCATATTTGTATGTAATATGTATGTACACATTTTGTGCTCACCCCTAAAACTCCCCCTCCCAAACCTAAATCAGCAGGTGTCAATTAAGCAGGGAGAGAGGAGAGGGGAGACTTTCCAGCTTTTAGCTATTAGGTTGGAGAAGCCTCTTTGCCTCTTTGTACCAGAGAATAAAAACATTCTCTATGCTATAGAAGCACAGACAAATATTTTTAAGGTACAATGTGTCTTCTTGACCTAACAGCATCTAACAGTGTCAGCAGTTTCTTTTAAAGGAAAAGTCTCCTGAAACTAACAAATGACAGGCAGGCAGGGGGGTGTATGAAGATGATAAAGAAACTATACTCACCAGTCCCCGTGCCCCTGCACCACTCTCTCGCACAGCCGCTGGAAGTCATTTTCAATCATTTCTGACTGGGTTCCGTGTATGTCATGGCCCTAGCTCCTTTAGCTGCAATGTCACATACTCAGCTGATGGATTGCCTGCTTAGCTAGTCAATCACTGCAGTGGTGTCCATCCCCAATCAGTGATTGGCTGATTGGGCAATCCATCAGCCGAGTATGTTATGTTGCAGCTGGAGGAGCTGCAGGAGGTCGGTGGCTACCTGAGGTTTGTTAGTGTCATTGGACTTCTCCTCTCAAGAAACTTAAAGAGGTACTCCAGGCTATGTGTATTTTCCCTGTATGGCCGGGGAGGGGGTGGATAAAGAGGCCGCCGGTCACTTACCTCCTTGGTTCCAGCGCTAGGTCCTGGATCGTGGCGCCCCGTTCTCCCGTCCGGCTGCCGCTTTCTGGTCTGAGCTGCGGCTTGAGACGTGACGTCTCAAGGCAGCTCAGCCATTCAGCGGTCGTAGCGGAGTCTCTCCTCGGCCGCTGAATCGCTGAGCGGCCTTGAGATGTCATGTCTCAAGCCGCAGCTTGGACCAGGAAGCGGGACGGAAGAACAGGGCGGCGCGATCCGGGACCCAGCGCTGAAACCGGGGAGGTAAGTGAAGGGCAGCCTCTATATCCACCCCCTCCCCGGCCATACAGGGAAAATACACATAGCCTGGAGTACCTCTTTAAGTGGCACTTTATGCTTTTTGCATAGAGTGACTGAAAAGTTACTAGCAGTGAGCAAGCATCGCTGGTCACATACACAGCTCTGTGCAGAGTTACTATAGTAATGTAAAAGGTTTGGTGCTTGTTATATCTGTAAGTAGAGTGGGTCAAAGGTACCCCAGTCTGACACTGGCTGGGCCGGTGCTCCCCCTAAAAAAATTTATTTCAAATCAACCGGTGCCAGAAAATTATATAGATTTGTAATTTATTTCTATTTAAAACCCGTCCCCTACTATCAGCTGCTGTATGTCCTGCAGGCAGTAGTATATTCTTTCCAGTCTGATACAGTGCTCTATGCTGCCACTTCTGTCCATGACAGGAACTTACTCTGGAAAGTTCCTGACATGGACAGAGGTGGCAGTAGAGATCACTGTGTCAGACTGGAAAGAATACACCACTGCCTGCAGGACATACAGCAGCTGATAAATACTGAAAGACTGCAGATTTTTTTTTTATATATATAGAAATAAATTACAAATAATTGAAAAAAAAAATTCTTTGCTGGAGTACCACTTTAATACTGTGAACTATTTTACTTTTTAACACCCCCTTTTGTACATTCAGTGCAGTTTCTCCAGTGATCATCTAATCGGGTGATCACCGATTTCCTATGAAAGCCTGGGAAATGTAGTGTTACATGCCAGCCATACTGCTTGTCTTTACTCTCCAGGTAGGGATCCCCTCTTTCCCTATTCATGTCACCAGCTTTATTAATAATACTCTTTGGCAGCCCTTTAAACATACAATTACATCAGATTGTCAGCAGCCTCCTTCATGTTAACAAATACGCTGTATATAACCATATACTGGTGGATTCTAAACTGAGTGACCGGAAATGCTGGGAAATGAAGTGTATAGAAATGTCTGTAAAGCACAAGTGTCCCTCCAAAAGGTTGGGGGATATGGAGGAAGGGCTGACTGCAAAGCATTATGGGGAAGCTTGATGTCATGTGTTTTCAGTCATCATCATCATAAACTTTTCAGCAATGGAGCAGCTTTATCAACCTGCCAGAGATTTGCCCATAGCAACCAATCACAGCTCACCTTTCATATCTTAACAAGCTCTTATTAAATTCAAGCAGAGCTCTGATTGGTTGCTATGGGCAGGTTAGACTGTCTAAGTTGCGCATGGCAACCAATCACAGTTCAGCTTTTATTTTACCAAAGTAATTTGAGAAACAAAAGCTGAGCAGTGATTGGTTGCTATGGGCAATATGAAACCATATTATTTAGTTTTTTTAGTGTGGCCTAACCATAAGCGGTTTGCTTGGTTACAAGTGTGTTTAGTGACCTCTGCAGTAAAGCACATAGCCAGTCATTAATGGGTTAATGCTTCAGATGTGTTTACCTGCAGTAACCATGGCAACCGTGCACTATGATGACAAGCGCTTATGTCATAAAGAAGGTTTCATAAAGCAATGCACCGCACCCTGATCAGTGCCATCTTGGATGTGCCAGAGGACCTTGAGCTTGTATACTTTACTGCCCCTACCCTTGATGTAATTTGGGGGTTCTATCAGGGGAAAAGGGGTGGTCTGCTTTAGACTACCCCTTCATCGAGTCGCCACCTTCTTGAGAAGTGGACCTGGATCTGTGAGGGAGAAGAGCTACAGCCGCCTAGCAATCAATAAGGTGACATTGCAGCCAGATTTCTCTCACATCCAGATTACATTTATAGTATGGTATTACCCTCTAAGCCCAAGGGAGGGGCAGCTCTCCAGCCATGGCTCCCTCAAGGTTTCCCCCACAGGGGGTTTTTCCTCGCCTGAGTGCTGGAGAGTGACTCTTCGTGAGTCGGGGGTCTGCCATTTTCGGTGTCATGTAATTTTAAATAAAATTGGGCCCCTTTGACACCTGATTTCATTGTGTTGTGTCTTTATTTTGCATTCTTTGGTGTCATTTATTATGCTTAGGAGTTGGGGATCATTCACATATTGCAGAGTCATAAAGCTGGACATCTGCCTGCTACACAGATCTATCACCTGCACAATGAAGGCAAGTAGGATGGAGCAGTGGATAGTAAAACTCTTGAAGAAAAAAAACATGCATCGCAAGGTTTATACCTACATCTGCAAGGTTTGTCAAAAGTTTTTTTTTTTTTTAAGTGACAGGGTCACAGCAATCATAGCATATCATAGCAACATGGACACCACCATAAATATACATCATATATACACAACCCGGTGGCTCTTGTGTGTGTAGGCATTATCAAGGACAAGGCAAAGTATTGCACCCCCACACACATACATCCAGGTGTGGCCTAGGTACCTGCCCCCCCTCCCTAAAATCCACAGGATAGATATCAAGCTGATTGGTAGGGGTACCAGTGGTCACGAAATTGTGGGGAACATGTTCCCCTCAAATAAACAGTGGGGACAGTGCTCCAATAATTCTATATGGGTCTTGTTATCCCTTATCCTGTGAATAACTTTGGGAGAGGGGTATGTTCTCATGTACTATATGGCCGGATTCAGACTAGGCATTTTTCAGAAATATGGCATTTTTGCAGGTCAAAAACACTGTGACCAGATGTTAGCTTATAGTCAGTGGAGAATGGCGAAGCGCAATACCCATGGGACATTTTTCTGTTATTTATTTATTTTTTTTGTGAAATCGTAGCAGGATATGGTTGGTGTTTTACAAATCAAGCAGGGACATCGACCCGGACCAGGCAGATAAAAGAGGACTTCTTTATAAGATGAAAGCAGAACCACCCAAAAATGTAAAATAAAAACATACGTATGCCGCTGAATGTGATTAGGACACAAACATGTGCGGCATGAAAATGTATTTAATAAAAAACAATTTCAAGCGCTATGGCCTTTTAAACATGAGGAGTAAAAAAAGAAAAGCACAAAAATTGTCTCAGTCCTTAAGGGGGTTAAGGAAGCGCTAAGAGGGCACGGGGTCGAGTAAGTATACTTTCGTTATTATTTTCCCAAACACCCCTGCCTGCCTGAGATTCGTTACTTTCATGGGACTTCTCCTGTTCGCAGAGAGACTGACAAGTTACTAGCAGTGAGCTAGCATTGATGGTCATATACACAATGCCGTGCAAACTCGCTATAGTAAAGTGAAGGTTTGGCGCTGGTTATATCTGGTATATGAAGGGTGGGCCCCTTAAATTCCCTGGTGAGCCCAAGGTACCCCAGTCCGACATTGGCCTTATATCATGGGGGAGTCAGTACAGAATACACAGGGCTATACAGACTGGTGGTAATAGCCTTATATCATGGGGGGGGGGGGAGTCAGTGCAGAATACACAGGGGTATACAGACTGGTGGTAATAGCCTTATATCATAGGGGGAGTCAGTACAGAATACACAGGGCTATACAGACTGGTGGTAATAGCCTTATACCATAGGGGGAGTCAGTACAGAATACACAGGAGTATACAGACTGGTGGTAATAGCCTTATATCATAATGGAGTCAGTACAGAATACACAGGGCTATACAGACTGGTGGTAATAGCCTTATACCATAGGGGGAGTCAGTACAGAATACACAGGAGTATACAGACTGGTGGTAATAGCCTTATATCATAATGGAGTCAGTGCAGAATACACAGAACTATACAGACTGGTGGTAATAGCCTTATATCATAGGGGGAGTCAGTGCACAATACACAGGGCTATACAGACTGGTGGTAATAGCCTTATATCATAGGGGGAGTCAGTACAGAATACACAGGGCTATACAGACTGGTGGTAATAGCCTTATATCATGGGGGGGGGGGGGGCAGTGCAGAATACACAGAGCTATACAGACTGGTGGTAATAGCCTTATATCATAGGGGGGTCAGTGCAGAATACACAGGAGTATACAGACTGGTGGTAATAGCCTTATATCATAGGGGGAGTCAGTACAGAATACACGGGAGTATACAGACTGGTGGTAATAGCCTTATATCATAGGGGGTCAGTGCAGAATACACAGGAGTATACAGACTGGTGGTAATAGCCTTATATCATAGGGGGTCAGTGCAGAATACACAGGAGTATACAGACTGGTGGTAATAGCCTTATATCATAGGGGGAGTCAGTGCACAATACACAGAGCTATACAGACTGGTGGTAATAGCCTTATATCATGGGGGGGGGGGGTCAGTGCAGAATACACAGGAGTATACAGACTGGTGGTAATAGCCTTATATCATGGGGGAGTCAGAACAGAATACATGGGAGTATACAGACTGGTGGTAATAGCCTTATACCAAAGGGGGAGTCAGTACAGAATACACAGGGCTATACAGACTGGTGGTAATAGCCTTATATCATGGGGGGGATCAGTACAGAATACACGGGAGTATACAGACTGGTGGTAATAGCCATATATCATAGGGGGAGTCAGTACAGAATACACAGGGCTATACAGACTGGTGGTAATAGCCTTATATCATGGGGGGATCAGTACAGAATACACGGGAGTATACAGACTGGTGGTAATAGCCATATATCATAGGGGGAGTCAGTGCAGAATACACAGGAGTATACAGACTGGTGGTAATAGCCTTATATCATAGGGGGAGTCAGTACAGAATACACAGGGCTATACAGACTGGTGGTAATAGCCTTATATCATGGGGGGGATCAGTACAGAATACACGGGAGTATACAGACTGGTGGTAATAGCCATATATCATAGGGGGAGTCAGTGCAGAATACACAGGAGTATACAGACTGGTGGTAATAGCCTTATATCATAGGGGGGTCAGTACAGAATACACGGGAGTATACAGACTGGTGGTAATAGCCTTATATCATAGGGGGAGTCAGTGCAGAATACACAGACTAGTGGTTGCCACACTGTACCTGATATTTTATTATTCAGGAACCTACAAGAGATGACAGACATTATGGCTATCTCCAAGAAAGTACATGGATAAAGATGCACCTTGCTCGAGTTTCCCTTTAAGAACTATATATATACTTTTCAACCCAACAAAACAACAATACAAAAGCCAGGTACAAGAGACATAACATTTTATTACACTACCGATAATTTCTAAGTCACATACATAAAACAATGACTTGGTGCATCTCAAAGTTGAGAATTTTTTTTTCTTGTTTTTTGTTTTTTCAATGTCCACACCACCTGCATTATATGCTGGAGATTGACAGATGTAATCCCCCTCCCCCGGACTCCCCCATAGGCCCCCCAGCTGCTTAGTGATGCAATGACCAGCCCAAGCGGCAGCAAACACTAGATCTCATACACAAGGTGTCACCCGCGGGAGGCGTCGCTCTAAGGTGGTTACAATCTACAATGCGGAAATACATTTCAAAGCAAACGAATCTGCAAATAAGGCAATTATTAACATGGCGGGTGGGGGATGGGCTGATTTATTGGGAGGGGGGGTAGCTCAGCCCTCGTGTAGGCAGGGACATCAGACCATTTAAGACAGCATTGGTAGAATATATGCTTTCAATGGTACATAACCCAAACCCGGAAAAGAATGATCACATTCAGATCGTTTGTCGTTCCTCTAGGTCTCATCACGTGGCGCGACGGCTAAGGTAACGGTGTATGCAAATACGCTGTAGAGATCTGTCGCATGGTGGAACTCGAAAGGGACTACAAAAAGAACGAAAGCAAAACGAAGGAAAGGGCATTTCAGGAATTGTCGGATGGGACGTGTTCCTCGAAGCCCTCGCTCTCCCGAACCAGGGCTCGCTCTAGGATGACGCGGCCTTCCTTGTAGCGCTGGCTGTCCTCTGTGGCAAATTCATAGATCCAGCCCAGCTTACTGTTGCAGTTCTTACAGCTGACATCCCGCACCATGTGACGTCCGGTGAGCATGACCCGGTCCTGGACCTCGCTGTACTGTAGATTCACCACCTGACGGAACACACAAGGATTGGTTTCCTTTGTAATCTGATGTTTTTATCAAACATTATAAAAACAAAAAGCCATCTCCTTCCCCCAAAGCCAACTATGGCATACATACAGTATAACGACACTCCAAATGTACCATAACAAGCAATAGCCATTACACAAAGAACACAATGGAGGTCATATCCATGTTATCTACTAGGCCAATGGCCCTATTACACAGGACGTTTATTGCCCAAAAAATCTGTATACCGTTCAAATTTAAACGACAATGTTTTTGTGTGAATGCAGGCAACGATTGGAAAAAAAAAAAACAACGTTTGTGTGTTGTTGATCTCCTCTTTTAAGCCGAACCTAAGATTATTCAGTGATAAGGATATGTTCACACAAAGTCAAAAATGGAGAAAAGGCGTCCGATTTTGATATTTAAAATAACGTCCGTTTTTGCTGCGATTTAGCTGACTGCAATGACAACGCACTGAAGTCAATGGGAAGACGGACGTCCAATGCACACAATTCATTGGATAACGGATGTTTTTACCGCAGACGTCAAAATAATGAACATGATCGTTATTTTCGGACGTCTTTTGTAAACAGCGGACTTTTTTATTAGTTGTTCACACACAGTTTTTCCACCGTTCTTTCTCCGTTTTTACTATTAAATTCAATAGACTTTTCAATTAAGCCGCACCTAAAGTCCAATTAGTGATCCCAAACAAAAATTATGTACAAACACCAGGGGAGGCTAGACAGCTGAATGACGTCCGTTATTTTAGACTCAAAATAACGGCAGTCATTTTAAACGGAGCTCAAAAGACGTTGTGTGAACATAGCCTAAGGGTGCCTTTACACAGAGAGATCATTTGACAGACTGTTGAAGCCAAAGCCAGCCTATAAACAGAGAACAGGTCATAATGGAAAGACTGAGATTTCTCCTCTTCTTGAATCCATTCCTGGCTTTGGCTTAAAAAAAAATCTGTCAGATAAATCACTCTGTGTAAAGGCACCCTAATTCTACATCGTTCGTTCCTTTGCTGGGATCAAGTGGAGTAAACTATCGCAGTAATGGTCGTTACTAACAACTATCGTTCTGTGTAATATGAGGAACGATTTCAGGTAGCTCTCGTTTGCGATTGTTTATAGTTAAAAAATTCTTAGGGTGCCTTTACACAGAGAGATCTGACAGATTTTTGAAGCCAAAGCCAGGAATGGATTTGAGAAGAGGAGAAATCTCAGTCTTTCCATTGTGAACTGTTCTCGGTTTATAGGCTGTTTCTGGCTTTGGCTTCAATGATCTGTGAGATCAATGTCTCTGTGTAAAGGCCCTTACAACAATGTCCCTGACATGTATTGTGTAAATAACAGTTTGCACGTAAAGAGTTAATAGTCCTATACTTGTTCTTGTCATGTCCTAGTATATAGTAGAGTGTGCCCATAACATTTAGTGGGCTAACATCATCATCCCTGCTGTCTAGTGGGCTAATAATAATTTTATCCCTGGTGTCTAGTGGGCTTATAATAATATCCCTGTCATCTAGTGGGTTAATATTATCCCTGGTGTCTAGTGGGCTAATAATAATATCCCTATCATCTACTAGTGGGTGAATATTCTCCCTGGCTGGTGTCTAGTGAATTAATATCAACATTCATGGTGTCTAGTGGGCTAATATTATCCCTGGTGTCTAGTGGCTAATATTATCAGACCCCTGCACTATGTAATGCATATGGTAAACTATACTTCAATAAGGATTTTTCTTTTTGTTCATGTCTGATTTACATTGTATATGTGAATGGAAAATGTTTGTCTTTAATTAAAAAAAAAAAATCTTAGTTTAAAAATATAATAATAAAAAAATAAGATCCCTGAGGGGTTAACAAGTAAGAGGAATTAGAGAAGCGCAAAACCCTCAACTGCAGCGACACCAAATGACATTGCACAGACTGAGGGTGCGCATTGCCGGCTATCAGACAGTTGTTGGTGGTTAAAGGGGTATTTTGGTATCAGAAAAAACTAATATACTGTGATAACTAAGGGTGGGTTCATACTGAGGAATTCTCGCCGATAATATCCAAGGAATTGTGCTGTCTGTCCACGCGCACGGACTCGCGCCTTTCCGCCGGCTCCATAGACACCATTCTATGGGCCGGCGTATTCCGCTATCCGCCAAAAGAAATGACATTTCACTTCTTTCGGGGAATAGTGGAATAGGCCGGCCCATAGAATGGTGTCTATGGAGCCGGCGGAAAGGCGTGCAGCCGTGCGCGCGGACAGACAGCAGAAATCCGCTGACATTATCCACGAGAATTCCTCAGTATGAACCCACCCTCTCTGTCCTGGTTTCGGCATGCTTTTGTTTAAAGTGTACCTGTCGTTATAACTTTCAAAATCTAAATAAACAGTAGATGTGATATAAAGGAAGTTTGCAATATACATTCATTATTAATTTGATTTAGTTATCATGGAGAACAAGGCACTTCCTGTTTTCTGACTGTTTCCTGTTTTTTGTGAAAAAAAAAAAAATCAGAAAAAGGGAAGTCCAGTGTATCCCAGGCCATCTGAGCGCTCACAGAGAAGGCAGTCATGTGACTGATGGACACATTGAGCAGTGACTCTGTACTGGCCGGAATTCCTGTATTTAGTTTGTTTTTTCAACCAGCAATCTGCCTTCAGGAGACTGGACCTGGATTTCTGGTAAGTTCAGCTTTGTTTTACAGCATGATAACAAAAAAATACTGTATATTGTAAACTTGCTTTATATCACATCTACCGTTGATTTAGATTTTGAAAGTTATAATGACAATGACACTTTAATTCACCCCTGAGGGGAGGTTGTGGAGTTCCCTGGCCCCTCCCTCTCCCCAGAAACAATGCATCATTTTCTGTGGTCTCAGGGGGGTTCGCTGGATCATCATTATATATCTTTATTGGGACATTTGGGGAAGAATGAGGTATGATTACAGCATGCTGCCTTGTGCTGAACAATGCCCCAGGCAGGGGAGCAGACAGAATGAATGCAGCAGGTGCTACAACCTCAATGAACTGGCAGGAGTGCTGGGAGGGGAATTAGGCCGGGCAGGCGAGCTGTGAGGGAAAGTATAAGTTGTATCCATGGTAGTTCTTTACCCCACAGATACGATGGAGGAAATGATAGTAGATAAGGAGGAGGAGAGTGTCTGTCAGCAGCACTAACGTCACCCCAGGAAGGTGGAGCAGGGGCAAAGTCTCACCTTCTCAGCACATATTAGCCATGTCAGCTTTCTAGATGTTGCTGATTTGTTAAGAGCAGCACCATATTGTGCCCCTGCGTGACCATCTGAGAAGGGGGCACACACAATGTCCCCTCCTTATTACCCCTTCCTGGACAGTGGGGGTGCAAAGCTCCCATTAAACAAGGATACATGTGAACAGAAACATGGCCACTTTCTTCCAGAGACAGCACCATTCTTGTCTCCGGTTTGGGTGCAAGTTTTGTAACTCCATTTAATTGAAGTGAATGGAGCTTAATCTTGACTGGAGACAAGAGTTGTGTTGGAAGAAAGCGGACATGTTTTTGTAGCGCTGGATAACCCCTTTAATGAAACACAAATAGATCATTGCCACATGCCCCTGGGGGTAAAACAGTGGGGTAGTAGAGAGGAGCCATAGCTTAGCCTCCAGTTGTTTTATATCCAAGTCTGGCCTCTCTGAATGTGATTACAGTGTATCAGTGAATTGCGCGATTACAGTGTACCTGGGAATTGTGTGATTACAGTGTATCAGTGAATTGTGTGATTACAGTGTACCTGGGAATTGTGTGATTACAGTGTATCAGTGAATTGTGTAGATGTAATTGTAACAAAACCCCTTAGGTTAGATCTGTAACGTCTCAAAGCTTACACCAGGAATTAGGGCTGGGTGATTAATCAAATTAATTTGATTAATTTGCCCAGACAGTTAGAATCGATTAGATTTTTTGTGAAAATTGTAAATTCGATTTTCACAAAAAATCACTGTGGGCAGAGTCGGGCGGGACCGGAGAGAGGTGCAGGGCGGCATGGTCCGGAGAGAGGTGCAGGGCGGCATGGTCCGGAGAGAGGTGCAGGGCGGCATGGTCCGGAGAGATGCTGAGCTGGCGGCCTCCAGGCTCTTAACAGAGCCGCGGCTGACGTGCATCCCGCTCACACATGCAGGTCCCCTGTCTGTGGAGGAGGCCGCAGGGACTGCAGAATAAGGAGATATCAACGCTGCGGGTCCTGGAGCTGTACAGTGGGATCGGGGGGTGCACGATCCCGCTGTACAGCTCCCAGGACCCGCAGCGACGTTATCTCCTTATTCTGCAGTCCCTGCGGCCTCCTCCACAGATAGGGGACCTGCATGTGTGGCCGGGAGGTGAACATGTGTACCAGGGTGAGAGGAGGAGGAGGGCTGTGTGCACTCCTGCCTTAGTCACCCCCAGCTCCCCCACTCACCCCTCAGTCACCCCTAGCTGCCCCAGTCCCCCCCAGCTGCCCTATTCACCCATCAGTCTCCCTCAGCTGCCCCAGTCCCCCTCAGCTACCCCCAGTCTGCCCTAGTCACCCCTCACCTATTCCTGTACTACTACTACACCCCTCATCTATACCTGTACTACTACCTCTACAAATACCCTCATCTGTACTACTACTGCACCCCTCATCGATTCCAGTACTACTACTACACCCCTCATCTTTACCTGTACTACTACACCCTACCTAGATGGAGGCACAAAGAAGATCTCCAATACTGTATGGGGGCACAGAGTGGCACATATTCGGAAAAAGCTACTTATATGGGGCACAGAGGTGGCTTGTCTACTACATGGGGGCACAGGGGGAGCACTGGTACACTGGGAAGCAATATAGTTGTATCATTAAAATAGTATCTGATACTGAAAGGAGTAAACTGTTCAGTTTATTTAGCAAAATGAAAAAAGAAAAAAAAAAAAAAAAAAGAAAAAGAAAAAAAAAAATAAAATCGAGATTTAAATCAAGAATCATCCAAAATTAAAAACAAAACAAAACACGAGATTAATTTTTTGGCCATATCACCCAGTCCTACCAGGAATGAAGGGAAAGCACAGCCGACCCAAACTGGGTGATAACAGAGAATAGGCCCCTACAGTGAGTGCCCCCCCCCCCCCCCCGGGCGTCATGAACAGCTGATAAAGAACAATAGACTAGGGATGCACGATGCACCGAAAAATCGATACTACTATCGATTTTCGGGGCAAAAAAACGGTTCGATACCAGGATTTCCTGGTATCGATACTTTATGTTAAACTACAAAATAGCGTAGTTTAACATATAGTGCCGAGAACATAACAGGCGGCTACCTGAGCGCCTGTCATGTTCTCTCTGTGCCACCCCTGCCAACACAGACCCGGGACCCTGCGCGCTCACTCGGGCCTAGATCATCCACCTACCATGCAGCTGCCGCCGGCAAATTTTAGGTCGCCGCTCCTGCCTCTGACATCGCCAGTGACACGTGTGTGTCACTGCGGGTCCTATGGGCTAAGATGAGGACCTCCCCCCCCCTCCACAGGCACCGAGCATGAGACACAGCTGGGCCGGTGAGTGTCTGACAAGGGCAGAGGGGCAGCACAGGGTCGGCGGCAGGAGAGGGAGGAGAGCGGCTGAGAGCTGCACGGTCCGGGAGAGGAGAACGCAGGAGAAGGCTGGAGGTGGGGGAGGCGAGGAGGAGATCTGACAGGAGGTAGCTGTGAGGCCGGGCCGTCAGGACATCCCCGGGGCCGACATCAGCAATGTGGGGGGGTGAACAAAAGGTCGGCCTGGCTGCGACTGTGAAGGGAAGTGGGAGGGGGACGGTAGCCTGCACATTACTCTGCCGCCCGAATCCAGCTGGAATAGTGCAATTACAACCCCCATCATCCCCCCTGATAGCTAAAGTGTGTTACATGACTACAGTTCCCATCATCCCCCTGATAGCTGAAGTGTGTGTTACATGACTACAGTTCCCATCATCGCCCTGATACCTGAAGTGTATTACATGACTACAGTTCCCATCATCCCCCTGATAGCTGAAGTGTGTGTTACATGACTACAGTTCCCATCATCTCCCTGATAGCTGAAGTGTGTGTTACATGACTACAGTTCCCATCATCCCCCTGATAGCTGAAGTGTATTACATGACTACAGTTCCCATCATCCCCCCTGATAGCTGAAGTGTGTGTTACATGACTACAGTTCCCATCATCCCCGATAGCTGAAGTGTATCACATGACTACAGTTCCCATCATCCCCCTGATAGCTGAAGTGTGTGTTACATGACTACAGTTCCCATCATCCCCGATAGCTGAAGTGTATCACATGACTACAGTTCCCATCATCCCCCTGATAGCTGAAGTGTATCACATGACTACAGTTCCCATCATCCCCCTGATAGCTGAAGTGTGTGTTACATGACTACAGTTCCCATCATCCCCGATAGCTGAAGTGTATCACATGACTACAGCTGAAGTGTATCACATGACTACAGTTCCCATCATCCCCCCTGATAGCTGAAGTGTTATTGTGCATATTATAAGATTATCACCTTCCTGATGACGCACAGTAAATGGTGCAAGCGGAGAAACCACCAAATTCAGTACCACATAAAAACGTGCTACTAAATAAAACTACAGATTGCCCCACAGCCATGTTAAGAATCAGAATAGGGCTATTTTTTTAAGAACATTTATTTTAAATAATGGAAACTTTATTTATAAAGTAATATGGTTCGTACAGACCTGACAGTCGGGGGGGGGGGGGGGGGGGGGGGGGGGGGGGGGGTCTCTACTCTTGTGGGGGTTTTTTTGAGAAAAAAAGTTGGT
Organism: Dendropsophus ebraccatus; assembly: GCF_027789765.1. Lineage (NCBI taxonomy): Eukaryota > Metazoa > Chordata > Amphibia > Anura > Hylidae > Dendropsophus > Dendropsophus ebraccatus. Next base: position 25,592,205 of record NC_091468.1, read on the forward strand.
ATTGGTATCGAACTCAAAATTCTGGTATTGTGACATTACTACAATAGACTGCAGGGTGTGCACTATGGCACTGGCACTGCCCCATCCCATCCGCTCTGCCCGCACCCACCTTGTTGAAGAGGAAGGCTCTGCCGGTGGCCCCGGTGAATCGGGTGGAGATGAGCTCGGAGCGGTTGGTGAGGATGGTGTCGCAGTTGGCGCAGGAGAACAGGCGGGTTCCACCAATGTGATCCAGGAAGATTCGGCCCATGGTATCGGTTTAATTAAGCAGCTGCAGGGTGTGAACCAAGAAAGATGAGAATTACAGCACAGCGCCACCCGGAGGACGTCATTACAGCGCCACCCTGTCACCACCGCTCCCTTATTACATTTATTTTGCATTGTATTCATGCAACGCAGTATGAACAGTGTCTATGGGGTCTGCTGAATGTCATTCTTACATATGTAGCAGAGCTGAGTGTGTCGCTTACCACTACTCAAGACGACATATAAACAATTGGACAGTAATGCATCATCAGTGTGTTGTCAGGCAGCGGGTGACACATCCAGCTCTGCTACATCTGTGTGTTGTCAGGCAGCGGGTGACACATCCAGCTATCCTACATCAGTGTGTTGTCAGGCAGCTGGTGACACATCCAGCTATCCTACATCTGTGTGTTGTAAGGCAGGGCGGTGACACATCCAGCTCTGCTACATCTGTGTGTTGTAAGGCAGGGCGGTGACACATCCAGCTCTGCTACATCTGTGTGTTGTAAGGCAGGGCGGTGACACATCCAGCTCTGCTACATCAGTGTGTTATCAGGCAGCGGGTGACACATTCTGCTCTGCTACATCAGTGTGTTGTCAGGCAGCGGGTGACACATCCAGCTCTGCTACATCTGTGCACACAATGAGAGCAGCTGACACTATGTGCTGGAATGTGCAGCCGCTGACTCACAGGGACGATGCTGCTGCAGCTGCTGTCATCACAACATAAACAGACCCTGGCCCCGCCCCCACACAGGCAACAGCTGATCACACCGCCTCTTCCCCCACCCACCAATCAGCTGTGTGCAGAGGAAGAAAGCAAGCCCCGCCCCCTAGAGGTGACACAGAGGGACAGCTGGGCTGTATACTGACCAAGCACCACTACACAGGCTGCAGATAACAGAGAGCAACAGCCCAGCACAGGAAGAACACACGACAAGAGGGGGTATTGTCTGCCATGTACATTACAGGAGGGGGTATTATATCCAAACATATTACAATAGGGGGGTATATTGCACAAGAGGAAAATTACAGGATGGGATATTACCCGGGGTATATTACAGGAGGGGGTATTATCTGGGGGGTATATTACAGGAGGGGGTATTATCTGGGGGGTATATTACAGGAGATATCTGGGGGGGGGGGGTATTACAGGGAGGGTGTTATCTGGGGTATATTACAGGAGGGGGCATTATCTGGGGGGTATATTACAGGAGATATCTGGGGGGGGGGTTATTACAGGGAGGGTGTTATCTGGGGTATATTACAGGAGGGGGCATTATCTGGGGGGTATATTACAGGAGATATCTGGGGGGGGGTTATTACAGGGAGGGTGTTATCTGGGGTATATTACAGGAGGGGGCATTATCTGGGGGGTATATTACAGGAGATATCTGGGGGGGGGGGGTTATTACAGGGAGGGTGTTATCTGGGGTATATTACAGGAGGGGGGTATTATCTGTAGGGCCTTTTTCCATACGGGAATATTATAAGAGGGGTATATAAAACAGGATAGGGGTATTGTCTAGGCGATATTATTAAAGAAAAGGGGTATTATCTAGGAGGAATTACAGGGAGGGTATTATGTGTGAGACTACACAGGGGTATATTAAAAAAAGAGATATTATCTTGGGGGTATATTACAGGAGGAATTATTATATAGGTGGTTTATACAGAGTTGGACTATTATCTGGGGTATATTACAGGAGGGGGGTATTATCTGGGGTATATTACAGGAGGGGGGTATTATCTGGGGTATATTACAGGAGGGGGGTATTATCTGGGGTATATTACAGGAGGGGGGTATTATCTGGGGTATATTACAGGAGGGGGGTATTATCTGGGGTATATTACAGGAGGGGGGTATTATCTGGGGTATATTACAGGAGGGGGGTATTATCTGGGGTATATTACAGGAGGGGGGTATTATCTGGGGTATATTACAGGAGGGGGGTATTATCTGGGGTATATTACAGGAGGGGGGTATTATCTGGGGTATATTACAGGAGGGGGGTATTATCTGGGGTATATTACAGGAGGGGGGTATTATCTGGGGTATATTACAGGAGGGGGGTATTATCTGGGGTATATTACAGGAGGGGGGTATTATCTGGGGTATATTACAGGAGGGGGGTATTATCTGGGGTATATTACAGGAGGGGGGTATTATCTGGGGTATATTACAGGAGGGGGGTATTATCTGGGGTATATTACAGGAGGGGGGTATTATCTGGGGTATATTACAGGAGGGGGGTATTATCTGGGGTATATTACAGGAGGGGGTATTATCTGGGGTATATTACAGAAGGGGGGTATTATCTGGGTTTATTACAGGAAGGGGGTATTATCTGGGGTATATTACAGGAAGGGGGGTATTATCTGGGTTTATTACAGGAAGGGGGGTATTATCTGGGTTTATTACAGGAAGGGGGTATTATCTGGGGTATATTACAGGAAGGGGGTATTATCTGGGGTATATTACAGGAGGGGGTATTATCTGGGGTATATTACAGGAGGGGGGTATTATCTGGGGTATATTACAGGAGGGGGGTATTATCTGGGGTATATTACAGGAGGGGGGTATTATCTGGGGTATATTACAGGAAGGGGGGTATTATCTGGGGTATATTACAGGAGGGGGGTATTATCTGGGGTATATTACAGGAGGGGGGTATTATCTGGGGTATCAGCTGTAGTAGTAACAGGTTGTCCCACCAGACATGATGTCACTACCTCGGTGACGTCACACAGTCGGTAACGTGTCGGTTTGAGCAGCGAATCCGCGTAATGAATAACAACCGGACTGTTCCCCAGACAGCAGCGCTGCCCCATCCCCCACCACACTGGGCCCACAGCCCCGGCTGCTCCCGGTTACCCGTGCAGCTCACATCCCGTCGTCCCTCTCCCCGCCGTCCTCCTCCCCCACACTCTACCGCCCGTGGTCACCTGGTTCCCCGCAGAGAAGATCTCAGTCCCGGTATCTGGCGGCGGCGAAAATATTCCGAGCTTCGAGTAACTAACCAGTTCTACGCTCCGCCCACTTCCCTACTCAACCTATCCATCACTCCGGCGCAGCCCCGCCCACCGAACACTACCGCATATCCCTGCCGGCGTAAGCTCCGTAACCACGCCCCGTACCCAGTCAATCACTTTAGCCAGGCACCGCCCAGCCGTGTGTATTCCTATTGAGGCCTGCTATTATTAATCATCATAACCCCTCCCACTTTATTACTCAACCCGTCAATAACCCGTATGTAGTCCCGCCCAACTGTTCTAGGCTACGGATCGTTTACATGACGTCAGAATGCTCCGCCCCAAATTGAGATTCGTCAACATTGTAGCCATGCGCAGCGCGAGCACGAGCCTTGTGAGCGCGCATCTCAATAACCAATCAGATTGCACTTTACTAATTATTGTTCCAAGTTAAAATGGAAGACTTGATTTGATTGGTTGCTATGGACAACAAGTTGTTCTCTATTGCAGGAGCATATTGCATGGGGGTGGGGATAAATTACAGGAGGGGGTGTTATCTGGGGTGTATTACAGGATGGGCTATTATCTAAGGTATATTACAGGAGCTAGCTGTGCATAGCAACCTGTGACATCATTTCCTGCATTCCATCTCACAACATTGGTTGCTAGGGACAGAATAAATGTTTAACCCCTTAAGGACCGAGACAATTTAGTTTTTTGCGTTTTCGTTTTTCCTCCTTGTGCTTAAAAGGCCATAGCATTTGCAATTTTTCACCTAGAAACCCACATGAGCCCTTATTTTTTGTGCCACTAATTGTACTTCGCAATGTCAGGCTGAATTTTTTCATAAAGTACATTGCGAAACCAAAATAAAAATAAATGTGTGGTGAAATTAAAAAAAAAACAAAACGCATTTTGTTTATTTGGGGGATATTTGTTTTTACGCCGTTCACCCTGGAGTGAAACTTGTTATATATGTTCCTCACGTCGTTACGATTATTCCATTCCCAGATATCCATTCCCATGCTTATAACGCTTTTATCCTTTGGTCTATGGGGCTGTGTGAGGTGTTATTTTTTGCTCCATGATGTGTTCTTTCTATCGGTACCTTGATTGCGCATATGCGACTTTTTAATCGATTTTTATTACAATTTTTTGGGATTTGATGCGACCAAAAATGAGCAATTTTGCACTTTGGGATTTGTTGGCGCTTACGTCATTTACCATGCGAGATCAGGAATGGGATAAATTAATAGTTCAAGCGATTACGCAGGCGGCGATACCAAACATGTTTATTTATTTATTTTTATTTATAACATGGGAAAAAGGGGGTGATTCAAACTTTTATTAGGGGAGGGGGCTTTTTATTAATAACAGCACTTTTTTTTACACTTATACTAGAAGCCTCCCTGGGATTAGGGTTATTCCCCCTAGGGGACTTCTAGTATATACACTCTGATCTCTCATAAAGATCTATGCTGTATAGATATGCAGCATAGATCAATGAGATAGGCACTCGATTGCTTTCGGCTGCTGCAGCCGGAAGTAACCGAGTGCTGAGCAGGGATCAGCGCCATTACGGACCGGATGTGTGGAGCGATCCACCCCCACTAGACACCAGGGAACAGCTGCATAAGGTAATCGGATGCAGCTGTCAACTTTGACAGCTGCATCTCATTACCTGATTAGCGGCACCCGGGACCGCGGCGGTTCAGAGCGGGGTCGCTGCGTGGCAACGCTCTGAACTCCCTTACCAACCACAGGGCGTAAGTATACACCCGCGGTCCTTAAGGGGTTAAAGATGCAAATATAGTTTCTTTTTTTTTCTTTTTTCTTTTAAATGACAGTGGCTAAGGATTTTGGTACCCAGCTACCTCTCCCGATCCCCTCATACACATTATTGCTCGGCTCTCCCTGTGCATGTGGTGAGATGCCTCAAAGCCGTTGTCAGACACCTCTGTTTCCTCCATACTTCTTTTTTTACCAAAGAACAAAAGGTTTGGGCAGTTGAAATAATCCAACCTTTCCAACATCCAGCATCTGCTGAGAGGAGACCACCATACATAATACCGTGCCGTTTACCGTGCGAGATCAGAAATGTGATTTATTAATAGTTTGGCAATACCAAATACGTGGCAATACCAAACATGTTTATTTATTTATTTTTTATTTACAACATGGGAAAAGGGGGGTGATTCAAACTTTTATTAGGGGAGGTTTTTTTTTATAAATATTTTTTTTTTTCTTTTTTACACTTATAATGGAAGCCCCCCTGAGGTTAGGGTTATTCCCCCTGGGGGACTTCTAGTATAAGCACACTGATCTCTCATTCAGATCTATGCAGTATAGTTATACTGTATAGATCAATGAGATCGGCACTGGATTGTTTTCGGCTGCTGCAGCCGAAAACAATCGAGTGCCAAGCCGTGATCAGCGTCATTACGACGCAGACCCCAGCCAGTGCCGGATGTAAGAATCGCAGCTCCGTAACTATGTTGCGGGGGGGGCGATCCAACCCACTAGACACCAGGGAAGGCTTGCTGAAAGTATTCAGATGCAGCTGTCAATTTTGATAGCTGCATCTGAATTCTTAATTAGCGAGCACGGCGATCGCACCATGCCCACTAATTGCCGCTAGATGCAGCACCCGGGACCGCAGCGGTTTAGAGCTCTGTGCTCCCCTAGGCCACCGCTGGACGTACAGGTACGCCCAGGGTCGTCTAGGGGTTTACGACCAAGGGTGTAAATTTATACTCTGGCATAGCTAGGGGCGTTCAGAGGGGGGCCGTGCGGCGACCCTGCTCTGAATCGCTGCGATCCTGGGTGCTATCTGCAGCCCGGGACCACGGCAATTAGTAGGCACGGTCCGATCAACGTGCTCGCTAATAAGCCTTTTAAATGCAGTAGTCAAAGTTGACAGCTGCATTTAAATGGTTTTGGCCATCCCTGTTGGTCTAGTGTGGGGTTCGGCCTCCCCCGACGCGCTCGCGGAGGAGCGATTCCTGCATCCACTCCAGCCGGGGGTCTGCGCCGCAATCCTGGCGCTGATTCTGGCTCGGCAATCTTTTCCTCTTGGCTGCAGCAGCCGAAAGCAATAGAACACTGATCTCATGGATCTATGCAGTGTATCTATACTGCATAGATCTCAATGAGAGATCAGACTAGTAATACTAGAAGTCCCCCAGGGAGACTTCTAGTATGTGTGTAAAAAATTTTTTTTTTATTAATAAAAAATTCCCTCCCCTAATAAAGGTTTGAATCACCCCCTTTTCCCCATTTTATAAATGCAAATAAATAAATAAACATGTTTGGTATCGCCACGTGCGTAATCGCCCGAACTATTAATTCATTTAATTCCTGAAGTGCAAAATTGTGCATTTTTGATCGCATCAAATCCAGAAAAATTGTAATAAAAAGTGATTAAAAACTCTCATATATGCAAACAAGGTACCAATAAAAAGTACAGATCATGGAGCAAAAAGTGACACCTCACACAGCCCCATATACTGAAGGATAAAATCGCTATAAGCATGGGAATGGAGTGATTTTAAGGAGCATTTATTTTTTTTAAAAAGGTTTTAATTTTTTAAAAGTCATCAAATAAAATAACAGTTACACAAGTTACATTTTGTCGTAATTGTACTAACTTGAGAAACATGTATAACAACTTAGTTTTACCCTAGGGCGAACGCCGTAAACACGAAACCTCCCCAAATTAAAAAAAATATATTTTTTTTTTCAATTTCACCACACGTTTAATTTATTTCTAGTTTACTTTACGCAAAAATTAAGCCTGCCATTGCAAAGTACCATTTGTGGCACAAACAATAAGGGATCATGTGGGTCTCTAGGTGAAAAAATGCAAGCGCTATGGCCTTTAAAGCACAAGGAGGAAAAAGAACAAAGAGCAAAAATAGAAATTGGCCCTGTCCTTAAGGGGTTAAATATAAAGGAATCAAAGCAATATAGACATACGGCACTACCGGAGGGAGAGAAAAACCGCACTGTGTGGACACGTACTTGGTCCCGGTACAGCTGGTGGTGCTCAATCGATTCAAACAATCTTCACATAGTACTGTCCATATAGACCAGAATATTGAGGCACTCACCACAGTTTCTTGACAAATAAGCTTGCTTTATTCACAAAAACACAGATACATGGATGCAGACAGGTGAACGGGCGACAGCCTGTTTCACGTGCTTAACTCGCACGCTTCCTCTCGGCCCCGAGAGGAAGCGTGCGAGTTAAGCACGTGAAACAGGCTGTCGCCCGTTCACCTGTCTGCATCCATGTATCTGTGTTTTTGTGAATAAAGCAAGCCTATTTGTCAAGAAGCTGTGGTGAGTGCCTCGATATTCTGGTCTATATGGACAGTGTTAAATATAAAGGGATTATCCAGGATAAGAAAAACATGGCTGCTGTCTTCTAAAAACAGTGCCAACCCTGTCCCCAGGTTGTACAAGGTATTAAAACTCAGCCCCATTCACTCCAATGGAACTAAGCTGCCATACTGCACACAAACTGTGGAAAAGTATGGTGCTATTTCTGTTAGAAAGCGGCCATGTTTTTCTTATCCTGGGTAACTCCTTTAATCTTATGTATTGGTCTGTTTAGCAGCTTAGATGATTAACCACACAGATATCCACAGGCCGTATAGCCCCATCTAACTAGAACTTCAGGTTTGTCCTTGCAGTAATGGGAGCTCCAGTCACCTTCACAGTCTTCCAGCATCAACAAATCATTAACCCCTTCCTGCTTTAGTGATTTTTGTTTTTTCCTTTTTTCTTTTTTTCTTCTCACCTTTTAGGACTTTTTTTTTTAAATAAAAAAAAAAGTATCAACAGAACAAGATGCTTTACAAGATGTTTAAAGTTTAGCAAGCCCCCCCCCAACCCCCCACCCCCACACAAAACTTAAGAATTCAAGTTCTTATCAACCGCTGTATGTCCTGCAGGAAGTGGTGTTTTCTTTCCAGTCTGTAGAGCAGGAGAGGTTTTCTATGGGGATTTCAACTGCTCTCGACAGTTCCTGACATGGATAGAGGTGGCAGCAGAGAGCATTGTGTCAGACTGGAAAGAATACACCACTTCCTTCAGGACATACAGCAGCTGATAACTACTGGAAGACTTGAGTTTTTTTTTTTATACAAGTAAATTACAAATTTCTGTCACTTTCTGGCACAATTTGATTTGAAAGAAAAACATTTCCGCTGAACTAACCCCTTCAAAGGAGTTATCCTGCTGTTATATAGAAAACAATAAGGAGCCTATGCTTACCGTATAATCCCTTTAAGAAATGGGTTGACCACCGAAGGTCCATTTGGCCATTCCTTATCAAAGACAGATCTAAAGTACAGGACTCATGCGGTAGGTGCCTTGAGTGTACATAAAGGGTTTTCTCATCTTGACAAGATATGCCTTATCTTTGGTATCTACAGGATTGGGCATAACTACAGGTCCCCATACACTTCCAATAACTGATGACCGGATGATCCTCCCTCCTCCCCACCACGCTTCCTCCCCCCACACTGGATTGTTCGGCACTCCCAAGTGTTTCTGAATTCTCTATGGGGAGTGGAGATGGTAAGCGGCAGTAAGAGAGTTCTGGCTACGGCTTATCTCACCCGAAATGAAGGGATCGGGTTGTAATTTTCCATCACTAACCACTATCTCCACCGTTGTTTGAGAGAGCTCCATGTGCCTTAGATTTACAGCCGATGGCGAGTGGTGGATTTGGCCATCTATAATATAAGGTATATGGGGACCATTCCCCCCATAGCTCATGCACACCGCCGCTCTATTCATTCTCTATGGCACCACCAAAAATAGCTGAAAACTGCATCAATCTATCTTCAGCAATTCCACAGAGAATAAATAGTGCAATATATTAAAAATAATTAACAGCCCATACTTACCTGCCAGAGATACCCTGACACGCTACTGCTTCAGTCTCCGAATCCCTGCTCACTAACAGCCTCCTCAGCCAATCACTGGCTGTGGCAGGACAGTGCACTGATCGGTTCAGCTGGCTGTTGCTGAGCATGGACCCGGAGACTGAAGAAGGAGCGGGTATCTCTTGCGGGTAAGCATGGGCTTATTATTACTGACACAACAGCTTATTAGTTAAACATGGCTGTCATTACATTCTTGTAGCGGAATGAAGATCCACTGCAGAGCCATAGACTATAATGGTGTGAATCTGTCTCAAAACACAAAGCATGGGTGGGCACCACCTAAAATGTAGTGCTAACACTAATGCCTCTCGGCTACATTTAAAAACAAACAGCAGGATGTTGGTATATAATTTGACCAAACCATATTGCCTCATGTACCACGTGCAGGTCCCCTGGCTCACACGAGTCCCTGCACTAACTCAACACTGTGTAGGTCAGCAACTGCAAACCCCGCAAAGCGAGCACAAGCAGGGAAGGGAGGCCATGGAATGACCATGCAACCTCACTGTCACAAGCCCAAACCTCCCCAAACAAGACCACACACACCCAAACCCAGCAGGCGCAGCTGGCGGAGAAGCTGCCACCAAGCAACAAAAGTGTGAACAAGGTCTTACCACTCACCACTGCACCAGAGGTAGAATGGGAGAACTAAGAGGTACTTACCATGTGTGCACAGGTGCTTCCCGCTGATTGGGGTCACATGGGTCTTACCAGGAGGAGTGCTAGTAACTCAGAAAAGACAATGCTAGGATGTTGGTATATAATTTGATCAAACCATATTGCCTCATGTACCAGTGAGGACAGTGGGGTTGCAGGTCCATTCCATGGCCTCCCTTCCCTGCTTGTGCACGCTTTGCGGGGTTTGCGGTCGCTGACCAACACGGTGTGGAGTTAGTGTAGGGAGTTGGTGTATGTGAACCAGGGGACTGGCAAGTGGTACATGAGGCAATATGGTTTGATCAAATTATATACCAACATCCTGGTGTTGTTCTTTAAATGTAGCCGGGAGGCATTAGTGTCAGCTATGGGTGTGAGGTGCAGCAGCTCCCTTCTCTCCTTGTCCATGGAAAACACAACAAAGAACCCATAGAAAGCAACCAGGACAAAAGGATAGTATTATTTGTGATGATTTTTGTTGATTCTCATGGAGGCGTGTCACAGAGGGGAGGGGATATCATCACACCAGGGGGCGCTGACCCCGCCTCCTGTGCATAGAGCTAGTCAGATGCACAAGACGAAGACACGCCAAGCGCGGGAACTGGGCAACATTTTGAAAAAAGGAAAAAATCAGATTCCACTCTTCATTTTCCAAAGAGTCTGTGAGGAATGAAAGGTGGAATCTGATTGGTTGCTAGGGGCAACTGAGCCAGTTTTACTTTACACCATATTTGATAAATCTCCCCCACGGTGCGGTTCCCACTGGGGTAGGACCCGGGGAACAGAGTTGCAGTGCCAGGTGACAGATTGTCAGCACCCAAGTCGGCATGTTGTGAATAAAAAGTATAGGTACTGTTGCTGCTGGATGGGGCCCTGCCAGACCTTCCTAGATTTGGCTTTATGTGATATAATTAAAGTCAGTGCATCAGGTATTATCACAGGTGTTCTTTGTATGGGATATCCTCAAAGCAGGACCTGTTGTCGGCCATGAGGACTGGAATTGAGAAACACTGTACTAGAGAATAAATGTGAATATCCTCTCATATCTTTACTTGCTGTTTATAATATGGCCACTAGATGGCAGTAACAATCCCCTTTCCAGTGAGTAATGCAGAGGAGTCTTGCTACATTGTGTGCTAATATTTATAAACAGATGACTGGAAAATTGTATCTGGTGTCATGTGACAGGATATGTTTGTATCCTAAGGAGATGAATGTCATCTGCTATCAGTATATTGCCCCCTGCACACGGCTGTAAAATACAGTCTGCATAATGTCTGCAAGTGCGGTGGTATTAGACCCATTGTTTTCCATAGGACAATGCACATGACCGTGGATTCTATGTTCTGTGCATTTGCTCAGAGCCCGTATATGCTATTATACAGACTGGGCACATAGTATTCTATTGACCTCACAGTCTGTGCACTCCATATAGAAGTAGCAGAGGGGACAATGAGATGTCTATGTATAACTAGCATTCAGTATCTGTGGGCAGTGATGTAACATTAACCCTCATCTTCCTGGTGCATAAATATAATGTTACGGGTAAAAGCTGACACAGAGGTGTAATAGAAAAGATCAATGAAATGTAACTACTTAGCAATGTATAGTATCATTATGTCTATGGAAAGCTGTGTGATCACTGTCTTCCTGATGGATGAATATAATGCTAGAGCTGCAGTGAAGCCTGACACACAAGAGTAATAGAGAAAGAGTGATGAGATGTAACTACATAGCAATGTATATTACCGTTATGTCTATGGAAAGCTGTGTGACCACTGTAATAGAGATGGATCAATTAGATGTAACTACATAGCAATGTCTATATAGTTACCATTCAGAGTCTATGGAAAGCTGTGTGACCTATATTGACTTCTGTCTTCCAGGTGCATAAATATAATGTTACGGGTAAAGCTGACACAGTGGAGTAATAGAGAAGAATCAATAAAATGTAACTACATAGCTCAATAAATAGATAGATATCATTCAGAATCTAGGTTAACCTGACACAGATAGTTACTGTTCAGAGTCTATGGAAAGCTGTGTGATTCATATTGATCACTGTCTTCCTGGTGGATGAATATAATGCTAGAGCTGCAGTGAAGCCTGACACACAAGAGTAATAGAGAAAGATCGATGAGATGTAACTGCATAGCAATGTATATATGGTTACTGTTCAGAGTCTATGGAAAGCTGTGTGACCACTGTCTTCTTGCTGGATGAATATAATGCTAGAGCTGCAGAGAAGACTGACACACAAGAGTAATAGAGAGGGATCAATTAGATGTAGCTACTAGCTACATAGCAATGTATATATATATTTACTGTTCAGAGTCATATTGCTTCTTGTCATCCTGGTGCATGAATATAATGCTAGAGCTGCGGTAAGGACTGACTCACAGGAGTAATAGAGATGGATCAATGAGATGTATCTACCTAGCAATGTATATATAGTTACCATTCAGAGTCTATGGAAAGCTGTGTGACTAATATTGGTTGAGACCTTCCTGGTGGATGAATATAATGCTAGAGCTGCAGTAAGGACTGACACACAGGAGTAATGAAGGCCACTCAGGATGAAACAAAGGCTGTAAAAGCATAAAATGTGCTCGATATACAGTAAATTGTGTGGTCTCTGCTAACAACCTCCAGTCCTGGGAAGAGGATGATGCAAGAAGCTTCTTCGGTCCCTCAGGACTCGGCTGCTGGCAAATTACCCCATTAATAATTCAGCCAATATTGGGAGTGTTTGTGCTGATCTCTATGCTGTGCGATGTGTCGGCTCTGCTGTGTCTGCAGCAGGACCCGAGGGGTGAGAGGAGCAGCACAGCGCAGCATGGCGGACAACTCCTAATATCACCTGACACTGGGGGCCTTATTGTAACCGCTGTAGTGTTCACCAACCTGCGGCTCTCCAGCTGTTACAAAACTACAACTCCCAGCATGCCAGGCAGCCTTAGCTATTAACATTCCTGATCCTATGATTATTCAGCAGGGTGGGAATATTTAATATGGCTGTATCCAATCCCACCCCATGAGAACAGATGACCAGGATTAGAAAAACATGGCCGCTTTCTTCTGGGAAGCTGAATTGCAATACTGGACACAACCTGAGCACAGGGGTGGCGCTGTTTAAAAAAAAAATTAGGCTGTGCCTTTTCTAACCCTGGATAACCCCTTTAGGATCTCTTCTGTTTGTCAGTTACCGGAAACATCCCGCTATAAAACACACAGATCTAATCATTCTCACACATGAGGGTTTGCATTAACCCAGTGTTCCCCAACCAGTGGCTTTCCAACTGCTGAAACACTACAACTCCCATCATGCCTGGACAGCACATAACGGGAATGGTGGCAAAGAGCGAAGAGAAGGGTGACACTGCCTTCCACAATCCTCTGTTAGCTGGGCTAAATACAGATAGATTTACCTGCACTGATACATTGTAACAAACACTAAGGACATGAAGGTTGTTTGTGCTGCTGAGATCACAGAGCATTGTCTACTCTAGGCCGTGTGAGGGATGAGATCAACCCAAAGGGTTAATGTGAGACAGTGCAGGCGTAGCGCCTCGTCTTTCCGATCTGCAGGCTGTCTTGAGGCCGGAGGGTAAACGTAAGGAGAGACAGATATGTGCGGGTGACATCTACCCGGCGTGTGCACCATCTGGCGGAGCGTCCCTAATTCTCTGTCTGGAATCAATAAGGACGTGATAGAAAGTGACAAAGCAAAGAAGCATGAAGGGTTAAATGTTATGGGGGCACTGTGGATGTCACTGTAATGTGGTATCTGTAGATGACACTGTTATGGGGGATGTGTAGATGACACTGTTATGGGGAGTCTGTAGATGACACTGTTATGGGGAGTCTGTAGATGACACTGTTATGGGGAGTCTGCAGATGACATTGTTATGGGGGATGTGTAGATGACACTGTTATGGGGAATCTGTAGATGACACTGTTATGGGGAGTCTGTAGATGACACTGTTATGGGGAGTCTGCAGATGACATTGTTATGGGGGATCTGTAGATGACACTGTTATGGGGATGTGTAGATGACACTGTTATGGGGATGTGTAGATGACACTGTTATGGGGATGTGTAGATGACACTGTTATGGGGAGTCTGTAGATGACACTGTTATGGGGATGTGTAGATGACACTGTTATGGGGATGTGTAGATGACACTGTTATGGGGAGTCTGTAGGTGACACTGTTATTGGGGATCTGTAGACGACACTGTTATGGGAGATCTGTAGATGACACTGTTATGGGGTATGTGTAGTTAACACTGTTTTGAGGGATATGTAGATGACACTGTTATGGGGGATATGTAGATGACATTGTTATGGGGAGTCTGTAGATGACATTGTTATGGGGGATCTGTAGATGACACTGTTATGGGAGATCTGTAGATGACACTGTTATGGGGGCAGTGGCGTAGCGACCGCGGTCGCAGGGGTCGCCGCCGCGACCGGGCCGCTGCCAAGGGGGGGCCCGCGAGGCCTCCCCTTACCACTGCACTGCCCGCCTCCCACTCCCTCTTGTGACCGCAAGCAATGTTTTGCTTGCAATCACAAGAGGCAGGGGCCCCCGGCTGTCTTGCGGCCCCCAGGGAGCTCTGTGTGCGGCGGGGGGGGCGGGGGGGGGGGGGGGGGGGAAGTACTTCCAGCACAGGGAGCATTGCGTTAAGAAAAAAACAGGTCCCGCGAAGCTCCGCCCCCTCAGCGCTAAGCCCCGCCTCCCGCCGGGGGAAGCCCGCCAGCGCATGTGACCTGGGGGCTACAGAAATCATGCAGGTGAGTATAGATTTTTTTGTTTTTAAGGGGATGATGGGGGTGTAGTGGTATGATGATGATGGAACAAGAGAATGATGAGGGGTGTAGTGGTATGATGATGATGAAACAAGAGGATGATGGGGGGTGTAGTGGTATGATGATGATGGAACAAGAGAATGATGAGGGGTGTAGTGGTATGATGATGATGATGATGAAGGAACAAGAGGATGATGGGGTGTAGTGGTATGATGATGATGGAACAAGAGGATGATGAGGGGTGTAGTGGTATGATGATGATGATGGAACAAGAGGATGATGGGAGGTGTAGTGGTATGATGATGATGATGGAAGAAGAGGATGATGGGGGTGTAGTGGTATGATGATGGAACAAGAGGATGATGAGGGGTGTAGTGGTATGATGATGATGGAACAAGAGGATGATGGGAATGTAGTGGTATGATGATGATGGAACAAGAGGATGATGGGGGGTGTAGTGGTATGATGATGATGATGGAAGAAGAGGATGATGGGGGTGTAGTGGTATGATGATGGAACAAGAGGATGATGAGGGGTGTAGTGGTATGATGATGATGGAACAAGAGGATGATGGGAATGTAGTGGTATGATGATGATGGAACGAGGATGATGGGGATGTAGTGGTATGATGATGGAACAAGAGGATGATGAGGGGTGTAGTGGTATGATGATGATGGAACAAGAGGATGATGAGGGGTGTAGTGGTATGATGATGAAGGAACAAGAGGATGATGAGGATGTAGTGGTATGATGATGATGGAACAAGAGGATGATGAGGGGTGTAGTGGTATGATGATGATGGAACAAGAGGATGATGAGGGGTGTAGTGGTATGATGGAACAAGAAGATGATGAGGGGTGTAGTGGTATGATGATGAAGGAACAAGAGGATGATGGGGGTGTAGTGGTATGATGATGATGATGAAGGAACAAGAGGATGATGGGGTGTAGTGGTATGATGATGATGATGGAACAAGAGGATGATGGGGGTGTAGTGGTATGATGATGGAACAAGAGGATGATGAGGGATGTAGTGGTATGATGATGATGGAACAAGAGGATGATGGGAATGTAGTGGTATGATGATGATGGAACAATAGGAGGATGAGGGGTGTAGTGGTATGATGATGGAACAAGAGGATGATGGGGGTGTAGTGGTATGATGATGATGGAACAAGAGGATGATGAGGGGTGTAGTGGTATGATGATGGAACAAGAGGATGATGAGGGGTGTAGTGGTATGATGATGATGGAACAAGAGGATGATGAGGGGTGTAGTGGTATGATGGAACAAGAAGATGATGAGGGGTGTAGTGGTATGATGATGGAACAAGAAGATGATGAGGATGTAGTGGTATGATGATGATGATGGAACAAGAGGATGATGGGGGGTGTAGTGGCATGATGGTGGAACAAGAGGATGATGAGGGGTGTAGTGGTATGATGATGAAGGAACAAGAGGATGATGAGGATGTAGTGGTATGATGATGATGGAACAAGAGGATGATGGGGGGTGTAGTGGTATGATGATGAAGGAACAAGAGGATTATGAAGGAACAAGAGGATGATGAGGGGTGTAGTGGTATGATGATGGAACAAGAAGATGATGAGGATGTAGTGGTATGATGATGATGATGATGGAACAAGAGGATGATGGGGGGTGTAGTGGTATGATGATGAAACAAGAGGATAATGAGGGGTGTAGTGGTATGATGATGAAGGAACAAGAGGATGATGAGGATGTAGTGGTATGATGATGATGGAACAAGAGGATGATGAGGATGTAGTGGTATGATGATGATGTAACAACAGGATGATGAGGGGTGAAGTGGTATGATGATGAAAGGGCAGGAGGATGAAGGGATAGTAGTATTATGGTGGAGGTGGTTGTAGTATGATGATGGAGGGGCAGGAGGATGAAAGGGGTAGTAGTATGATGATGGGGGGCAGGGGGAGGGGACAACATGGGGGGCATCTGTAAGGGGGATAAAATGGGGGGCATCTATATGGTTGATAACATGGGGGCAATCTATATGGGGGATAACATGGGGGGCATCTATAATAGGGACAACACAGGGGGCCATCTATAAGGGGGAAACATTGGGGGGCCATCTATAAGGTGGACTACACAGGGGGTGTATACAATAGGGGGATATGTACTATAAGGGAGTCACATAGAGTCAGGCTACCCACTAAATGAGGGTGTAAAGGGGCCAATACAGATGTGCAGTTTGTAGAGAGATGAGGATGGTGTCAGTGTGAGGAGCCTAATATGTTTGTCTGGCAGATTCTGTGGATTCGTGGCTCCAAAAAGTTCTCATAATGGCCCTATGCAGATGGAGAAGATGAAAAGGGAAGAACTCCGATCAGAGAAGACGTCCCCTGTGAGTCACCTGATATATTTGCACTGTAATGTATATGGTGTATAGAGACTGTGTAGAGCTGGGGCCACCTCTATATGACTGGATGAGGTGATATTGGTCTATGTACAGAGGATTTTATTCAGTAGCAGCGGTTGTGTTAGTCAGTATGTGGTAAGGGGGGGGGGGGCCCAAGTTGACCTCTTGCACCAGGGCCCAAGAGACATTATCTACGCCCCTGTATGGGGGGATGTGTAGATGACACTGTTATGGGGGATGTGTAGGTGACACTGCTATGGGGGGATCTGTAGATGACACTGTTATGGGGGGGTGTCTGTAGATGACACTGTTATGGGGATGTGTAGATGACACTTATGGGGAGTCTGTAGATAACACTGTTATCAGGATCTGTAGATGACACTGTTATGGGGGATCTGTAAATGACACTGTTATGTGGGGACTGTAGATGACACTGTTATGGGTGGTCTGTAGATGACACTGTTATAGGGCATGTGTAGATGACACTGTTATGTGGGGACTGTAGATGACACTGTTATGGGGTATGTAGATAACACTGTTATGGGGAATGTGTAGATGACACTGTTATGGGGGTATGTAGATAACACTGTTATGGGGAATGTGTAGATGACACTGTTATGGGGGATATGGGGGATCTGTAGATGACACTGTTATGGGGTTCTGTAGATAACTCTGTTATGGGGAATGTGTAGATGACACTGGTATGAGGGATGTTTAGATGATATGGTTATGGGGAGATCTGTAGATGACATTGTTTTCGGAGAACTGTAGATGACATTGTGGTAGAGGATGTGTAAATGACACTGTTATGGGATTCTGTACATGACATTGTTATGGGGATCTATAGATGACACTGTTATGGGGGGTATGTAGATAACTCTGGTATGGAAGGGGGGGGTCTGTAGATGACATTGTAATGAGGATGTGTAGATGACACCATTATGGGGGATGTGTAGATGACACTGATATGGGGGATGTGTAGATGACACTGTAATCAGGGATCTGTAGATGTCACTGTAATCTGGGATCTGTAGATGACACTGTTATGGGGGATGTGTAGATGACACCATTATGGGGGATGTGTAGATGACACTTTTATGGGGGATCTGTAGATGACACTGTTATGGTGGATATGGGGGATGTGTAGATGACACTGTTATGGGGGATCTGTAGATGACACTGTTATGGGGGATGTGTAGATGACACTGTTATGGGGGATCTGTAGATGACACTGTTATGGTGGATATGGGGGATATGTAGATGACACTGTTATGGGGGATCTGTAGATGACACTGTTACGGAAGACAGATGAGTGTGCAGATCTCGTGACCTGTTCCGGGGTTGGGCCACCGTCATGAGGTGAGAATAGGAATAGAGATGATACAGAGATTACAGACCAGGGTCTTTCAGCAGCACAGAGAATTTCAGGAGAGGAATGTGCTGATCTTATGGGGCGTATGTCATGTGATGATGTCAGTGAGGACAGGGCTGTAAGTGACAGGGGGCAGAGTCAGGATGTGAGGATGTGAAGACATGAGCGAGATCTGTGGCTAACATTGGGAGGATCAGCAGCACAGAGTATTTCAGGAGAGCAGTGTACTGTGACCTGTGATAACTATTTTCATATCTCATCTAGAAAATTACAATCTTGTTCTTGTCCTTGTTAAACGGGAACAGATCCCACAGCCGTGAGCAGAGTGACCTCACCCATGCGGGCTCATCCATCATCCGGTGCAGCTCTACACATACAGGAGCTGCAGTCCTATATTATAACGTCCTTATAATGTCACCTGTACCTCCCCGCTACCAGCTGCAGCCTTGATGCTTTATCAAGGTCCTATAATTCACCCTAAAATTACATCTGATCTGATGGATTCAAGGTGTTCCAGTTCTGAAATGAACCTGAGCCAAATTCATCCAAGTCTAATGTATTACTGGTCCCTGTATCCCCTCTCCCTGGGCACCATCCGCTCTGGCACAATGCGAATCATGTAAAGCCATGGTGTACCCAACCCCCATCAGCCAGTCAGTGCATGTATCCCAGCGCCTAGCACTGCAGTGATCACTGAGAGCGGGGCGGTGAGGAGAACAGATTGACACAATGTGCATGTAGCATGGAGCTGCAGGGGCTGGGAGATGAAGGAGGGGTTTCCCACCGTCAGGGGTTACAGGGGCATTGGATGTTCAAGCCTCCTGCCGCTGCTGAGCAAGCCTTTTTGCAGGGGTCCCGTGTCATCGCACGACAGCTGGGAGAAAAGAAGCCGGGATGCTAAGAGTTAAACCCACGGGAAGTCTCCTTCTACAAGATGAACCTGCCGCAATGGTGGCTTGAGACTATGCTCCTCCATGCAACGACTGTATGACGGTGGGAGACCCCCCTCTCTACGTTACCACCACCCTTTAGGAAAATCAGTGAATATTCCTTATTGTTCCAGCCTTACCGGTGAGGCGGCGGCGGTGGCAGAAGGAGACATGTGCAGCAACCAAGTCAGCCTGCAAGATGAGCAATGCAAATTCTATTCCTACATGTTCTACCAGGCGGTGCGGGACCAGGAGCCGGTGTGGAAACTGGAGGAGATCAGGACTATGGAATATTTCCACTGGGATGAGGAGGCTAGCATGAGGTGCTACTCTCCCTCTGACGCCCTGATGTACGCCGTGGTGCACAACCACCTGCGTTACGCCCAGTATCTGCTCGCTAACTTCCCGGAGGAAGCTCTGAAGGTGCCGGGAATCAAGTTCTGCTGCTGTCCTCCCTCGGCCCCGCACTTGGCCCTGGCTGTCACCTATGACAGACGAGACATCTTGATTATGATTATTAAGATGTCCCACAAGCTGCCCAGTCTAAACTCCTACATCAACAGGGCCAGCTGCTTCCATCTGTCCGACGGCAAGACCCCCCTCCACCTGGCCTGTGAGCTACTGAGCGCGGAAACTGTCCTCATCCTGCTGGGCAACGGGGCATCCCCAAAAATCATGGACCGGAAGGGGGAGACTCCATTGGATGTCATATTGGAGCAACTATGGAGCTCGAAGGTCAACGTGGACTCAAAAAAACTCTGCTTGTATTATCTACTACTTTTTACCCCTTCCCTGAACTTCAAGATGAGGAAGATCCTTCAAGATAATCCAGAGTTTTGGAATCCTTTACTAGGAGAGGACAAATTCAATTACTTGGTGGGGAATACACCTGCCACGTTGTATCTTCTATCTATGCAGAAAGTCTTGCGGTGTCTCCCTCCATCACTCTTCCCACAGAGCATTCAGGCTCTACCTATACCTCACGCATTAAAGCCATTGCCCGGGTCGGGGTAACATGACCCCTGGCTTCTACCCCATCCCTTAACCCAACATGGCTTCTTCCCCCAACCAGAACCCTATAGTATCATTAAATTATTCCCGATCCCAGCTGCTTGCTCCATGACTGGTGGTGGCTCCGTGATACTGACTGTAACCATAAATACATCTGGTCGGATAAGGGTTTCGACAGGGGACCACTATGGGGGTCTCGTACACTGGGTGCAATAAGAACTGTCCAAGATGGTAACAAATGTAGCAAAAGAAAATCTTACACAATTTGACTGTTGAGCGTCTTGTTGGTGCAGCCCCCAGCACCCCATAGCTTATGCCCCTATTAAAACTATGATTATTAGGACGCTCGATAAAACTTCCATTGGTCGGAAGTGATTGATTAGTCATCCTTGATCCACCAAATGTTACTCCTCCCCTGTGCGATCGCTCCGATCGCCTGATCTCCTGCGGGTTTCTAAAGAAAAATGGGCTTACGCGATTGTCTCACTGTTCTAATGTTGGATTTATGTGTCACTTTTTGGCGCCATTTTTTATTTCCTTCATTATTTTTTCTGTTTTAGGAAAGGTAATGGATGCCAGATTAGGGAAGGGTGGATCTGATATTTGGAAAGTTTTTTTCCCCCTTTTCTGGGAATCTTATAGGCAAAAAAAAAAAAAAAAAGACGACACGATGGGCCGGCCCCTGTGATTCTGACGCATAGGTCTGTCTCAGTCTCATCGGATCTGCTGTACATTGTCGATTCCCGTATTTCGGGGGCTGGCCCTGCTGTTTAACCCCTTAGCTCCTGGGTCTGGTGGTGCTGTATATTGTAATGCAGCTGGGTCTGCCCATAAATCTGCATAATAGATGCGCATAATGTGTCTTCATTAATGACATTAACATCCAGATTACAGGAATTAGAGCAGGATGGTATTTTCGAGGCGATGTCGGCAGCGACTATTTTTGTATATGAGAAGCGACTATTAGCATGTGTACATGTTGTGTCCTTGTTACCAGATATTACGCTATATAAAGGATTTATCGCCTTCTCTACAAGACTGGGTGTCATTTCTCTTCTGCGTGGTCAGGATAACATGGTGTGTTCTGCAGAGCTGCTGTATCTAAGCCTATGTTGTGTGATACTTTCTGCTAAACTGTGAATCTAAACCTATGGTGTGTGACTCTGACTGCTGAGCTGTGAATCTGCATCATGCTGCGTGCTAAGCTGTGTATCTACTACTATAATGTGTGATATTACCCGCTGAGCTGCTGTATCTAAGCCCATCAGGTGTATTAATGTCCATTCAGCTGCGTATGTAATCCTATCTGGTATGATACTGTGCTGTGGATCTAATCCTATCGTGTATGATACTGCCCAGCCTGCGTATCTAAGCCTACTATGTGTGGTACTGACTTTTTGTTGTGGATCCAGTCCTGCCATATACGATACTGTCTGCTGAGCTTGTGTATGTAAGCCTATCATATGTGCTATTTCCTGCTAGGTTGTGTAACTGTCTGCTGAGTTGATGTATCTAAGCTTATCACGTATGATACAAGCTACTATACCAATGTAGACCTCTTACGTGTTGCTTTCTGTTGATCATGTGTATCTAAGCCTGTGATGTGTGCTACTGTCTGGTGACCGAATGTATCTAACTTTCTAATGTGTGATTCTGTCTACTACGCTGGGGTATCTAAGCTCTGTGTAATACTCTCTAATGAGTCAGTGTATCTAAATCTATTATGTATGACACTGTCTACTAAGACAGTGTATCTAAGCTTATAGTTTGCCTGATAAGCCAAGTGTATCTAAACCCATCATATGTATTACAATGTCTACTAAAGACAGTGTATCTAAGCATACAATGTGTGAAACTACCAGAGCTAGCTCCAGGACATGGGGGAGATTTATCAAACATGGTGTAAGGTGAAACTGTCTCAGTTGCCCCTAGCAACCAATCAGATTCCACCTTTCATTCCTCACAGACTCGTTGGAAAATAAAAGGTGGAATCTGATTGGTTGCTAGGGGCAACTGAGACAGTTTCACCTTACACCATGTTTGATAAATCTCCCCCATGGTGTCTACTGAGTCCATTCTGTATCTAAGCTTATCG
The DNA here is from genome assembly GCF_027789765.1 of Dendropsophus ebraccatus. NCBI lineage: Eukaryota > Metazoa > Chordata > Amphibia > Anura > Hylidae > Dendropsophus > Dendropsophus ebraccatus. The sequence continues at coordinate 25,614,651 of NC_091468.1, forward strand.
TGTGTGATACACTCTCAGAGAACTACATTTCTCGTGGCAGTATGGGGAGCACTGGTCTGGTGAATACACCTCTGATTGCTGTTGGTGAATAAAGATTCTTGTTTCCATTCATGGGCTGAAACCCCACCAGGGTTCTTCTTACACAGCTGCAGTTTGTTACAGTGTATCAGTGTGGGTAAGTCTGTGTTCACACACATTGCCGTTTCATTGCAGTACTGTTACAGTCTTACAGCACTTTCAGTGAAATTATACAGAACCGCAATGAACACCGTCATTAGTGGAGCTCACGATTCATACATTGTAACAAACTCTCAGCAATGTGAGTCTGATTACCTGAGAACAAGCAGGGATCTGGAAAACGATGATAGGCTGGAAAGTAAAGTACATTAGAAAGTTCCAGATCTTTTATTATACAGTTATAGAAACTTCTTTTATAGAGTAATCAGAGCGATAAGTGTGTAAGTGGCGGAAATGACGATCCATTACCCGGACAGTCAGTGACTAAAGACTATACTTACTGCCTGATAAATATAGACCCGGCAAAGTATATATAGATGGATGACGGGCATATAAGGGTCTGTTCACACAGCACAGCCAGTCATGAAGACAGTATGGCGGCACAACTCCTTATAGGTCTGTTATGTATGGATAGGTGCTCTGTGTGTTTCAGTATCATGAGCATTCAATAGAACAACATGCCAACAGTTTCTAGATCTCTGTTTGCTGTATGTGAATAGTATTGTTATGGTTTACATCCAGATGCTGAAGATCCCTCCTAGCATCATCTACAACTTACCTCTTGTCCTTCCCTTACGTCACACAGCAGCACAATAATGGGGTATTATTGCCCCTGTGAGCTTAGACAGGACAAAAGGAAGTTTAATAGTACAAAATAAACTTTAATGAAATACAAAGAACTAGGCCTCTCCTACCTCCAGTATAAGCGGAGGTAGGCCCTCAGTGTCCTAGATTAAAGGCCGGACTTTCCCTCCTCCCTCCAGTATAAGAAGAGGTAGGCCCTCAATGTCAGTGTCCTGGAGTAGAGGCCGGACTTTCCCTTCTCCCTCCAGTATAAGAGGAGGTAGGCCCTCAGTGTCCTGGAGTAAAGGCCGGACTTTCCTTCCACCCTCCACTATAAGAGGAGGTAGGCCCTCAGTGTCCTGGAGTAAAGGCCGGACTTTCCTTCTACCCTCCACTATAAGAGAAGGTAGGCCCTCAGTGTCCTGGAGTAAAGGCCGGACTTTCCTTCCACCCTCCACTATAAGAGGAGGTAGGCCCTCAGTGTCCTGGAGTAAAGGCCGGACTTTCCTTCCACCCTCCACTATAAGAGGAGGTAGGCCCTCATTGTCCTGGAGTAAAGGCCGGACTTTCCTTCTACCCTCCAGTATAAGAGAAGGTAGGCCCTCAGTGTCCTGGAGAAAAGGCCGCACTTTCCCTCCTCCGTCCAGTATAAGAGGAGGTAGGCCCTCAGTATCCTGGAGTAAAGGCCGGACTTTCCCTCCTCCCTCCAGTATAAGAGGAGGTAGGCCCTCAGTATCCTGGAGAAAAGGCCGCACTTTCCCTCCTCCGTCCAGTATAAGAGGAGGTAGGCCCTCGGTATCCTGGAGTAAAGGCCGGACTTTCCCTCCTCCCTCCAGTATAAGGCTAGGTTCACACTGCGTTTTCAGCATCCGTTTAACGGATCCGTTTTTTTTAACATCCAGAAAAATAGGGTCAGCAACGTTTTTTGGTCCGCCAAAAAAAACGGATCGTTTTTTTTTTATAATGGAAGTCAATGGAAAAACGGATGCACACAAATGAATCCGTTTTTTGCAATCCGTTTTTCATGCGTTTTTTGCAAAAAAACGGATGCGTTAAACGGATGCTGAAAACGCAGTGTGAACCTAGCCTAAGAGAAGGTAGGCCCTCAGTGTCCTGAAGTAAAGGCCGGACTTTCCTTCTACCCTCCAGTATAAGAGGAGGTAGGGTACCGTCTGCGCTTGCGTTTCATGGCTAGCGTACCGGAAGTGATGTATCTTCCTGTTCTGCGTTCTTCCAACCACTGGAGTGCACTCTGCATTCTATTCGATCGGGCGCTCGGCAGTGATATCAATGTGATCATATCCTCCCTTCTTGGGCTCCAACCGGAACTGTGGGTCTCCGTGTTTCATGGTGTAAGTTGAAACTGTCTCAGTTGCCCCTAGCAACCAATCAGATTCCACCTTTCATTCCTCACAGACTCTTTGATAAATGAAAGGTGGAATCTAATTGGTTGTTAGGGGCAACAGAGAATTCTACTTTACACCATGTTTGATAAATCTCCCCCTCTGTGTTCATTCCAGTCTGTACATGGCTGTACTGCCCCCAGAGGAGGCGGAGCTTAAGATTGGCACCATTCCTATTTATTTAACCCCTTAAACGGGTTGGCCACTTTACAGTAAAATTGCTCAGTATACAGTATTAGTAAGTGTACTCACTGCTCTTACTGACAGCAGCTCCCTGTGTACCTCATAGAGCTAATATCAGACTCCCCTCCTCCAGGCTGGGCTACCCTGCTCTGTGGTGTTTTGGTCCATAAGATTGCCTACATGGAGGAGCATGTGACCAGGCCCCGCCCCCTAGTGTCCACCACTGAGCCTGTATATGTCTATAGAGGACACAGGAGACAGCCTGGTGAAGGGGAGTCTGATTTTATCTCTGTGAGGTACACAGGGAGCCGCTGTCAGTTTATACAGTGAGTACACCTACTAATACTTTGTACTGACCTATTTTACTATAAAGTGGCCAATTTGCATTTTTGCACTTTGTTTTTTTTTTCCTCCTTGTGTTTAAAAGGCCATAGCACTTGCATTTTTTCACCTAGAAACCCACATGAACCCTTTTTTTTTTGCGCCACTAATTGTGCTTTGCAATGACAGGCTGAATTTTTTCATAAAGTACACTGCAAAACCAGAAAAATGTGTGGTGAAATTAAAAAAAAAAAAGCATTTTGCTTATTTGGGGGATATGTGTTTTTGCACCGTTCGCCCTGGGGTAAAACTGACTTGTTATATATGTTCCTCAAGTCGTTACGATTACAACGATATGTAGCATGTATAACTTTTATATTATTTGATGGCTTGTAAAAAATTCAAACCATTGTTAACAAATATATGTTCCTTAAAATCGCTCTATTCCCAGGCTTATAGCGCTTTTATCCTTTGGTCTATGGGGCTGTGTGAGAAGTCATTTTTTGCGGCATGAAGTGTTCTTTCTGTCGGTAGCTTGATTGTGCATATGCCACTTTTTAAACGCTTTTTATTACAATTTTTCTGGATTGGATGCGACCAAAAAATTTGCAAATCTGCACTTTGGGATTTTTTTGCGCTTGCCCCATTTACCATGCGAGATCAGGAATGTGATGAATTAATATTTTGGGTGATTACGCACGCTGCGATACCAAACATGTTTGTTTATTTATTTATTTTTATTTAAAATATGTGAAAAGGGGAGGGGATTTTTTTTACTAATAATAACACTTTTTTTTCTTTTACTTCTAGTATAAGCACACTGATCTCTCATTGAGATCTATGTTGAATAGTAATACAGCATAGATCAATGAGATAAGCATTCGAGTGCCGAGCCGGGATCAGCGCCATTACGGCCGGGGGGAGGGGGGGGCATCTCTGCCACTATACCACCACCGATCGGGCTGCATAAGTAATCAGATGCAGCTGTCTGCATCTGATTACCGTGCCAGAGGGGGGCCACGCGGGGACCCCGCTCTGAACCGATGCGGTCCCAGGTGCGGCATGTAGCCCGGAACCGCAGCTATTAGCGGGCACGGTCCCGGACCGTGCCCGCTAATAGCTGCGGTTCCGGGCTACATGCCGCACCTGGGACCGCATCGGTTCAGAGCGGGGTCCCCGCGTGGCCCCCCTCTGAACTCCCTGAGGCGGCCACAGGGCGTAAATATACGCCCTGTGTCGTTAAGGGGTTAAGCTAGGCTGTGATGCTAGTTGCTTGCTGTCTCTGTCCAGAGCCAGCTTGTATATTGTGTATGCCCTGTATTGTATCCTATACTTGCTATGCAGCAGTTTATAATTAGTATTAACCCTTTAGTCATACCTTATATCAAGGATGGGGAACCTTGGGCTCTCCAGCTGTTGCAAAACTACAATTCCCATAATGCCCGGACAGCCAAAGCTAAAGCACCGAAGGTTCCCCATGCCTTACATCAGTGCTTCTCAATTCCAGTCCTCAGGCCTCACCAACAGGTCATGTTTTGAGGATTTCCTCAGTATTTCACAGGTGATATAATTATACTCAGTGCATCAGGTGTTATCACAGGTGTCCTTTGTATGGGAAATCCTCAAAACATGACCTGTTGGTGAGGCCTGAGGACTGGAATTGAGAAGCACCGCCTTACATGATCTCTGGGTAGTATGGAATCCTGACTGTATCTCTTTCTCAGAATATGTCCAGAGAATCCGCAGGACATAAAGCCCTGTCTAAAAGACACTCCTGGCATACAGACTTTGTGGTGTGTATTCTAACTTGCTTGTTCTGGGTATTCTAGCCTGAAATTGATTCATGTGTTTTCTCCCCAGACACCCCGCTGCCTGACTAAAGCAAGTTTACTACTTTTCTATCATGCCGCCACAGGATTCAGGTGAGATTCAGGTGCTGGCACTCCTATTCCACGGAGCGACGGCAGCAGAACGCTGCTAGATGAGTCATTTGTTTCTCAACATGTTGAAAAACAAACGACTGCAATATGAACGATGTCGGGTGATCATTGCCTTCTATTCCACGGGACGATTATGAGCGGTAACGGCCAATAGGGTGCCTATCTTTATGATGCTTCTACAGTATATATTCCTATATAGGATAAAGCCTAACCGTCTATCCAGGATGTGATTATTTGTATCAACTATCTTGTTAAATCTTCAGAGGATGGTCTCAGGGACTCCCTCACTGGCCCAGGGTAGTGTGTCTCCCACAAATCCTGTGATATCCTCATCAGGTTCTATAAAAAGATGTTTTTTCTTTTCAGGAAGAGATTTAGGAGAGATAGTAAATCCCATCCTTTGGTGGTATATAGAATTCTGGATGAGGTATATTCCTCAGATTCTGAGAAAGAAGACAAAAAGAAAGAAACATTTCTTTTTAATCCTGACAGAATCTCAAAATTGGTAAAAATGTTCAGGCCGACTCCCAACAATCATCTGATTCTTCCTTGAAGATTCTCTCAGCTGATTCTTCCTTGAAGAAGGCTCCATCCCCAGGTAAAAATTTTGGTCCTTATTCTTTATTGATGGATGGAGCCTCCTGAAGTTTATGTAGCTATATCCAAATTATCCAAAAGAATTTAGGTTCCTGGGATGACGGTTCTAGGCTAAGAGATCCTATGGATCGCAAAATTGAGGCGTCTCTGAAGAGAGCCTATACTACGGCTGCAGGACAAAGTGCAATTGGTATCGCTAACCATGAAGTCTCCAAATCCTTCAGAAAATGGTTATCCAGAATCCAAGAAAATATAGATTCCGGAAACAATAGAGATGACATTCTTGCTTCTTTTAAGCAGGTTATCCTGGCCATGGATGTATTTTTGGATTCTGCTACATACCAGGCTAGACTTGCCTCTAGATCTTTAGCATTGTCCACTGCAGCCAGAAGGGCCTTGTGGCTTCGCCCCTGGCCTTGGGACAACCCCTTAAAATTTAACCTATGAAACATTCATAAGTATTCTCCTGGAAAACTACTTGGAGCAGAATTAGATTCCTTGATGGAAGATCTCTTGGACCACAAAGGTAAATCCTTGCCCCTAGCAAGGAAGTCCTTTCATCGATATTGGGATAAGTCTCCTCAAAGAGGAAGACAAGGCCGATTCAGAGGTGGAGGAAGAAGGTCTGAAAATTCTAGATGAGGAGGAGCTTCTAGGGGAGGTTAATCCTCCCCAAAGAAGAAAGATTTCTGATGCCATCCTCCCGGTTGGAGGTCACCTCTCACACTTTCTACCCTCTTGGGAGAGGGGGATCAAGGAGACATGGGTCCTGAACATCATAAAGAGGGGATATGTCCTGTCCTTAGAGCCGCTGCCACGAAGAAAATTTCTAATTTCCTTGAGACTCTGTCCAGAAAGATAAAAGATCCTGGAGAATTCCATTCTGTGCCTAATAAAGATTGCTGCCCTAGAACCGATACCAGTAGAAGAAAGAGACATAGGGGTATACGCCCCCGTACTTCTGGTACCAAAACCCTGGGGAAAACACAGACTAATAATAGACCTACGCTATCTAAATTGTTACATCACAAAGAACAAGTTTTGGATGGAAATGGCAAAGTCTGTGGGGATGGTTCTGAACAAGGGAGATTTTTTATCGTCTTTAGGCTGGGTTCACACACAGTATATTTCAGTCAGTATTGTGGTCCTCATATTGCAACCAAAACCAGGAGTGGATTGAAAACACAGAAAGTCTCTGTTCACACAATGTTGAAATTGAGTGGATGGCCGTCATTTAATGGCAAATACTTGCTGTTATTTTAAAACAACGGCCGTTGTATTGAAATAATGGCAGTTATTTTCCGTTATATGGCTGCCAACCACTCAATTTCAACATTGTGTGAACAGAGCCTTTCTGTGTTTTCAATCCACTCCTGGTTGAGGTTGCAATATGAGGGCCACAATACTGACTGAAATATACAGTGTGTGAATCCAGCCTTAGACCTAAAAGACACTTACTTCCACATACCAATTTTTCATGGCCACAGGAAGTATCTTCTTATTGCTGTTCACTTTCATCTTCACGAAGGTTATGGCTTTACCAGTGGAGGTTGCAGGGCATAAACATCATCCCTTACCTAAACGAGTGGCTCTTAATAGCCAAGTCTTAAGACTGTCTCAATCAGGATGTGTCTGCCACGTTGAACCTGCTCTCTGACCTCAGTTGGCTGGTCAACTGGGAGAAGTCAGATCTGACTCCCTCTACACTCAAAACCTAGCCCATTCAACTAGAACAATTGCAACATCATGGGCATAAGAGCTCTAATACTCAGCCTCCTGGTCTACTCCTAGAACCTTCTTCAGACATTACCAGATTAGAGGGTCTTCCTCTTCTACTTTGAATTTCTCCACCTTGGTGGTCAGTCTGGCTTTCCAAGGATGGGACATAAGGCAAGATTACATTTGAATGATAATGTGTTTTCCCTTAGTCCCATCAGCTGCACAACTTTCCCACCATAGGCTTTATTTTTTTTTTTTTTTATAAATAACTCACTGACATTGAGGGCCTACCTCCTCTTATACTGGAGGGAAGAGGGGCAGGGCCGGCGTCAGCACCCGGCTGACTAGGGCAAGTGCCGGGGCCCACAGCTCCTCTAGGGGCCCACTCCCGTCAGTTACTACATTTTCTTTCTGTTAGTAAAAAAAAAAAAAGTGTAGTAACAGAGGGGACTGGGCCCCTAGAGGCCGAATGTGACAGTTAGGGGCCCGCTGATACATACTGGAGTCCCGGGGCACACGTCTCCCTGCACAAGTCTTCCCTACAGCCTAGTACGTAGAAAAGGACCTTTGAGTAAAAAGGACCTGTGATGATGTCATGGGTCATGTGATCGGACACCTGACCTGATAGAGGGCAGACGGTAAGGCTCTGTAAACTAATAGTCCACTGAATGTGTTGGTGTTTCTAGTTGTTTTGTTTTGTGTATAGAGGTCCTGCTGTAATATATATATATATATATATATATATATATATATATATACTGTATATCATGCAGCATGATATATATATATATATATACTGTATATCATGCAGCATGATATATATATATATATATATATATATACACAGAGAGCAGTAGCTGTATACAGAACTAGCAGCACCAGCATGTTAGATATATATATATATATATATATATATATATATATATATATACAAAGCAAAATTCCGCAGCACACCAGCTTCAGGTGAAAAAAGAGTGGTATTTATTGCATTTAGCAAAAATAACAAGAAGGATGCAACGTTTCTGTCTGCTCACCAGACAGTTATCAAGCATCTGGTCTGGTGAGCAGACAGAAACGTTGCATCCTTCTTGTTATTTTTGCTACATGCAATAAATACCACTCTTTTTTTCACCTGAAGCTGGTGTGCTGCGGAATTTTGCTTTGTACCTGTTGGGATCCCATGCCAAGGGACTTACGCTGTACAGCACCCGCTACTTGATCCTGGAAGTGAGGCTTTCCCTTACGTCCTCAGCAGCAGCACAAATGGGGAAGATCCTATCTTCCTGCAATGGTAGGACAGATGGTACTAATAAAAGATTGATTAGGAGCCCTATAAGAAGGCCATACAGACCCCTCCTCCTTGTGTTTTTTTCTGTCCTCCTGTGGGACAGGTGGTAGGAGAGGGAAGCAGGCTCAGGCCTATGTTTGTGTCTGACTTTCCTTTCCAAAGATTCTTCCTTTCCACATGGTCGTGTGGAGAGGGGAAATTTATAGAAATGTTGTTTTTCCTGCTCTGCTGTATCAGAGAGGAGATTATTTACTTTTTAGTAGAGTTATCGCTCAGCTTCTCTGCTGTATGGAGCCGCTGTGTGAGGGAAGCCAGGAAGCTGCTGCAGTAAGTATCATGGTGCTGCCGGATCTGTATCCTCACCTGGGCGGCTGCTGCAGTAAGTATCATGGTGCTGCCAGATCTGTGTCCTCACCTGGGCGGCTGCTGCAGTAAGTATCATGGTGCTGCCAGACCTGTGTCCTCACCTGGGCGGCTGCTAATGTTTCTTGATACTTCAGCAAGGTAAGATATGCTGTTTTTTCTTTTGAGCTGGAAGCCTGGCATGTGTGTCAGGAGGATTATTGGATATATATATATATATATGTTGTATGAGGCTTTTATGCCTCAAATGTTTCGTTTCAATGTTTTTCACTTTTTTTAACATTGGTTGTGCAAGTCCTGTTAGACTGCTTCACTATATGAGTGACCTATGTAACTATAGTGAGTATACATGAACACAGCTTTAAAGCTGCTAGTTGGGTATTTAGTACACCTGCTGTCTCATTATTTTCTCCAGTACTGCTACAATGAAACTGTGTATGTGTGTGAACACAGCCCTAGAGCTGCTAATTGTGTACACCTGTTGCCTCATTACTTTCTATAGTACTGCCATCGCATGATGCAGTGAAGCTATAAAACTGTGTGTTTGTGTGTGCACACAACCCTAGAGCTGTTAGTTGTGCAGTGTGCACACCTACTGCCTGATTACTTTCTATAGCACTGCTACCAGATGATGCAGTGAAGCTCTGAAACTGTATGTGAACACAGCCCTAGAGCTGCTAATTGTGCACACCTACTGCCTCATTACTTTCTATAGCACTGCTACCAGATGATGCAATGAAGCTATAAAACTGTGTGCACACAACCCTAGAGCTGCTAGTTGTGCAGTGTGCACACCTGCTGCCTGATTACTTGATATAGTACTGCTACCAGATGATGCAGTGAAGCTCTGAAACTGTATGTGAACACAGCCCTAGAGCTGCTAATTGTGTACACCTGTTGCCTCATTACTTTCTATAGTACTGCCATCGGATGATGCAGTGAAGCTATAAAACTGTGTGTTTGTGTGTGCACACAACCCTAGAGCTGCTATTTGTGCATTGTGAACACCTGCTGACTAATTACTTTCTATAGTACTGCTACCAGATGATGCAGTGAAATTGTGTGTGTGAACACAGCCTTAGAATTGTAGTTGTGTAGTGTGTATACCTGCGGTCTGATTACTTTTCCAGTATTTCTATCAGATGATACAATGAAGCTATAAAACTGTGTATGAACACAGCCTTAGAGTTATTGTGTAGTGGTAGATACACCTCCTGTCTAATAACTTTCACTAATACTGCTAACAGATGACGCAGTCACCCTATGGAGCGTCTGTGTGCTACTCCAGTGCTGCCATTTAAGAATGCAGTGAAGCTACTGTGTATGAACACGGCCTTAGAATTGTTAGTTGTATACTATACACCTGCTGTCTATTTACTTTCACTATACTGCTATCAGATGATATAGTGATCATGTGGACCTTCTGTGTGCTGACATTTATCAATGCAGTGAAGCTACTGTGTGTGAACACTGCCTTAGAATTTAGTCGTGTACTATGTACACCTGCTGTTTAATTACCTTCGCTAATACTGCTATCAGATGATGGTTATCATGTGGACCTTCTGTGTGCTGCTATCTAAGAATGCAGTGAAGTTATGAAGCCACTGTGTGTGAACATTGCCTTAGAATTGTAGTGTACTGTGTAACACCTGCTGTCTGATTTCTTTCACTATACTGCTATCAGATGATGCAGTGCCCTGTGAAGCTGCTGTGTGTGAACACAGCCTTAGAGTTGCTAGTTGTGTACTGGATACATCTATCTAATTACTTTCCCTAATACTGCTATCAGATTATATAGTGACCATATGGAGCTATGTGTGTGAGCACATGCTTAGAGCTGGTGGATGTGTACTGGATACACCTGCTATCTGATTACTTTCCCTAATACCGCCATCAGATGATGCAGTGATTCTATGGAGCTTTTTTGCGCTGCTCCAGTGCTGCTATTTAAGAATGCAGTAAAGCTACTGTGTGTGAACATGGCCTTAGGATTGTAGACGTGTACTATCTGATTAGTACTGTTATCAGATAATGCAGTGACCTATGAAGCTACATCCTTAGAGATGCTGGATGTGTACTGTGTATACCTACAGTATAATTACTCTGTAATACTGTGTACACCTGCTGTCTAGTTACTCTCTGTAATACTGATATCAGATGATGCAGTGACCCTATGGAGCTTCTGTGTACTGAAGGATGCAGTAAAGCTATGAAGCTGCTATGTGTGAACACTGCTTTAGGATTGCTGGTTGCATATTCAGTGCACCTGTGTGTCTGATTCCAGGCACTCTGCACTAGTCTGTTAGTCGGCCGGTCAGTCTGGCACAACTTCCATCCTTGGAGGTAGCAGGATTCTGGTAACAGAACTTCTGGGGAAAAAGCTTTCTTGGCGTACAGATCCTGCAAGATTCGACTTTAAGGTGGCAGAGAATTCATTTGTGGATTGCAACTTTTTCTCAGAAGAGACAATGACTGCTTAAGATTTTACATCTGAATGATAATCTACAGGCTGAACTGGATGGAGTCCGAGGTCATGGCTCCTTCAGACGCACAAAGTCCTTGTTCAAAAAAAAAAAAAAAAAAAAAAAAAATTTCTTAGTAATTTAAAAAAAAAAAAAAAAAAAATAATAAATAAATAAATAAAATAAATGTCTATATTACTATAGCTGAGCAGTATACTTGGCTGCCCGATCCCCACAGTTTGGAGACTGGACCTTCGTTGTAAGGGGGCAGATGTTCACTCCAATATAAAGATGGTTGGATCTGTATTGGACATTCTCATGAAAGTCTAATAAGAGAAGGAACTTCTACTTTGTTCCACATTCCGTAGGAATTCTAGTATGGAAGGTAAAGGAAAGAATCCTGCACAAGAAGGACCAGACGTCTCGGAGGCCTTGGGGATGGGGACAAGAACTTGTGACTACGTCTTTTCTGACAATTTATTTCCATAATGAGAGAGGTCTGTACCAGTGTTATATGATAGGAAAGGCTACCATATTGAATTTTGATCTGTGGGTCCCTCCTAGAGGGATGTTATCTGACCGTGTATACCTGTATACAGCCTCCTCTGAGGAAGGTGCTGTATGTGGGATCTATGATCTGTAGGTCCCTCCTAGAAGAAGGATGTTATCTGACCAGGTATACCTGCATGTACCTGTATACAGCCTCCTCTGAGAAGGCGGTTGTATGGAGGATTTATGCTCTGTAGTTCCCTCCTAGAAGAAGGACGTTATCTGGCCATGTATACCCGCATGTACCTGTCTACAGACAAAAGCTGCATATTCCTTTACATCAAGACCTTTTGTACAAGGCAATTGGCATTCTTTTCAATTTACAGCCCTTCTATCTGGAATAATCTTGGCTCCATCTACAGTCACCAAGAGGATGTCTATTGTACTTTGACTGTTTGAGAAAATTGAAGCTCATCATTGTTTTCTGGCATCGAACAATTCCTAAGGAGGAGAATAGATCCCCAGTCTGTGACTTTCTTCCTCCAGAGAGATTACAGAAGTTGACACAAGTCGGGGTTCTCGGCACTCCCCAGTTGCTGTCACTTCATCTGATACCCTTGGGTCTTATGTCTACACTGGAAATAACACCCAGAGACAAGGATAGCTTTTCCTGCTCAATGGCAGCAGTCTCCCAATGAAGTGGGTAGAGAAAACCATTGATATATCAAGCAGTGGGGCGCTTGTATGAGCAACGGGCAAGGAAGCCTTAATCCCCATCAGAAATGTTGCTGGCATCCAACATATGAAGGGAATACTAGTCCACTCCAGCACACCAATCTATGGTAAGCTATCAGTATAAGATCAAAACCGCATCTAGGATGGCGCATACCGATCTTTATAGGGGCACTACTGGAGGCAGGGGCATTTTGTCTGCTGGCAATCTATGCTGCGATGTAACCCTGTCGGAGGAACGGTCTCTGGACCAGAAGCTTTCTGGTAAATCACATGGAGAATAGACCTATTCCTATTCAAGGTTCAAATTGGAAAACCTTTTTTCCTCACTCCTAAAAAGCCCAGAGTCTTGCAGAATCTGAGACAAGGTTGGGCCTTGGTCAGCCTCATTTGCCCCTATTGACCCAAGAGGGCATGGTTCACAATGGTGAGCCCCCTGCCTAAGAATCTTCTGGGAACTCTCCCAGTCTCCCCAGCTACTGACAGAGTAGCAGAGATTACTCCCAGCGTCCCTGCCAGGTGTGGGCAGAGTCTAAAAATCTTGCAAGTAGCAAGTCTCTGGTTTCATGATGGCCTCTTATATTATCTAAAAGCATGGCGCTAATTCCATAGGAATAATCTGGAGGCTTCTGTATACCCTCAGTTAATAACTCAAGAGGGCAGGCTTGTCCGAAGCTTGACTGCCGTCAACAAGGTGGGAATTGATATGCTGTCAAAGTGGTGACCACTCTTCTGTAGTCCAGAGCCACAACTGCCTACAGAACCTACCTGAAGGTAAAGAAGATGTTTGAAGCCTGGTGGGTGAAAGTCTCTTCCACATCTCCATTGTTACAATCCATTACTCCTGCCAACACGGGAGAGAAGGAGCTTCATCCCTTAGATGTGGGAAGGGCTTGGAGCATGTATATTGAACGGGCAAACTCCTTCAGGAAATCTAACCACTTGTTTTTATCCTTTGCAGGGAAAAACAAAGGATGCAAGTCATCCAAAGCTTCTCTGTCCAGATGGATAAGGGAAGTCATCTCCATATGCTAACAAGAAGCTGGATTACAGGTACCTGGTGCAATCAAGGCACATTCAATGAGGGCAATATCATCCACATGGGCTGAAAAAAGATCTGTACCCTTGGAACAAATATGCAGGACTGCTTCATGGTCGTCCGTCAATACCTTTTGTCAAGCACTATAGACTAGATATTCACGAGTCAACCAGTTTTTGGCTCAGCCATTCTGTCTTCTGTAATGTAATGGCCCTCCCTAGTCTGTTTTCATAGCTTGCTATATCCCCATTTGTGCTGCTGCTGAGGACGTAAGGGAAAGGATAATTTTTTACTCACCGTAAATTTTCTTTCCTGTAGTCCGAAGCAGCAGCACAGACTTCCCGCCCTGATTTAAACAAACTATTATTTATGCAGCATACCTTGATTGTTTTAATGCCTTATTAACTAAGATTTATTATGAATTTTAAATTTTTTTCGTCGTTAGAATTAACACAAGGAGGAGGGGTCTGTATGGCCTTCTTATAGGGCTCCTAATCAATCTTTTATTAGTACCATCTGTCCTACCATTGCAGGAAGATAGGATCTTCCCCATTTGTGCTGCTGCTTCGGACTACAGGAAAGAAAATTTACGGTGAGTAAAAAATTATCCTTTCTCCTCTCTCTCTCTCTCTCTCTCTCTCTCTCTCTCTCTCTCTCTCTCTCTCTCTCTCTCTCTCTCTCTCTCTCTATATATATATATATATAATCTCTTACATGCTGGTGCTGCTAGTTCTGTATACAGCTACTGCTCTGTATATAAATAAATAAATGTCCGGCTCCGTGCAGCAGGTGGATACAGCGGGAGGACCTATTGCTATGGCTGTATCCCAGTTTTCCAGGCTGTCCTCCCGCTGTATCGATGCCGAGAGTTTGGCAGGTTCGGACCATCCCTAATATATATATATATATATATATATATAACATGCTGGGGCTGCTAGTTCTGTATACAGCTCCTGCTCTGTGTATATATATAATCCTGTCATTGGGTCTGACTCCTCCTGTCGCCCAAGGGCCCACAGAAACCTGCCTGGAGCCGGCCCCGAGGAGGGGTCTATTTCTTTGTGTTTCATTAAAGTTTATTTTGTACTATTAATCTTCCCTTTGTCCTGCCTAAGCTCACAGGGACAATAATACCTCATTATTGTGCCGCTGATGGGACTAAGGGAAAACACATTATCATTCAACTGTAATCTTCTCCTGCAGTGCTTTGCCTGTAAACCATGTTTTCATTTACCGAAAGCAAGCAAAGATCTTGACAATAGTAAACGATTTAGATCTTCACATCGTGCTCCCCAAAACTGTGGCTCTCCAGTTGTTGCAAAACTATAAGTCCCAGTCTCCCGGAATTTTACCACAGCTGGGGAGACGCACTGCGTTACAGGTTTTCAGATTCTGGATATCAGAATTAGTCTTTTTATTACAGCATTACAGCACTAACATAATCTATGGTGTTGTAGAGAGATTGTCACCACTCACATCAGTCTCTGTTCCTGTGTTAGAACATACCAAGGCCAGAGGTCCAACCTGCAAGATACGCATAGGACATGCCACAACCCCTTCGCAAAGGTTGTATCCCCACCATTCACTATCCTAAAAATAGACCATCTGTGTGTAAGTCGTGGAGAACCCCTTTAAAGTATCAGAATGTGTTTGGAATTTAGCTGGTGAGTGGTGACCTGCTGAGCACAGGAAGGATCCCATATACAGTAGTTACTGTTCCCAGAGGAGCCACCAGGGGATGAACAGGCAGTGTACAGGGGCTGAGCAGGCAGTGTACAGGGGCTGAGCAGGCAGTGTACAGAGGATGTGCAGGCAGTGTACAGGGGCTGAGCAGGCAGTGTACAGAGGATGTGCAGGCAGTGTACAGAGGATGTGCAGGCAGTGTACAGAGGATGTGCAGGCAGTGTACAGAGGATGTGCAGGCAGTGTACAGAGGATGTGAAGGCAGTGTACAGGGGATGTGCAGGCAGTGTACAGGGGCTGAGCAGGCAGTGCACAGTGGATGTGCAGGCAGTGTACAGGGAATGAGCTGGCAGTGTACAGGGAATGTACAGCCAGTGTACAGGGGCTGAGCAGGCAGTGTACAGAGGATGTGCAGGCAGTGTACAGGGGATGTGCAGGCAGTGTGCAGGGAATGTGCAGGGGATGTGCAGGCAGTGTACAGGGGCTGAGCAGGCAGCGTACTTGAGGATGTGCAGGCAGTGTACATGGGATGAGCAGGCAGTGTACAGGTGATGTGCAGGCAGTGTGCAGGGGATGTGCAGGCAGTGTGCAGGGGATGTGCAGGCAGTGTACAGGGGCTGAGCAGGCAGCGTACTTGAGGATGTGCAGTCAGTGTACATGGGATGAGCAGGCAGCGTACTTGAGGATGTGCAGTCAGTGTACATGGGATGAGCAGGCAGTGTACAGGGGCTGAGCAGGCAGTGTACAGGGGCTGAGCAGGATGTACAGGCAGCGTACACGGGATGTGCAGGCAGTGTGCAGGGAAGCAAGAAGATCTTTGATGTGTGATGCCCGTGCACATTAGATGAATGTTGGTTATAGCAACTGTTTTTAGCAGCCAAGCATCTCATGTGGATGGTGGCCTCCTGACGCAACCCTTATTTTACAATAATATAAAGAAAGGAGGATGAGGCAGTTTGATTTCAACATGTCTGATCCTTTATTCACAAGAATTATAAGTTACAGAAGTGTCAGGCAGCAGCTCTCTCATCTCTCACCATTCATCATACATGTATGTCCAGCTGAACCAAGCACCTACATGTATGAGGGGGATGGTCGGCTGACAGCCAGCTGAGGTGTACAGTCATCCTTAGGCGTCACCAGGCGAGGAGTATTCTGCTTGCTTGCACTATGCAATTTTTTTCCTTTTTGTTTCCTTACTGTACAACATATGTTAAAATCAGCATGTAAAAACGCTGTAAATTTGATATCAGTGTAATCACTATGACCCGTAAAATAAATAAACAGTATTATTTATACCACATGATGCACATCATATAAGAAAAAGCAAACTACAATGTGTTCCCCCCCCCCCGAATAATTAAAAATAAATAAATAAAAACTACCACACTTACCCAAAAGAATATATGATCTCATGTGACTCCATTGTAGGGAAAACAAAAGGTTATGATGCCAGAACACAGAGAGGAAAAGAGGCTTGTCCAGAACTAGAAAAATATTACTACTTTCTTTCTGAAATAGCACCACCCTTGTCCTCAGGTTGGGGCTGGTATTACAGCTCAGCTCCTTTCAAATGAATAAATAAATAAATATCCTCTGGACAGGTGTGGTGCTGTCTTTGGAAGAGAGCAGCAGACATGTTTTTCTCAAATTCTGGGAAACTCCTTTAAGGCTAAACAAATACACACCAGTAACGGGTTAAATACCCTTGCACCAACTATTAACTTGATAGTAAAATCAACATCTAAATATGAAAGGGACATTTTCTCCCAAATTTAATCCATGCAAATGAGTCTCTCTCTAGTGCCACCTATAGGTAGATAACCTGTAGGTCAATGTCCAGCCCATAAAATAGCTGAAAACCATGCCCTGGGATAATCAGCCACACCAGAATCTCCAGGTAGTATGCTTCTGAAGGCTACTAGCTAGTGTAGAGAGTCTAACATACCAGGCAATGCTCCCTGGGAAATAAGTATGCAAATTAGCTCTCTAGTGCCACCTATAGGTAACTACCCTGGAAGGGGCCTATTCCACGGAGCGATAATCGGCCGAATCGGCCTGATTCGGCCTATTATCGCTCCGTGGAATAGAGAGAACGATCAGCCGATGATCGTTGTCATCGGCTGATCGTTCATTTAGGTTCAAACCTAAAATCATCGGTCGCCACCCGCTCATCGCTACGTTGAATAGCTGGTGCGGCGACCGACTTAAAAACATCATTCATTACCTGTCCAGGCACAGGTCTTCTCCTTCTCCTGGTCCCGTGTGCCGCAGCAGCTTCGGAGCAGCCTGTCTGAGCTGACAGACTGCTCAGCCAATCACTGGCCAGGACCGCCACGGCCAGTGATTGGCTGAGCGCTCTATCAGTTTAGACAGGCCGCTCCAAAGCTGCTGCGGCGCGGGACCAGGAGAAGGAGAAGACCTGCGCCTGGACAGGTAATGAATGAAACAAGGGCTGCAAGGACATCGGTAACAATGTCCTTGCAGCCCTCGCTAAGCGATTGTCGGCCCGTGGAATAGGCCCAGTAAAAGAGAACCGATCTAGCAGATCGGCGCTCGTTTACATTGTTGATTGGGCCCTGCTTGGCCCGTGGAATAGGACCCCTAAGTCAGCGTCTAACCCAATAAAAAGTCATGTAGTCATGTAACATATCCAGAGATTCTGGTTTGGCTGATAATCCCTGACCGTGTTTCCAGTCTCTTTTATAGGCCAGGTATTAATTTACAGGGTAGTTACCTATAGGTGGCACCAAAGAGACTGTTTTCTTCCATAAGGCCCCGTTCCCACTGAGCAAAGCTAGCGGAATTCCGCGACGGAATTGTCCGCCGCGGAATGCCGTTAGCCTCCCGCTCATAATGGGACTCTATGGGAGGCACGCGCTGCTGCTCTGTACGCGCTGAAGAATGAACATGTTCATTCTTCAGCGCGGACAGGGCAGGAGCGCGCGCCTCCCATAGAGTCCCATTATGAGCGGGAGGCTAACGGCATTCCGCGGCGGACAATTCCGTCGCGGAATTCCGCTACCTTTGCTCAGTGGGAACGGAGCCTTAGGGGGAGAGCTAATTTGCATACATTTTTCCCAGGAAGCATTGCCTGGCCTGTAAGATTCTCTACACTAGCTGCTAGTCTCCATAAGCAGAAACATCTCCCAAGTGACTTTTACTGGGTTGACCAGTGTCTAGTTGGTGGTGGTTGGCCTTTCACACCATGGCAGCTACTACATAAATCTCCTTTGAAATGAATGGGAGTTGAAGAGGGAGTCCCTGGGGTGCTGCATATCTGATGGTGTCCTCATGTCCTCTAGTAATCAAGAGTGAAGTTATTCTTTAAGTTATGAGGGATGGGAAGCCTTTGAATAGATATCCATAATGTTGATGGTGCCAACTGCTGCACAACCTTCTTCATGGATATCAAACTCAATGTGAGCACATTTTCCCCCAGCAGATAGGTATAAATATCCTCTCCCAGTAGCTCCCCCCAGTATTCCCAGTTATCCCGCAAGTTTTTCCTCATCTGTAATCTTCCTGGGGGTGCAAAGAGCAGAAGGTGATGTAAACACTGCATCTTAAGCTTCATGTTGTCCCCTGAGCTCCATAGTTGGGTCAATAGAATATCCATCGGCGTCCGTCCCGCGATATCGGTCCTTGATGTCGCCCCGTGGCATAACAATATTAGGATGAGGTCCGACCTCAGTAGCTCACAGGCCAGATGCAAAGGGGTTTTCCCATCCATCGAATAGAAGTAATTGTCCAGGTTTATGTAGGATCGGAGCAGGGGGTCTCTTTGACTGGTCTCGATGATCATGATAAGGATTTCCCGGCAATTGTAGATGACAGCCAGACCCAGGTGAAAGGAGTAATGTGGACGTTGGTCGCATTTTGATCCCGGAACTTTGATTGATTCTTCTGGGAAATGCAACAAAAGGTGTTGAGCGTAGGGGATATGGTTGTAAATTATGGCGTATAAGAGGGCGTCAGATGGTGAGTAGCTCTGGTCTTCAGGGTCTTCCTCCCAGTCAAAATAGACTTCAGCTCTTAGGTTCTCTAGCTTTGACACTGGCTCATGGTTCTTAATGGCCCAATGGAACATGTCTGATGGATGGTGGGGAGCACGGTGGTCTTCCTCCATCTTCTATTCAGTTCAAGAGAAAGGAATCATCCAGTATCCCCCCAGCCTCGTTACAATGGATCATCAGCTGCTACTCAGCGCTGTCTTCAGGGTGTGCGAGCACAATGTATGGATTCTGCAGGCACCTCCCCCTCCCCATATACCATCTGCTAATGTAAGAGTCTAATACCTGGGCAGGGCTCAGCTGCTTAGTTACCAGCCAGGAAGAACAGGACAGGGAAGTCAACTGCACCTTGCACTGTAATGACAATGCAATTTTTTTTTTTTACATTTTAGGTAACAGTTTTTTAGGCTTTATTATCATGCCTGGCAAATACTGGCAAAATGCCTCAAATTTTCAGTCTTTTTTTTAGCATTATTATACACGTTTTTGTTTTTTGGAGCATTATTTTCTTAAAAGGGTTCTGCATTTTACAGATATTTTATGCAACATAGGTTTTGGTTTGCAATTTTGTTGGTGTTTTGAAGTATTAATGCACAAAAATGATTTAAAAAAGAAACAAAAAATTGTAAAAGATCTTCCAGATGTAAAATGCCACTGAACAAGGATTATGTACTTAACTGTATGGATGGTATAATTACTCGTGAATTCCCATTTCCCTATTAAATTCAATGTGATTCATTAGGGAAAATGAACAAATGCATTAAGCAGAAGAAATAAAGCGGGCTAAACATTGTAGTGAACTGAATGTAGGAGCAGGAACTGTCAGCGTCCTGCTCCTACATTAAACCCCATAGGCTGCTGGCACATCATGCCTGCAGCCAATGTGACGCCAGGACGTGGTCTCTCCAGTAGGCATGATAATGTGACGTTATCACGCCTGCCGGAGGATCCATCCCCCACAACGCACTGGCTGTAGCCAGAAGAGAAAGATGAGCTGCCCCTTCATCCACACAGCCCAGATTAGATGAGTATGATGTTGTTGCTTTTTTATTTTATTTTATTGGTGTACAGCAGGTGGGGGGCATAGTAGTATGAGTGGCACAGCTTGGGGGACATTATTACTATAAGAGGCACAGTATGGGGAGCATTATTACTATGGAGGCCACAGCAAGGGAGCACTATTTCTATGAGGGGCACAGAAGGGTGTACAGTATTACTATGGAGGACACAGCAAGGGAGAATTATTAATATGAGGGGCAGAGTATAGGGAGCATTATTACTATGGAGGCCACATTAGGGGGGCATTATTACTGAGGGTAACAGCATGGAGGGCATTATTACTCTGAAGGGCACAGTAGGAGGACATTATTACTATGAAGGGCACAGCAAGGGGAGCATTATTACTATAAAGGACAGAATAGCGGGCATTTTTTATTATGAGCAGCACAACAGGGACATAACTATATCAAGTGCACATCAGAGTGCAATATTGCTATAGTGGCACAACAGGGGCATTATTACTATGAAGGAAACAGCAGGGAGCACTATTACTATATGGGGGGCATAATTCCTATATTGAGGGCACAGCAGGGGGTATTATGCCAGACCCTGTTAGCAGGGCTGTATTAACAGCTGCTGCTGCCCTAGGCACTAAACCTGAAGACGCCCCATCTTCACGCACCTATTGGCGATACCAGACCTGACCAATACCACCATACTCCCCACCCCCCTGGAAAAGACACCAGATTTACTGGCAAGTCTGAACGGGAGGAGGGAAACTAAAAAAATAAAAACAAAAAAATTAGTTTTTTCTGTCCCCCTGCTACCTGGTGCTGCCCCCCTGCAAGGTTCTGCCCTAGGCACCGGACCATGGGTGCCTAGTGGTAAATACGGCCCTGCCTGTTAGCAGATGCCAAGGCAACAGTTGCTAAAGACAGCTCAAGAGTGGTACATGAGGGTGATATCACTATACAAGGGTGGAATCATGTATTATATCTCATTAGAGGAGAGGAGGTAGTGTATTATATTGCATTAAAGAAGTTGGGGTGCAAAGTGCATTATGTCATGGGGGGGTAAAGTGCATTATACCTCATTAAGGGGGGCACAGTGCATTATACCTCATTGGTGAGAGCACAGTGCATTATACCTCATTAAGGGAAGCACAGTGCATATTAAAATTAATTGAGGTGGGTATAGTGTGTATTATAAGTAATTTACATGTGTACCAGTATTATATTCAGAGGGTGCAGTATGTGACACTACAGGTCCCCATACACCTTAGACTTTAGTCAGCTGTACCTGTCGTTTATGGCTGGTTGAGCCATAAATCCAAAGTGTATGGGACTATCCCAAACAACCACCCGCAGATGATGTTGGTGGTGATAGGGGTCGGGCGTGATGGAAAATCACCGCCAGAAACCCTTTGTTCTGGGAGAAATAATCCACTGAAATAATGCTGCTTACTCCTCCTCAGAGAATACAGAAACGCCTGGCTGTGCCGAACTTTCCTGTTTATGGGGAAGCCGGATGGCAGGTGGGAGAGATAACTATGGGTGAATGATTGTTTGACTGTCAGTTATTTAAGGTGTATGGCCACCTTACTCCTTAGTTTAGAGGAAGAGAACATATTGCAAACCTTCCCTGATTTCCCGTACTGAAATTAAGGTTAAAAAAACTAAAGTGGTGTGTAGGTGACAGTGCTCTCCTGCCTGACCTGACATCAGGTGCAGAGAGATGCAGCAGCTCACTGGGCAGTATATTTGCCTAGGCTGATGACTATCGTGCCTGCTTCTCAAGAATAAGAGTAATGCTGCGTTTACACGGAACGATTATCGTTCAAATTTTCGCATAAACGATTGCATTTGAACGATAATCATACCGTGTAAACACAGCAAACGTAGCATAAGGCTGGGGCTACACAGTGATTCCCGGTCCCAAACTGAATCTTTGCCCCAGGAAAAGCTAGCTATGCCTCTACATACAGACAGCGGTGCAGGGGATCATGTGATCCAACTACAAGCACAAGCAGCTTCTAGTCTCCATGTCCACCATCCAGGCACAGACGGCTTCTCCATTACACCTCCTGTATTTATCTTGACCATTTACAGGTGTTTAGCAGAAGGAAATGTGGTGTCCATTTAGTGTTGCCTTCACATGCAGTGGTGTTATAAGGAGAAGTCTGGACTGCCATCGACTGAGGTTGCATCATTTGTAGTAATGAATCCAGGTTTTGTTTGAAATCTGATGACGGTCCGGTTGTAGTATAGAGCCCTGTGATGAACCCCTCCACATACCTGTGTTGTGGAGGACACACTGTCCACTCTAGGTGTGATGATGTGGGGAAGACACACTGCCCCCTGCTGTTGTGATGATGTGGGGGGACACACTGCCCTCTGCTTATAGGATGATGTGGTGGACATACTGTCCCCTGCTTATAGGATGATGTGGTGGACATACTGCCCCCTGCTGTTCTGATCATGTGTGGAGGAAACCTTGCCCCCTGCTGGTGTGATGATGCACGAAGGACATACTAGCCCTGCTACTGTTATGATGTGACGAAAACACACTGCCCCCTGTATATGAGATGATGTGGAGGACACACTGCCCCCTGCTAATGTGATCATGTAGGGAGGAAACCTTGTCCCCTGCTGGTGTGATGATGTGTGGAGGACATACTAGCCCTGCTACTGTTATGATGTGAGGAAGACACACTGCTCCCTGTGCGATGCCCTGGCCCCTAGGGGCCACTCCGCAGTGTAGATGTTGCTAACAGGCAGGAACCGGGGCAGCTGTAGGATAATGTGGTCACGGTGTAGGCACGAGGGTGATACAGCTGGAAACCGGGCTCCTGACCCTGCGGGAATACTGGGCATGCGATTCTTCGTTGTCCTTAGTCAGGGCACCAATTATCACACCAATGCCAAGGCTCAGAAACAACGGTAGTTGTATATTTATTGTAACGGTGGTAACTAGTAGCAACAGTCTCTCCGGATGCAACCGGGAATAAGGCAATCTTGAATAAAGCAGAGTAATGGGTGATGCTGCAATAGGCTGTGAGAGTAGCGTGCTGAATGATGGGAGTAGTAGTGATACTGAGGATAAGATGCTGGGTGGAATGAGACTTGAATGAAATACTTGCTGTTGATGATTTGAGAAGATGATGATGAGAGGAACTGAAGAATGACTGAAGAATCGACACCCAGATGAGAATCTTTAGGCTTTAGACAGGAACACAGCCAGTGGACTGGAGCAGCAGAGCACACGCAGGCCTCTCTCTTAGCAGGGAGAGAGGAAGGACACAGAACTGGTCTCCTGTGGGGCAGGAGATAGACTACACCACAACTTGTCTCCTGAAGGTGGAGGACAAGACTGAGGTAGCACAGGAAGTCACATGGTAACCCCAGCCAAAAGCTCGATGACCATTGGAGTTACCATGGAAGCAGGGCACAGTCACGTGACATCCAGCCATTGCATCATCACACCATTAGGCATATACAGAGAAATATACATGAGGAGTACCATCCTTGAACACTAGGAGGCGACATAATACCTTTAGACACTGATACCTGAATACACATGCAATAAATGAATGAAATAGCAGACCTGAATACTGAGAAGGGGGACACAATACACGCAGTATGCAGTGGACCATAGCTTTCCAGAACAGAACTGGTTACAATAAAAGTGTGAGCATAAGAAGGGTTGTTCTGGGACACTGCACCTGTATATGAGATGATGTGGAGGACACACTGCACCCTGCTGATGTGATCATGTGGGGAGGAAACCTTGCCCCCTGCTGGTGTGATAATATGGTCAGGACACACTGCCCTCTGCTGGTGGGATGATGTGGAAGGCACACTGCCCCCCGCTGGTGGGATGATGGTAAGGACACACTGCCCCCTGCTGGTGGGATGATGTGGGGGCACACTGCCCCCTACTGGTGGGATTATGTGGAGGGCACACTGCCCCCTGCTGGTGTTGCAGTTGACCACTAGGGTGTGGAAGAGAGAGGATGGTGAGAGCATGATGGTGATAGTAGTTGTAAGCCTATGGGTGGCTAGGCCTCTCCTGTGTGTAGCACTGAGCTCTGAAATAAGGGGATGTGCTAAGAGCTGCAGAGTGCGTGCAGTGCTGTTACCTGTAGGATGGCTGGGTCTTGTGGTGCACTGCAGCCTTACTTACGGTTTTAGGTGGGCACAAGGGCTTCTGCAGGAGTTGGCTACTTTGGTGCTCCCCTGTAATCTCTCTCTCTCTCTCTTCTGGTGGCTGTTGTAGAAGTTTTAGAGAGACTGCACCTTTGTGTAAGGTGGTCGGTCGTGTGGACCAGTAGTTCCCCCGGGGACAACCCCAAATATTACTGTCCTGTATGAGGGCTCTTGGTGATGGTGTGGTGCAGGTGGACCAGACAACAGGGAGACAAGGAGGGAGGCAGTGTAACAATAACTTCTCTACTGAAGAACTCAAAGGCACTTGTACAGTTGTTAATACTGACGGCCATGAATGGGGTAATGTGCTTGTCTGGAGAGTGGTGGTGTGTAGATAGACGGTCTGCCTCAGACTTTGGCTTGTTGTGTGGGACACTGGTGGGCCCTGTGATTCTTTTCCCCAATGGTGCTTGAGTCCTTCCCCTCCCTGTCAGCTAGGGAGTAGAGATGAGCGAACCTCGAGCATGCTTGAGTCCATCCGAACCCGAACGTTTGGCATTTGATTAGCGGTGGCTGCTGAACTTGGATAAAGCCCTAAGGCTATGTGGAAATCATGGATATAGTCATTGGCTGTATCCATGTTTTCCAGAAACCTTACAGCTTTATCCAAGTTCAGCAGCCCCAGCTAATCAAATGCCGAACGTTCGGGTTCAGATCGTTCGCTCATCTCTACTAGGGAGCTTTCTGCTAAGTATCTAGGCCGGGCTGTAAGCTACTACTTGTGGTTCCTAGAAGTATTCAGTGGTCCTTGTCAACCTCCCCTTTTAAAGGGAACCTGTCACCCCCCGTGTCGGGGTGACAGGCTCCCGACCCCCCGTTAGAGCCCCATATACTTACCTAATCCCGCCGGGTCCCGCTTCTGGAGGTGGTCGGGTGACGGAGATCTCAGCCGCTGCAGCCCGGCGCGCGCGCTGAGAGATGAGTCCAACACCCATAGAGAATGACAGGAGAGTCCAGCGCTCCGTCATTCTCTATGAGCGTTGGACTCATCTCTCAGCGCGCGCGCCGGGCTGCAGCGGCTGAGATCTCAGTCACCCGACCACCTCCAGAAGCGGGACCCGGCGGGATTAGGTAAGTATAGGGGGCTCTAACGGGGGGTCGGGAGCCTGTCACCCCGGCACGGGGGGTGACAGGTTCCCTTTAAGTTCAGAGGCTCAATATAAGTCCACATACTTAGGGTTCCTCTCCTGAGGATTCCCACTAAGGGCGGGTTCACACTACGGAATTCTCGCGGATAAACTCAGCTCCATAGACACCATTCTATGGGCCGGCTGATTCCGCATTCCGCCAAAAGAACTGACATGTCAAACTCAAATACACAGTGGGCCAAATTAAAAAAAATTGGACAAAGTCGCGGGCCAACCCTGATCATTATTGAAGTCAGAGTAGCATGCAGTGTTCCTGGCACTGTCAGTGGTGTGCATCTCCCAGCCCCGTGCACTATGATAAATTACATATGACGTGATTAAACCCCAACCCATATAATAGCCAATCCCCCAAAATTGCCCCCCATATTAGCCAGCCCTCCCAATAGTGCCCAAACAGTAGCCAGCCCTCCCCCATAGACTCTTATATAGTAGCCAGCCCTCCCCAATAGTCTCATATAGTAGCCAGCCCTCCCCAATAGTCTCATATAGTAGCCAGCCCTCCCCAATAGCCTCATATAGTAGCCAGCCCTCCCCCACAGTCTCTTATATAGTAGCCAGCCCTCCCCCATAGTCTCTTATATAGTAGTCAGCCCTCCCCCATAGTCTTATATAGTCGCCAGCCCTCCCCAGTAGTCTCATATTGTAGCCAGCCCTCCCCAACAATCTCATATAGTAGCCAGCCGTCCCTATAGTCTCTTATATAGTAGCCAGCCCTTCCCAATAGTCTGTTATACAGTAGCCAGCCCTCCCCCATAGTCTCATATATTAGCCAGACCTCCCCATAGTCTTATATAGTAGCCAGCCCTCCCCCATAGTCTCTTATATAGTAGTCAGCCCTCCCCAGTAGTCTTATATAGTAGCCAGCCCTCCCCCATAGTCACATACAATAGCCAGCCCTCCCCAACAATCTCATATAATAGCCAGCCCTCCCCCATAGTCACATATAGTAGCCAGCCCTCCCCCATAGTCTTATATAGTAGCCAGCCCTCCCCCATAGTCTCATATAGTAGCCATGGCGGGCAAGATGTAATTAAAACTCTGAATTGCCTGGCAGGCCAAAAATAGTGGCACCACGGGCCAGATTTGGCCCACAGGCCAGAGTTTGACATGACTGCTCTAGAATAAGCTGAAAACTTTCTACACTACCTAAGCAGTACCCACTAAAGAATGCACGTGTCACTGTTGCCTAACAGTGTGTGTAGTATATGTATGAGGCAAATGTAACCCATGACTTTGGTATTGCAGAGTACAGCTACCATACACCACAATCCCAAGTTCAATACCGTTTCCCCCTTTATGACAGCCCCGTCTCCTTTCCACCACCCCTTAAGCTTCTCCCACCCCCACCCCCAGCCCACCACCATAAAGAATGACACACAATCACCGTTTGGCTAATAATGGCCACAGCAGCCAATTTTTATTAACAAAGATAAACACACAAGTTATCAACAATGTGAAAACCGAATTACATTACTATTAAATGCTATAATAGACTAGCATAACCCTTGAGGGAGGTCCTGGTAGCTACATAGATCTGACGCCCACACTAAAACCAACAGTTAACTATATTTTGCCCCCAGCCGCCCTGCCAGACTCGGGGACACCAAGCCAAATATGGCTACCATGCCAACCACCAACTCTCCGGTGATACACCTTACTTGAGAGTCCACATGTGCCAGACCGCCATTTAAATTAACTTCAGAAATGAGGAGAAGGGTCATACCCAGGATGATCCCCCCATCCCCACGCCAATTTAACTCCAACTACAAGGACCCCCCGCCTGGCTGCAGTGACAGCTGCAACACCGAATCCAATGCCCCAATCTGCCGTGACCCCCCAAAACAACCAGCATTACACATATAGAAAAAAGGGGGAGGGAGGGTGGGACTGCTCAGGATTCTTCCCGCCGACTGAATTGGCGCCCAGACCCCAAGTAATTTTATAAACTAAACTCCGCCCCTCCCCCTAACATCCTTACGTGTGCCTCCTTTAAACCCCAGTCATGCGGACCTCATCATATGGCTGCGGCCCTGCTCCGGCTCTCCTTTCTCTGCCTGGCAGTTACACTGGTGCAGGGAATACAAAACATAGTTTCCCATAAGAACATGTTACTTTATTAAACATATAAAACACCACTTGTGAACAGGAACAGGTATACTACAATGTGACGATGTAGGAGCCATCACTCAGGGCCTTATTCACCACGCTGGGAAACCCCTCCATTACCGGGCTTCGCTGTCCTTAGGGTCCCCAAAATAATGGATGTGTGAAAGTGGCCTAAGGACAATGGTCACCCCTAGTAGTGATACAAGGGAAACAGCTCAGTGATATACACAGGACATCCTGCAGCTACATGTGTTGTCTCTCTTGGCTTCCAGCTGCAGGATACTGCTCCCTACACACACAAGGGTTTCTAGATAGGCCTCCCCCACTTTGTAAAGACCCTATTACACAAAAAACGATTATCGGATGTACTTTGCCGATTACCGGCCGCTCCAGACGATAATTGTTTGGTGTAATAGGACATGTTAAAAGACCACAATCAACCGGGATGCACAATGTCGGCTGATTGTGGTCTTTCATCATGTTTAAAGGTCCTGATCATGTGAGCGACGGTCTGATGTGCATCACCAGTGTCGGACTGGGGTACCTGGGGCCAGTGGCGGATTATAATAAGGGCGTTGTGGGCGGCCACCCGGGGCCCGAGGCTCCGGGGGGGCCCATGCCCAGTGCTGTCGCATATATCCATGCTGTCATCTGACTGGGCCCTCACTCACCAGTCAGAGGACAGTGTCAGTTTACAGGCGCTCCCCCTGGAATAGCAGTGTCCCACCCGCTCCCACCCCCTTCTCGCCCTCTCCCCGCCCGAATCTGCCCTCTCCCCGTCCGCTCCCGCCCAATCCGCGCCCCCCGCACGCACAGACGCACGTACGGACGCACTCACGTCCACCCTAGCGGCGCCATCCCCCAATCAGGCGGTCCCTGCGGCCTGTGCGCCCTCCTCCAGGTATGTGCCGGATTCAGCCCGTCACCCCCAGCAGTCCCCAAATCACCCCCAGCAGTCCCCCAGTAGCCACTGTCACCCGCAGTCCTGTCACCCCCAGCAGTCCTGTCACCCCCAGCAGTCCTGTCACCCCCAGCAGTCACCCCCAGCAGTCACCCCCAGCAGTCCTGTCACCCCCAGCAGTCACCCCCAGTACCCTGTCACCCCTAGCAATCACCAAGCCACCCTCAGTAGCCCCTGTCACCCCCAGCAGTCACCCAGTCACCCCCAGCAGCCACTGTCACCCCCAGCAGTCCCCCTGTCACCCCCAGCAGTCTCCCAGTCACGCCCAGTACCCCTTGTCACCCCCAGCAGTTCCCCAGTACCCCCTGTCACCCCCAGCAGTCCCCCAGTCACCCCCAGCAGTCCCCCAGTCACCCCCCATACCCCCTGTCACCCCTAGCAGTCCCTCAGTACCCCCTGTCACCGCCAGCAGTCCCCCAGTCACCCCCAGTGACCCCCAGCAGTCCCCCAGTACCCCCTGTCACCCCCAGCAGTCCCCCAGTACCCCCTGTCACCCCCAGCAGTCCCCCAGTCACCCCTATCACCCCCAGCAGTCCCCCAGTCACCCCCAGCAGTCCCTTAGTACTCCCTGTCACCCCCAGCAGTCCCCCAGTCACCTCTATCACCCCCAGCAGTCCCCCAGTCACCCCCAGTCACCCCCAGCAGTCCCTTAGTACCCCCTGTCACCCCCAGCAGTCCACCAGTCACCCCTATCACCCCCATCAGTCCCCTAGTCACCCCAAGTACCCCTTGTCACCCCCAGCAGTCCCCCAGTCACCCCCAGCAATCCCCCAGTCACCCCCAGCAGCCCCTGTCATCCCAGCTGTCCCACTGTCACCCCCAGCAGCCCCTGTCACCCCAGACGTCCCCATGTCCCCCCTTCCCCCCCCGTAGCCCCTGTCACTTCCAGTAGTCCCCTAGTAACCCCCAGCTGTCCCCCTGTCACCCCCAGCAGCCCCTGTCACCCACAGTCACCCCAGCTGTCTCCATATCCCCCCCAGCTGTCCCCCTGTACCCCCAGTAGCCCCTATCACCTCCAGTAGTCCCCTAGTAACCCACAGCTGTCCCCCAGTCACCCCCAGCAGTATCTAGTCACCCCCCCCAGCAGTTCCCTTGTTACCCCCCAGAAGCCACCCACAGCAGTTCCCCAGTCACCCCCAGCAGTCCCGCTGTCAGCCCCAGTCACCCAGCTGTCCCCCTGTCACCCCCAGCTGTCCCCCAGTCATCTCCAGATGTCCTCCAGCTGTTTCCCTTGCCCCAGTCATCCCAGCTGGTCCCACTCCCAACTAACCCCAGCCTCTGTCACCTCCAGCTTTCCCCCACCCCAGCAGCCCCAGTCACCCCCAGCTGGCCAAGTCACCTGCCCCAGTCACTCCCAGCTGCCCCCCTGCAGACAAGTTGTGGTCAGAGAAATCTTCATGGTGGCCGTGCCAAATAAAGAAGAAAGCGAAAAGTGAGCTACAGCAATCAGAGAAGACATCACCTGTAAGTCATTAGTAACTGCACTGTAATAACTTCTATAGTGTACAGAGCCTTTGTACCGTTGAGGTCTAAATGGTACAGTGTATGGTTTGTGCTAGTGTACTGACACAGCCTTGCAGTTGGTACAGTACACTAGCGGGAACTGTTAAACTGCCTAGAAGATCCCAACATCATAATTGATCCTGATGCTGGGAGCTCCCTGGTCCGGTCCACAGAACACCGTCCGTGTATGGATGAAACTCTACAGACATGTGAATGACCCCTTAGTCACTATGTGGTGGTAATGGAGGTGGTCACGGTGAGGTGATAATATTTTTTTCTTATACACAGGTATTATTCATGATGGGGGGGGCCCAGGTTGGATGGACAGCCCGGGGCCGAGGGTACATTTAATCCGCCACTGCCTGGGGCCCACCAGAGGAAATGATCCTTGGGGCCCACCAATATAGAATCAGTAAGACACGACATGCTGACCCGGTCCATTTCCTGGATTCATCTGTATCTGTGACAAATCTCAGAACACCCTACATTTATACAGCTCTCAGGGTATGCTGGGAGTTGTAGTTTATGAGTGGACAACCATTTAATAATCGACTGTATGCAGAGTCTCCTGGTGGCTGCAATCTGTGGGTCAGAACCATCAGCCCTGAAGGTCCAGCAATACATCTGTCTACAGCGGCAGTTATCAGAGGATTGTACTACTGTACTACAACTCCCAGAATATCCTGAGGGCTGCAGACTGTATCACCATACGTCACAATGTTACCATTTTATCACTATACCGTTACACTGTAACCAAATCCAGAAAACCAAGATTACAAATAATACATGTATATAAGAAAAAAATATTATCACCGTGACCATCACACCAAATAGTGACTAAGGGGTCATACATATGTCTGTAGAATTCCGTCCATACACGGCCTTGTTCTGGGGACCAGACCTGGAAACTCCCATCATTAGGATTAATTATGATGTCGGGAGCTCCTAGGCAATTTAAAAGTTTGCGCTAGTGTACTGTAGTGACCGCGGGGCTGTGTCAGTACACTAGGGCAAACCATACACTGCCCCATTTAGACGCCAATGGTACACAGGCTCTGCACACTATAGAAGTGATTACAGTGCATTTATTAACAACTCACAAGTGATGTCTTCTTCGATTGCCGTCGCTCACTTTCGCTCTCTTCTCCATCTGGCGCAGCCATCATGAAGCCTTCTCTTTCCACAACTCGTCTGCAGGGGTTACTGGGGAAGGGAGGCAGCTGGGGATGCTGGGGGTGACTGGGGATTCTGGGGTGATAGCTGGGGATGACTGGGGATGCTGGAGGTGATAGCTGGGGATGCTGGGGGTGATAGCTAGGGGTGACTGGGGGTGATAGCTAGGGATTCTGGGGGTGATAACTGGGGCTGCTGGGGATGACTAGGGATGCTGGGATGACTGGGGCTTCAGCACATACCCATACCCCTTATCGGCTACGGCACACGTCCCTGGTCTCTGGAGGAGGAGGAGGCCGCAGGGAGCGCCTGATTGGTGGATGGCACCGCTGGGGCGTGCGCGCGGGAGGGGGCGCCAACATCCTGGAGAGGCTTCCTGTGTCCTGGAGGGGAGCTGCTCTCATCTGACTGGCCCAGTCAGATGACAGCAGTAATAGAGCGGCATCAGTCCAATATAAACACAGTCAGTTACACATTTACACAGTCGTGAGCACCACCTCTTATATGCATCATCCAGCATAAAATGATATTATTACGGACTATATTCTATCTCAGTAGTGCCAGTTTCTATCTCTATTTTTTCATAGAGCGGCATCAGTGCATCACTGTCTCGGGGCCCTGCCTCCCGACAGACAGCGTGCCGCACGCGCGTGGGGCTGGGGCCTACCGGCGGCCCAGTCCGACACTGTGCATCACCCTGTTGTAGATCTGTGGTGAATGTGCTACTGGACGCCATACAGGACCTGTATCCTCCATGTCCTGAAAAAGGAATGAGTCCAGCTCCCGGCCAGGTAAAGGCGGTAATCTGGCTGTTTCTTTCTTTCTACATCCTCCATGTCCTATCATATCTCATCTATTATCCTCAATGCCCAAAGGCATTTTACCTTATATGCAGGCTGGAGGCGCACAGATGTATCTCATCTTATATCCAGGCTGGAGGCGCACAACTATATCTTATCTTATATCCAGGCTGGAGGCGCACAACCGTATCTAATCTTGTATCCAGGCTAGAGGTGCACAACTGTATCTCATCATATATCCAGGCTGGAGGCGCACAACTGTAACTCATCTTGCTAGTTTTTTCTGCATCTAGGACAAAGATTTAATTATCTATTATGCACTGTGTCCCCCTAAAGGGGTACTCTGGCAATTTTTTCTTCTTTGAAATCAACTGGTGTCAGAAGGCTATATAGATTTGTAATTTACTTCTGTGGTGTCCCACTTTGGGTGTTCCTATCCTTACACCCTTCGTAAAAGTCTGTACTTGTCTGTGATTTAGCTATAGCTGTTGTGTTACTGAAGATAACTAAGGTCTAGAAGCTGCACGGCTGAAGTAAACTAAAGGGTTATTATTTCTGTATGTACCAGATTCTTTTGTCCAGTAGAATTTCTCCTTTCTTCTGCCCTATTCTTTCCTTTCTATCCTGTTCTCTCATTGCACTCTTTCCACCCAACCACAAGACAGCACACACGCTGGTTAGGAAGTTAATCCCTTGAGTGAGGGGGAGTCTTAGCTGAGCTTTGGAGGAGAAAGGACGCAGCTCAGATAGCTCTTCTCAGTGGTTCTACCAGGGCCCTGGCCCTCTGCCAGGTCCCCTCTACAGACAAGTGTTCTTAGTCAGTGCTCCGCATGGGTAAGACGCAGAACAGACAGCTCACACAACCCTTTTTCTTGAAGCAATAAACATGCTGTATGATGCGCTGCTAAGCCCTTCAGGAGAGAATTAGCCTACAG
The DNA here is from genome assembly GCF_027789765.1 of Dendropsophus ebraccatus. NCBI lineage: Eukaryota > Metazoa > Chordata > Amphibia > Anura > Hylidae > Dendropsophus > Dendropsophus ebraccatus. The sequence goes on from NC_091468.1 coordinate 25,647,514, forward strand.
ATAACCTCAACCCACGCCAAGCACAAGGAGTCAGTACAGTGCAGGACAGTCTCTGCAGAAAAGCCAAAGAGCTAGGAACTGATCCGGGTACAGCAAAGTTACTAGAAAGCCGATGAACTCCATCTTGCAGTGCTGGTGTACTTAGGAACTCTAACCATTCCGCTCAACCCAGGTAACAGGGTCTGGGGCCTGTGTCACCCATCAGTACGGTTCAGCCAAAGCTAGTGGGCAGAAGGTGGTGTGAAGATTATAGGAAAGGTCAAAACGCAGGCACAGGGTATTTCTTCTTCTTCTTCTACAAGTATTCTTCTAAGCACTCCAACCTCCCGGCAGAGCACATTACTAATTGGGTTGAGACTCTCACAGCATCATCCTCTCTACTACCTCTGTACAACCTTATCAACTCAACTACATCCTACTCCGCATTTATCCCACAGATCTGATGGTTCTATGTGTGTGTTTATTGGAACTGTATCAAGTGTACCTGGAGATTCATTGTATTACCTGCTGCACATTTTCAAAGAGTAAAGCAAGTCAACATTATTACTGGGTCTGTGATAACTGGCTACCACCTGCACAGCACTACCTGTGGGTGACGGGTCCTACCACCATTCGGGAGGGTTACTACCCCACTCTGACCACCTGTGACATAATTCCAAGGGACCCTGCAGCAACCCGACACCGACCACAGGGGAGAAGGGTACAACCGGCCTTACACTATAAAAGCAGGCATGCCATCACACCTGTGTGCCCACCAGGCACTGGCGTCATGTTGCAAAGTGGTGTATTCTTTACAGTCTGTCACAATTCTCTCTGCTGCCACCTCTGTCCATTTCAGGTACTGTCCAATGCAGTGGCAAATGCCCATAGAAATCCTCTTCTGCTCTGGACAGTTCCTAAATGCTTCTTTAATGAGATATGGTATAATTCGATATAATGTCCCTTTAATACACTGTGCCACTCCCCATTAGTTATAATGATATAAAGATATAGTGCACTGTGCCCCTTTAATCAGGTATAATGCACTGCGCTATATGACCACAAAAGAGAGAAACAGCAGCTGCTCAGTACTGAATTATTGGTCCTGAGAATCTAAGAGGGGAGGGGGATTACACCAGTAGCGTATTATAATAGGTCTGTTTTGGGTCCAGGCTAGGTGAACAACCTGGGGCCTATGGTAAACTTAATCCGCCCCTGGATTACACTGTAGCACTATGGACATACAGCAGTAGGTACACTAGTTTTCGCACAATGTTTTGACTGCCCTAAAAAAACCTTAATAAATCATAGAGACATATCAAAGGGATATGCATACTTGGCACGTTGTCTCCTGCATCACGTGACCAGGACAGACTCCTAATGTGTTGCTGGAGAGCCAGAGGTTGCAGACCATTAGATTACATTCAGCTCCCTTAAAGGGGTAATCCAGTTCTACAAAAACACGTCCGCTTTCTTTCAGAGACAACACGATTCTTGTCTCCAGTTCAGGTGCGGTTTGCAATTAAGCTCCATTCACTTCAGTGGAACTAAACAGCAAAACCCCGCCCAAGGTGGAGACAAGAGTGGGGCTGTGTCTGGAAGAAAGTGACCATGTTTTTGTAGCACTGGATAACCCCTTTAACGCTGTATTCATGTATTGGAGGTGATTTTCAGTACTGCATTACTTCAGTGAAGAAGCTGCAATACCACAATGTTACAGGTGGGACGGGGAGTCAATCTGGCATGGCTTAAATTATCCATTCCCTAGGCCTGCGGAGGGAGGTGCTGGAGGCCTAGGACACAGATGCCCTAGTGCAGCGCTTCTCAAACTTTTTCTACTGGAGCCTCACCCAACAGACCAAGGCACAACCTGGGCCTCACCAGACTGGCCAAGAGGGTGCCTGGGCCTCACTATCTATGGTCAAAGTCCATTTAAAAGCTGAAACTAATGATAGGGCTACCTTTCTCCCATCTCCCAAGCTCTATATACTAATAAATCAAGTACAAACAGCAAACAGCAAAAGGACTGTGCAGATTACAGTTACTTTTGTGAAATCTGGCTCCACAACTTAGCCTCACCAACAACTAGGGGGCGCCTTTTCTTTAAAACACCGGCACCAGGAGAAAGGACGACTTCTGAACCGGACGAAGTGTGGGGACCTCTACGTTGCGGTACTGGCAGTTAGGGGGCGGCTACATGCTGGTACACAGTTACTTTAAGCAACAGCTGTAGATACCCGACTGTCCCCTGGTGGGGTATAAAATCCAGGTCTCCAGCACTTCACAGAAACAATGCTGACCACTAAGCCAGGTTTTTAAACCTCATTGCTTATTCTAAATGAGCCACTAGATGGCAATGTTTGCCTACTTTTTAAAGCACATAGAGTAAAATGTAAATTTTTGGCCCTATATTCTGCAACGTTCATATACATTTGTATCAATATCTTTGTTTGTCCTCAGTTAATTAATGGCTCTTGCCAAGTCTACCTTACCTAGGTCTGTGGGCAGAGGAAAGCTGAACAGTAAACATATTCGTAGAACTATAAGGCCTTATTCACACATTCAGTAATTTTTTTCTGGTCTCTAAATACGACCCGTACAGTCAGCTAAAAATTACGGATTGGGCATCTGTATTTCTGTAAATCCGTTTTTTGTACTGACTGCTGCTACTAATACTAGTTAATAAAGTTGAGTAGGTTAAAAAAAAAAACTAGCACCAGCATGCCTAACCCCTAAAATAAGTCACATAGTCGCTTGTCAGCCATTTTACTCGAGCACGGAAATATGGATCCGTAATTACTGGAGGTGTGAATAAGGACTAAGTCATTTGTTAGAGGGAAAACCACACCAGATCCTATAGTGGTTAAAGGGGTATTCCGCCCAAGAGCTAAAAAAATGAAATGCTCCCAAACCTAGCTGGCCTTACTCACCAAGTCCCCCTGACTATTTTGAGACGTCTCCCATCTTTCTAGCTGCTGCCGTTCCTGAGTTACAAGTTTTTCTAAAAGCCATTCTATATCCAAGATAGGAAACTACATTTCCCATCATGCAATGCTTCTGCCTGATGATGGTGAAGTAGCAGAGCTGAGACAATGAAGGAAATGATGACAGTGTAACAGAGCTGAGATGGCGGTGTCGATGTAGCAGAGCTGAGTTGGGGATGACGGTGTAGCAGAGCTGCGTTGGCGGTGACGGTGTAGCAAAGCTAAGTTGGGGGGAAGGTGTAGCAGCTTGTCGCGGGAGATTGCGGGAGGGCGGAGCTTGCCGCGGGCGGGGCCGTGGGTGAGTGAGCGATGCCACGGGTGATGGGGGGGCGGTTGGTTGTGGGGCGGGGGGGCTGTGTACTGCGGGTGAGTGCTGCCGGGAGGCTCTGGACACAGGGGGTGAGCTCTGGGCTGGGGGTGACCTGGTGGCTGCTGTTAGAGAGGGATGCAGTCACAGCTGCGCTGATCACTGTCTCCCTCTGTAACAGCAGCCACCCCATTAGTGTTCTCAGTCACTTCACTGTGCTGGGACTGAGGACACGTGATGCCGACACGGAGGGTGGGGGCCAGGAGCAGGGAGCGTGTCGGAGTGGACTGAGGTCTGATGATTCTCTGCAATCCCTGGGGTGAATGCAGCTGGATAACAGCAAAACTGTGCAGAATCTATAATAACTTTATATTGGAAAGATGGAAAGCTACGGGTGGGCAGCGTATTAATGCAAACATAATTTTGGGGGGAATTCCCCTTTAATGCACTGAAGCCCTTAACTCATTCCGACTGCAGACCAGACCCCTAAATGAATCAGTACCCAGACGGATGGGTAGACCAGGGTAGATGGCAAAGAAGCTGTTATAGGGTTTTAGGATGCTGTCACTGGTGACTTTGGATGGTGAAAGAGAATAAGGACAATTGAATGGGTTATTGAGGATAAAAACCAGAGCAAATTTCTCGCAAAAACAGTACCACCCTTGTCCTTAGCTTTTGTGTGGTATTACAATCTAGCCACATTCACTTCAGTGGAACTAAGCTGCAAAACCCCCACACCCAAACAGGACACGGGTGAAGCTGTTTGTGGAAAAAAGTGGTCATGATTTGCTAAGTCTGGAAAACTTACTTATCCCCAGGATAGGGGACACGGAAGAGATTGCTGATGGTCTCTGTACCCTCCAGTGATCTCCAGATCGGCCATTAGCTCCTCTATGTTGAATAGAACTGTGGGTACGACTCTATTCATTCTCTATGAAGTCTCCGGAAAGAGCCAAGTACTGTTTACAGCGTGCAGCTGCCATGTTCGCACAGCTCCATCACTCATGTAAGTGAATAGGGTCACATTGCAACCCACAAGCAGCTGCAACCATAATCTTGAGATGGAAATTTTGCTATTGCAGGGTCACAGTCACTGTTGGGTTGCAAGATGACCTTAATCACTTGCAAGGGTGGCGGATCTGTGTGATCATGGCGGTGCAACACATTGGTTTCTGGTCACATGGCTAGAAATCCCCATGTAGTCCCAACCTTATCCCACTACTGTAACATTGTTGTGTGCATTATTACTATATTGTGAGCATGTGTGTATTGCTGTATCACTGTGTGCATTTTTCTTCTATTTAGACATCACTATGTCAGGCTACAGGCTTTGAGGTCTGTGTTGCTCCTCCCGGGTGCCAGGGAAAGCTGAATCAAGTCCTGGGAAACTGTGAGAAATTTCACAGGACTGGATCCAGTTTTTCCTGGCACCCCGGAGAGGAGCCACACAGACTTCAAAGCCAGCAGTCTGACAAGTTGCCGGCCAATCCTAACAAACTCTTCTCTTCATTCTTACTGTAAATTCATTTGTGGTGTCCCACTAGGGGTGTTACTGTTGTTCACACCCTTTGCAGAAGTCTGTACTTTTTATGGTCTTATTGCAGCCAAAGTAGTATTTACAGATGACCACTAGATGTTGCTATATTATGTATTGAAGTGTGGAAGCTGCACAGCTGAAGTGTCTCAGAGGGTTATTGTGTTTGTGTGTACCAGAATCTGTGAACCAGTAGGATCTTTACTTTCTTCTGTCCTATTACCTCTTCTCTCTCTGCTCTTCTGTTGCACTCTTTCCACCCAACCACAGCGCGCCTTACACGCTGGATAGGAAGTTAGTCTCTTGGGTGAAGGAGGAGTCTTAGTCACGATTCTTTGGAAGAAGGATGCAGACCAGAAAGCTCTCCACAGTGGTCCTACCTTGGCCCTGGCCCTTTGCCAGGTCCCCCCCCCCTGTAAAGAAGAGGAGTAGTCTTAGTCAGTGACCTCCATGGGTAGGACGCAGGACAGTGCTCTGTTACAAACTTCTCCCTCTGTACCTATACCCTGCATGATGCAGTGTTAAACCCCTCAGGAGAGCATTGGCCAGCAGATGACCTCAACCCACGCCGTGGACTAGGAGAAACAACAGTGCAGGACAGTATCCACTAAACAGCCAAAGAGCTAGGAACTGATCCTGGTGGAGCAAAGTCACTGTAAAATTCTATGAACTCCATCTCGCAGCGCGAGTGTCAGCCAGGAAACCCTCAGCACTCTACTCATCCCAGGTAACAAGGTCTCGGGCCTGTGTCACTTATTAGTACGGTTCAGCCAACGTTAGTGGTGGTGTGAAGACTCTACAAAGGTCAATACACAGACACAGGTTGTCTCATTCTTCTTCTTCTTCAAGTGTTCTTCTACATACTCCAACATCCCAGCAGAGCACATTACTATTTGGGTTGAGACTCTCACGGCACTCTCCTCTCTACTACGCTAACTCAGTACAACTCTACTAACACTACTATATCCTACCCAACACTTATCACACAGATCTGGTGGTTTTATGTTCAACTATTTATTGGAACTCTATCAAGTGTATATCCGAGCTTATCTGTATTACCTGTTGCACATTTGCCAATAGTAAATCAAGTCAACGTTATCCACAGAGTCTGTGATTACTCACTACCACCTACACAGCATATACACCACAACCTTGGGACATCTCCCCTTTCTGTGGGTAGCGGGTCCTAGTACATGGGAGGGTCATCACACCGCTCTGGCCACCTGTGACTAGATCATCTGTGACACTATCCCAAGGGACCCGGTAGCAGCCCGACAGGATACCGACCATAGGGGAAAAGGGTACAACCGGCCTTACTCCTTAAAAGCAGGCGTGTCATCATACCTGTGTGCCCACCAGGCACTGGCGTCTCGTGACAAAACCCATAAGGTCCGGCTGTATCAGGAGCAGCGCCACACTTCCATTCAGCAAGTGACCGGCAGCCCCACCACTATAACACCATCCAGACGGTCACCACACATTCATCCCTAACTGTGTGCATTATCCCAATGTGTGACATTACTGCATGCATTATTCCTGTACTGTGACATCACTGTGTGCATTATTCCAATGTGTGACATCACTGCATGTATTATTCCTTTACTGTGACATCACTGCATGCATTATTCTTATGTGTGACATCACTGTATGCATTATTCCTTTACTGTGACATCACTGCATGCATTATCCCTGTATCATGATGTGCAGTGGTACTCCATGTTCTAGATACATGTGATTATAGCAGTCCTAGACAGTGGCTTCTGGTCATGTGTCTATAAATCACTACGTAGTCCCAGCCTTATCCCATTACTGTGACATCTCTGTGTGCATGATTCCTGTATTATGCATTATCCCAATAGATACACTGAAGGAGACGCTGCACTATGATGACAGCTCTGCAGGGTCTGGATAGCTGGTGACCTGTCAGGTGGGTTTAGTGACATAAACCAGACAGGACACTTGTGTCAGACTAACAAAAACTGGCTGCAATAAGGTCCAAAAATCAATAAATATCTGCGCCTCATAGTGTTCAGATGGGTAAATGAAGGCACCACACAGGGTGATCACTGACATACAATACCGTTCAAAAGTTTGGGGTCACATTGAAATGTCCTTATTTTTGAAGGAAAAGCACTGTACTTTTCAATGAGGATAACTTTAAACTAGTCCTAACTTTAAGCAAATACACTCTATACATTGCTAATGTGGTAAATGACTATTCTAGCTGCAAATGTCTGGTTTTTGGTGCAATATCTACATAGGTGTATAGAGGCCCATTTCCAGCAACTATCACTCCAGTGTTCTAATGGTACAATGTGTTTGCTCATTGGCTTAGAAGGCTAATTGATGATTAGAAAACCCTCGTGCAATCATGTTCACACATCTAAAAACAGTCTAGCTCGTTACAGAAGCTACAAAACTGACCTTCCTTTGAGCAGATTGTGTTTCTGGAGCATCACATTTGTGGGGTAAATTAAACGCTCAAAATGGCCAGAAAAAGAGAACTTTCATCTGAAACTCGACAGACTATTCTTGTTCTTAGAAATGAAGGCTATTCCATGCGAGAAATTGCTAAGAAATTGAAGATTTCCTACAATGGTGTGTACTACTCCCTTCAGAGGACAGCACAAACAGGCTCTAACCAGAGTAGAAAAAGAAGTGGGAGGCCGCATTGCACAACTAAGCAAGAAGATAAGCACATTAGAGTCTCTAGTTTGAGAAACAGACGCCTCACAGGTCCCCAACTGGCATCTTCATTTAATAGTACCCTCAAAACACCAGTGTCAACATCTACAGTGAAGAGGCGGCTGCGGGATTTTGGGCTTCAGGGCAAAGTGGCAAAAAAAAGCCATATCTGAGACTGGCCAATAAAAGAAAAAGATTAAGATGGGCAAAAGAACACAGACATTGGACAGAGGAAGACTGGAAAAAAGTGTTGTGGATGGATGAATCCAAGTTTGAGGTGTTTGGATCACAAAGAAGAACGTTTGTGAGACGGAGAACAAATGAAAAGATGCTGAAAGAATGCCTGACGCCATCTGTTAAGCATGGTGGAGGTAATGTGATGGTCTGGGGTTGCTTTGGTGCTGGTAAGGTGAGAGATTTGTACAGGGTAAAAGGGATTCTGAATAAGGAAGGCTATCACTCTGCAACGCCATGCCATACCCAGTGGACAGCGCTTGATTGGAGCCAATTTCATCCTACAACAGGACAATGACCCTAAACACACCTCCAAATTGTGCAAGAACAATTTACAGCAGAAGCAGGCAGCTGGTATTCTATCATAGGTAATGGAGTGGCCAGCGCAGTCACCAGATCACCACCCCATTGAGCTGTTGTGGGAGCAGCTTGACCGTATGGTACGCCAGAAGTGCCCATCCAACCAATCCAACTAGTGGGAGCTGCTTCTAGAAGCGTGGGGTGCAATTTCTCCAGCGTACCTCAACAGATTAACAGCTAGAATGCCAAAGGTGTGCAATGCTGGAATTGCTGCAAAAGGTGGATTCTTTGACGAAAGCAAAGTGTGATGTAAGAACAATGTTATTTCACATACAAATCATTATTTCTAACCTTGTCAATGTCTTGACTCTATTTTCTATTCATTTCACAACGTATGGTGGTGAATAAGAGTGACTTTTCATGGATAACACAAAATTGTTTGGGTGACCCCAAACTTTTGAACGGTAGTGTATACTGTGAAAGTACTGAGGTGCAGCATTCCTACTACTGGAATACAGGGATACAGGATTCAGGAGGAGCATTTAATAGACACCATTGCAAGGTTTCATGAATACCTACAACAATCTCCTAGGATATCTATAAAGTGTACTATAGAGTGGTGTCTGTACTAATCCACAGATCTGCCAGATCTGCATTGGTAACATACAGGATATACAGAAAAGTACAATGCAGACAGCGCCATGCATTGTGTAGTGGCCATATTGGGTGACTGCAGCTCAGTTTCCACTGAAGTGAATGGGAGGTTAGAATAAATTTAGCTCAGAAATCATTTTTAAAGTAACATTTTCATTTCAGCACAGAATTCTACAAGAAAAAAAAGAAAAGAAAAAAAGCCACATTAGAATATGCACAATATAGGGGAATCTCTACAATTTTTCTATTGGTTGTATTGCTCAAAATCTGCCACTAGATGGCGAACATTACACACCTTAGAAATATATTTGACGTCAAAGCTGCTGGATGTTATAAAGAGTCGATGTGATAAACAAGTTGATACAGTGCGAGCAGGAATAAGTTATTATATTCTTGTATATAAAGGTATAGAAGACTGAGTGTCACACATACAATTTTCTTAGCAAGTCTCTACTCCCAAAATGCTCTGAGTCCCCTGGCTCTATTGGATGCAAGACAAGACAGAATTCCTACTATAAGCCCAGCATGCCCTGGAGTAGTGTCCTGCCCTGACCTCACCCTCCTGCAGTCTCCAGACCTCACTCCACTTGACCATTTGTGGGCTGAATGAACCTTATCAACAAAACCACAAGCTCTCCGCACTACTCTACATCCGCTAACATGCCAATGCAGCATTGATGATACCATAAAGGAAAAAGTGTATTAAGAGGCATTTTCAGGAATTTGTCAGTACACATTATTTATACCACTATACATAACTAAGGTCACATAAATAGTGCTGCTATGCTGTATACATAACTTATGGCACCATATAGTACACATAAATACTGTTGCCATATAGTATTTATTATTAATGCTGCTGTGCATAACTACTGCCACTATACAGTACACATAAACAGTGCTACTATGCTGGCACCATGCAGCACACATAACTAATGGCACCATACTGTATGTAAATAATGGCCCTATATAGTACACATAACTAATGGTGCCACATAGTATACTTCATAAGTACTGGTATATATAACTAATGCCATCATATATTATGCTTACAAAATAGTGATGCCATGCTGTATAACAAATGCTACCATATAGTATACATAATTAATTGCACCATGTTGTATATATTATTAATACTACTGTAAATAACTAGTAACTCCATATAGTATACAATAAAAAATGCTGCCATATGGTACATAAAGCTAATTCTACCATACAATACCCATAAATAGTGCTGCTGTGCTGTACATGTCACTCCTGCCACTATGCAATAAATATATACTACTCCCTTATAACAGTAGCCAGCATGTTCTCGTTAACTTAACTGTAATAAGAACCTATTGATAGACCCATATCCAGCAGTGTGCTTCCATAAATAATATTGCTAGCAGGGCGACCTCATAACCAGTGTCAACAGAGCGGTAGTGCCAGAAATGTCAATTTAAAGGACAACATGTTAGTCATAGACATAGCTTTGGTAATGATGGAGAAGCTGGCAGTTATGCTCATGGTGGTGATAGTGGAGATGCCAGTGTTTATGGTGGAGGTGATGTTAGTGATAGACATGGCACTGGTAGTGATAGTGGAGATGCAATTGTTTATGGTGGAGATGATGTTAGTGATAAACATGGCATTGGTAGTGATAGTGGAGATGCCAGTGGTTATGGTGGAGATAATGTTATTCATAGACATGGCACTGGTGTGGACAGTGGACATGCCAGTGGTTATGGTGGAGGTGATATTTGTTGTAGACATGGCACTGGTGGTTATGGAGAGGCTGGTGGTGATAGTGGAGATGCCAGTGGTTATGGTGGAGGTGATGTTAGTTGTAGACATGGCACTGGTGGTTATGGAGAGGCTGGTGGTGATAGTGGAGATGCCAGTGGTTATGGTGGAGGTGATGTTAGTTGTAGACATGGCACTGGTGGTTATGGAGAGGCTGGTGGTGATAGTGGAGATGCCAGTGGTTATGGTGGAGGTGATGTTAGTTTTAGACATGGCACTGGTGGTTATGGAGAAACTGGTTGTGATAGTGGAGATGCCAGTGGTAATGGTGGAGGTGATGTTAGTTGTAGACATGGCACTGATGGTCATGGAGAGACTGGTGGTGATAGTGGAGATGCCAGTGGTTATGGTGGAGGTAATGTTAGTTGTAGACATGGCACTGGTGGTTATGGAGAGACTGGTGGTGTTTGTGGAGATGTCAGTGGTTATGGTGGAGGTGATGTTAGTGGTAGACATGGCACTGGTTTTGATAGTGGAGATGCCAGTGGTTATGGTGGAGGTGATGTTAGTTGTAGACATGGCACTGGTGGCTATGGAGAGACTGGTGGTGATTGTGGAGATGCCAGTGGTTATGGTGGATGTGATGTTAGTTGTAGGCATGGCACTGGTGGTCATGGAGTGACTGGTGGTGATAGTGGAGATGCCAGTTTTTATGGTGGAGGTGATGTTAGTTGTAGACATGGCACTGGTGGTTATGGAGAGACTGGTGGTGATTGTGGAGATGCCAGTGGTTATGGTGGAGGTGATGTTAGTGATAGACATGGCACTGGTGGTAATAGTGGAGAAGCCAGTGGTTATGGAGTAGTTGATGCTAGTTGTACACATGGCACTGGTGTTTATAGAGAGGCTGGTGGTCATAGTGGAGATGCCAGTGGTGGCTATGGTGGAGGGGCTGGTGGTGACTGTGGTGATGATGTTAGGGGCCTCTTAAGTACTTTGTGTAAGAGAATAACAATCTAATTTGTGATGAGAAGGAAGTTTGGCTCTCGTTCTAATTCATATAGGAGGTGTAAATGGCTTCTTCATTATGACCAGATCAGTGCTGGACGCCCAGTTGGAGATGGTCCCACTTGCTGAGTTATTATAACATTGATGAAGCACATGGATAATGCAGGAGCGGTCAGAGGTCTGGTGCTTCCAGAATACAGGGATGTACAAATTTCTAGAGTAGTGACAGAACTGAGACAAGGTCCCTGGCTCCATGACTTTTATGGTGTCCATCGTGGTGGGCAGAAATGTAGAATCAGTGGATATAGATCCCAGCAGCCATAGTGAATACTGTTACCTGACAAGCAGCACTTAGCAGACTTCTTTCTCTGTCCCAGTCACACCCCATGTCTATAACTAGGGTCACAGTCACTGCTGATGATGGGGAGTACCTCTATAGGTCTTATGGAAAATCATGGGTGGATCTCTATGGTCCTGGGTCCTTTCTTTGTAAAGATTTTTTTTTTTCAATACAAGGGGTTAAACTCCAAGGCAAAAGTCCCTGTCTGGTAAAAAAATACCCCCAAAAGATGTGAGAAACTCCTTTTAAAACGGACTCTGCATCTTGCATAGCTGTAAACCATCTGTAAGGTTAGGGTATATATATATATATATATATATATATATATATATATATATATATATATATATATATATATATATATATATAGAGTGGTACCCTGGTTTAAGAGTAACTTGGTTTAAGAGCGTTTTGGTTTAAGAGCTCACAGTTTTCCAAAATTGTGACTTGGTTTAAGAGCATCGCTTTGGTTTAAGAGCTCCCTGTACTGGGTGGGAGCGTGAGTTAGGGAGGGGCATGGTCTGTATAGCAGGGTCTACAGCGCTGTACTCTGACCCAGGAAGTCTCCCTCACCTTCCAAATAATAGCAGATCCACTTCAGGCTGGGGCTTGCATCCGGGGACAGGACTGTGTAGGTAATCTCTCCATAGCTGTAACCCCTGTCTCCTAGGACAGAGAGTGCTGCTATACTGTGCCCACATATTCCCATGCTGAACAAACACCCCTTCCCCATTGCTGTCATGTGACCTCTGACAGCTTTCCTGCTTCTCTATTCTAGCCCGTTGTACTACGCTACTGCATTATGGGGATCTGCAGTTCCACCCTGTATCTACAAACTGCTGCTGTGTTATCAGGGTTATGCAGTTACTATACATTATACATCACATGCTGATTGTTATACTGTACAGTAACTTATAATATCACATTCTGCTGTTTCTGAATGTTTGTTTCATCTGTTTTACATGTTATTCAGAATAATAAATCATTATTTTTGGGGTGTGGAACCAATTGTCTGCATTTCTATGATTTCTTATGGGAAAATGTGCTTTGGTTTAGGAGTGGATTTGGATTACAAGCACAGTCCCAGAACAAATTATGCTCGTAATCCAAGGCACCACTGTATATATATATGATACTTTGTGCCATGTGCTGATAAGCTGGTCATGGGTTATGAGTTCACTGCAGATTCCTGTCCTGTCAGTGTCAATGTAACTACATTGTGGTCATCCCGCTGCAAGTATGTAAGTGCTGCTCCCATTAACCCCCCTCTGCCGGGAAGATACTTTACCTGCTCCACAATCTGGCTGCATCTGAGGCTCCCGACTCCCAGAGGTCCCGCGCAGCCCGTGCATGGCCCCACCGCGGGTACGGCATGTGAAGTGTGGTTCTTTTCATTCTCTTTGGAGCTGCCGGAAAGATCTACAGTACATGCTATGCTGGGCTCCATAGAGAATAAACAGAGCCATGCCATACCCGTGGCTCTATTCAAAACAAAGCAGCCGATATGGAAGGCCAATATGGAGATCGCCAGGGGGTACGGAGGTGCTCGTCCCCTATCCTGTGGATAGGCTGGAATACCCCATTAACAACCCATTCCATCATGGGGCCATTAGGGTTGTCAGTTGTTAAATAAAATGTATGGAAATGGGTTCTCTGAAATGGACAACCCCTTTAAGCTGGACTTTGAGCACGTCCTATGTGACACAGAAGTAGTTAGTATGAGCACCTCGTGCTGTTGATGTCTTACCATCACACTAGCTGACTCCAGACCCATCTCTAGTCATTCTTATCAGGATCCGTCATTAACAGTGTAATTGGTCACATTGTCACATCGGAGTCGCTGGCCTCCTGTTTGTATGTTCAGCATTTTTACTATATTGATAGTGTCAGAAAATCAGCGAAAGGCCAGGCTGCGTATGTCGGGGTATTTTATGAGGTGTTGTGGCAGCTCTGTGGGTGTAGGGTTACTTGAGCGCTTGTCACGGTAGCCTGGAGTGGTGTTGAAACCCAACCCCGGGCAAACTGGTGCTGCTTCCCAGAGTTCAGATAACCCAAGTGAAAGGGCACTATTACACGGGCCGATTATCATTCGCATAATCGTTAACTATAAACAATTTCAAACGACCGCCATTGCGAACAACCTGATATTGTTCAACCATTTACACCGATCATTACCTATGATCATTCTTGCGGTCGTCTTATTCCACGATTTGGGAACGAGCAATGATAAAAATAGGTCCAGGTCTTATTAAGCGATTAACGATTTCTCGTTCGTTGTAATCGTTAACTGCTATTAAACTGAACGATTTAATGATTATCAGAATGATAATCGTCCCGTGGAATAGGGCCCTAAGCCTGGTGTATAGGTGCTGGTGCAGCAAGAACAGACCAGATTCCAGTAGCTTAACCAGGATAACAGTGAGTAGGCTCTCAAGAAGTATGTGTAATTGTCATAGCGTATGAATTAGAAAGTATAAAAATAGAAGGTGTATAAATGCCTATAAATGAATAAGTGATATGACATATATATGAAATTTAATGTGCAACAGAAAATTAATAAGCAATTAAAAAAATTCATAAAAAAAAAAACATCATATTTACCTAAAACAAATCTATAACTTATAGTCCGTAAATATATACTGTATATATAGAGACATATAGTATTAAAATATAAATTCATATAAAGCCAAAGTTTGCTATCCTTGCAGGGCCCTTTGCACTGGCAGCTTTAGTCATAGAAATCGCAAGTTAGGTATCAATCTGTTATATAATGTTTATAGATTGTACAAATATTCCAAGTTCATATAGCCTATAGTCTTTTTTGCTAATGTTTGTAAATAGTTCGATATAGTTTTTATTCACATGATGTATATACATATATATACATGAGCCCGCGCTCATTCAAATTTCTGTTGGAAGCTCGTATTGATATTCCCCCGTGCTAGCCGGCTTACACGCGCTCACCGAAAGTGGCCTGGACTATGCTATGGGGAAGGCAGCATAGTTCACGCCACTTCTGGTGAACATGTAAGCCAGCCGGCACAGGGGAGTATGTGAGTAGTCAGATGCAATGAAAGGAGCGCACATAATCCTGGCATCTCTGCTGATTGGCAGCGGGGGGATGCGTGCCGCGATCTGCACAAGGACATGTCATATTTTTTTCGCGGTGCAGATCACGGTGGGGTTTGTGGCACGGATTGTGTGAATGGCTGCATTCACTTGAATGGTTTCTAAAATTCTCCAGGGTCGTGTATCTGTGACTACAGACAATTTTACGGGACATGTAAATGCAGCGTTAGTGGCACATCTGTGCTGGGACACTACAACTCTGTCAGCTCAGTGATCTGTACTCACCCCAGCCCGTAATGAGCTGCAGAAGGCCGGGAAATCCCAGCAGAGCCGCCTGATATTATCTACAAGTATAGAGGGAATGAGCTGGGGTTGAGGGGCACAGAGAGCAGAGGGGGGCGCTTACCAAACTCATAATCCTCCCCCTCACTGTCTGTTGTAGGAGAGAAGGGCAGTGCAGTGACCCCCGGGCCATTTTCTCCTGCTTGCTAAAGTTGCTAACACAACACATTTTCTCCAATACAACATTTGAAATATAGTAAAATCCCTGCTGGGTGTCACCCTAGGGCAGCACACTCACTGGGGTCTCTTATTACTATACAGCTATCTCATGGTCTCGTTGGCAGAATCCAAAAACAATACATGTTCTTCAGGCCCCCCTACCTGCAGTTTGCTGGTTATAGCATGGCTGACTGTATTTGTAGCATCTGAAGAGAGATATCGGAATGTTTAATGTGATGTATATGACAAGGGGGGGCTCTGGGACCCCACTGATGTCATGAATGGAGGCACCAAGGTTCCTGTGGTGCTCCTGGTCTTAGTGGTAGTCGGTTTATAATCACCCAGTGGTCTCTCTACCCAGAGTCCTCTCCAAAGGTATCAGGTCCCGATATTATCAGATGGGCGTTACCTTCTGTTATATCTGCAACCTGAATAACCTAGACATGTTCCTCCTAAAAGTGTCCAAACACCTAAAGTCAGCCGAACCCACCAGCACTGAAAGGTTGACTGGTTCTCCAAGGTGTATGATGGTCTTCTGACTCTCCATCAACAGCTGATGTCAACAGAGAACAGGGTGGAATGTGATTTTAACACATGACCCTATTGTTTTTGGAGGGATAAGTGGTGATGGAGCTTACCTTCCCCATATAGAACACATGCCTAACATTCATGTGTATGGGGAAGACTGGAGAAGTAACTGTGAGTCGAAAAAATGTCTAGCTTAGGGTCCTTTTACATGGCCCACAAGGGCCGTGTAGGGATGCAAATGACGCCGATCAGTGAGATCTGCGTACGCTTAGAGTGCCTTTAACCCCTTAACGACATCGGGCGTAAACTTACGCCCTCGCGCCCTGGTACTTGGCGCATCAGGGCGTAAATTTACGCCCGATGTTTCCCCGATCGCTGCGTGTTCACACACAGCGGTCGGGGAAGATGGCCTGCTATAAATCATAGCAGGCCATCATAGCTTCTCGGCACGGGGGGTGGTTAACACCCCCCGTGCTTACGATCGCCGCTATAGGCTCATCAATTCAGATCAGCCAATAGCGGCGATCGGAACCTTTCCGGGTCATCGGCGACCCGATGACCCGGAAAAAAATGGCGGTCGGTGCTGTCCGAGGACGGCACCGACCGCCATTACTGTAAAAAGTAATGGTGATCGCCGTGCCACCGGCCCGATCGCCGTGAACGGCCGGCTGGCCGTTCACGGCGATCGGGCCGGTGGCACGGCGATCAGAGTCCCACAAAATAGTAAATACCTGCCCTGGACCCCTCAGCTAGGTAGCCGAGGGGTCCAGAGCAGGTATTTGTACATTACTCACCTGTCCCGGGCTCCTGATCGGCGTCTTCCGGGTTCGCGGCATCCTCGTCTTCGTTCGGGTCTTCGGCTTCTTCCGTGACGTCACGTTCGGCTTCTCTCGGCTATTTTCGGCTCCAGCGTCGGCTCTTTCCGTATTTTGCGCTCTGCTGCCCTCTAGCGGCTGATATGTGTAATACACTTATCAGCAGCTACAGGGATGTTCAGAATGTAGAATTTTATTTTTTTATTTTTTATTTTTCAAATTTTTTTTTTCTATTTTCCGCACCCTATCGCCGCTGAGTGTTGATCAGCATCGCACGAAAGTGCGCTGCTAATCAGCAACTCCTCCTTTTTGGCGTAGGGTGTTTTTTTCTATATTCTACTGCCACGGTCTGCTTATAAGTGCCGCGCATAAGTGCGGCATTTATCAGCAACTCCTTTGTTGGCGTAGGTTTTTTTTTTATACTTACTGTAAAAAAACACGTAAAAAACACTACATTACACCACACTACATTGAATAAAGTTTGACACTACACCACTACATACCCCATATACCAATCCCCGTATAAAGATGGCCCCGAGGGTGTTTTCGACGTCAGAGGGATACGTTATTATTGCCTCCGACACCGAAACAGCCAGTGAGGATGAATGGGGGGGATCCTTCTTTCCTCCATTCATCCTCATCATCCTCATCATCCAGTGACGTGTCTGGGGGTAGCGTAGCGTACGCTGCCCCCCAGACACGTCTTTTCCGCCAGTACTGTCCCAATAAGAGATGACGGTATGGTGTGAAATTCTACACACTCTGTGACAGTACCTCAGGGTACTCTTACAGAGTTAGGGTACGTGCACACTGCGGAATGGCGAAGGATAACCCTTTGTGCATTCCGCAGCTGGCACCCACCGGCGGACTGATGGAGGCGCGCGTCTCCACCCGTGTCATAGACTCCATTCTATGCACGGGCGGAATCCGTCGTCCATCCAAAGAATGAACACGTTGGACGGAGAGCGGAATCCGTCCGTGCATAGAATGGAGTCTATGACATGGGTGGAGACGTGCGCCTGCATCACTCCGCCGGTGGGTGCCAACTGCGGAATGCACGAAGGGTTATCTGTCGCGATTCCGCAGTGTGCACGTACCCTTAGAGTGTATGTAGGAAGGGACAGCCGAATCCAGCCCCCAGATGCCCCTCCCCCCCCCATCCTCGGAGTTAGTGGGGACATCATCCGGGAACTGATCTTCCCACTGCTGGATAGAGGTCACCACCTGTACGAGGATAACTTTTATACCAGCACCCCCTCTTCTGGTCCCTCGCTGCCCGAGCTACTGTAGCTTGCGGCACCATCCGAACATATCAGAAGCAGTAATAGCGCCCTAATATTTAGCAGCCATGGAGCGGACCCAGCGCTTCTGGATATGAAGGACCCCCTATCACACCAGGACAACATTTTCCAGGTGACGTCCCCCACACTGGAAAACAGGAGACCCCAGAAGAAGAGCAGAGTGTGGCGTAACAGGGGGATCAGGAAGGACACCATTTACCAGTGTGACTCCTGTCCTGATCCCCCCCGGCCTCTGCATACTGGATCGCTTCAAGGCGCACCACACTTCACTGGGGTTCTACATTATCTAAATTCTGTCCCTTATTCCTATTTCAGGGGTCACGTTGATCCAGGGATTATTCTGATCGCCATTATGGAGTCGGGAAGGAATTTTTCCCTGTGATGAGGCTACTGTCATCTGCCTTACAAGGGTTTTTTGCCTTCCTCTGGATCAACACAGGTTGAGTTTGATGGACACCTGTCATTTCCAACCTTATAAACTAATAATTGGTCTAATACCCCCAAATAAATTAGAATTGTCCCTTTTCCCCAGCTAAGTAGGTATGGCCGCCATTCCCATTAGAGGATGCCATGATGCAATTACAAAGCCTCTGTGCGGCCAGGACAGTAGAAACCCCCCACAAGTGACCCCATTCTGGAAACTACACCCCATAAGGAATCTAACAAGGGGGGCAGCGGGGATATGGCCCCCTGGTGACGGCCACATTTGGGACGTGAAAATGAAAAAAATTGTATTTTTTATTTTCTCGGCACATGTTCTACGTAAGTGCCCATCACCAGTGGGGTCCATATGCTCACTGCACCCCTTGTTAGATTCCTTATGGGGTGTAGTTTCCAGAATGGGGTCACTTGTGGGGGGTTTCTACTGTCCTGGCAGCACAGGAGCTTTGTAATTGCGACGTGGTCTCCATCCTCCATTCCAGCCTCTAAATGGCGCTCTGTCCCTTTGGTGACTTGCCCTGTGCCCATATGGCACATTATGCCCACATGTGGGGTATTTTCGTACTCAGGGGACACTACCCTACACGTTTTGTGTTCATTTTCTTTTTTAACCCCTTGTGGAAATGGAAAAAAATCAAGGCTAGACCAACATTTAGTGTAATTTTTGTAAAATTTTTACTCTAAATCATTAATCTTGTCATGTTTTTTCATTTTCACAAGGGGTTAAAAGATAAAAAAAACATTTAATGTGTAGAGCAATTTCCCCTGAGTACGGAAATACCCCACATGTGGACATAAAGCGCCATGCGGGTGCAGGGTAAGCCTCCGAAGGGAAGAAGCGCCATTTGGTTTTTGAAGGCTGGATTTGGATGGAATGGATTTCGAGGGGCCATGTTGCATTCAAAAGGCCCCTGTGTTGCAAAGACAGTTGAAACCCCCCACAAGTGACCCCATTATGGAAACTGCACCCCTCAAGTAATGTAACAAGGGGTGTAGTGAGCATATGGACCCCACTGGTGACGGACACAAATGTGGAACAATGTGGCGTGAAAATGAAATATTACATTTTTTACACTATAATGTTGGTTTAGCCTTGAATTTATCATTTTCACAAGGGGTTAAAAGAGAAAAAAACACACAATATGTGTAGAGCAATTTCCCCCGAGTCCGTAAATACCCCACATGTGGACATAAAGCGCCATGTGGGCGCAGGGCAAGCCTCCGAAGGGAAGGAGCGCCATTTGGATTTTGGAGGTTGGATTTGGCTAAAATGGATGATGAACGCCATGTCGCATTTACAGAGCCCTCGTGCTGCCAAAACACTGGAAACCCCCCCCACAAGTGACCCCATTCTGGAAACTGCACCCCTCAAGCAATCTAACAAGGGGTGCAGTGAGGATATGGACCCCTTGATGACGGGCACATTTGTGCATGAAAGTGAAAAAATGAAATTTTTCCCTTTCACGTCACATTGTTCCACATTTGTGCCCGTCACCAGTGGGGTCCATATGCTCACTGCACCCCTTGTTAGATTCCTTGAGGGGTGTAGTTTCCAGAATGGAATCACTTGTGGGGGGTTTCCAGTGTCTTGGCAGCACGAGGGCTCTGTAAATGCGACATGGCCCTTGAAATCCTTTTCAGTGAAATTCAGCTTCCAAAAGCCAATTGGCGCTCCTTCCCTTTGGAGGCTCGTCCTGCGCCCCCTTGGCACTCTATCGCCACATGTGAGGTATTTATGTACTCGGGAGAAACTGCGCTACACATTTTTTGTCTTTTTTTGCCTCTTATCCCTTTAAGAAAATGAAAAATTGAAGGCTAGAACAACGTTTTAGTGTAAAAAATAAATTTTTCTTTTTTCACGCCATATTGTTCGGAAAATCTGTGAAGCACCTGTGGGGTCCAGATGCTCACCGCACCCCTTGTTACATTCCTTGAGGGGTGTAGTTTTCTAAATGGTGTCCCTTTAGGGGTGTTTTTTAGGTTTTGACACCCCAGAGCCTCTGCCAACCTGAAGTGGTACAGTCAAAAATGACCAAATATAACGGAGGCGTTGAAATTCACTAGGCGCTCCCTTATATCTGAGGCTTGTGGTTGCGTCAAATAGCGCAATAGGGTCACATATGGGGTATTTCTATAAACTGCAGAAACGGGGCAATAATTATTGGGGTGCATTTCTCTGGTAATAGGTTTATAATTATGAAAAATATTGGATTACAATAAAATCTCTGCACAGAACATTAAAATTTTCAAATTCCTTACACACTTAGCTTTTATTTCTGTGACTCCCCTAAAGGGTTAAAACACTTTCTGGATGTGCTTTTGCAGAGTTTGGGGGGTGCAGTTTCTGAAATGGGGTGCTTTGTGGGGCTTTCTAACATACAGGCCCCTCAAATACACTTTTAACCTGAGCAGGTCCCTAAAAATATCTGATTTTGAAATTTTACTGAAAATTTGGAAATTTGCTGCTAATGTTTTAAGCTTCCTATCGTCTAAAAAAAATGAAAGATAGTTTAATAAATGCCGCCAACATAAAGTAGACATGTTGCTAATGCTATTTAATATATAATTTATGTGGTATAACCACTTTCTGTATACGCAAAAAAGTTTCAAAGTTGGAAAAATGCATTTTTTCACATTATTTGGGTTTTTTTCATAAAGATTTGTTATGAGTATCGACTCCAATTTACCAGAAATGTAAAGTACAATATGGCAAGAGAAAATAATCTCAGAATCAGCTGGATAGGTAAAAGCATCCCGAAGTTATTAATGACTAAAGTGACACTGGTCATATTCATAAAATTTGTCTCTGTCATTAAGGCCATTTCAGGCTCTGTCCTTAAGGGGTTAAAAGGCACAATAAGTTGCAATTACAAATTTGTTTACACAGAGAGATGTTGCGCCCGATAACGATAACTACCGATGGCCAAACTTGCTGCTGACAAAAGTGTAAGATGCATGGGGACCTTAAGTCTTCTTAAGCTGTTTTCAGATCATAATGTAAAAGAAAACATCCAGAAAACTTGCTCACCGAATCCTTCACCCCCCACTGTTGGCTCCAAGCAGTGAGATATAACTGTAGGAAAGTGCACACCACTCCAGCACCATGTACTTATAAAGCTTTCTTTATTTTCTCCAAAACATTTTACAAGTGAGTAATCAGTTCACACCAGGCACTAAAATATTGTGAACGCCAACGCTTTTCAAACCTAACAGTTCTCAGTCCTGAGAAGAGCGATGGAAATGGATGGTAAAAACTTGGGGTAAGTATTCCCTTATTCATGGGTTCTTATGTGCTATAGGTGTGCTCACCATACTGTAGTTTCTGGATGGTTTTCTTCAATGGCCACTTTAGGTACCTCTAAATGAAAAAAATCACGCAAGTCAAGCTGCCAATTCTCCTGCTTTTCTCACATTGTGGACATATTGAGGTGACGCCATGCTAGTAGTGACCTACTCCTGGGAGATACAGAACCCTTGAGCTGCAGGGAACTGTGACAGTCAGAGACTGTGCTCCTAACAGCACTATGTGATGAATGGAAGCAGTTGACAGATCATATGCAGAAAGCTCTAGATGGACAGGGGCATAGCTATAGGGGATGTATAGAGCCCAGGAGTAAGGGTACCTTTGATCATGTACATTTGCGGACATTCGCTATAATGGAAGACCATCATTATCTTACTTTATTGTACTTTCAAGGGTTAACTTACACTGACTTGCTTTGTTGTGCACACTTGTACTATTTTGTAGTATTGAGGGGTTCAAGGGTCACTTGGTCACTTGTCACAGTAGCTTGGAGTGGTATAGGACCGACCCCGGATAGTTGATGCCTCACCAACACCACTAAGGAATTAACCCAAGTAAGTAATAGGCCAGAATCCAATGCTTTAGGAAAACAGAACAGTTTAGTAAGGGGAACATAGTGCAATACAAGGAAGGTACTTTGGAAGCAATATAGTCCAGTGCAATACAGAAAAATACAATCTTGCGAGTTACTTAGCTGCTTGTAATTGAGGTAGAGATAAGGTGTTTTGAAGAAGAGAGTGCTGTGCAGTAGAGAGAGTAGAGGAGTAGAGAGTAGAGGGATTGTAGAAGTGTACTCTGATTGGAACAGTAAAGGTGTATAGAAGAGATATAGAGAATACTCGTACTTATGGATAGGATAACCTATAGTCTGACCACCTTCTGCCCCCTAGTTGCAGACTACCCATCCCATGTGGGTAACATGAGCCCCAGACCTTGTTATCTAGGCTAAGCCGACTTCCAAGACTTCCCAGCTGCGCAGTAGAATACGTAGACTTTCAGTACCTTTGTTCCACAGGGGACAGTTCCTATGACTACTAAGGTAACTGCCCTGCACTTTTAGAGAGGTTCCTGGTGTGACAAGGTGTTCCCTGTGTGGTTTCTCTCCCCTATAGAGTTCTAGCACTGCATAACAGTTCTTTTGCTGATAAGAAAAGAACTGTGGTTGCATTTTTAGTTAGTTGCATCAATGTCAGACTCTGTCGGTGACTGGATAACATTTTATTTAATATGGCTGGTGCAGAGTCTTCTGATGTGAAGTTTCTACATGGACACATTATGTAAAGTAGTTGAAGGTTCTTGGATATGTCTCAGCGGGTGGCGATGACGCATTTTGCGCCACCTACAATGCCATGCAGCTCCGCTGAGTACGCTCATACCGCTAACTATTGTTTTGACTCATGTTCAATTAGACGATATGTCAACCTGCCAGCCTGAAAACCCCCCAACAGAAGTGACTCAACGTAATAACTTCTCTATTGCGAGAAAGAGTTATGACTCAATCTGCAGGGACTTTACTTAATAACCAGGCTCTTGGAATCTGACATAAATAAAACCATCAAGCACCAAGCAGAAAGCGCTGGAGTCGCCATGAGTCAGACGACGACGCAACAGAGAGCGGGTCCGCGTACTCCACATGGCCAGAAAATTGCATTTTCCCTCATTCGTTTGGTAACAGCTTCTGGCAATTCATGTTTAGGACTAATTAAGAAAAACATATAAAATCTCAGCACCGCTCCCTCTAATTGTCATCGTATTTCTCTCCCCAGAATTACATGTCTACAGACTCATTACATACAATGCTGTCAACATGTCAATATCCCAGTTTAGTGTCACCCAGGGCAAGAATTATTGTGATTTACCAGAAGGGGATGCGGGAGGTCTGAGGCCTGAGTGTTTTTTTATAACGCAACTAAATGAGGAAGAAAATTAGGAAAAAGGGAACGCCGTGGGGAAAACAACATAAAGGACTCATTGTAGTTCTTTAAAAGCGTTCTCTTGGACTGTCATAGTAATGGCTTTTCCCTAGAATAATCATCAATAACTGGTTGGTGGAGTCTAAGTGTCCACCCCCACAACCAAATGAATAAAAGGGCTAGAGAGCTCTAGGAACAGGGCATTCCCTTTGTAGACCAGGCACAACACTTTACACTGGGCTGTGGCTGCACCTGGTAGTGCACCTCAGTCTATGCACAGCCATAACCAAATATACAATTCACTCTATGCCAGATACACAATAGTGGGGACTGGGCAATCTCTGGATTGAAATTAACCCATCATTCAACTGATAGGGTTGTCAAGAATTGGATCCTCAGTGAGAAATCCTATAGATAGACCATAAATATTACAGTCCCAGAGAGCTAGAATAGATAGACTGTTAACACAAGACTATAACTACTATAATAAAGGAGGGCCGGAGCAGGGCCGCAGGAGTATGTGGAGGCCCGCATGACTGGGGTTTGGAGGAGGCACGCAAGGGACGTAAGGGGGGGCGGAGCTTAATTGATAAAAGGGGGTAGTGTTGGGCGGCAAGTCATTCGGCGGGAAGGATCCAGAGCAGTTGGACCTCCTGCGCTTACCTCTCCTGTCATGGCCGACGTCGCAGACCTCCTGGAGCGGCTCAGGGCCGCGGCTGGCAACACGGATGCGGCCTGGCTGCAGGAGCGATTGCGGGAGCTCCTGGATGAGGTTCCGTCCGGGTCCCGGTCCCCTGTCCTTTTCACCTCCACCGCTCTCCCCCCCAGCCCTCTCCCTCACTCACCTCCCCCTCCTTCCTCCTCTCCGCCAACCCCCCCTCCCGCCCCGGCAGCGCGGCGCGGCACCCGCCGCACGCGACCTCCTGCTCGTTTGAGCCCGGAGCAGGAGGCCCTTAGATCCAGGCGGCGCCAGCGGAGCCCCTCCAGGGACCCTCCGGGCCGGGTCCTGCGGCCTACAGCCTCCGGCAGACGGGCCCGGTCCGTGAGGAATCCGCAGAGGCGGCCTGGGTCCACGGCACGGCGCAGGTCTCCTCCCGTTAGGGGGGCGGGGCTTGGGCCTGCTTCTTCTCCGGTCCCCTGCATCTCTACGGCGGCGCGCCCCGGCGATGCTCCGGTCGGGCCGCCGGCTTTCCCGCATAGATCTCCGCCGGGCAGTGGTCGCCCAGGCGGGCCCCGGTCCCGGGTCTCCAGCGTGGTGGTGGATGTGAGCGGGGTGCCAGGCCAGGCAGCCACCCAACAACGGCCACAGTCGGTGGCTCGCGGTCCCCAGGCGGACCTTGCTGCGGCAGCTGGTCGGCCTGACTCTGGCTGCTCATCGTGCCGGGGGTGTGGCGAATCCAGGCAGTCGGCCTCCTCGGGGGTTCCAGGACGGAGTGACCAGCGGTTGGATGCTTCGCAGCCGGCTGGTGGGCCCACAGCACCTACGCAGCCTGGTGAGTGTGTGTCTTTGTCCTATCCGTTTCCACCGATATTAATGTCACAGGGTGTAGAGGTTAGGTCCCCGGTGGGTTCCCCGGCCCCCTCTGCTAGTGGGTTGGGGGTGGGGGTTGGCGGACAGGGGGACAGTATTAGTGAGCTGTTGGGTAGTGTTCGTGAGCTGTTGTCCCGCTGTGGGTCGGGCGCGGGGCAGGGTGGGGGGGTGTCTCCGGTGTCGGCGTGGGTCCGGGAACAGAGGGACATAGGGGCCGGTACGGTGGGAGAGAGTCGGAGCGGGGTGGTCCCTTGCAGCGGTGGGGTGGCAGTGTCGGTGCAGACTGAGCAGGAAAAGGAGGAGCAGGTGCGGTTGGATGATAGAGCTAAAGGGGAGGTTTACGTCTGCTTCGAGGGACCGTTGGGGTCTCACTTGAAGAAGGAGATTCGTGAAAAGATATGGAAGGACGAATATGTGGAAATATTTTCGCTCCTTCCTCTTGAAAAATTTAACTTAGACAAGGGCAAAAAGGAGGATAGCAAGAAGGAAGAGGAGGAGAAGAGGAGGTGGCGGCTGATTCCCCAGATATTTAGTAATTGGCTGCAGGCGTTCGCCATTTTGGCGAGCGTTATAGGGGAGAAGGCGCCGGAACATTGTTCCGCCCTTTTCTGTTATTTGGATGCCATTGGGGAGGCTCATCGTACGTACGGCGGCCAGGCTTGGCTCCGCTACGATGAGCAATTCAGACAGCGGAAGGCAATCAGGCCGAGTATTAGATGGGACCACAAGGATATAGGCCTTTGGCTCCGGGTTATGGCCCCGACACGGTATGGGACCCCCTTTCAGGGTGGGGCCGGCGCGGCCGGCCAGACGGGTGGCTCTGGGTCGTCCTCTCAGCCCGGTCAGCAGGGGGGGCAGAGGTCAGGGGTGTGCTGGCAGTTTAATGAAGGGCAGTGTAAATGGGGTTACAGCTGCCGTTTTAAACATGCCTGTTCCATTTGCAACGGGACCACTCATGGGTCCGCAAAGTGTTTTAAAAGGGGGCGGGGGAGGGGGTCAGGGCCAGGTAATACCCAAGGGGGTGACGCCGGTGAACCTACCCGCGATGCTCCCCCATCTAAATAGATTTCCTGACAGGCAGAAGGCGGAGCTGTTGGTAGCAGGTTTTCGTGATGGTTTTGTTATCCCCCCTCCATCCCATCATGTCCCGTCTTCATTAAAGAACCTTAAGTCGGCGTACCAGTATCCATGGGTGGTTAGTGAGAAGTTGGCAAAGGAGGTGGCCCTTGGGAGAATGGCTGGCCCATATGCTTCTCCTCCTATGGTGGGTTTGATAGTTTCCCCCTTGGGAGTGGTGCCCAAGAGGGAACCTAACAAGTTCCGGCTCATTCACCACCTGTCACACCCTAGGGGATGTTCGGTTAATGACGGTATAGACCCGGACTTGTGCTCCGTGGTCTATACCTCGTTTGATGCGGCATTGAAGTGGGTCAGGGTTTACGGGAGGGGAGCATTGCTGGCAAAGACAGATGTTGAGTCGGCCTTCCGGCTTTTACCGGTGCATCCTGAGAGTGTCCGGCTGCTGGGATGCCATTGGGACGGTGCTTATTTTGTGGATCGATGTCTGCCCATGGGATGTTCCATCTCATGTGCATATTTCGAGGCCTTCAGTACATTCCTGGAGTGGGTGGTGAGGGACGTGGCCGGGGTTGCGTCCCTTATCCACTACCTGGATGATTTCTTATGCATCGGTCCTGCTGGCTCTCCCATCTGCCGGTCATTGTTGGGTACTGTGGAATGGGTAGCCAGTTCTTTTGGTGTCCCTTTAGCACCGGACAAGACGGAGGGCCCCTCAACTGAGCTGTCGTTTTTGGGAATCACGATTGATTCCGCAGCATTGGAATGCAGGCTGCCGGAGGACAAGCTCCAGGCTTTGCGGCAGGAGATCGGACGGATGTCCGGTCGGAGGAAGGTGCAGTTGAGGGAATTGCAGTCACTCTTAGGGAAGTTGAATTTTGCCTGCAGAATTATCCCTATGGGGAGGGTGTTCTGCCGGAGGATGGCGGCCGCCACGTCCGGTATAACGGCTCCTCATCATTATGTTCGCCTTACTAGGGAGCATAGGGATGATTTGGGGGTGTGGTCTTCTTTTTTAGAGCAGTACAATGGTAGATCCCTGGTGATGTCGGAGGTCATGGATAGTGCTGACTTCGACCTCTTTACTGATGCGGCGGGGAGCGGAGGTTTTGGTGCCTACTGCCAGGGGCAGTGGTGCGCCGCACAATGGCCGCCCGGATGGGTCGGCTCAGCGTTAGGGCGGAACCTGGCCTTCCTAGAACTATTCCCCATTGTGGTCTCAGTGTTCCTCTGGGGGGGGAAGTTTAGGAATAGGAAGGTCAGGTTTCATTGCGATAACATGGCAGTAGTGGCAGCCATTAACAATTTGACTGCGTCATCTCCTCCAGTGGTTCGGCTGATTCGGTGTTTGGTGTTGGAATGCTTGAAGTTGAATGCCTGGGTGGTTGCGGTACACGTGCCGGGAGTCCTTAATTCAATTGCCGATTCTCTTTCCCGCTCACAGTTTGTCCGATTTCGGGAGCTGGCGCCGGAGGCGGAGGCCCAGGGGCTGGAGTGTCCGGGACATCTATGGGAGCTGGGCTTCGAGCGGCAGGGCACTTGATTCAGGCTTCCCTGGCTACGGGTACGTGGACGTCCTACACGTCAACATGGGAGGTGTGGGAAGGTTGGTGTGCGGGTTTTGGGGAGGTGAAGTCTGATGAGGATAGGGGGCTGGCTCTGCTGTGTTGGTTGGGGGATATGTCTGTTTCAGGGTGGTCAGTGGCTAGAATGAATAGGGTGTTGGCAGGGTTGGCTTTTGGTTTTAAGCTGCGGGGTTATAAGGATGTGACGAAGGATTTCCTGGTGGTGCAGGCAGCTAAGGGTTTTCGGAGGGGGAGAGTGTCTCGGGATGCGCGGCGGCCGGTTTGTTTTCCGTTGTTGGAGCGGTTGGGGGAGCAGACTGGGCGGGTGTGTAGTTCTGGTTATGAAGGGGTGCTTTTTAGATTGGCTTTCTCGTTGGCCTTTTTCG
The DNA here is from genome assembly GCF_027789765.1 of Dendropsophus ebraccatus. Lineage (NCBI taxonomy): Eukaryota > Metazoa > Chordata > Amphibia > Anura > Hylidae > Dendropsophus > Dendropsophus ebraccatus. Next base: position 25,675,695 of record NC_091468.1, read on the forward strand.
GGGCATTACGGATTGGTGAACTGGTGGCTCCGAGTGGAAAGCGGTTGGGGGGTCTGTTGAGAGAGGACGTGGTGTTGCATCCGCATGGGGTGGAATTCTGGATCCGTAAATCTAAAACTGATCAGGGCGGCGCGGGTCGTCGGGTTTGGTTGGGTGAGATATTGGGGTCGGATATGTGTCCGTTGCGGTGCTTGAGGGCGTTCGTGGGGTTGCGTCCGGCTGGGGTGCTCCCGTTGTTATGTCATGCGGATGGGGCATACTTGTCCCGCTACCAGTTCACGGTGGTTTTTCGACGTTGCTTGGGGGAATTGGGGCTGGATGCGTCACGGTTTGCCCCTCATTCCTTCAGAATAGGGGCGGCAACTGAGGCCGCCGGGTGGGGTCTGGGGGTTGATGTAGTTAAGAGGATTGGTCGTTGGGAATCTGAGCGGTTTAAGTCTTATGTGCGGCCGCACTTAGCTTGAGAGTGGGACTTGTATGGTTTGGAGGGGTCTAAGGGGTTTTTTGTCATGTTTTCTTTCTCTCGTTGCAGTTAGAGCTCCCTGTCTGGTGTGGATCTTTGGCCATTCGTATGTGGCCAGAGGGGCCCGGCGTGCGGATGTGCGTCCGAACGGGAGGCAACTCGGGTTCTCGAGGGATGTTGCGGTACTGCGGTGGCTGGGTTTTGGTGGTATGGTTTGGAGCAGAGTTTTGCCCGAGTTGCAGCGCTTCGTGGGGTTAGATAGAGTTCCCGATGTGTTGGTGCTCCACGTTGGGGGCAACGATTTGGGAGTGCGGCCCATGCGGGAGTTGGTTCGTGATATTAAGAATGACCTCTTTAGGATCTGGACCCAATACCCGGGCCTGATCACAGTCTGGTCCGATATTGTACCTCGGTCAACGTGGCGTACAGCGAGATCGGTGGAGAGGCTTAATAAGGCCAGGATAAAGGTGAACAGGGCGGTGTCTGGTTTTGTTATCCGGAACGGGGGGGTGGCTGTGCGGCATGTTGATCTGGAGTCGAGAGGTGAGGAGTATTGGATACGTGATGGTGTGCATCTCAATGCAGTGGGTATGGATCTATGGGCGTTGGCTTTGCAAGAAGGTGTGGAGAGGGCCCTGTGGGTTTGGGGTAACTCGCATGCTTGAGGGGGTCAAGGCCTGCTCGCTGTGGCGGGGGGGGTCCTTGTAGTTGGAGGTAAATTGGCGGGGGGATGGGGGGATCAGCCTGGGTATGACCCTCCTCCTCATTTCTGAAGTTGAATAAAAGGGTGGTCTGGCGCAATTGGACTCTCAAGTAAGGTGTATCACCGGAGAGTTGGTGGTTGGCATGGGAGCCATATTTGGCTTGGTGTTCCTGAGTCGGGCAGGCGGCTGGGGGCAAAGTAGAGTTAACCGTTGGTTTGTGTGGGCGTCAGACATATGTAGCTACAAGGACCTCCCTCGAGGGTTATGCTAGTATAGCACTCAGTAGTTAGGTAATTATGTTCTTGCATTATTATTGTTTTTCCTATGTTTTGAGTTATGTCAATAAACATTGGCTGCTGTGGCCATTATTAGCCAAACGGTGGTGGTGTCAATTTTTGGTGGAAAGGGGGGCGGAGGGTTGGAGGCTAAAGGGGTATTGAGTTTGGTATTGTGGTGTATGGAGGCCGTACTCTGCAATACCAAAGTCAAGGAGGGCCGGAGCAGGGCCGCAGGAGTATGTGGAGGCCCGCATGACTGGGGTTTGGAGGAGGCACGCAAGGGACGTAAGGGGGGGCGGAGCTTAATTGATAAAAGGGGGTAGTGTTGGGCGGCAAGTCATTCGGCGGGAAGGATCCAGAGCAGTCCCACCCTCCCTCCCTAATTGCTGCGGGGGCAACCTGGGTTGTTCGGGGGGTCACAGCAGATAGTGAGGGGTTTGTGGTGGAAGCTGTCGCTGCAGCCAGGCGGGGGGGGTCCTTGTAGTTGGAGGTAAATTGGCGGGGGGATGGGGGGATCAGCCTGGGTATGACCCTCCTCCTCATTTCTGAAGTTGAATAAAAGGGTGGTCTGGCGCAATTGGACTCTCAAGTAAGGTGTATCACCGGAGAGTTGGTGGTTGGCATGGGAGCCATATTTGGCTTGGTGTTCCTGAGTCGGGCAGGCGGCTGGGGGCAAAGTAGAGTTAACCGTTGGTTTGTGTGGGCGTCAGACATATGTAGCTACAAGGACCTCCCTCGAGGGTTATGCTAGTATAGCACTCAGTAGTTAGGTAATTATGTTCTTGCATTATTATTGTTTTTCCTATGTTTTGAGTTATGTCAATAAACATTGGCTGCTGTGGCCATTATTAGCCAAACGGTGGTGGTGTCAATTTTTGGTGGAAAGGGGGGCGGAGGGTTGGAGGCTAAAGGGGTATTGAGTTTGGTATTGTGGTGTATGGAGGCCGTACTCTGCAATACCAAAGTCATGCGTCCTTTATATACAAGACTATAACTACTATAATACTACGCCCTATGTACAAGAATATAACTACTATAATACCGCTCCTATGTACAAGAATATAACTACTATAATAGTTATGTGAGACAAAGACCACAGGGCACTCACCGAATCTGCAGGCTTGAGGCTTTTTTGATTCAGCCTTGCACATCAGAGAGGGAGGACAGGTGGACTAGCTGGAGCATACACCCTTGCAACAGATGTTTCACACCCACTGGCGCTTCTGCCGAAGAAAAAGAAGTGTCAATGGGCGTGAAACAGCTGTCCTGAGGGTGTACGCTCCCGCTAGTCCACCTGTCCTCCCTCTCTGATGTGCATGGATGAATAAAAAAGCCTCAAGCCTGCAGATTCGGTGAGTGTCCTGTAATCTTTGTCTCACATCACTATTGTTTGATTCCTTTACTATTACCGGGAGCACCATCAGCACAGGCATTCTGGCTGTATAGTCCATCACACCTGAAGTGCTTTATTACAGCAGTGATGACTACACTCTCTCTGGACACATAACTACTATAATACTGCTCCTATATACAAGAATATAACTACTATAATACTGTTTCTATATACAAGAATATAATGTTCTTGTTGAGTGCCCTAGGCACTTGTCGTAAAGTTCTTTCTCCAGGTTCAGTGGTGATGAAGGTAGTATTCTCTAGTTTCACCACTAGGTGTCAGTATTATTTCTGAGTCTTGTTATTTTATGCACAGCTAAAGTTAGGAATGGGTTACTGGTTTTGTTTTACCATGTGTTCTGAGTTGACATATAAGAGATGCTCTTTCTTCTTCTGCCTGTTCCTGTTCTTTACACACGCACACACCCCCTAAGGGTATGTGGTGTCCGACCACGGGTGTTGATAGTCTATACACTCCTCGAAAAAGTCTATACTTCAAGTAAAGTGGTAATGAAGTTATGCCTAAGTTTAGCCACTAGATGTCGCTATTATTTTTCTATGAACTTGAATATTGAACAGCTGTAGTGAACAAGGGGTTATTATTTATTTGTAATCTGTGCACCAATAAGAGCTCTTTCTCTTCTTCACCTATCTCTATTTCCCTTTCTTTTCTTACACTCTCTTCTCCACCACTCACAGGAGGTTTTACACACCCTGTAGGAAGTTATCACATGGGGAGAGGAAGTACACACCCAAACTTAGTTGGTCTTATCCAAGTCTTGATAGAGAGAGGACGCAACACAAGACGGTCACTGCTGTAGTTCAGCTGGGCCCTGATTCGGCCAGGTCCCCTGACAGGGACGAAAGAACAAGGCCAGTGTAGTCTAGTCTGGAGTTTGGTAGTAGACAGACGCACATGGGAAACACAGAGACTCTTACTTCTCAAGCAACTCTTATTCTAGTTATGCAGTGTTAAACCACTCAAGAGAGGACAAGTCAGAGATCGCCCCAACCTATGCTTTGAACATCTCTAAAGGTGCAGGACAGTATCCTGAAATAAGAGGAACTGATCCGGATAGAGCAAAGTTGCTACAAGCCTACGTACTCTATCTCGCAGCGCAGGTGTAACCAGGTAATCTTGGCCACCTTGCTCAACTCAGGTGAAATGGTCTGGGGCTTGTGTCATCTGACATTGTAGGGCAATAGGTGGTATCACAACAGTGTCAGGAATGTGCAGTAGCCTGGTGTGAACTGCGCCTGGTTTGTTGTGACACACCCGATTGCTTTTCATCCAGCAATGCAGGAGTTAATCTGAGCTCTGCAGGATTTTAATGCTTCAGCTGAACTTGGAGCTGGGATCAGGGCTTGTCCAATCAGCTGCTGCACCTAGCCTCTGATCCTGGATAAATAACAGCTAGCTTCTCACTTCTATGCTGGCTATTTCGGTTCATACCTGGATCCCAGCTTTCCTGTGTCTACTCCTGTTATTCCCTTCCTAATCCCCTCTGACTGCTCGACTTGTTATCCGACCTACTGCCTGACCTTTGACTATCCGATTGTATTGCTGATTTTGTACTGCGTTGTCCATGTGGTTTCGACTTGCCTTGTTCACCATCCGCTATTGTGTTTGTCTGACCTTTTGTGTGTTCCACTTTGTGGTTGTCCACGGCCGCCTAGGGCCGACTGAGGCAAGTAGGTAGGGACAGTGGGTGGGTTCAGACTCAGGGCCCACTGTCTTGTTTTGTTCCTACCTCCCTGTCCTGACAGAGGTCGAAACACGGGCACAAGTATTCTTCTATTCAAGTACTCTCAAGTAGTCTACTCCCTCTTCTTCTAAAGTTCCGGCAGGGCACACTTCTACCCTGGGTGGGGACTTTTGAGATAAATTCCTCTCCACTACTCTGAACTCTCACGACCTACGGTAACCGGATTCAGTGATTATTGTTCAGGCACCTACACAGACGTTACACCATCCTTATGTCATCTCCCCTTTCTGTGGGTGGCGGTACTGATAGTCCGAGTGGGTAAGTCCCGGTAAGCCCCGCCTCCCGTCGATAAGCCCCGCCCCCGGGCGCATACCGCGAATACGGACTCTCTCCTTGCAGAGTGCACTCTCCTTGAAGTGTGGCCATGACATTATCTGGGTCCCCCTCACCATGTCATCCTCTGTGCCTCCTCCTGTCTCCTCCACCTTACCGACCTCCATAGTGTTATGTGGACACTGATGTGGTTGGGGATCTCAGCATTGTACAGCATTAGAGAAACATGGCTGCTTTCCTCCAGCACACAGGGCAACCCCTGTGCACAGGTGACACCAGATATTGTAGCTCCCTCCAGTCTCTTCTCTGGGGCTGAGCTGCAATACCACAAACAACCTGGAGCGGTGCTGTTTTATTTTTAAGCAAATTAAATGAAATCCTTTGATGTTTCTCACAGCTGAGGGTTTGATATGAGTACGTATACTCTATTCCCTGACAGACAGCAGAGATACTGGAAAGAACTGCAACTATTAGAGAGTTCCAGAACTTTTCATACAATAATCCCTTTAATTCCCCTCTGACCTCGGGAGTCTTTTCCGCAGTCACTCGTGAGCCCTCCGTGACTCTCCATTTAAATCAAAAATTTTACGTTAATCTCTGTCAGTGTGGAGTCATCAGCCTGTACGGTGGTGGCGGCTCCCAGGAGCTGAGGTACCGAGTAGCCAGGACGGTTCCCCGAGGAGCCAGGAGGGGGCGATACTGAGAGCTCACTGATTGGTCACCAGGAGCGGCGATCTCCAAGGCCTGATGATAGACATGGAGGTCACGCAGCGCCGTTTCTAGGTTACGGGCTCTCTGTGTTATGGCGGGAGTCTGTGCGCCATGTTATCCTGTATGTGCTGAAGCCGCGACATGTCTGCTGTGGTGCTGATACAGTATCTTATACTCAGTATGATGGAGGTCACCCAGCTTTCCCAGTATCTTATACTTAGTATGATGGAGGTCACACAGCTTTCCCAGCATCTTATACTTAGTATAATGGTGGTCACCAGCTTTCCCAGCATCCTGTAGCCAGTATGATAGAGGTGTCCCAGCTCTCCCAGCATCTTATACTCAGTATGATGGAGGTCACCAGCTTTCCCAATATCTTGTAGTCAGTATGATGGAAGTCACCCAGCTTTCCCAGTATCTTGTAGTCAGTATGATGGAGGTCACACAGCTTTCCCACCATCTTATACTCAGTATGATGGAGGTTACCCAGCTTTCCCAGTATCTTGTAGTCAGTATGATGGAGGTCACCCAGCTTTCCTAGTATCTTATACTCAGTATGATGGAGGTCACCAGCTTTCCAGTATCTTGTAGTCAGTATGATAGAGGTCACCCAGCTTTCCTAGCATATTGTAGCAAGTATGATGGAGGTCACCCAGCTTTTCCAGCATCCTATAGTCAGTATAATGAAGGTCAACCAGCTTTCCTAGCATCTTGTAGTAAGTATGATGGAGGTCACCCAGCTTTCCTAGTATCCTATACTCAGTATGATGGAGGTCACCCAGCTTTCCAGAATTGTGTAGTCAGTATGATAGAGGTCACACAGCTTTCCAGCATCTTGTAGTCAGTATGATGGAAGTCACCCAGATTTCCCAGTATCTAGTAGTCAGTATGATGGAGGTCACCCAGCTTTCCCAGTATCTTGTCAGTATGATTGAGGTCTCACCGCTTTCCCAGCATCTTATAGTCAGTATGATGGAGGTCACCCAGCTTTCCCAGTATCCTGTACTCAGTATGATGAGGGTCACCCAGCTTTCCCAGTATCTTGTATTAAGTATGATGGAGGTCACCCAGCTTTCCTAGTATCTTATACTCAGTAAGATGGGGGTCACCAGCTTTCCCACCACCCTGTAGTCAGTATGATGAAGGTCACCCAGCTTTCCCAGCATCCTGTAGTCATTATGATGAAGGTCACCCAGCTTTCCTAGCATCTTGTAGTAAGTATGATGGAGGTCACCCAGCTTTCCTTGTATCTTATTCTCAGTATGATGGAGGTCACCCATCTTTCCTAGTATCTTACACTCAGTATGATGGAGGTCACCCAGCTTTCCAGCATCTTGTAGTCAGTATGATGGAGGTCACCAGCTTTCCAGTATCTTGTAGTCAGTATGATAGAGGTCACCCAGCTTTCCTAGCATATTGTAGTAAGTATGATGGAGGTCACCCAGCTTTTCCAGCATCCTATAGTCAGTATGATGAAGGTCACCCAGCTTTCCTAGCATCTTGCAGTAAGTATGATGGAGGTCACCCAGCTTTCCTAGTATCCTATACTCAGTATGATGGAGGTCACCCAGCTTTCCAGAATTTTGCAGTCAGTATGATAGAGGTCACACAGCTTTCCAGCATCTTGTAGTCAGTATGATGGAAGTAACCCAGATTTCCCAGTATCTAGTAGTCAGTATGATGGAGGTCACACAGTTTTCCCACCATCTTATACTCAGTATGATGGAGGTCACACAGCTTTCCCAGTATCTTGTCAGTATGATAGAGGTCTCACCGCTTTCCCAGCATCTTGTAGTCAGTATGATGGAGGTCACCCAGCTTTCCCAGTATCCTGTACTCAGTATGATGAGGGTCACCCAGCTTTCCCAGTATCTTGTATTAAGTATGATGGAGGTCACCCAGCTTTCCTAGCATCTTATACTCAGGGCCGATTCTAGCTTTTCTGCCGCCTGAGGCGAAAACTGACAAAGCGCCCCCCCCCCCCCCTTCAGAGCAATAGTCAGGCAGAGAAGATCCAGGACAGGCACAGTGCAGCATCGCAGTGTGTATGGGACAGCACTATAGATAACAGTGTGCAGTGTGTATGGGACAGAACTATAGATAACAGTGTGCAGTGTGTATGGGACAGAACTATAGATAACAGTGTGCAGTGTGTATGGGACAGCACTATACATAACAGTGTGCAGTGTGTATGGGACAGCACTATAGATAACAGTGTGCAGTGTGTATGGGACAGAACTATAGATAACAGTGTGCAGTGTGTATGGGACAGAACTATAGATAACAGTGTGCAGTGTGTATGGGACAGCACTATACATAACAGTGTGCAGTGTGTATGGGACAGAACTATAGATAACAGTGTGCAGTGTGTATGGGACAGAACTATAGATAACAGTGTGCTCTGTGCATGACCAGATTTTTTAACTGTTTGAGCCACTATGGGCCCCCTGGGAGCTTCAAAACAAACAACAATCTACAACTGCTGACCTCTGACCTCAGGAGCCAGAGAAGAGCCATAAAACGGGCTGCTCTGTTAACTCTTTCAGTACTGCAGAATGTAGAGTATTACTGTGCATCACTTACATTCTGCAATACAGAAAGAGTTAACAGCAGAGCAGAACATTACTTTTATGCCTCTTCTCCTGCTCTAGCACTATGCTGAGGTCAGCTCGGAGATCGGCAGTACAGAGAAGACATAATATAGCGTCCCCGCTGCTGTTAACTTTTTCTTTTCTACAGTGTGTAAGTGATGCAGAGTATAATAACTCTGCATTATTGAAAGGGTTAACAGCAGGAGACACTATATCTATGTCTTATGTGATGTGAATACGTGTGAATACGAGGCTTCCAGTGCCTCCTCAGCGCTTCTCATGAGGCAACTGACAGGAAACACGGCTGGGCACTGAGCCGTAACTAGTTGTAATGATAAGGACACAGGACGCTGATGCCGCCCCCCTCAAGGGCTGTGTTATCTGCCGCCTGAGGCGAACACTTCACCTCGCCTCATGGCAGATACGATACGGGCCTGCTTATACTCAGTAAGATGGGGGTCACCAGCTTTCCCACCACCCTGTAGTCAGTATGATGAAGGTTACCCAGCTTTCCCAGCATCCTGTAGTCATTATGATGAAGGTCACCCAGCTTTCCTAGCATCTTGTAGTAAGTATGATGGAGGTCACCAGCTTTCCTTGCATCTTATTCTCAGTATGATGGAGGTCACCCATCTTTCCTAGTATCTTACACTCAGTATGATGGAGGTCACCCAGCTTTCCAGCATCTTGTAGTCAGTATGATAGAGGTCACACAGCTTTCCTAGCATCTTGTATAGTACTCAGTATTAAAGAGATCATCCAGCTAGATAGATACTGTAGATTGATAGGTAGGTGCCTAGATAGATAGATATAGAGATACAAAGAGAGATAGATAGTCTATGTTACTATTGGGGATATCAACAGGGGGGCGCCAAAAGAAAGTTTCGCACAGGGCGCCATCTACCCTAAGGCCGGCCCTGCCCGCAACACTACAACTGCCTCTATTCTATTCAATTCTCTATTCAACTACTTTACTTCCTCAAGCATCTCCTCAGCACAAGCGAGTTCAAGCACTACAGTCCGTGTAAAGATTTATCTATTTTCTGCAAAATTGTATTGTACTATAAAGAGACTGTACAGTAAAGCTGTTATATTTTTCTATCACTGGAACTCAGTCATCCTTTACACCTTGGGTTATTTTTCCCCTTTCTGTGGGTGGCAGTATTGATAGTCCAGGTGGGTCAATTGCCACTCAGGACTACCGTGACAAGAACCCAAGGGACCCATCACAACCCGGCAGGTTACCGACCATTTTGGGGAGTACAGCCAGCCACAACACAAAGCAGGTACTGCTACCCTACCTGTGTGCTGGACTAGCACTGGCGTCACCATTATACCATCTCTGGCTGAGCTGTACAATAACACTGATAACATCCATCAATCAGTGCACCATCACATAACTACTATAATACTGCTCCCTATGTACAACAAAATAACTGCTATAACTGTGTAGGCTCCAGTTGTGTCCTGTGCCATGGGGCTGCCGCCTGTGTACAATCTTCTGTATATCAGTATCTGTAGAGATTCTCCTTAGTTGGCAGTAATGTAATTGAAGACGTAATTTGACTTTCTAAAACGCAGCAAGGAAAGAGCAGAAGTCAAGGTTTCCCCTGATGAGGAGACAGAAATCAGACGGTGATCCTGTCATTGTGATGTCTGCGCATAATTAACCAATCCCAATTACACGGAATAACGAGGCCGTAAATGCAATAAAGACCCAGATGGAAATTGAATTTCTAGAAAATTTGATAAGCAGAAGACAGACGAATATTGTTCTATCTCACCCGTCACTAAAAGATGAGAATTCCTGACAGTGTTCTCTGATAGCAAGTTATAAAAAATTCTATTACTGTTGTTTTTCTTAGTCTGGGAAATCAACTCCATCCTAAGTGGACCCAAACAGAAAAAGTTGTGTTAACCCAGTCCTCATCCTATACATATAGAGGTCTCCTGACCCCCAAAGCAGATGCTGTTGGGAAGTAAAGGGTTGGTATTTGGGTATGAGGAATTTCAGCACCCAATCCTTTCATTTTTTAGAGACACTGCCATCAGATGTAAAAGGGAAATTTTGGCAGCACATCTATGACTCTGTTCACACTGCAGGTTGCACGCTGCTTGTGGCTTAAGTACAGACAAAAAACAAAAGGTGCAACAGCAACCCACAGGTGTAAGGGCTTACCGTATATACTCCTCCCAGCGTGCACACGGCAAACACCTACTCTGTTGATATTAAAAATGAAAATATAATTTTTTTTTTTAGAAAAGTGAGGATCTTAGCAAACTATTTGATCAAACAGAGTGTACCATGTCACCACATTAAGGCGTCCTCGAGACATGGTCCCTACTCTAGCATTTTCACACTAGCAATGGCCTCTCCTGGGCTGAATAAGCCTACAACTGGGCAGATAGGAGCCAAATGATCTCTTTTATAGCAGCCTTGGGACATGGGTGGAGTTTAGGCCAACAGGAGGTAGCCACACCCCCTACATTCAACAGAAAAAAAAGGGAAATTTTGGCAGCACATCTATGACTCTGATTACACTGCAGGTTGCACACTGCTTGTGGATTAAGTACAGACAAAAAACAGATGGTGCAACAGCAACCCACAGGTGTAAGGGCTTACCGTATATACTCCTCCCAGCGTACACACGGCAAACACCTACTCTGTAGATATAAAAAATTTAAATATAATTTTTTTTTTTAGAAAAGTGAGGATCTTAGCAAACTATTTGATCAAACAGAGTGTACCATGTCGCCACATTAAGGTGTCCTCAGCCCAGGAGAGGCCATTGTGTGAAAGCTAGTGTGAAAATGCTAGAGTAGGAACCATGTCTCGAGGACGCCTTAACATGGTGACATGGAAAATAGTTTGCTAAGATCCTCACTTTTCTAAAAAAAATTTATATTTTAAGTTTTAATATCTATAGAGTAGGTGTTTGCCGTGTGTACGCTGGGAGGAGTATATATGGTAAGCCCTTACACCTGTGGGTTGCTGTTGCACCTTTTGTTTTTTGACTGCCATCAGATGTGTCTGGCAGTGGCTTCTTCTTTTGTTTCCATTAAGAAAATATGAACACTTGGCTAAACTGAGCACACACATGTACATACATATAGCGTTCTTATCTGTTCCCTCAATCTTGCATGTTATGGATACTTAGGCTGCCATATGATGCTTTACCCACATATATGAAGAATTGAAAGGCACACATAGGTTCAGTGTAACTCCTGCAGTCTATGGGCACTAAGTATATGGGCGCCAAAGTCACAAATTTAAGGATGCACTCTGACATCGGATAAAAAAAAAATCTGCAGAAGCATAGAGCATTGTTTGCCTGGCACCCCAGTTCTGAAATCCCCATAAATCCATTTGTTTTGTGGGTCTGCAATCATCTCCCTGACTATGTCCTGTCAATATTTTCTGGTTAAACAGTAGCTTAAAATTACAATTTCCAGAACACATTGCTCACTAAGCTTCTCATCACAGACTTCATGTCCTGCCCATTCCTGCTGTATTCATTCCCTGTCTGCTTCTTTGCATGTGGCATTGTTCAGCATAAGGTAGCATGCTGTAATCACACCTCATTATTCCCTAATGTTTCTATATATGTGGTGTACCCCTGGAGGTGTTATACTGGAGGGACGGACGGTCACTTGCTAGGTGTTGTAGTGTGACACCACTCCGGTGGTGGATGGCCGAGATACAGCCGGACCTTAATAGGTTGTCACGTTACGCCAGTGCCCGGGGGGCACACAGGTGTTATGGCATGCCTGCTTTTAGTGTGTAAGCAGGGCCGTATTTACCACTAGGCACCTGTGGTCTGGTGCCTAGGGCAGCACCTTGCAGGGGGGCAGCACCAGGGAACAGGGGAAGGAAAAAGGTTTTTTTTTTGTTTTTTTTTGTCTCCCACCTCTTGTTAAGACTTGCCAGTAAATCTGGTGTCTTTTCCAGGGGGGGGGGTATGGTGGTATTGGTCAGGTCTGGTGAGGCCAATCGGTGTGTGAAGATGGGGCATCTTCAGGTTTAGTGCCCAGGGCAGCAGCGGTTATTAATACGGCCCTGTGTGTAAGGCCGGTTGTACCCTTTTCCCCTGTGGTCACTGTCCTGCCGGGTTGCTACCAGGTCCCTTGGGATAGTGTCACAGATAATGTAGTCACAGGTGGCCAGAGCGGTATAATGACCCTCCCAGATAGTAGGACCCACCACCCACAGTAAGCGAAAGTGTCCCAAGGTTGCGGTGTGTATGCTGTGTAGGTGGTGATGAATGACCACAGACTCTTGGAGTAAGTTTGAGTTAGTTTACTACTTGTAAATGTGCAACAGGTAATACAGATGGGCTCTGACATACACTTGACAAAGTTCCAATAAAGACTTGAACATAGGACGACCAGATCTGTATGAAAAGTGCAGTGTAGGAGATAGTGGTGTTGGTAGAGTTGCGTTGAGGTAGAGTAGCAGAGAGGAGGATGCCGTGAGAGTCTCAACCCATGGAGTAATGTGCTCTACCGGGATGTTGGAGGATGAGGTAGAATACTTAGAAGAATGATAAGAATAAGAAGAACACCTGTGCCTGTGTATTGACCTTGACTTCAGTCTTCACACCACCTTATGCCCACTAGCGTTAGCCGAATCGTACTAATGGGTGACACAGGCCCCAGGCCTTGTTACCTGGGTTGAGCGGAATGCTTAGGGGTCCCTGCTGACACCCACGCTGCGAGACAGAGTTCATAGGCTACTGCATCATTGCTCTGTCCGGACCAGTTCCTGGCTCTGTGGCCCTATAGTGGATACTGTCCTGCTCTGTGATTTCTCCTTGTCCACGGCATGGGTTGAGTTTATCTTTTGGCTAGTCCTTTCTTGAGAGGCTTAACACTGCATAGTGCTTAGTGTAGGTACTTGTGAGAAGGTTGGTAACAGCGTACTGTCTTGCGTCCTACCCATGTGGGGTACTAAGACTTCCTGTCTTCCTGTCTCCTGTGTGACTCACTTCCTCTACAGCTTCTATGGTGCGCTGTGATTTGGTGAAAAGAGTGCAATAGAAGAACAAAGAGGAGAGGGGATAGGAAAGAAGAAAGCAGAAATCCTACTGGTCTACAGATTCTGGTAACACATGAACACAAAAACCCTTTGCGATTCTTCAGCTGTGCAGCTTCCATGTACTAATACATAATACAGCAACATCTAGTGGCCAATTCTAAATGATAATTTCATCATGATAAGACCACAAAAAGTACAGACACCACATATACAGTATATGACATATGGTGATGTAAGCTTAGGGGCTGGTCAGAGGTGATGACATAATTTAGGGGGTGGGATCTGAGCTCAGAGAGAAGATTCAGCCAAACCTCCTGAGGCAGCAAAGGATAATGTATTGTCTTTGAAGTGAGGGGGAATTGGGGAGCTGGAGACAATACTCTTAGTATATGAAAGGACTGCACAACTTCCTGTCAGGGGTTACAGGTGCAAAACCTGCTGAATCCAGGACTATAAGTGATAACACTATATTAGTAAGTTATATGTTTTGCGGTGATAGGAAATTGCACTTACAGTAAATAAAACTAATAGCAGAATATCTCTTTAAGATGCTCTTGTTTTTTCTATTTAGATGAGTAAGAAAATGTAATCAGATAAAAATGTTTGTTTAAAAAAATAAAAAACAAAGGCACATTCTTTAATGTTTCATTTAGTTCTATTTTACAAAAAAAAATATTAAACAATAAAATTAATTACTGCAATAAAATAATGAATAGAAATATTAAAGTGGATTTATTAGTAGGAATCTGGATGATGTTTCAGTCCTGTTTGAATAACACAGAAATACACTGCAAATGTAGAAAACCTGGATGAAATCCCGACTGACCTAATAGGGTCCGTTGGGCGCCATTTGGCCCTGATGCAGAATTGAGCCTTATGTTATAAACATACCCCACGAGGAAGATGTGAACGACGCCTGAGAAATCTTGTCACATCCATTTCTATAGACATTAATGAAGACTGTCACAAAGTTCCATATTTTTTGGTAAGTACAAATGAATAATAAAAAATAATTGGATAATAATCATATAATACAAATGACAAATAACTATAATGTGTTGAAAGCAAATTACTACACAAGAAATTAAATAATAAAAAATAAACGTAAAAATAAAAAAAACAATTGTAACAAAATAATAAGTTTTGAGTGCAGAAAACTGTTCATAAAATCAAAGCTCCACATATGAATTCCAATTGTAGGTGACCCGCACCCCACTTCAATGTTTTCCTATGGGAAATAACGCTGCACGCCGCTTTGGTAAAGTAAGACAGAAAAAAATAGATATATAGCAATAATAAAATGGGAAAAAAACTAAAGTTTCTGAGCCCTTGTACAATGTGTTTACATTTTTGTTAGTAGTCTGTAACCATAGTGTCACTGTTCCTGGTCTCCGCACAGCATACTCACCTCTTCCTCTTTCCACACACTGCAGTTAATGGCTTCATACCCACTGTGTTGCTGGGTCCTAGTGAGAATGCATGATGACTTAGATTTTAAGAGCCAATAAGCTGACTCCAAGCGTACTCCACCTGCCCTGACCTGTGCCTTTGACCTGATTCCAAGTGTACTCCACCTGCTGTAACCTGTGCCTATGACCTGACTCCGAGTGTACTCCTCCTAGCGTAACCTGTGCCTATGACCTGACTCTGAGTGTACTCCTCCTAGCGTAACCTGTGCCTATGACCTGACTCCGAGTGTACTCCACCTGCCCTGACCTGTGATTATGACCTGTGTGGTACACTACTACTCGACCAGTGGCGTGCTGTGATGTTACTAGTGACGCCACTTCTATGGTGGTTGGTTGGTGTAGTTGTACAGCTCAGTTAGTGATGGTAGTGTTGTGATGCCAGTGCTAGTCCAGCACACAGGTGTGATGTTGGCACCTGCTTTTTGTTGTGGCTGGCTGTACTCCCCAAAATGGTTGGTGACCTGCCGATTTGGGATGGGTTCCTTGGGCTCTTGTCATGGTAGTCCTGAGTGGCAATCGACCCACCCGGACTATCGGTACTGCCACCCACAGAAAGGGAAAAAAATGACCCAAGGTGTGCAGCAAATGTGTATAGGTGCAATGGAAGAGATGACTGAGTCACAGTGATAAAAAAAGAACAGCTTTACTGTGCAGTCTCTGAATAATACAGAACACTTTGGCAGCAAATAGATAATCTTTGTCCAGGTAATAGTGCTTCACATGATCTGTGCTGCGAAGATACTTAAAGGGTTGAATATAGTAGAGATAGTTATTGCGGTGCTTGTAGAGCTTTAGAGTAGAGTAGAGTGAAGCAGCGTAGAGGAGAGGAGTTTGTCAAGGGAGTCCAAACCCAATGTAGTACTGTGCTCTGCCGGAACTTTAGAGAAATACTTCAGACTTGAGAGTGAGAAATTTACTTGTACCCATGTTTAGGCCAATGTGTGACCACCTTCTTCCCTACAGTGTCGAGTTACCTGTCCCATTAGGGTGATACAAGCCCCAGCCATGGTTACCTGGGTGAAGCTAAGTGTCCGAGGGTGTCTCGGTATCACCTGCACTGTGAAATTGGATACGTAGACCTTCTGGTAACTTTGTCCTATCCAGGCTAGTTCCTCTGTATATCAGGATACTGCCCTGCACTTTGTAGAGTGGTTCTCAGTGTGGGCTGGGTTTATCCCCAACTTTCTTCCTATTGTAGTGTCTAGCACTGCAAAGTGGATAGAGTGGATAGACTGGAGAAACTGAGTGTCTCTGGTTGCTTCATACACGTGTCTAGGTTAGACTGTCCCGGACAATGGTCCTGGCAGAACCAAGCCCTGGCTTGGCTACAGCAGGGACGTCTGCTCTGTGTGTCCTTCTCCCACAAGAATCTAAGTAAAACTGACACTACAATTCCTCCCAAACAGTGACTACTTTCTACAGGGATGTGTAAGACTGTAAGTGGTGGAAAGGAATGTGTGCAATGAGAAAAGAAGAGTGATAGGTTAGAAAGAAAGAGTATCTCCTATAGGCCAGAAACACAGAAACCCTTAACCCATTATAAACTACAGCTGTGCAATACCTAGACATATACAATACTGACATCTAGTGGTTAAACAACAAAAGTAGTTCATCACCACTTAACCTGGATACGAAGATTTTGTGAACGGTGCGAATAAGAAACACAAAAGAACCACAATGGTGGGACACCACCCCTGACCCCAAGTGTACTGTGACTATAACCTGACTCTAAGTGTGCTCCGCCTGCCCTGACCCATGAGTATAACTTGACTCTGAGTGTGCTCCACCTGCTCTGACCCTTGACTTTGTTCTGCTTGTCCTTACTTGTTATCTGTCTAATGTATCTCCACAAACTCTGCCAGCCCTGACCTACTGCATGAACGACTTGGTTTCTATTATATCTCCTGTACTGTGCTATATCCTTGTCACCAGCCACCAGGGATGACCACTCTAAGAGTAGCCACCTGGGAGATCCCTACTGCAAATGTCCTCACTCCTTTGTGGGTTCTAGGGGTGAAGAATCAGGGACCTGTTACATAGGTTGGCCTGTTACACCTGGACATACATAGGTCTGCATAAGAACTGTGTACATTAAATTGGAGCCATTACATTTATTAGGGGATTATAACTGATGCAACTAATACTTTTATGCTTTCTCTCTGAATTATGAAGCGGTTTAAGATCGTAGCAGTAAAGTCACACTGAAGTGTTTTTTGAGGTGACTGGAAGGTAACGCCATCGGATTGTGGGGAAATCTTTTAAGGATCTGTGAATGACAGGGTTACAGTAGACGGCCCACGCCTTGGTTACATCACTTACAAAAGCAGCCATTGTCTCAGGACAATGAGAGAGAATATTACAGCGTATAATTAAGGTGCCAAATATGACCTCTAGGGGGGTGAAAAAATGCTTTAAATGTTCTTCTTAATAGTATCTGTCAGATATACAGTATGAAGAAGCACAGTAAGTACCCTCTGACCTCTAGCTCCCACACAAAATACACTTAAAGTGGTGGTGTCATGAAGGAAACTAGGTCTATACTGTAAAATAAAACAAGCATTTTTTAAAATGTATCGTTTAACACACATGGGGGGGGGGGGATCTATAAAGACTGGCGTACACGTACACCGTTCTTAAATTAGGCCCTGCCCTCTTTTCCCCGGCCAAATTCACAAAGAAGCACAGGCCTCTTTGTGTATATAGCCGGCCGGGCACTTGTACGTGCGCCCAGCGTACCAAATCTACACCTGCTTCCAGCTTTTCCCCGCCTTGCCGTACCGACCATTGGGCAAGCAGGGCATACAGCAGGTGTACGCCAGGGAGAAGGGGCGGGATCTTCATAAATGTTCCCCATATCTAGTGTCCTAGCACAGGGTGCTGTTCTATTGCACCTGAGTAAGTAATTTCATCAGTTTCACACAAGTGGGACATTGTGTAACTGTACTATTGTGTTTTCCCCACTAGGTGTCGCTACTTGTATTTTCTATGTATATTGTGTATGTAAAGAGCTAGCTTAGGGTTCCAAAGGGTTAAGTATTTTATGTCACATGTTATGTATTGTCCATTCACAGGTTTAGGTGCCTTTCCCTCTTATTCTGTCCTATCCTCACTTTGTCCACGCACACACAGCCCCCACCGCTCACACGAGGGTTTAGTTAGCCCCTGTAGAAGGAGTTAGTTCTTGGTGGGAGGAAGTAGTCAGTCTTAGCCTAGTTCTCAGTGTGAGAGGAAGCAAACAGACGAGTCTCTGCTGAAGTTAAGCCAGGGCCTGGCTTTGGCCAGGTCCCCTGTCAGGGACACAGGACAGAAACCTAAGACTTTTTTTCTTATGCAAGCAGCCACCTAACTATGCAGTGTTAAGTCTCAAAAAGGGGAGAAAAGCCAAACAGGGAACACCCTGCCCATGCCAGGAATCTCTTTAAAATGTGCGGGGCAGTTACCTCAGTGGCTATAGGAACTGACCCCAGTGGGACAAAGCTATGGAATCTCTAAATATCCCACTGTGCAGTGCAGGACAACCGGGAAGTCTTGGGAGTCTGCTTTACCCAGACAACAAAGCACTGGGGCTCGTATTACCCACTTAGGATGGGTAGCTTGCAACTACGGGGCATAAGGCGGTCAGGACTCATCCATGAGCCCGAGTATTCTCTTTCACTTCTACTACTAGCACACTACTACTTTGGGCAGGGCCCCTCTGGCAACTCCTCTCCTCTCTCTCACAACTGCAAAGCACCTCTCTATTAAAAGCACCGGTGTTCTACCTCAACTTACAGCACCTAAGTATTCTGCAAGATTGTATTCACTGTACTGTATTGGACTGCAATGTCACCATGTGTACTGTTTTTGGTTTGCACTACTTCGGTTCAAAGTAAAAGTAATTTATTTTTTCCAACGCACTAGACTCTGGCTTACTCTTTGCACACCTACACACACCTGTACACTTTGTTTAATCTCTTTTTTGTGCTGGTAAGGCACCAATTATCTGGGGTGGGTCCAACAACTCTCTAGGCTACTGTGACAAGTGCCCAAGTGACCCTAGTCCCACTCAGCTATAACACCACCGCACCAGCTGACCCGGCAGGGATCACCACTAATCCCCAGCTCCTAACTGCACATAGACTCATGCCCTTGATTAGGGTCGGCCATGCATCCACAAGGTTGGGTCACTCATTTTCAGTTCAATCGTCACATGATCTGTCCCATTAGTACTGACAGTTGTTTTTCAATTCACATGCAAGCAAGGGATATTGTGGAAAAGCATCTGCACTGCTCAGTTCAGAGACGAACCCAGGAAGTGTCTAGATCCATGGGGAAGAAAAATGGTACTGTGATATTAGCTACATTACTAAAAACAGCACATTTTTTCTCCTTTACACATCTGATTATACATTCTCTGCTTCGTGACACCCCCCCTTTAAGAGTCCAAAATTAAGACGGTAGATGGCGGGAAAGATGTAGGAGCAGTTAGAAGGAGGAAGAGGTTATAAAGGGGAGGGGTAGCCATGTGTAGCCAGTTGACAGTGTTGAGCAGAAGTGTCCGTCTGCTCGCCCTAATATAGTTCTAAGGTGAGTAGAGTTAAACAGTGCGGTGAGATGGTTCATTACTTTGGTTGATTACTTGTTGCAGTGGCTGAAATGGGAGGGGGTTTTCAAGGAGGTTGCAATGGGAGATTGTTGATAGAGGAGGAAAATTGTTCCTTCTCCCTCTTTGCAGCTGTCCCAAGTGGTCTTGGGACTGGGGTGGTATTATACATTGCATGTTATATTGCATTTATGGCATACACTGAGCTGAAACAGTAGTGTAAAGGCTAATATTTGCATTTCTGTGTAGGGATGAGTGATCCCTGGGTCACATGATACAGAGTAATTCTTTAGAACAGCTGTGGAAAGAGTCCCTAATCCAAGCCCTTAGCACAGAAAGGGTGGACCCAAACCAGTCTGGCCTGGCTTTAGCCAGAGCAACACCTGCTATGTATTTTTGTGCAAGGTATACATACACCTCAACCTACAAGGGACTAACCCTAGGTATGAGCCTGTCCTCAACCTCTTTGGAGCTGATGTGGCGAAGAAATGAGAATCCTAAACAGAACACTGCTCTTCCTATTATTCATTATTTATATATATATATATATATATATATATATATATATATATATATAAATTGTCCCCAGGTGATGTCATTACTGGTGGTGCTGTCAGCTCAGCCGATGGTGTTACCATAGTGACGCCAGCCAGTGCTAGTCCAGCACACAGGTGTGATGTTAGTACCTGCTTTGTTTCTGTGGCTGGCTGTATTCCCCAATGGTCGGTAACATGCAGGGATGTAGTGGCTCTTGTCACAGTAGTTCTGAGGGCTGACTGACCCACCCAGACTATCGGTAGTGCCACCCACAGTCAAGGGAAAATTAACCCAAGGTGTGCGGTTTGCGTGTGTGGGTGCTGGTGCAGACAGAATCTGACAGAGTCCCAGTGATGTAAAAATATAACAGCTTTACCGTCGTTATTTGATTTTATTTTTTTTCCAGAAATTAATAGTACAGGCGATTTTAAGAAACTTTGTAATTTGGTTTATTGGGCAAATCTGCCATTATCTGCATTCAAAAAGCCTTTCCCCAGCCCCCCCCCCTCCTCTCTCTCATTCACTGCTCATTATCAGGAAATCTGGACTCTTTTACATCAGTCGAGCCCTCTGTAACCTATGGAGAGGGGAGGGGGGAGGAGGGAGGAGGGAGATTAGTCGCCAGCAGAGAGCAGAAAACAAAGGATTACACAGTAGGAGCTGTGTTAAAGCCGGTATTCAGAGGTCAGAGAGGTCAGTGCTGACTTCAGAGGAGATAGCCCAGTGATGTAGCTGTAGATTAGCTCTTTGTTGTCCTGTTTTGGTGCCTCATCTACCTCCACCCCTCCCTTCTCCATAGACAACCATGAAGACAGGGGGGGGGGGGGGAGGGCTTCAAACTGCTTTTTCATAATAAAATTTTTTCGGCTAATAAACCCAATTACAAAGTTTTCTAAAATCACCTGTACTATTTATTTCTGCAAAAAAAAAATTAATGACAGTGACACATTAAGTTCTTCAGTATAACAATACACTTTCACTACATAGATCTTTGACACAGACTCTTACTGCTTAAACTCATTGTGCTTAAGAAGGTGCTTGAGAAGTCGAATTGAAGAGAGGTAGTTGTACCGGTGCTTGAAGAGTAGAGGAGAGGAGTTTGTCAGAGGAGCCTCAACCCAATGTAGCTGTGTACTCTGCTGGAACTTGAAGATATATTTTATAGTGAGAAGTTTACTTGTAGTTGTGTTTAGACCTTGGTCTGTCCACCATCTGCCCTACAGTGTCGAGCTACCCATCCTGTCAGGGTACTACAAGCTCCAGCCGTGGTTATCTGGGTGTAGCTAAGTGTCCAGGGGTGTCCTAGGATACGCAGACCTTCTTTACAGTAGCTTTGTCCTATCCAGGCTAGATCCTCTTGTGCTCAGGATACTGCCCAGCTCCTTGAAGACGTGTTCTCGGTGTGGGTTAGGGTGTTCCTTGATTCCTTTCCCTTTTGAGTGCCTAGCACTGCATACTGAATGAAGTGGTAGTAGTAAAATAACTGGTTGTCTCTAGCTGCATCTGTACACACTGGTGTCTAGACTAGACTGCCTGTGTCCCTGTCAGGGGTCCTGGCATCAGCCAGGCCCTGGCTTAACTAGGAACAGCTGTTTCTGTGTCTTCCCTCTCTAAGAATCTGGTTAAGATTTACTGTGCACTTCCTCCACCATGTAACTCCTCCTACAGGGGCGGTGTGGTGGAGATGTGGTGGAGTGTGTGCATAAGAAAGAAGAGAAAAGATTGGTTAGAAGTAAAGCGCACCTCCTATTGGTCAAGAATAACACATGGTGCTCATAAAACCTTAACCCATTACTGACTTCAGCTGTGCAACACATAGACATATAAAATACTGACACCTAGTGGCGATACTGTAAAATACCTCATCACTACTTTTAAACCTGAAAGAAGAAGCTTTTTGAGAGGTACACAGGAAAGAGAAAAATACCTGTGGTGGGACAAATATATATATATTGTAACAGACAATGTGGAGAGGTTGTAGATGGAGTCTATATTTCCCCAAGTTTTATCACAATGTATGCAATAGGTCTGGTGTAAAGCCTGGTAATGGGTGCTGATGTCCAGGCCACAGATAGACAGTCCTGGTCTTAGACCTCTGAGACAGAGTAATCAGGACTCAGGTGTGGTGGCCTATAAAAGTCTGCTAGGTGCTCAGATCTCTCTCTCTCTCTCTCCCTGGGGAAAAGAGCTAAGGCCAAGTGTCTGTGAGAGCCCTGCTCTAAAACTGCATCAGGTTGTATGGACTGTGCTATATTGTGTTTTGTTGGTGCCAGGTACTAGGCCTGCACTGGGTTAGCCAGGAGCATTTATGTTCAGTTAGTGCCAGACAGGCATAGGGTTTTATTTTGCTGTTTTATTTTGTTTTACTACGACCTGAGAAATAAAACTGGCTGCGGTCAGTCCACACCAAGGTTTGGTATAACTGACCGCAGCCAGTTTTATTTCTCAGGTTGTAGTAAAACAAAATAAAACAGCAAAATAAAACCCTATGCCTGTCCGGCTCTAACTAAACATAAATGCTCCTGGCTAACCCAGTGCAGGCCTAGTACCTGGCACCAACAAAACACAATATAGCACAGTCCATACAACCTGATGCAGTTTAAGAGCAGGGCTCTCACAGACACTTGGCCTTAGCTCTTTTCCCCAGGGAGAGAGAGAGATCTGAGCACCTAGCAGACTTTTATAACGCCACCACACCTGAGTCCTGATTACTCTGTCTCAGAGGTCTAAGACCAGGACTGTCTATCTGTGGCCTGGACATCAGCACCCATTACCAGGCTTTACACCAGACCTATTGCATACATTTTGATAAAACTTGGGGAAATACAGACTCCATCTACAACCTCTCCACATTGTCTGTTACATTATATATATATATATATATATATATATATATATATATATATATATATATATATATATATATATATATATTTATTCCTGTAACCCTTTCCTGCACTTGGGTAATGTGATCTAATGACGATCAGCAAAAAATAACATGGTGTATGTGCTTTCTATGCAATATCCATCTCAGCCAGCAGACCTTCCATCATGATGAAGCTACATGGGCTGTGGAGTGCCCGACTGATTAAGAAGGGCGCAGGCGGACTGCATGTGCCATTCTCCATATTCTGTAGGCTGTAAGGTTATTGCCGCCAGGAATGGGTTAAAAGTTCTAACTAATGTTTTCCTCTCTCCTCCCCTCCCTCCTTTTCTCACCATTGTTGTGGTATCCAATCTTGGGCCTTGGCGGTCTTTTTAGCCTATGGGAAGCTGCACTGGGAAAGAGGAGGGTACCTGTATATATAGGGCTGTTCCCGGGTCCGCTGCACTGCACCACTTAGCGATTTTTGAAGTGGTTCGTCCATGGCTGCGGCTGATGAGTTCTTAATGGCCGCACTGCAGGCGCGTGCCGCTACGGAGGGTGAGGGCTGGCTCAGCAGGTTCCTGACTGGGATCAGCCCCCCTCCGGTATCCCTTCCACCTCCGCTCCCCGAGACTGGTCGGCGCTCTGCGAGGCGCACACGTGCTCCCGACCGGCTTAGCCCCAGGCTGTCTCTTCCGGCTTCCGGTTCGGCGCGTGGTAGGTCCTGCCGTGCCGGCGCTGCTGTACACTCTGCATCTGCTCTCCCTTCGCCTCAGGTTAGCTCCCGCTCCCCCTCCCGTCGGTGGCGTTCTCCTTCCCCCGCCCGCTCTTCGGCGGCTACTGCCGCCAGTGCTGCTCTGGGTCCTCAGCTCTCCCTACCTGCGCTGTCCTCCACCCCCCCCCGGAGTGCCGGCAGTCTATTAACCCCTCCTATCCCGGCGGTGCGGTCCAGGCGGCTGCACAGTATTCCCCTGCTAGTGATTTCTTTTCTGGCCGGGTTGTAGCTTCTCCCTGGCTCAGGATGGGAGGAACGTCCAGTATATCCTCTGATGATGCCCCCATCCCCTCTGAGCAGCCGGTCATTAATAGTCAACCAGAGGCTGCCCCGGTTAGCACCCCGGCAGTTTGTGGAATGGCTGTTTCTGCCCAAGCCCAGCCTCCCCTTAGTGTAATTGCGTTGCCGTCAGTTGCCCCTCTCACTGCCAGCGGGGCTGCTGCCCCTGAGCCTGCCGGTTGCAGCCTAGCCCCCCCATGCTGGGGCCCTGCTACCAGTCCCACTTGCCAGAGCAGAGTCCCGTAGGAGTGTTTCCAGCCGACGCAGATCTCGCTCCTCCTCAGCCTCTCAGAGCCTGCGGCGTTACCACCACCGCAGGTCGTCTGGTTACCATTATCGCACCTCAAGACGACAATCCAGGGTCTCCGAAAGCCGTAGACGTTCCAGGTCCTCCCGTTGGCGGTCACCGTCGACTTCTGACTGTTCAACTAGCGCCTCGGAGGTCGCTGGTCGGAGCCCGAGGGGTCACCGTAGACGGCGGGAATATTCTCTTTCATCTAGGAGGTCATCCCAGCCTGCTGTTGTTCCTGCGACCATTCCCGTTTCTGACCCGGCGGGACCGACTGTTCCTCCGCCTGTTCCGTTGTCCGACCCGGTTGCATCGGGGAGTGGTGAGTTTAATTTCATGGGAGCCTGGGGTGCGGGTGAGTCGGGTAACAGTGAAGTTTTATCTGCTTTACAGTCCATTTTATGTAAGCTTTCCCCACCCGCCGTGAGCGTGGTCCCGGCTGCTTCTACGGTTTCTAAGCCTCCCCCACCTAGGGCTGGTATCTACAAGGAGGCCTTCTTCTGTGGTATCAGCCCTTTGGGTGCGCATCTGGATGCGGAAACTAGGGAGAAGATATGGGCGAATCAATATGTGGACATTTGGTCCCTTATTTCAGCCGACCAATTTACGGTGGATAAGGAACGGCGCACTTTCACTGATAACAATAGAGCCACTGAGTTTAGAAAGCCCCGAGTGGCTAGGACCATGAATAATTGGATTCAGGCTTTCTCGGTTTTAGGTTGTGTCATGGGTCAGAAGCACCCAGAACGATGCACGGAATTGTTTGTATATTTTGACAGCATTTACAGTGCATACAAATCACATGGGGGGTCCGCCTGGTGGCGGTACGATGAGGACTTCCGTCGGCGCCTGGCGTTGCAGCCGGAGATCGTCTGGGGCGTCAGGGCCACTGATGTTTGGCTCCGCCTCATGATGGCACCGAAAGTTCAGCCCTTTCCAGCCGCGGCCACTGGTCCCGGAGGAGTTTCCGCTTCAGGATCGGTGGCCGTGCGCAGACCAGGTTCCTGTTGGCTCTTTAATGAGGGCAGTTGCCGTTTCGCAGGATTGTGCAAGTACAAGCATGAGTGTTCCTCATGTGGTGGAGCCCATACTGCCTTGCGATGTCCCAGGCCCTCGGTGCGACAGATTAATAGAACAGCGCCTTCCGAGGTCAAGGACGCCGGTGAGCGTACTCGCGATGCGCCCTTGGCTAGACAGCTACCCCAATAGTTCGGATGCCTCTGTTTTGTTAGATGGTTTTCAGTTTGGTTTCTTTATCCTGTTTAATTATTCTAGTTTACCCCAGTTTTCTGATAATTTAAAGTCAGCTCGTGAGCATTCGGCAGTTACAGGTATGAAAATTGCCAAGGAAGTTGCGCTTGGCAGGGTCGCTGGCCCCTTTGATGCCCCCCCTTTTTATAACCTGCGGATCTCTCCTTTGGGGGTCGTTCCAAAAAAGGAGCCAGGTAAATTCAGACTCATTCCTCATCTGTCCTATCCTAGAGGTTCGTCTGTCAATGACGGCATTTCAGCGGATGATGCATCAGTCTCTTATGTATCTTTTGACAAGGCTGTCATGTTAGTTAGGAGGGAGGGTAGAGGGGCTCTCTTGGCGAAATCTGATGTGGAATCTGCCTTTCGACTGCTACCAGTTCACCCTCCTGCTACCATTGTCATCACTTGCTTGGATTTCGGTGGGAAGGCAGATTTTACTACGACATGTGCTTGCCTATGGGATGTTCCATTTCATGCCACTTCTTTGAACTTTTCAGCTCCTTTTTGGAGTGGGTGTGCGTTATGAAACTGGCTCCGGTTCAATTATACATTACCTGGACGACTTCTTTTTTGTAGGTTCCCCACATGATTCTTCTTGTCAGTTCCTGTTGTCTACATTTCAGTTTTTTATGAAACGTTTTGGGGTCCCTTTATCGCTGGAGAAGACGGAGGGCCCTGCCACGGTTCTTACCTTTTTGGGTATTGAGATTGACACTGTGGCCATGGTTTTCCGCCTTCCTCAGGACAAATTGGCGAAATTGGAGGATTTGATTGATGGGTTTTTGGTCGTGTCTAAGGTTACCCTTAAGCAGATGCAGTCTTTGCTGGGCCTGCTTGTTTTTGCATGCCGAATTATGCCGATGGGGCGTATTTTCTGCAGGCGGCTGTCTTTGGCTACCAGGGGTATTCGCCTCCCTGAGCACCACATACGCATCACCGGCATTTTAAATGCTGACCTCAGAGTCTGGAAGGATTTCCTTGGCTCATACAACGGTCGCACCTGCTTAATGGGTACTAGAGTGACCAATGATGGATTGGCCCTTTTCTACTGATGCGGCAGGTTCTGCCGGTTTTGGGGCGGTCTTAAGTGATGATTGGTGTGCGGAAGCATGGCCGGTGGAGTGGAGGGAGTTGGGTTTATGCAAGAACCTCACCTTGTTGGAGCTTTTCCCCATCGTGGTGGCTGTGGAAATCTGGGGCCCTCGCCTCGCCAATAAACATATTTGTTTCTGGTCAGACAATTTGGGGGTTGTTCGATGTATTAATAACTTGTCTTCCTCCTCTCCTCTGGTCATTAGTCTTCTAAGGCATTTGGTTTTGCGCTGTTTGGACTATAATATTTACTTCCGGTCTCGTCATGCACCGGGCGTTCAGAATTCCATTGCTGATGCGTTGTCCCGTTTTAATTGGCAGGATTTTAGAGCGCTCCTGCCTGGAGCCAAGGAGGTGGGCTGTCCCTGCCCGGAGCAGCTATGGATTCTAGTGGACCTCGGATGATGGAGATGATCGCTACTTCAGTGACGCCTGCGACCTGGAGATTGCATGGTAAGGCGTGGGAGGAGTGGTGCTCGTTGGTCCGGGGTCGAGATGCAGCAGGTGACGAGTCTGTAAGGTTGGAGGTTACTGTTCAATTTGTATTGGCTCTCAGGGCATCTGGGGCGTCTGGCTTTGTAGCGCAGCGTAAGCTTTCCGGGGTGTCATTTTATTTTAAGCTTTTGGGTTGGGGGGATGTTACCAGGGCTTTCCTGATTAGGCAAGCCTTGAAGGGATGGAAAAAGGAGAAAGTGAAGGTTGATCAGCGGCGCCCAGTTTCTTATCAGTTACTGGTTCGCATGATTCAATTTTGCCCGGCGGCTTGCAGTTCTCCCTATGAGAGTGCTCTGTTTGCCGTGGCCTTCGGTCTTGCCTTTTTTGGCGCGCTACGGATTAGGGAGCTTTTACCTCCTTCTAAGTTGAAGCCGGGGGGTTTGCGGAACGAGGATGTCGTTGTTGGGAAAGGGTCGGTGCGGATTAGAATTAGTCGGTCGAAAACGGATCAATATGGTCGGGGTGCGTGGTTGCCGCTATGGTCGGTTGATGGCGCAGTTTGCCCAGTGCGCCTGATCGATGATTATGTAAAAATTAGAGTCAGTTCCGACCGGTTTTTGGTTCATCAGGATGGCACGCCGCTTACGATTTTTCAATTCAGAAATATGTTGCGCAAATTGCTATTGGCGTTGGGTTTGTCTTCGAAGGAGTATGGTACGCACTCCTTCCGCATCGGGGCAGCGACGGAGGCGTCGAGGGCAGGTTTGCCCGAGTCAGCGGTAATGCGGATAGGTCGTTGGCGCTCGGCGTGCTATGCTCGCTATGTCATGCCGGATTTGCTGCTGTGAATTGATGTCTGTTTTTCTTTCAGATGTGGTGCCCCCGACCGTGTGGATATTAGGTCACTCTTATAACTTCCGGGCTGGACAGCGTGCTGAGATTCGTCCTGGTGGCAGGAGTCTGGGTTTTCGTCACATTGAAGTTTTCTGGAGAGGCATCCGGGGGCTGCGTTGGCCTCAGGTTCTTTCGGAGGTCATGTCTATTGCCGGGGTTACTTCCGGCCCTGTTATTTTGGTGGTGCATGCGGGTGGGAACGACCTCTGTCACGCAAAGATCAATGAGTTTATGGAGCTTATGCGTGCCGACATTTTAAGGTTTGGTCCGTTGTTTTCGGAATTTGTTTTGGTGTGGTCAGAGGTCGTTCCTCGAGTGGTGGGGCAGTACGCCAGGGATCCCCTGGCGATTGAGCGTTCCAGGCAGACGCTCAATGCGAGAATGTCACGTTTTGTACGGTCCCGTTCTGGGGTTGTTGTCCGACATCGCCAATTGAAGGGTGATAATCGGGGTTTGATGTCATCGGATGGCGTACACCTGAGTGAAATTGGGCATGATATTTTCCTATCGGGCTTGCAGGACGGGATCGAGCAAGCCCTCTTCCTGTTGGGTGTAGGTCGTAGCCCTGTGTACGGGTCACAGGGCTCCTTCTTGGCCTGAATATTCTGATTGATGGTTGGGAGCAGCCAGACATGTACGGCGGGAGTCCGCCGGTGGCATACCACGGCTGCTAGTTTGGTTTGAGTTGGCACTGGAGAGTGCCGGTTTACGAAGAATGTTAAGAAAGTTAATAAAAGCTGTGGCCGATCTCCACCCAGCAAAGGAAGAAGTTGTCTTGTGTTTTTATTCCTGGCAGTGGTGGGTATATGGGAATGTTTGTTATGGAGGTCAATGCAGTCTGTGGCGTGCCCGACTGATTAAGAAGGGCGCAGGCGGACTGCATGTGCCATTCTCCATATTCTGTAGGCTGTATGCTTATTGCCGCCAGGAATGGGTTAAAAGTTCTAACTAATGTTTTCCTCTCTCCTCCCCTCCCTCCTTTCCTCATCATTGTTGCGGTATCCAATTTTGGGCCTTGGCGGTCTTTTTAGCCTATGGGAAGCTGCGCTGGGAAAGAGGAGGGTACCTGTATATATAGAGCTGTTCCCGGGTCAGCTGCACTGCACCACTTAGCGATTTTCCCTCCCTCCCTCCCTTGTTATGTTTTTGTTTTAAAAAAAAAGTAAGATGAGAAATGGAGATTTCTTTCACCCTGATTGTTTGTTTGCAGGTTTATGTAAGTCACAGCTTGGCCTGAATATTCTGATTGATGGTTGGGAGCAGCCAGACATGTACGGCGGGAGTCCGCCGGTGGCATACCACGGCTGCTAGTTCGGTTTGAGTTGGCACTGGAGAGTGCCGGTTTACGAAGAATGTTAAGAAAGTTAATAAAAGCTGTAGCCGATCTCCACCCAGCAAAGGAAGAAGTTGTCTTGTGTTTTTATTCCTGGCGGTGGTGGGTATATGGGAATGTTTGTTATGGAGGTCAATGCAGTCTGGTCCATTCAAGTTGTTCACATGGGGAGGGGGGAGGATAGAATGCAGTTTGAAGTCTGAAAGTCACATTAGTGGCAGACCAAAGGTCACAAGACCCATATATGATGAATAAAATGTATGGATGCAGCTGAGCTGAGATTAGATAGATGACACTGCAGGAATAGTGCTGGTGAATGTGCATTATATGGAAGTGCTTCTTTTAAAGGGTATAGCAAAATTGTATTTTTTTAAACTAGACATCCCCTTTAAGGCACATTTCATGGATAAATCCATAAAAAAAATAAGAGGATTTGGGGACAAGCCTAGGATATTAGTGCCTGGGTGCAGTTCTGACCTCTGACCTCGCTATAACTCCTGAATCGAACAGAACTTACTGCAGAATTTTCCTTTTTCCTGCTGCCCTCGCCGCGCCTAATCCCTCCATGACATTTCATTGTCTGTCCTGCCGAGATAATAAGAACAGACTGGAGTTTTTGTATTTTCAGCCCTATATTCAGCATCGGAGCCGCTTGGGGCTTTCACATCACATTTTATTCAGGTTAATATATTTTTTCTGATTTCCCCGGTGAGTAACTTCCATTGGTTTAATTCAATACTTATTGTAGAAGCCTTTTGGATTACCATATAGCGCTGTGCTCCCCCATGAATGGCTATGTAATACTGCATAAGTGGCTGTGTCACATGACCCTCTTCAGCCATTACAAGACGCTACCGAGGAGATAAGAAAGAGAACATTAAATAGACATCACTCGACAAGAGCAGAAATCAGCCATGAGGGATGAATAGCCAACCGTAGACACAACGTACTATAAGACCCAGCAAACCTGCCTGATAACACTGCAGTATGGGACTGAGGATGGATCACTGGGCAGATTTACTTTAAGGATCCTAGAAACACCTAGTGACAACCACTGTGGGATCTGTCTTGGTGGCCATACTGGTTTTCACCAAGCTTTCCCAGACATAGATAGCTAAACCAGCTTTTCTTTAGTTGTAGGACTTATGATCGTGGGACTGGGGTTCTTGTTCTCGATCGATTCATCCTCTGCACCATATCTGTGCAGGTAGTAGTCAGTTATACTAATCTGGCGGATTGGTGCTCTGGGGGTGGTTGCCCCGTCCCCAGTGCCCGATTAGCATAAGGATCTGACTACTTACTGCCAAGGAATGGCGCCGAGGATGAAGGTAAGAGACTTACCTTCCTCCTTAGTGCTCCATGCACCAAAGGGACATCTCAGCAGGTTAGAGTAATTTACCCTGATGAAAGTTTACCTTTAATAAGTTGTCTAGTTTTATAAAAGTACATTTCGGTGCTCTCTTAAGGATCCTCTTCTTTTGGTGTAGAGCAGTTACAAAGAGTGCATTACACAATGCAGTGATATGAATGTGTAATGCTCACTTTCACCTGTTGTGGCGCTGCAGAAGAGTTGAACCATTGCTGTCAGGTTCCCCACAGATCACAGCTGATTGCAGAGGGTCCCAGCTGGTGGATATTTTATAATAACCTCATTGTGTTATAGAAGCAGTGGTGACTGCCCCCTTGAGAATCCTTACAGGCAAGGGCCTGAACCTCTCCTAATGATAAAGGGGGGGCCCCGGAGTAGGGCCCTATGTCTGGATTAGTTGGTTATTCCAAGCCCGCTTCCTTCTTTCTTATATGAGAATTCTGTAGCTTTATGTGAACCTTTCTGCGAATATCATAAACCGCGCTCGCTGAAATGGATAATGAAACGTATCTGTCACAGAGGGAGAAATACGAGGCGGCTGCCAAAACGTCCATTACTCATAATAGTGAAATTAGGCAACAAATTGCTGAGTTTTTCCGTCCTCTATTGTTCTTGTCTCCCCTTTAAGTATTAATGAACTCCATCCCTCGCAGGACTCCGCTGCCAAACGCCTCATTCATCTTCCCCGTGACCATGGGGGGAAATGTATTTTTGTATTTGAAGGGCCGTTTCATGGAAGTTTTCGGAGATTTCTCACAATGTACCGGACAAGTATTTTTATTTATGGCCCCAAGTTCTTCATGCTTTACATGGTGAGAGGATTTATAGGCCGGAATATGAGACCCATTCACAGCACGCCAAAAAATCAAGCCACGCTTAGGTGAAGGGATGGGAGGATGTGATATGAGGTCACGAGATGTTAAAGGGGCTTGCTGTGTCTGTGGCTAAAAAATATATATTTTTACATATCTTATTAAAGGGGTTATATGATATATAAAAAAGGTCTGTTTTCTTCTGAACAGCGCCACATTTGTCTGCAGGTTGTTTCTGGTATAGCACCTAAACTATAATACAAGGAAAAATGTATAACTATTGCAAAAGTAAGCAGCCATGTTCCTTGTCTAATCATGGACAGCCTTTTTATGTTATATACAGCAACAAATCAAAGTAGACAGAGCTTAAAGGGGTTAGAAGGGTTCCACCCTTCTAAAAAAAAAAGCACAGCAACTTTCTTGCGAAAACAGCGCCACCTCTGTCCTCAGGTTATATGTGGTAGCACAATTCAGCTCAATTCACTTTAATGCAACTGATCTGGAATACCTCTCTCAAACTAAGGACAGGAGAGGTGCTGTTTCTGAAAGAAAGCGGCCATGTTTTTCTAAGAAACATATATATGTAGATCAGCTCACCCCAGATAATTAATGGCGCATGCAGGTACACGAGTCTCCGGGTTTGGAGTGGAGCACGTGGAAATATATGCGGGCCGTGTCCCGTATCGGCAAATCCAACGTAGAAAGAAATTTTCCACAGCTCCTTAGGATAGTGCAAATTCTTTATTGGTACATATACGGTGAAATTAAAAACTGGTTAAAATCACGCCGACGCGTTGCGGAGGCAGCCCTCCTTAATCATGGCAATGTAACTACTATACAAATAAGCCTTATATAATGTGTAGGATGTACCAAGTACCACTGACTCCACCCCCACAAAGGTGGGAGGGAGAGGGAAAGGGAGGGGGAAGGGGAAAGGAAGGAGAAAGGGGGGGGGAGGGGGGGGGGAAGGGGGAGGAAGGGGGAGGGGGAGGGGGGGGGGGAAGGCTGTTTTTCTAAGCCTGGACAATCCCTTTAACCCCTTTGCGATGCCCTGGCCCCTGGGGGCCACTTCCGCAGCGCTGGTGTTATGAGCGGGCAATGACCGGGGCAGCTGCAGGGGTTATACTTGTCACGGTATAGGCCTGAGGGCAGCACAGCTGTAGGGCCGGTCTGTGGAATCTGCGGGTGATGATGGGCATGCGATTCCTCGCTGCACTTAGTCAGGGCACCAGTTAGTGGACACCAATGCCAGGGTTCAGTAACAGCGGTTTTATTATAGATGAGGTAACTAGTAGCAACAGTTCTGTCCGGATGCAACCGGGTATATAGCAGGCTTTGACAAATAAAGCAGGAGTGGTGCTGCATAGGCTGTGAGAATATGTGCCGGATGATGGGAGTAGGAGTATGAGAGAAATAGCGCGGCTGGGTGGATTAGCTTGAGAATAATACTTGCTGTGAATCCTTGCAGCGATGAGGAGAGATAACGGAATGACACCCAGATGAGAGAGAAAACTCCGGACACTTGAGCAGGCAGATACAGCCGAAGACTTGAATATAGCAGAGCACTCGATCCACACTTCTAGTGGTGAAGTGGGAGCTGCAGAGAAGAAGCCCAACTCCTCTGAGGCAGGAGAGGGACGACACACACCCTCCTTGCTTGGAAGCAGGGGGAAGACTCACTTGTTAGGAGGAAGTGGGAGGTCACATGGTTGCTCCTGGCCAGAGCTAGTCGGCCATTGGAGGAACCATGGTTACAGGGCACTGGCACGGTCACGTGATCAACAGCCTTGCATACCACTGTACACTGTAATAATACACAGGAATACATGAGAATACACATGAGAATGCACATTACCAGAGAATACTAGGGGAAAACCAGCAGCAGTTGCAGTGCAAACACTTACCAGAACAGGCATGGACACAGCAAGAGAAATGGCCATAATAGGAGTAGTAGTCTGCATGTTCTGGGACACTGCACCTTAGCGACCCATGGCGTATCTGATACGTCATGGTGTCGCGCGGGGTCTTCAGAGAGGGGTCCCGCTGACATGTGCAGCCGGGCAGTGCCTCTATTAGCCGGTGCGGGTCCCATTGCCGCGCCGGCTAATTAAGCGTCTAAGTGCAGCTATCAAACCTGACAGCTGCACTTAGAGGCTTTGATCCGTGCATCCCTGGTGTCTAGTGGGACGGATCTCCCCCCCGCGATGCGATCGCGGGGGGGAGATCCGTTCTTCTGCCCGTGCCGGGCCTCAGCGTCAGAATGACGCTGATCCCGGGTCAGCAATAGATTTCTGTGGCCTGCAGCAGGCCAAAGCAATCTATCACAGATCTGATGGATCTTTTCTGTGTATATACACAGCATTGATCTCTATGAGAGATCAGTGCTGTGTATATACAAGTCCCCCAGGGGGGCTTCTAGTTAAAGTAAAAATAAAAGTAAAAATGTTTTTTTATTAATAAAAAATCCCCTCCCCTAATAAAAGTCCAAATCACCCCCCTTTTCCCATTTTATAAATATAAATAAATAAATAAATAAACATGTTTGCAATCGCCGCATGCGTAATCACCCGAACTATTAATTAATCACATTCCTGATCTCGCACGGTAAACGGCGTAAATGCAAAAAAAATCCAAATTGCGCATTTTTGGTTGCACCAAATCCAGAAAAAATGTAATAAAAAGTGATCAAAAAGTCGCATATGCGCAATCAAGGTACCGATAGAAAGTAAACATCATGGCGCAAAAAATGACACCTCACACAGCCCCATAGACCAAAGGATAAAAGCGCTATAAGCCTGGGAATAGAGCGATTTTAAGGAACATATATTTGTTAACAATGGTTTGAATTTTTTACAAGCCATCAGATAATATAAAAGTTATACATGTTACATATCGTTGTAATCGTAATAACTTGAGGAACATGAATAACAAGTCAGTTTTACCATAGGGCGAATGGCGTGAATGCAAAACTCCCCGAAATTAAAACAAATTCCTTTTTTTTTTCAATTTGACAGCGCAAATGATTTTTTTCCAATTTCGCAGCATATTTTATAGAAAAATAATGCCTGTCATTGCAAAGTACTATTGGTTTTGCAAAAAATAAGGGCTCATGTGGGTCTCTCGGTGAAAAAATGCAAGCGCTATGGCCTTTTAAACATAAAGTGGAAAAAGCAAAAGTGCAAAAGCGAAAATTGGCTTTGACCTTAGGGGGTTAAAGAGGCACTGTCATGAGAAAAAAACTTTTGACATGTCAGAGAGACATGTCAGTCAGGGTCTGAGTGTTTAGACCACGAGTGATTGATAGGCACACTTTTAAGGGGGAGGGACAGAACAATTGTCTAAACCAATTAGGAGTCAGGGGCGTGTCTCAGACTACCTCAGTCTCCCTCTAGGCACTGTAGCAATAAAACTGTAATGAGCGGAGCAATATGAGCAAAATAAATAGCGCCCCCAGCTGGTGTGGACCTACATGTAAAGTCCGATCTCCTGTTTTGTAATCCCTTATACTGCCTTGGTAATAGGATTCTTTCCTTCACTCGTCTGCAATCTTTCATCACCATCGTCTAATTCTCTCCAATTTACAGCAATGTAGAAAATGAATGCAATTTGTATTTCTACCATTTTTACTCCATTTTTCAATTCCTCATCATATTCAAGATCTCAGCTTGCTGACAATGTCCAAAAAATCCTTGCTATTAGGATTTACATCTGCAGGGTTTGTTGCAATTGTTTCTACTTTAGATAATCACCTTTCTGGCATTGTTCACATCATTTGTTATATATTCAAAATACAGCGACAGATGCCCCATTAACGTCAATGGGGTCCTTCAGGCATCTCCATCACGTAACCGCTCCAGCTAAGATGCGGTTCACACTGCGTTTTTTCATCAGTTTTATGTTTTATGTACAGAAAGACTTGGTCAAACAGATTATTTTGTGTATTAAAAAAAAATCCGGTTAAATTCTTTTTTTTTTTTTATGTAGGTCAATGAGAAGTGGATTCAGCAATGTGACATACAGCAGCATCCGTTTTTACCATCTGTTTTTGCATGTGTTTTTTCCTCTTTTAACATACACATTAAACGGACAGAAAAATGCAGTGCAGGGAAGGAAGTAAGGGATGGGGATGGTAAACAAGTAAGGAAGGAAGGAAGGAGGGAAGGAAGGAAGTGAGGGAAGAAGATGGTAAATAAGGAAGGAAGTGTGGTGCCTCACCACGGGTGTTGCTCGTAGTTACACCCTTCGCAAAAGCCTGTACTTTTTGTGTGTCAGCGGTGATGAAGTAGTGTTTAAGTTTTGCTACAAGATGTCGCTATTGTAAGTGTATATAGTAGTTAGTTGATGCACAGCTGTAGAACTGTAGGAGTTATATTTTATTGGTATCTCACATGGATCTGTAGACCAATGAGCATGAAGGCTAGGAACTGATCCGGATAGAGCAATAGAAGCCTATGAACTCTATCTTGCAGTGCGGGTGTCAGCAGGGAACCCTCAGCATTCCGCTCATCCCAGGTAACAAGGTCTACGGCTTGTGTCACCCACTAGGCCGGGTCCCCCGACACTGGTAGGGCAATAGGTGGTGCGAAGACCCAAAGGTCAAAACATGGGCACAAGTAGTCTCTCTTTCTTCTCAAGTACCCCGCACCATCACAGTACACAAACACTCCTTGGGCCATCTCCCTTTTCTGTGGGTGGCAGTGCCAATAGTCCGGGTGGGTCATTGCTCCACTCCACAACATTTTTGGGCCCGGCTATATATTGGACAACCACCACGGGAGTGGCGTCACGTCTATCTGGCAAGTGACCAGCCATACCTCCTCCATAACACTGCAGGAGGTCTCCACACATAAAGGAAATTAAAAATGTCATTGTAAATACTTAAAAGGAATCTTTCACTAGGTTTATGATGCCTTAAATGAGGGCAGCATAAACTAGTGATAGAAATGCTGAACAGATTGGTGTATTACAGCCATTCTCCTAATATGCAGGAGAATGGGATTCTTTTCACACCCCTCCCCCCGCCCTCAAGCTGCTGATTGACAGGTGACTGCCTATACACAGCATGGATAGATACCTTCCAATCAGCAGCTGGTGGGCGGAGTTTTCTGTTTTTCATGAATATTGAGGACCACCTGGCTCATGCACATAATGGAGAGGACTACTTATTGTTTATATTATTCAGGAGGATATCCCTGAATCAGCTGCACAGAACATATATCATTCTGTTTAGTTTCTCTGTCACTAGTTTATGCTAGCCTCAGATAGGACAGCATAAACTTGTTGTCTCTTTAAATTCCAGTTACATTACATGTTACGGTCCTGTCTCCTCCAAAGTTTAAGGGTAACTATAATGTTTCACAGGCGGCAGGATATGCTGTTAAAAACCCTGCTGCACGGCTCCTGCCATGCTCCCGATGCAGGCAATCAATGCAATCAAAAGCACTGGTGTTAGAAATCCATACCTGGCGAGTTCCTGCATCAGGAGCAAGGCAGGAACGGTGCAGCAGGTTTTTTCACAGCGTATCCTGCTGCCTGCAAAACGTTATAGTTACCCTTTAAGGTGAGAAAAAAATCTGCAGGTCGCTACTGAAGGCCATGTTACTACACAGACTGGAAAAAGTCAAATTCATAGTGCACTATCATTTCTTATGGAGAAGAACCAGTTAATAGCAGTTACTGGACCTTAACTTCCAGGAGTTCTATCAAATTTTTTGTAAGTTTTCCTATTTGCTGTACTATGTAGCTGTAGCTATCAGGCACATTGGTTCTAGGAGAAGTAAGAGGCCACATCCCACTGTCTCGGGATCCATACTGATGGGATCCTGTGAGTTACATCCAGCTCTTGTTTTCTACTTTTTCCAGAGCTTTCTACTTGTTTTCAAAGAACTCGCAGCCGCACACGGACACCGTATCAGCCGTCGCATCAGCAAACAAAAGGACAGTTTGTTTCCATTGATTTTGCAGAAATCAAGATAAAATATACTCTGGGTCCAAACTGCAAAGTAACCAGCTGTATATTTATGAAGGTCATTTGGCTCTCGGTATTGATCAGGGATTATGTGTATTTCATGCTCTATAAGCCTGGAGAGTCAAACTGAAGGAATTACCCAAAGAATGAGATAAAATAGAAATACATTTTATAGTTTTGAAAAAGAAAAACACAAAGGAACTTCTTAGAGGGGTTTCCACTTTGCACTGTTACTGTGGTGTCCCACTATTCAGTGGCTTAGGCACCTATTGCAAAGTTTTCACTCCAGGTTAAGTGGTGAATGAGGTAGTATTCCATATTTTCACCACTAGATGTCAGTATCTTTTATCTGTCTATGTTCTTGGTTGCACAGCTGAAGTTGGGAATGGTTTACTATTGCTGTTGTACCATGTGTCCTGTACTGACCTATAGGAGGTGCTTTCTCTTCCTCTACCTATGGCTGCTCTACACACACACACAGCCCCTGTAGGAGTAAGTTAGCTCCATGTGGGAGGAAGTGACCAGTTCAGTCTAGTCTAAGACACAAGTGTGTACAGATGCAGCTACAGACAACCAGTTCTTTTACTACTGAGAACCAGTCTAAAAAGTGCAGGACTGTATCCTGAAACACAAGAGGAACTAGCCTGGATTATACAAAGCTACCAAGGAAGGTCTACGTATCCTATCTTGCAGTGCAGGTAACTGGGACACCCCCGGGAACTTAGCTTCACCCAGATAACCACAGCTGGGGCTTGTATCACCCTATTAGGATGGGTCACTCGACACTGTAGGGCAGAAGGTGGTCAGATGAAGTCTATGCATAGGTACAAGTAAACTCACTCAACAGTATCTCTTCAAAGTTCCGGCAGAGTACATTGCTACACTGGGTTAGGACTCCCTATACAAACTCTTCTCTTCTACTCTCTTTTGATAGCATTGAGACTCTGTCATCTTTCCTATGCACCAGCACCCATACACACCAACCGCACACCTTGGGTTATTCTTCCCAGCACTGTGGGTGGTGGTACCGATAGTTCGGGTGGGTCTTTTGCCACTCAGGATTACCGTGACAAGAGCTCAAGGGACCCATAACAACCCGGGAGGTCACCACCATTGAGGAAAATAGCCAGCCACATAAAAAAAGCAGGTGCCAACATCACACCTGTGTGCTAGACAAGCACTGACATCACGACAATACCAACAAAACCTATACCTGTACCTCACCACATTACTGTCTGCAGACAGGGACTATTGAAAAAAGTTATGGGACACCTTGTGATCAGCTGTAATCTAGGAGGAGAGATGGTAGTAGGTGTTTAGTTTTGCTCCACCATCACCACAGGAGAAATAAAGCAATATACTCAGTCAATTTATACCATTGGGTTGTTTATGTAATACAGGACAGGACATTGTCCACTATAGTTTGGGAGAGTCCTGGCCCCCCATATACATTAGATGGTTGGACAGTCTTGCTGAAATCGATGGGTTTAGCCGAATGTTTCTAAGGTGTATAGGGCCTTTGCTTCACATAAAACCACAGTCACTTGTCAATGGATTTGCTTTGTTGACTACTTTCTTCTCCTACACTGTGACCCCAAGGGCTCTTACCTAAAGTTTCATGCCAAGTTGTTCTTCAGTAGGCTTTATTTACAGGATCCACTAGGGATACCTTGAATTCTTGCACAACAGCTAGAATATGGACATTTAGCCCCAGGGTAATGTATGGTGGCTGGAAGCCCAGTGGGTATGACTGAGATGATGGGGCATAGTAGTTGTCTACAGTTACATTAATGTGAGTGTCTCAACTGGCTCTCCCACACTCCTCTAGGCTAGCATAGTGACAAGGGGCTTCACAATGATGGCGAAGATGTTATTCCTTTGGGGCACATTCTGTGTAGTGTCTTGGCTGATGGTGTTTTGGATGCCCTTGGAGACCAGACACACCGTTAATGTGAACAATGTCAAAGTTCTTTATTACTTACAATAGATAACTGTCAGGTTAATGGCTGGAGCAGGTTACCCACAAAGTTGGTGTATACTGGGGTACCTGGAACCTGTGCCCTTTCCTCTAGCCCCATGTGTTACTGGTCCCTTTCTTGCTGGAGCAGATCCAAACTATTCAGTTCACCACAGCTTTCACAGAAAGTCTTTAGTTATAGTGGAGCTCAGAGGTAGCAAGAAATGTTCACTTGTTCCATTGGTCCTACAGATCTCTATAGCAGGGTGCAGGTTCTAGGGGTTTGTTGTCTGGAAGCCACATAGTACTAAACCTGCTCAGAAGTCCACAAAGGTTCTAGATTCTTACTATGCGCTTATCAATAAAGGCTTGATTTTTTTCCTTCCTCTTCTTTATTTTGCTGTAAGATGAGGGACCAGGTTAAGTGGTGGCCTCCTGGACCAGAACCGTAGCAGGAGCTCATATTGCTCCAAGATGTCATCGACTTTCACAGGGAGAGTCTAGTGAAACACACTCTACATTTGACTAGACATTCATTTTCCTGCCAAGAGAGAGGCCAGACCAGACAAAGCTCCTCTCTAGCTATGTGTTTGAATATGAACTTGTTAACCCTAATGCTCTAAACCATTCCTGGTTCAAATACAGTTTCGGCATAAAACATAGAAAAAACATAGAAAATTGTAATATGTAAAACACATATTAAACAAAGCAATGGCTGGATGACCTCCAACCACAGACCTAACAAGAATCCCAGTGGGACACTGCACTCACTGTGACCGAATCTTCTTTGGTTGCTATGGTTGTAGTGTATAAACATCAAAGAAGAGGATGGAGCCAGGTGGAAGATATTCATATAAACTAGATCAGATAACATCATGAAAACATTCTTGTCTATGGCCTCATCTATGATTTCAAGGTATTACAAAGCAGCTGAACTGCAGGAGGAGAGTTTCAGGGTTGGAGCGTCCTAGAGGACAGAGTTTATAGGCACATTCTTTCTCTGCCATTTGGCAGCACAAAGACGTCTTTCTCTGTCGAATGCGATTCTCTCTTTGCTGGCTATGAATTTACGGTTTTGTCCTTTAGAGCCTGCAGTCTTCTTCAATCACGGCTTCAGTCTATGCTGAGATG
Source organism: Dendropsophus ebraccatus (assembly GCF_027789765.1). Taxonomy (NCBI): domain Eukaryota; kingdom Metazoa; phylum Chordata; class Amphibia; order Anura; family Hylidae; genus Dendropsophus; species Dendropsophus ebraccatus. The sequence goes on from NC_091468.1 coordinate 25,715,950, forward strand.
CAATTACCATGGGCTGTGTGCGCTCCAGACAGTAACCCTTTCACACCAGCCACCATTGTACCTGCTTAGTAGCCTAGCTGATTGAATATGGTACCTACCTGAGCTACCAGACCTACAGAAGGAAGAACTACATTCATCGAAATAAGAAAAAAGGTTCAGATTTGGAGGCCAAGTGCTTTGTAGATCTAGAGGATTTTCATCACTTTGGGAACATTCAGGAGGGGATAAGTGGCTGGTCTTGACTCCTGGGTCTAAAGCAATGCTAATCAGATCCTGCAGAGTTCACTAAGATCCGCCAAACATCTGTGTATGACAGCCTCTCGAATCATGTTGTGGGCAAGAAAGATCAGCCAGGTGGAATTCCGATACTTTTTTATGGAGATATTTACCACCTCTAGAAGAGTCTGGAAGCGACTTTCTTCTTTCTCCATTCATATCACATTAGTGCTTGGCCAAGCTAAGCATGCATGTATATGAGGATTGGACAAAGGGCTGTCTCATATGTATTGCCAGTTTGAGGATGTCCATTTACCAAGTTTGACCTTAATTGGCAATATAGTATATCCAAACGTATATATAAGGGTACCAGCTAGGTAGATTATGTATCTGCTATAGGCTCCTGGAGAGAAGGGCGCCATTCTTTGTTATCAGAAGGATCTCCAAGTCTTTTGGGTCTCACATGGCTGTGATTGAGAGTGGTCCATGAGAGTGCCAGTCGAAATAATAGACAATGAACTTGTAAAGTCTATGTAGCTCAGACCACATTTAGGGCCCTAAAAAGTCCTATTTTTTGTGGTTTAGGCCCTGGACAAATGTATGAACCATGTTCAATTCCTTGTGTAATGTATGGACATGTTGGGTCCTCCACAATGGGAGACAGTCTTTACATCCAGCCTCTGCTTTGGTTTATAGATTCTATAACGGTGTATAAATGGGAGCTATTCAAACAAAATAATATGAATTCAAACATCTAGATAGGAAGTTTTCATTACTTAGGAAGCTCTGAATTCTGCATAGAGAGTATAATAGGCCCAAGGGTATAAATAGATATGATAGGACTCCGTAGAAAATCTCATGTATTCAGTACAGATGTACAGCTATACTACATATATGGGGGAAGGGGCACAGATACTTGTTCATATCATTGCACATACAGACAACAATTGCAGGTTTATTTAACTTCAGCTTATGGAAATCTATAGGTCTGATAAATGTGTTCCTGATACCTGCCACAGATGTTATTTAATATTCTGCGGCTGTGATGGAGATTTACAGCGATCACATTCAGAGCTTAGGAAACGTGATGGAAATAAGTGAAATATGGAAGGGGTGATAAAATATATAATGTCTCTGATAAAATAAAGCATGCTTTTACTTCTATAAGAAGAATGAAGACAGGACAATGGGCTACCATGATATCGACACTAGTCCAACCTGTATCTGGTGCTTGATAGTGATAGAATAAAAAGGCTGACCTTTGTATAACAAAAACAGTAGAGGGCTTCAAAACAGGCGTAGACAAGTTTTTAGACCAAAATAACTTAAATGCATATGTATAGAACCTATCACCCCTCCCCCTTCCCTGTATCCATCCCCTCCCTGGTTGAACTTGATGGACATTTGTCTTTTTTCAACCGTATAAACTATGTAACTATTAACTAGGGTTGGTCCGAACCTTCCAAGGTTCGGGTTCGTATGAACCTGAACGCTCGGCAGCAGATTCCCGCTGTCTGCCCGCTCCATGGAGCGGGCGGATACAGCGGGAGTAACGCCTGGAAAACTGGGATACAGCCTATGGCTATGGCTGTATCCCAGTTTTCCAGGCGGTCCTCCCGCTCCACGGAGCGGGCAGACAGCGGGAATCATTACCGAGGGTTCGGGTTTGTACGAACCCGAACAGAACTCGGTTCGGACCATCCCTACTATTAACTATGTAACTATGTATTGAATCTTTAGTAATTGTACATGGAGCCGTATCAAGGATTGATAATATGGGGCCAATAGACATCAGTGGGTAGATCAGTGTTGCCCAATTGAATTCTTTGTTATACAGGTATACTCCAATATTTCCATAATGTAGTGCTATATGAGGCCTATGATTGCCTATGGCTTAGTGGTATTGACCTGCAGAGCAGAGTCAAGCTTGACTTTAGGCTGAGTGCAGAGGCTCTGAAAAGGCAAAAACTTCTCTTTTCTTGACACGTTCTAAGAAAATCCTTCAGGTCAGGGTAAAACAATAGACAGTATATTATAGCCTGTAGTGGTACATGCATTCCTCAGCTTTTAGCAACTTGCTCTAGCAAAAGCAACTCATTCATACTAGACTTTAAAGCCATGAGAATAGGAAAAGCTAGTTATTTATATGCTTCTTATTTTTGGTTAATTGACTAAGAGAGGGCAGCGATTTACTCTAGCACTTGATTAGGGAATAGGGTTAGTCCCCTGTTACTAAAAGGTTCTAGGGAATTCTAGTAAGAACACTAGGACACTGAAGTTGTCTACCAGAGGTGGCAGTAGAGAGCAGAAAGTGTATGTGAATGGGTTAAGTAAATGATCCTCCGTTAAACCTTACATAATATACTCTACTGGGTCACTACATTACGTCTGTGTGAATGAAGCTGTACTTGTTGGTTAAACAAACCAGACACAGTCATCAAGTCCTTCATATGATGCTGGAGTAAACAACACCAAAAACAAGACGTGAACCCGGCGACCTATAATGATAGACATAGATCAGAAGTCTAATCTATATGAATATTCCACAAGTGGGACACTTAATAGAATCAGAAGATTACGGACTAGAGAAGAAAAGAGCAACCCACATCATCGCACTGAAGAAATTGTTTATCTCCTTTCCTCATTTAATACAGTTCTCGTCTAAAAATATCCAAGTAAATATACGAGATGAGATCTTATGAAATGTGTTCATAGCATATGATGCAGAGTGGCCATGACCTTTCTGCTCGAGTCTACAGGAGAAACTTATCAAAAATGTGGTAAACAACTTCCATGACATAAAATGAGTCGATATATTTGATCACATACAGCATGAGTATCCAACCTGCAGCATCCAACTGTTGCAAAACATGTCCAGACATGATGGGGATTGTAGTTTTTAAACAGCTGGAGGGCTTAGGTTGGACACCCATGACATCAATGGTGTAGAACACGGAATAAGTAGTGGTGGTGGTGGTGATTGGGGGGGGGGGGGGGGGGGGGGTTCAAGCCATAACCTTACTAGTCACTTCTGAAATTTTTGTAAGGGAAGCTAAGGCTCTTAGACCAACTATCTGCACATTCTTGTAAGATGTGGATGACACCTGATTGAGTAGAGGGATGGCGCTACAACCCTCACTTTGCCCCCAGTGAAGAGCACAATGGCCCCTTGAAATGCTTAACACTGCTGCCACTTCAATAAGAGGGAATTGCGAGAAACCACATGGATGAGAGGGCTGGTCGGCTAGTTTTTGAGGGAAGATAATCTGGCATGGTTCTCCACAGTAGTGGTCTTACCTTACAGACCACCTGTCAGGACAGGGGAGGTAGGGACAAGACACGACAGTGAGCCCTTATGCTTAGCCCAGCCACTGTCCCTACCTACTTGCCTCAAACAGCCCTAGGTAGCCGCGGACAACCACGAAGGCCGTCCCTGCTCTAGAATAGGTGTTACACAGAACAAGACAGACGAACAAACACAAAAGGGAAGTCGACAAGCCAAAGTCCACAAAACCAAACTGGCAAAGCAGTACAGAATCAGCAAACAATGGGATAGTCAGAGGTCAGGCGGGTGGTCAGATAACAGGTCAAGCAAGCAGATGGATTAGGAACAGGGATCACAGAGATAGACAGGGGGAGCTGGGATCAGGGTGTGAACCTTAATAGGCAGAGCTGAGAGACTGGCTCAGCTTTCTTTTATGAGGATCAAGAGCCCGGACAGGCAGAGGAACAAGAAGGGCTGGGCGGTATACCGCAAAAATACCCATACCGTCACTAGCGTCAGTTAACCGACCTCAACTTAGCCAGGACGGTATCTGCGGTATTTTTGTACTTCCATCTTCCTTTCAGAGCGCCCTCTGCCCTCTCCTGTCCCGTCAGAGCGCCCCCACACACACGCGCGCCGCCCGGCATTAGCGCTGCACGTTATGTGCAGGGACGGCGGCATCAGAGCGGGAGGTGGGGGAGGAGGAGTAGGGGCAGCAGAAGCAGGGTCCAGGTGAGAATGCCCGCCCCCGCCGCAAGTCCCGTCCGAGCGCCCGATCTCCCCACCCGTCTGGTCCCACCTCACCCGTCCGAGGCCCTCACCCCACTGGTCCAGTCCCGTCCTGTCCGAGGCCTCCTTACCTCACCCGTCCGAGGCCCCCCACCGGTCCGGTCCCATCTGAGCGCCCCCCACATCCGGCCGGCGAGTGCTGCAGGGACGCCGGCATTTCAGACCTGGAGCAGCAGCTGACTTGTAGTCCTCTCAGTAAACAGTACAAGGCTGTAACTTAGGAGGAATGGATGGGCTGCAACAGGCAGAATGTCACACACAGCAATGTCTCCTATAGCTTATCCTGCCTGCTGCAGCCCATTCATTCCTTCTAAGTTACGGCCTTGTACTGTTACTGAGGGAACTACAGTCATACATACACGCCTATCCCCCCCTGTATAGTAGCACACCCCTGTCCCCCCCCCCCGTACAGTCATACACCCCTGTACCCCCCCCGTACAGTCATACACCCCTGCCCCCCCCGTACAGTCATACACCACTGTACAGTCATACACCCCTGTCCCCCCCCCATACAGTCATACACCCCTGCCCCCCCCCCCCCGTACAGTCATACACCCCTGTCCCCCCCCCGTATAGTTATAGACCCCTGTCCACCCTCCCCCTGTATAGTCATACACCCCTGTACAGTCATACACCCTGTCAGCCCTCCCTGTACAGTCATACACCCCTGTCGGCCCCCCCCCCCTGTATAGTCATACACCCCTGTACAGTCATACACCGCTGTCGGCCCTCCCCTCTCCAGTCATACACCCTGTCAGCCCTCCCTGTACAGTCATACACCCCTGCCGGCCCCCCCCTGCATAGTCATACACCCCTTTACAGTCATACACCCCTGTCGCCCCCCCCCCCTGTATAGTCATACACCCCTGTCGGCCCCCCCCTGTATAGTCATACACCCCTGTCGGCCCCCCCCTGTACAGTCATACACCCCTGTCCGCCCTCCCCTGTACAGTCATACACCCCTGTCGGCCCTCCCCTGTACAGTCATACACCCTGTCAGCCCTCCCTGTACAGTCATACACCCCTGCCGGCCCCCCCCTGCATAGTCATACACCCCTTTACAGTCATACACCCCTGTCGCCCCCCCCCCCCCCCTGTATAGTCATACACCCCTGTCGGCCCCCCCTGTATAGTCATACACCCCTGTCGGGCCCCCCCCCTGTACAGTCATACACCCCTGTCAGCCCTCCCTGTACAGTCATACACCCCTGCCGTCCCCCCCCCTGCATAGTCATACACCCCTGACGGCCCCCCCCCCCCTCTGTATAGTCATACACCTCTGTCCGCCCCCCCTGTATAGTCATACACCCCTGCCGTCCCCCCCTGTATAGTCATACACCCCTGTCGGCCCCCCCTTGTACAGTCATACACCCCTGTCCGCCCTCCCTGTACAGTCATACACCCCTGTCGGCCCTCCCCTGTACAGTCATACACCCCTGTCCCCCCCCCCCCCTGTATAGTCATACACCCCTGTACAGTCATACACCCCTGTCGGCCCTCCCCTGTACAGTCATACACCCCTGTCGCCCCCCCCCTGCATAGTCATACACCCCTGTACAGTCATACACCCCTGTCGCCCCCCCCCCCCCCTGTATAGTCATACACCTCTGTCCGCCCCCCCCTGTATAGTCATACACCCCTGTCGGCCCCCCCCTGTATAGTCATACACCCCTGTCGGCCCCCCCCCCTGTACAGTCATACACCCCTGTCGGCCCCCCTGTACAGTCATACACCCCTGTCGGCCCTCCCCTGTACAGTCATACACCCCTGTCGCCCCCCCGTATAGTCATACACCCCTGTACAGTCATACACCCCTGTCGGCCCTCCCCTGTACAGTCATACACCCCTGTCGGCCCCCCCCCCCCTGTATAGTCATACACCCCTGTACAGTCATACACCCCTGTCCGCCCCCCCTGTACAGTCATACACCCCTGTCCGCCCTCCCCTGTACAGTCATACACCCCTGTCGCCCCCCCCCCCCCCTGTGCAGTGTCCCAGAACGCAAGGACTACTACTCCTATTATGGCCATTTCTATTGCTGTGTCCATGCCTGTTCTGGTAAGTGTTTGCACTGCAACTGCTGCTGGTTTCCCCCTAGTATTCTCTGGTAATGTGCATTCTCATGTGTATTCTCATGTATTCCTGTGTATTATTACATTGTACAGTGGTATGCAAGGCTGTTGATCACGTGACCGCGCCAGTGCCCTGTAACCATGGTTCCTCCAATGGCAGACTAGCTCTGGCCAGGAGCAACCATGTGACCTCCCACTTCCTCCTAACAAGTCTAGTCTTCCCCCTGCTTCCAAGCAAGGAGGGTGTGTGTCGTCCCTCTCCTGCCTCAGAGGAGTTGGACTTCTTCTCTGCAGCTCCCACTTCACCACTAGAAGTGTGGATCGAGTGCTCTGCTGTGTTCAAGTCTTCGGCTGTATCTGCCTGCTCAAGTGTCCGGAGTCTTCTCTCTCATCTGGGTGTCATTCCGTTATCTCTCCTCATCGCTACAAGGATTCACAGCAAGTATTATTCTCAAGCTAATCCACCCAGCAACGCTATTCCTCTCATACTCCTACTCCCATCATCCGGCACGTATTCTCACAGCCTATGCAGCACCACTCCTGCTTTATTGGTCAAAGCCTGCTATATACCCGGTTGCATCCGGACAGAACTGTTGCTACTAGTTACCTCATCTATAATAAAACCGCTGTTACTGAACCCTGGCATTGGTGTCCACTAACTGGTGCCCTGACTAAGAGCAGCGAAGAATCGCATGCCCATCATCACCCGCAGATTCCACAGACCGGCCCTACAGCTGTGCCGCCCTCAGGCCTATACCGTGACAAATATAACCCCTGCAGCTGCCCCGGTCATTGCCCGCTCATAACACCAGCACTGCGGAAGTGGCCCCCAGGGGCCAGAGCATCGCACCTGCATAGTCATACTCCCGTGTCCGCCCCCCCTGTATAGTCATACACCCCTGTCGGCCCCCCCTGTATAGTCATACACCCCTGTTGGCCCCCCCCTGTACAGTCATACACCCCTGTCCGCCCTCCCCTGTACAGTCATACACCCCTGTCGCCCCCCCCCCTGTATAGTCATACACCCCTGTACAGTCATACACCCCTGTCGGCCCTCCCCTGTACAGTCATACACCCCTGTCGCCCCCGCCCCCCTGTACAGTCATACACCCCTGTCGGCCCCCCCCCCCCCTGTACAGTCATACACCCCTGTTGGCCCCCCCCCCTGTATAGTCATACACCCCTGTCGGCCCCCCCTGTATAGTCATACACCCCTGTCCGCCCCCCCTGTATAGTCATACACCCCTGTCGGCCCCCCTGTATAGTCATACACCCCTGTCGGCCCCCCCCCCTGTACAGTCATACACCCCTGTCCGCCCCCCCTGTATAGTCATACACCCCTGTACAGTCATACACCCCTGTCGGCCCTCCCCTGTACAGTCATACACCCCTGTCGGCCCTCCCCTGTACAGTCATACACCCCTGTCGGCCCTCCCCTGTACAGTCATACACCCCTGTCGGCCCTCCCCTGTACAGTCATACACCCCTGTTGGCCCTCCCCTGTATAGTCATACACCCCCTAATAATGACAAATGATAATAATAATGATGATGATAGACTAACCACGGCTTGCTGCTCAGTGAGCTTTTTTATTTTTTTTATATCGCCAGTTTGGCATGGCAAGTGGGTGTGGTTTGCAAAAAGGGGCGTGTCATAATTATCGTTCAGTTATCATTACCGCCGCTACATGTGCGATAAACCGCGATATTGAGTTAGGCCCATATCGCCCAGCCCTAGGAACAAGTCAGTCAAAAGACTTGCTCAGCGGCAGTGATCAAGTCTTGCAGAGCTCTGAGTAACTCCTGCATTGACGGATGCTGATGGATATCTTTTCTGATCAGAGTTGCTCACTTTTCGTTTTCTTCTCCATCTGGCCCATCCATCATGAAGACAGAGTGGTCTACTATATTGATGCACATAGGGCTCTACCTGCTATATGGAAGATAGAGGGGCTTAATTACTATATGGGGCACAGAGAGGCCTAACTACTATATTGGGGAGACAGAGGAGTCTAACTACTATATGGAGGCACAGAGGGGTCTAAGGGCAATATAGAGACAGAGTGGTCTATGGCACTTAGCTATTCCATACCAACCCAGTAGTAAGCTGCAAAGTATGTAGTATTTAGGCTTCCCCCTGCATGCAATCCTCCCTATGACAGCCACAAATGGCATAAGCAAGGGGAAATCAAACAGCACCCACCGCTAACTGTCATTGTGTCCGTTTGTGTGATGTGGTCAGACACATCCTACACAGGGGTGTGGGTCTCATGAAAACCATGTAAAATTTTTATTTGAGGCCCTTATGGTGAAGGCTGACTTTAAGGGCCTCAAACTGAATTTTTGGAGGGATTCATAAATTGAGTTTCAGGTCCTGGAGGTGAGACCTCCAAAAATTGACAGGCCATTGAGGTGAGCCCTCCAAAAATGAAGTTTGAGGCCCTTAAGTGAGGTGAGCCCTCCAAAAACTGTGTTTGAGGTCCTTGAGGTGAGGGCTGACTTTAAGGGTCTTTAACAGAATTTTGGGAGGGCTTCATAAATTGAGTTTCAGGCCCCCAAATACCCTCTCGCTGAATACCCTCTCAGAGAGAATGCTGGCAAATGGGCAGGCCAGCACCTCCAAGGCTTAGAGGGACAGTTGTAATCACGTGACGCCTAATAATTGTAGGGCACAGAGGGATATGGGAGTACAGGGTTACGGTCGGCCAAGTACTCCATCAACATTTGCCAACACTTTTCCCTCCTGCTGACAACTCTCACTTTAGTTTTCGTCATCCAGGACAACTATAGATGCTGTAGACAAGGGAGAAATCAAAGGACACCCACTGTCATTGCTTGAGTGTTGTGATCAGACCCATCCTGTTTAAGTGATCACTACCACTTTATGTGAAGCACAAGGTGTGATGTGAGTAAGACCATGAATAAGATCATAGAATTGGAAACTTTGAAGCTTTTCTCATCCACACCAAGGATAGAAGGTTATACTTGACCAGGGTGATTTGTGGAGGGGCTGGGTTGTGTATGCACTTATTATAAGCTACAGGTCTTCTGCACACGCGCTACATGCCGGGGTGACAGGCTCCCGACCCCCCGCTGTAGCGCCCTATACTCACCTGTTCCCGCCGGTTCCCGCTTCTGGAGGCTGTCAGGTAACTGAGATATGAGCGCCCGAAGCCCGGCTCACGCGCTCCTCAGATGAGTCCAACGCTCATAGAGAATGACAGGCGAGTCCGGTGCTCCGTCATTCTCTATGAACGTTGGACTCATCTGAGGAGCGTGCGCTGGGCTCCGGGCGCTTATATCTCAGTCACCCGACCACCTCCAGAAGCGGGACCCGGCGGGATCAGGTGAGTATAGGGTGCTCCAGCGGGGGTCGGGAGCCTGTCACCCCGGCACCGGGGGTGATAGGTCCTCTTTAATGTGCACCAGACTTATAAAGGACAACCCTCAGTTGACTTCAGAAATAGTTCAAGCTGGTTTATGGAATAAATCCAGGCCTCTCCTGCTCAGCCCCACATACATTACAGAAGCAGGGAGAGCAGAACAAGTTACTTTTTGCAAACAGTGATGTAGTTTATGAAGCTGGTGAATCCCCCTGTGTATCTAAATGGGCTAATGAGAGTTTGGGCGAACATTCTTCGATCGGACGGCGGAATCTGCTTGTGCATAGAATGGAGTCCATAGCACGGGCGGAGATGTGGGTGCTAGCTGTGGAATCCACGGTAGGTCATCCGCCCGGATTCCTCAGTGTGCATATACTCCCACTTGCTGGGGGTATTCAGATGTAATATTTCCTTTCATTTCTTAATTAAAAGGGGGTCCTAAGACTTTCAACTCACCATGCATATGTGCAGTACAACCATCATGCTGGAGCCTGACATTATAGGAGACTATGTTTCTAGACTTCAAACACCATTTGCACCCATACACACATTTGATTGTGTTTTTCAACCAAAACACTGAGTGGTAAGCTGCTGCCAGACACTTGTCCCCTGTGAATAAGATAGTTGGCTGACTAGAAGCTGGGAAATGTGACTTACCCACTTATAGAGCCAAAGCGATTTATGGTGTAGCAGACAAGCATTGAAGGTTCAGCCTGGTTGAACACAGTGCTGGTTTTCCTCCACCTCTAGAGTACTGTATACAGCTGATATACTGAACTTCAATAAGTATGCAGTAAACTCCTAAGTGTGCCTTGTGGCTGTCAGACATCATTGAGCTATTATAAGTTATCTGGCCTGATAGTGGACTTCACAATATGGGTTTGGTGATCTTTGGACCTTGGCTGTTTGCATGGAGCCTTATGGTAGCATATAGTAATAAGCTAACTTGCCAAACTCGAACATTCAGCAATTGACTCCTGTGGCTGCAGAAGTTGGAGGCAGACTTAAAGGGAACCTGTCACCGGGGACATGGGCACAGAGCCCACCCGACCCCCCGGTGCAGCCCTTGGATACTTACCCTTTCCGGCGAGTCCCCCTCCTGGAGCCAGTCTCGGGACGAAGGTATCAGCGCCCAAAGCCGTGCGCGCGCACTGCAGAGTTGAGTCCGATGCCCATAGAAAATGACGGCTCCATTCATTCTCTATGGGCATCGACTCACCTCAGCTGAGCGCACGGCTTCCGGCGCTGATATCTTCGTCCCGGGACCGGCTCCAGGAACGGGACTTACCGGAAAAGGTAAGTATCCGGGGCTGCATCAGGGGGGGGGGGGGTCAGACGGGCTCTGTGCCCGCGTCCCCGGTGACAGGTTCCCTTTAAAGAGTCCTGGAAACATTTAATACTGCCATAGGCTGTATCAATATTTTCCTTGTAGCATCCAACTTCTCCAGCCACTGGGAGTCAAATGCTGAGCATTTGGGTTTGGAGGAACCCAGATGTTTGGCAAGTTCATCCACTTCGTGCTAGGATATTGTAAAACTTTTTCCTATGGTGCCGGCTCAAGGTTATAATTTCCATAAGAAGACTTCTTTAATGTTGATTGACGTGACAATGTGAAACCGGAGGAGCCGTATGGACCTATGGAGTCTTATGAAGACCTAGGGATGGCATTCCTGAATCTCATTTCCAGTTGGGTCTTTGCAATGGGACTCCGTACCATTCATCGATAAATGGTAATATATGAGGATGATAACCATCAGCACCCCCTTACCAGCCACAAAAAAAGTAACTTTCTGCATATGTGAATTTTATTTTTAAGGGAGGACACTACATTAATATCAAACTGTTGGTTATTATAGCACAGGCAGATAATAGGAGGTAAGTTCATGGTTTGTTATTGAGTAGAAGAGGTCAAGATGGAGGATCTAGAGCGCATAAAGAAAATGTAGTGACTTGGACTAATATGGAGGTCTGGTCTTCGGGGTTTAGCTAGAAGTCAGAATTCCGGCAACTTCATTGAGAAATTTTTCCCAGGCAGCTTGGACAAAGTCTCCACCGTATCGAGCGCCAAGCACCTCCACGATGGCGGCATTGAGGAGCTAGAAAGAAAAAGATCAGGCATCAGACATTATGAATGAACAGATACTAAAGAGGTCCCTACTTCAATAAAAGTGGAATGGGGATTATGTTAATGAGTGAATTGTGGGTGGGACAGGAGGCGGGGCTTATTATTGTCCTACAAATCATCATGTTAGTGGTTTGCTTGCATGGGGACCCATGCTCTATAGCAGCTTATACCAATTTGTAGCTCTTCAGCTGTTTCAAAACTATGATAGCCACCATACACTGACAGCGGAAGTCTGTCCAGCCATGTTGTCGTTTTTTCAACGGGTAGAGAGACACAGGGTGGGGAACACTAGTCTATGGGATCTACTGGCCATATCTAATCTTAAAGGGGTACTCCAGTGAAAAAAATTGTTTTCAAGCCAACTGGTGTCATGTAGATTTGAATTTTAAATTCAAATTTAAATTTTATTTAAAAATCTAATTGAAATTCAAATTTTAATTTTATTTAAAAATCTCAAGTCTTCTGCTGCTGTATGTCCTGCAGGAAGTAGTGTACTTTTTTTTTCTAGTCTGGCACAATGCTCTCTGCTGCCACCTTTGTCCAGCAACTGTACAGAGCAGTAGAGGTTTTCTATGGAGATTTGCTACTGCTCTTAACAGTTCCTGACATGGACAAAGGTGGCAGCAGAGAGCACTGTGTCAGACTGGAAAGAATACACCATTTCCTGCAGGACACACAGCAGCTGAAAGTTAGTGGAGGACTTGAGATTTTTAAATAGAAGAGTACAGATCCCATGGTATCCCATCCATAAAAATCAGTGAACAAAATCAATGAAACCAATGGCTACAAGATGAAATTTGCAGAAACAGATGTTTTGGAGAAATTTTTAAAGGAAAAGGAAAAATTAATGCTGCAAGTTCTAAAACTCACAGATTGGACAAGTATAAATAGTAGTGAATTCCCCATGGATTGCAGCCGTACCAACTAATTTGGGGCTCAGGTTACAAATGATAATCTCACCTTTATGTGACCAGCGTTGAGCTTCAACTTGTTGGTGTGGAGGTCTTGGTACTTGTTCAGACTGTCCAGGTTTTTAGCGGCTTCTCCAATAGCGTTGAAAATCTTTCCTCCATGGGTCAAGAGGTCCTGAGAACCAGGAGACACGTCAAAGCGGCTAAAGAATGACTTAGTCTCGGGGTGACTCTGGAAAAGCCTAAGAAATACACAGGGATGTTTTAGGAGGTTAATAGGATGTAGACATGACCAACATATATATATAGTCAGCACCTTTCGGAAATGATAAAAAAAAATCAGCGCCTTTCACCTTTCAGAGATCTCATTCCACCCCCACCCCCTGAAATATTAATCTGCCCCTTCCTCCATAAACATCAATCAACCTATCACTTCTCCTCCAGTGCCCATTTGCTTCCAAGCACTGGTGGCTGCCATCTATAGGATTGCTGGGGCAGCTCCTTGAAGTTGCAGTTAGTTACCTGCTCATGGATTCGGCCCCCAGCTTACTGGCATCTGGAGCGATCTTGTCCCAAAGGGAGCTGACGGCTGCCTTCTCGCTGTCAGAGAGTCCCATGTTGTGGTTTGGTTGTGTATGGCGTCTTCTGTATTCTCTCTAGTAGAATGGTCACTATATATATATATGCTGTAGGCTTATTCTATATCACTGTATAGTGAGGGTCACATGTGCTGGATAAGTGAAATCCCCATAATCTGCTCTGGGCTGGAGCTGGTGTCAGTGACTGTATGGGAGGGGGTGCAGACTGGGTCCATGCACTGAGCTACTTTCAGCCATGATGTTTAATTGGTCACAAGTTATAAGCAGCTGAAATCCGGAATGTAAAGTACATAATGCTCATTTATATTCAATGTTCCTTGTATTGTAGACATGGTACTGTACGTGAGCTGTCCAGCATCCTCCACTCACTTAACAATCCCCATGGTGTATAGGTGCAACATGGTCAAGGATACAATTAAGTTTGGAAATTTTGGATACAAAAAGTGTTAGCAACATGAGTTCAACTTCGGAATTTCCTGCTCCATTCAGCTCCATCTAACCCTGGAGTACTGAGCTAAGAGGCACCCTTGTACAGCCATTGACCAGATTTAGCCTAATAGTAAGAGCTGTTTTTATAAGCCTGAAATGCGTCTGTATTTGTTTGCACAAGAACATGTTTCAATAAAAAAAAAATCTGAAAATTTTATTTTGAAGAAAATATTGCAATTACAGCCTCTATGTTAACATAATAAAGGGGTACTCCAGTGATGCTGTAATCACAGAGCGTACTGCTCCGGCACCATCATACGCTGCAAGCACATACTACATCTATTAGTTTCTCCCCCACACGTACACACAAAGAACTATCACATGTTACAAAGTACTGATCACATGATCAAAGGATACCATTGGAACACAAACACCTGGTAGGTGTGCTGTTGCCATGATAGTATATCCCTTATTGATTTGAGAGACAACTATCATATGTATAACTCATGGCGCTAGATCCCAGCATTAGGGCATACCTATACAATATATTATATGGTCCAAAAATATATCCACCAAATAATTTTTAATCGGACTTACCATTAGTATATCAAACACATGACCAAAGAATGCATCACTGGAACGCAGTGGTGGAACGCACACAACTGTAAGGTATGCCATCATAATACACCGCGCATTCATTTGAGAGACAACGATCATATGCATGGCTCATGGCGCAAAAGCGTAACATTTTAAAGTATACCTATACAATGTATGTAAGTACGAAGAATAATATTCCATAATCGGACCCATTATCGGTATGTTAAACATATTACCAAAGAGAAGGCCAGATTCATGACGAGTGCAGGATTTATTAAACGCCCCATAGATTACACAAGGCGCTATTGATGTAATACATCTTAACTTTATCTTTAGTCCAAACCTCAATGATGTTAGATATATATATATCATTTTCATGACACAGCTTGTTTCTTCTATTTGTGTATTGCTTTATGTGTGTTCAGCTGCACCCATGATTCCTGTATGGGCATTTAAAGGACAACTCCAGCGCTGATAAAAAAAAAAAAAAACTGAACTGAAGCTCCAGTTAGTGGTTTCATTTTTTTTTTTACTTCCTGGTTTGGCCTTTCCCATGATGCACTTTGTCTCCTGTGATGTCTAACTGACTAGAGCTGTCTGTAGAGCTGTTAGATGGCTTACATCTTGCTCAGCCAATCAGAGCTGAGCAACCTGTGTCATTTGACAGAGAGAGGCTGGACTAACAGGGCTTAGACCCACCTCCCTCTTGATGACCCATTGTCACAAAATGGCTGCCACAGAAAAGCCTGGGGTCACCAGTCATTAGGTAAGAATGAGTTTACTCTACTTCCTGGTGGGGGGTTGAGGGGAAAAAAATAGGAAAGGGGGCAGATAGGTGATTGAAGTATAAAGTTATAAAACTTTGTAATGTGTTTCAATTACTGGGAAAAAGCTTTTTGCCGGAGTATCCCTTTAAGTGGTGCCCATCTACCCCTATTGATAAAGCTTGTATAGAAGGCTAGGGTCTACCAAAGGGCCTTGTCCAGGTAGTACAGTACTCTGTCAGGGCAACTTGTCTTAGTAGGCGTATCTTGATAGAAAAGATTTTACTCTTGGTTTCAATTACCGCCTCCTGCCAGAAGAGATCACGCAGTGCCAGGTCTGGTAGCACGAGTCCCGAGCTTGCACAACCAGGTGTAGCTAGCCACGTAAGGAATGGAGTACGTCAGCATAGTCACACCTTGCTCCACCACAGACGATTCCTGTAATTTCTTGGAATGTCCTGACTAATATAGAGAATGTCACCTTACATGAACAAGGTTTTTCTGTTATGTACTTGTAGTTTGGGGTTAGCACTGCATAGTAGGCTTGAAAGTGTACTCCGAAGAAGTCAGTCGCATCTAGTCCCTGTCACGGCACCTTGTCACCTGGCACCTGTACTTTCTCTTTATGGACTACTCTAAGTGACCCCCGCAACATGACAGCCCCCGCGGCATTCCCTGCAGCATCCAGACTCACAGCATCTCCCCGCAGTATCCTCTGCAGCAGCCCCCTTTCCTGGAGGGCGGTACAGTGGACCCCGTAACCCGTCCTCGGCGCTGCCCCCCCAGATCTCACCTCCCACCTGAGCCACTCTTCTGCAGAGGGATCCTCCAGCAGGAGCAGTGATGACGGCATCACGCCTGCTGGGGTATTCCTCCAGCAGGCTGGAGAGGGGAGAAGAAGACAGAAGAGAGGAAGGCCGGCTCCATTCCTGCAGGATTAGGTGAGTATAATTTTTTTTAATGTCTTAGGGCACAATACAGGGTCACATTCTGACTATGGGGGCAATGCAGGGAGACATATGGGGGCAATACAGGGGGACAATCTTATTATGGGGCAATGCAGGGGGGACATTATTACTAAGGAGGGCACACCACTGGGGGCATTATTACTATGGGGGCACACCACAGGGGGCATTATTACTATGGGGGGAATGCAGGGGGTCATTATTATCATGGGGGAATGCAGGGGAACATTATTACCATGGGGGCAATGCAGGGGGTTATTATTACTATGTGGAGAGCACAGCAGGTTTAGTATTACTGTATGGGGGCACAGCAGGGGACATTATTACTATATGGGGGTACAGCAGTGGGTATTATTACTATACGGAGGGCACAGCAGGGGGCATTATTACTATATGGAGAGCATAGCAGGAGACATTATTACTATATGAAGGGCATAGCAGGGAACATTATTACTATATGGGGCACAGCAGGGAACATTATTACTATATGGGGCACAGCAGGGGGCATTATTACTATATGGAGGACACAGCAGGGGGCATTAATACTATATTGGACACAGCAGGGGGCATTATTACTATATGGAGGACACAGCAGGGGGCATTATTACTATATGGGGCACAGCAAGAGGCATTATTACTATATGGAGGGCACAGCAGGGGGCATTATTACTATATGGGGCACAGCAGGGGGCATTATTACTATATGGAGGGCACAGCAGGGGATCCTACATACAGGAGGCAATCCACATACCTACTGACTACTGTTTAGATGCTTATGCATGGGAAAAGAGGAAGGAAGTTTCTGGAAGTGCAGACCCTAAGATGTCTGTCTGGCAGGTTTAGAAGAGACGAATTGTAGCTGAAAGAAATCATCATGGTGGTCGGGGTGGAGAGAAAACGGAAAGTGACACCTCAGATCAAAAAAAGATGTCACTTGTGAGTAACTGAATGACGTTTTTGTGTTCAGTAGAACATTATTTGGAAGGGGTGCAACACTGCTCCATGTCAAAATAAACACACTGCTTCTTCCTAGTAACCTGAATCTTGATAAAAGCCCCCGTTCCTTTGCCAGGGCTGAACTTTTATCAAGATTAGCCCTGTTGCCAAAATGCCCTAGAAACTGCCCTGCTACAGATAGATGAACGCTTCTTGCAGGATTGGACTGGCCCATAGGTGATCAGGGGCATCCCCCAGTGAGCCCTACTCTTTGGTGTGGGCCTCCCTGTCTAGCAGCCAGGGAGGCCAGGATGTCGAGGATGACATATAATCCCCAATACTGCTGCACATGCCTTTCATCTGTTAGCGCTATAGAAATAAATATTATTATTATTATTATTGTTATTTTAACTTACAGCCTCTATCTAGTAACCTGGGGTTTCATCATATTATTTAGATACAGGGAGTGACAGGGGTGACAAGTAGCAGCATGTAGTGTGCCGATTTAGCGCAGACCCTGTCCTTCTCCTCTCAGGCTGCCTCCATCTGCTCTATGTGCTGCTGCTGGCAGTCGGGACACAGGAGGAGAGGAGGAAGAGGGGCTGTAGCCTGCCAAGTGTGGCACTGGGGTTGAAACTCTGATAGCATGTGAGTTGTACCCAGGGCCGTCTTAACCATTGGGCATGGTAGGCGGCTGCCCGGGGGCCCATGCGTCCTAGGGGGCCCCTGCCCTGTGTCATATTCCCTGGCCTTTTAACTGGGAGTGCTCCTGATCAGCGCTGGTAGATAGGGGCTATGCACAGCTCGCTCTTGTGGCCGGAAGCTGCATTCTGCTTCCCGTCACTAGAGGTCTCTCTCACCCCCTGCATTCCCGTGCGGAGCAGGAGAGTGACGTCACCAGCAGAGCCCTGAGAGGAAGGAGAAGCTGGAGGCCTGAAGCACAAAGCCTGAGTGAGTATGTGCTGATAGGAGGGGCAGGGAAGGTGTTAATCATGGGAGTGCTCTCTGCAGGGATGCAGACAGGGCTGTGGGTGAACTGGTAAACAGGGAGGGGGAGGGATCGGGGGTGTAACTCCTCTGAGTGTGTATATATCTCCATTCAGTGTATACAGCAGTGTATTGTATACTTATCCTCCTCCTGAGTGTGTATATATATCTCCATTCAGTGTATACAGCAGTGTATTATATACTTATCCTCCTCCTGAGTGTGTGTATATATCTCCATTCAGTGTATACAGCAATGTATTATATACTTATCCTCCTCCTGAGTGTGTATATATATCTCCATTCAGTGTATACAGCAGTGTATTATATACTTATCCTCCTCCTGAGTGTGTATATATATCTCCATTCAGTGTATACAGCAGTGTATTATATACTTATCCTCCTTCTGAGTGTGTATATATATCTCCATTCAGTGTATACAGCAGTGTATTATATACTTATCCTCCTCCTGAGTGTGTATATATATCTCCATTCAGTGTATACAGCAGTGTATTATATACTTATCCTCCTCCTGAGTGTATATATATATCTCCATTCAGTGTATACAGCAGTGTATTATATACTTATCCTCCTCCTGAGTGTATATATATCTCCATTCAGTGTATACAGCAGTGTATTATATACTTATCCTCCTCCTGAGTGTATATATATATCTCCATTCAGTGTATACAGCAGTGTATTATATACTTATCCTCCTCCTGAGTGTATATATATATCTCCATTCAGTGTATACAGCAGTGTATTATATACTTATCCTCCTCCTGAGTGTATATATATATCTCCATTCAGTGTATACAGCAGTGTATTATATACTTATCCTCCTCCTGAGTGTGTATATATATCTCCATTCAGTGTATACAGCAGTGTATTATATACTTATCCTCCTCCTGAGTGTGTATATATATCTCCATTCAGTGTATACAGCAGTGTATTATATACTTATCCTCCTCCTGAGTGTGTATATATATCTCCATTCAGTGTATACAGCAGTGTATTATATACTTATCCTCCTCCTGAGTGTATATATATATCTCCATTCAGTGTATACAGCAGTGTATTATATACTTATCCTTCACCTATCACTCCATTGTTGTCTCCCTGTATGTATACTGTATAATACATTATACAGGGAAACAACACAGCTTATATATAGAGAAGGGCAAAACAACATGGTTCATATATAATAGTCATGTTGTTGCCCCTCTGTATATATGAACCATGTTGTTTCCCTGTATATTGTATTATACAGTATACATACAGGGAGACAACATGGTTCTCATATATAATAGTCAATTCGCACCTCTGCCCAGGGGCCCATAATGCTGTTAAGACGGCCCTGGTTGTACCTGGTGCTTTCCTGTACCAGAGGTAAATTTCTGTGTGTGGACATAAAGTATGTATATTTTGTGAGTCTGTGTGTATACCTCAAGTCTAGTCAGTCCATTCAAGTAACAGTCAAGTATTCAGAGACAAGTCAAGTATTTTGAAGTATTGCAAGTCTAATCCAAATATGTAACTCAAGGGGTTTCAGTATTATCTGTCTATTGCACTTCTATTGAAACCTAAGACTAGTTATGGTACTGTACCTTTAAAGATTCACGTAAACATTTACCGGTTAAGTTGATTGGTGCACTACATGGTTTCTCACACTACACCTGCACCTGTTCTATCCTAAAGAGTGTGTTTTTGGTACATCCATGGGTGGGCACATATCACTTATGGCCACTGTGACAAGTGCCTAAGCGGTACACTACCAACTTGCCCCCAGCTTAATACCACCTGGCTCCCCTGGGTTACTGCATTAAAATACATTTATGTTTATCCCAGGCAGGTTTACATTCACTTACTGTAGATTTACCAATCACATCTACTGGAAGTTTGCTCCAAGTATCTACTACTCTTTCAGTAAAGTAATATTTTTTCATGTTGCTTCGGATTTGCACTAGTGCCTAGGTACTATGGATGTTGTGAGAAAAGAACTGTATCATACTGCCCCCTTATAGTTATACTAGAGATGGTAAAACCACGCAGACAGTGGGCGCTCCAATCAAACTCACATAAAGAAACGGGCGTAGCTCTATAGAACACCCTTTTAACTATTGGTGAGTGCCACTTCTGTACCTCTGTGTATTTGGATTTGAAACTAAAGATGGGGTTCTTCCTTCTGAATCTGATGTGTGCCTCTATTGCTGGGAATATTGTCCCTACCCGTTGGGTCTCTGCAAGAAGATTTTGTTCATTTCATTCAGATATTATATGATAATATACTGACAAATACAGTAAAGGACCCTCAGCAAACTGCCCCCCCCTCCAGAAAAAATACAGTAACAAGTCCTCAGATCCATTTGCCACTTAATTTTATTTTTTAAAATAAACCTCTACATTGACAATATTACACTTGTAGTTTATTACAGGACATGAGTCTCTATAGGAGAGAAATAAGAAGTATCTTTAAGGCTGGATATTGTGTAGTATATGAGGCCCATACAGAAGATGTAGTGACTAATATGGCGGTCTGGCCTTCAGGGATTAGCTAGATGTCAGGATTCCGGCAATTTCATTGAGGAATTTTTCCCAGGCAGCTTGGACAAAGTCTCCACCATAGTGAGCGGCCAGCACCTCCACAATGGAGGCATTGAGGAGCTGAAAGAGAACAGTCAAGGGGTCAAACATTATAGATAAACTAATACAATTTGCAATCTAGAAGTGTAAATATTTTTCATGGGATTTTTTCTTGCATGAAAATAAGTGGGTGGGGATTATGCAACTGAGAAATAACCAGTTATGGAAGGGAACTTGCTGCGCCGGGCGGGCCACAGAGACACAAATGGTATGTACGCAATGCTCATCTGATCGGCAATGGGAAACTGGGTGCATGGATACACATTTACAACACGTTTATGCCCTTTCGATGTGGTAGACCACATTTTAGAGTTCCGCATAGAATGCATATACAGTCACAAAATGAAGTCACCATTATGCTTCACTGGTCCCACTGGACATGTCAGGTTCTACATTGGCTTTCCATTTTGACAGCTTGCCTTCGTGAATAAGATGTAAAGCCCAATGAAAGGGTATAAATGGATGTGAAGTGTGAGTGATACAAATTCTTTACAGGTATGCTAAAATTACCATTCTCTATGGCATCTATTAGCCATGTCTATTAATAAGCAGTATAAGCACTACTACAATAGTACAGCACTGCTATAATAGTACAGCACCAGTACCATAATACAGCACCAGCACAGTAGTACAGCACTAGTACAATAGTACAGCACAACAAAAATAGTATTGCACCATTACAAGTAGTCCAATGTTTGCAAATAAGAACAGACTAACTGCTGCAGCTCTCTTACTATATATATATATATATATATATATATATATATATATATATATATATATATAATGGTGGATTCCTCATGGATTGTGGCCATACTAACCAGTATAGGGCTCGTGTTAAAAATGATGTTCTGACCTTTATGTGACCAGCGTTGAGCTTCAGCTTGTTGGTGTGAAGGTCCTGGTACTTGTTCAGATTGTCCAGGTTTTTGGAGGCTTCTCCAATAGCCCTGAAAATCTTTCCTCCATGGGTCAAGAGGTCCTGAGAACCAGGAGACACGTCAAAGCGGCTGAAGAATGACTTGGTCTCGGGGTGACTCTGGAAAAGCCTAAGAAATAGAGGGTGACATGAGGTTTATGGGATGTATTACCAATAGAGATGAGCGAACCGGGTTCGGGTTCGAGTCGATCCGAACCCGAACGTTCGGTATTTGATTATCTGGGGCTGCTGAACTTGGATAAAGCTCTAAGGTTGTCTGGAAAACATGGAAACAGCCAATGACTATATCCATGATTTCCACATAGCCTTAGGGCTTTATCCAACTTCAGCAGCCACCGCTAATCAAATGCTGAAAGTTTGGGTTCAGATCGAGCATGCTTAAGGTTCGCTCATCTCTAATTACCAACAAATACATGGGCCCTATTATCGCAGAGCTATGACTTATTATGTTAATTACTTTCTTTTTCAATTTTAACATTATAACTTATTGGGGGAGATTTATCAAAGGGTGTAAAATTTAGACTGGTGCAAACTACCCCCAGCAACCAATCACAGCTCAGCTTCCAGCTCTGGTGAAAGGAAAGAGGAGCTGTGATTGGTTGCTGTGGCCAGTTTGCACCAGTCTAAATTTTACACCCTTTGATAAATCTTCCCCATTATCTTATGACTTCATCTTTGAGTTTTAGAATGTTATGTTAGTCCAGAGCATTTTATCTAATGACTTATCATCTTAAAGTGGATAAACACATTAAGTAAGATGAATTGAGACATAAGTCGGCACCCTCAGAAAAAAAAATCCCCAATAGACACAAAAGAATCTTCCCCTTCTCCCCCAGTGCCCACCTGCTTCCTGCACAGACCCTTTTGTAGGGAAAAAGAAAGTTGGCACTGTATCTTCCATGACTTGGGGGGGGGGGGTTACCTGTTGACTAATAAAGATCAAGTTCCAAGGTTATAACTTCGGATTTGCTGACTTGTTTCCCACAGACTTTTTTTAATACAAATATTATGCAAAAACTCCGCCCCATGTGAATTTACCCCAAGGGGCGGTGCACTGGTGGCTGCCATCTATTGGATTGCTGGAGCAGCTCCTTGAAGTTGCAGTTAGTTACCTGCTCATGGATTCGGCCCCCAGCTTACTGGCATCTGGAGCGATCTTGTCCCATAGGGAGCTGACGGCTGCCTTCTCGCTGTCAGAGAGTCCCATGTTGTGGTTTGGTTGTGTATGGCGTCTTCTGTATTCTCTCTAGTAGAATGGTCACTATATATATATGCAGTAGTCGGCTTATTCTATATCACTGTATAGTGAGGGTCACATGTGCTGGATAAGTGAAATCCCCATAATCTGCTCTGGGCTGGAGCTGGTGTCAGTGACTGGGTCCATGCACTGGGGGGGGTGCAGACTGGGTCCATGCACTGAGCTACTTTTAGCCATGATGTTTAATTGGTCACAAGTTATTATAAGTAGCTGAAATCCGGAATGTAAAGTACGTAATGCTCATTTATATTCATTGTTCCTTGTACTGTAGACATGGTACTGTACGTGAGCTGTCCTGCATCCTCCACTCACTTATGAAAACCCATGTATATGAGGGGTTGCTGATAAGCCTTTGGCTTTTCCCAGAAAGAAAAAAGAAACTTTACATTTATTCCACATAATCTCCACTGATGTCAACACACTTCTTACATCGGTATTCTAAATTCTGTAAGGTTTGCAAAAAGTAGGATTTCGGTTGTACCCTAAACCAGCCATCCGCCATTCTTAGCAGCCATGGCATAGGAAATGGTGCGAAATATAGTACCCTTGAGGCGTTTCTTTAGGTTTGGAAACAGATGATATTTGTAGGGAGCCAGATGTGGTGAATAAGGTGGGTGGTCAGCCAGCTGGAAGCCTTGCTCAACCAGTTTTGCCGTGGTCACTTGTGCAGTGTGAGTGGAGGCGATGTCTTGCAGGAACAAGATTCCTTTGGACAGCTTGCTGCGCTTTCTGGCCTTCAGAGCTGCCTTCAATTGGTCCAAAAGATCAATGTAATACCTTGCATTGATTATGGAACCATTTTGAAGGTAGTCCACTAGCAGCACACCCTCCTTATCCCAGAACACAGACACCATTACCTTAGTGGCTGATTTTTGCACCCTGAACTTCTTTAGACCAGGAGAACCACTGGATCCTGGTCTCATCCATAGTGACCAGTCGACCCAGGAAGTTCTTATCAGTCCAAAAACGCTGACAAATGGACCGGGAAGTTTTCGTTCGCATGTGTTTCTGATCTGTTGTCAAACATTTGGGGACCCACTTTGCAGATAGCTTCTTCATGTTCAAATGCTCATGGATAGTGACACAAACACATTCACAAGAAATCTCCATGACCACTGCTATTCCTTTAGCTGAAATTCACAGATTCTCCAGTATGAGATTGTGCACAGCATTGACGATCTCCAGAACAACAACCACTCACAGTCATCCAGGACGTTCCTCTTCATTGGTGCTAAAGTGGCCCGTTTTAAATTTAGCAACCCACCTCTTACCTATAGAATTTGAAGGGCATGGATCCCCAAATATCTGCAAAATATTACCATGAATTTCCGTCACAGACTTTTATCACTCCTCTGCTCTCATTTGTTGTGAATATCACCTTTATGTTTTCCTGCATGTCTAGATCACTGTTGCCATAAGTTCCATACACAAAATTTTGAAAACATATATTAGACAGACACATAAGGCTTTCGTGTGATGTAACATTCGTTGCCATAGAAAGAAATAAATAACACAAAGACAAAGACTTATCAGCCGCCCTTCGTACGTTTATATGGAGTTGTTACTTCACAACAGGCAAGAACCTCTCTTCATTACTCTTATACTCTTCATTTATATATGATATGGTAACATACTGCATTAGTGTAAGCCTCAGATGAATACAGGGAAGGGTATCCCCCAGTCCCCCCATCCCCCTACCACCACCACCTCACCAAGAAAAAGAAAATACAAAAACAAATCCTCGGATGCATTTTCAACTTAATTTTATTTTTTTAAATAGATCTCTAGATTAATAATATTATACTTGTAGGTTATAAGAGAACAGGAGTCTTCATAGAGAGCATTAGGAGATAAGTTAATGGCCGGTTATTGTGTAGGGGGGTCAGGATGGAGGCTCTAAAGCTAATACAGAAGATGTAGTGACTTGGATCAACATGGCGGTCTGGTCTTCAGGGAATAACTTGATGTCAGGAGTCCAAAAACCTCATCAAGGAATTTTTCCAGGCAACATGGACAAAGTCTCCGGCATAGTGGGCGGCCAGAACCTCCATGATGGCGGCATTGAGGAGCTGGAAGAGAACAGTCAAGGGGTCAGACATTATGGATCACTGATACTGTTAGGGATCTACACTTCAACTGTACATATTTTTTTCTCGTAATAGACATGAGTGGGTGGAGATTTTGCAAAGGGCACAAATGTGAAATAAGCATAATGGTGATACATACAGTATGTTTACAGGTACGCTAAAATTACCATTCTCGTCTGGATCTATTGGCCATATCTGAACATGAGCAGTATCTCTATAGGGCACCATATGGATGGCATCACTGCCATAAAGAGCAGGAATAGCTAGTTGATCAGTGAATCTATCAAACCAAATGTATTCCCTGCAGCTGCAAACTCCCAGCCTGTGGCTGAATACAGCAAAGCTATACAGTATATGGAAAACTGTTATGCCTCTATATAAAAATGGTAAGAAAGGATAATGCAAATAGCTCTCACACCACTTAGACAAAATGGTTTCCCTTCAATTCAGTGTTTCACTCCATCTAGGAGTCTTAGAACATTGACTGGGGATCTTTGCCAAGCCAAAAATCTCTCCAAAAGGAAGGAATGCCCATCTGCAGACAGCTGTTCAGGGTTATTGCCCCTCTTCAGTGCAGAGCAGGGTGATGGCTGGCTAGTGAGGGGCCTATATACAGTAGTACAGCACTACTATAATAGTATAGCTACAATAAAATAGACTTACTGTATATAGATTCAGAAATACCCAATGCACTATAGTGGGAAGCCTACTAATGCTCCACACAAAACACAGCCATAACACAACTTTGAGCATAAGTCTTTAAGGGGAATTCCTATAAAGTGATTCACATTATATACTGTACACATTTTAACTATTGATGAAGTCTTTAATTTAGGACCATGAGTGATTTCAGGAATGGAGAGATTATTTGGACCCCTTTGACATTGCTCTGAAATTTCTACTTTTCGAAATAAGGAATTTGCTCTGTATGGAGGTATGTCCTCCTAGAAATCAGTAATGATCTGCGATCACAAGTATCAAATAGGGGTTAATTCAATTTTATGTTCCCTTCATGACCATGGTAAGTTCCCTTCATGACCATGGTAAGATTCCGGGCCATTACAATACTATAGCACCATTACAATAGTACAGCACTACTATAAAACTAGAGCACCACTACAATAGAACAGCACCACTACAAAAGTACAGCACTATTACAATAGAACAGCACCACTACAATAGTACAACCCTACTACAGTAGAACAGCACCACTACAATAGTACAACACTACTACAATAAAACAGCACCACTACAATAGTATAGCACTACTACCAAACTAATAGCCCCGCTACAATAATATAGCACCACTACAATGGAACAGCACCTCTACAATGGAACGGCACCTCTACAATAGTACATCACTACTACAAAACTATAGCACCACTACAATAGTACAGCATCACTAAAATGTTAGAAAGTCTAAACAGACTTGCAGCCATAGTGAACACTGAAGAAGTTGCAGCTCACTTACAACAGAAGTTGGACCCACACTGATCTATTATTGATCCTATTTATCCTGATAATCTACTTTTAATGTAATCAATAAATGAATGCGGTAAGATTATTTGGTAGTCATGGCTGGAGCTACTATAAATAATGGCGGATTCCTCATAGATTGTGGCCGTACTAACCAATATGGGGCTCATGTCATAAATGATGTTCTCACCTTCATGTGACCAGTGTTGAGCTTCAGCTTGTTGGTGTGGAGGTCCTGGTACTTCTTCACACTGTCTAGATTTTTGGAGCCTTCCCCAAAGCCTTTGAAAATCTTTTCTCCATGGGTCAAAAGGTCCTGAGAACCAGGAGAGACGTCAAAGTGGATGAAGAATGACTTAGTCTTGGGGTGACTCTGGAAAATCCTAAGAAATACAGGGTAAAATGCTCAAGTGCTTGAAATCAATGGGAGACCTGACAACAAAAATTTGGACAAAAAAAGGCTATGAATTTCTGAAAGACACATTAGAACTCTGGCGGTATGGCTCCAATTGCCGG
The DNA here is from genome assembly GCF_027789765.1 of Dendropsophus ebraccatus. Classification (NCBI taxonomy): domain Eukaryota; kingdom Metazoa; phylum Chordata; class Amphibia; order Anura; family Hylidae; genus Dendropsophus; species Dendropsophus ebraccatus. The sequence continues at coordinate 25,742,904 of NC_091468.1, forward strand.
CATCCCGCCAGAGTTGCAATGTGTCTTTCAGAACCGTATTAAAAAAATTTTGTTTTAGTATCAGTACAGTCGAAAAACAAGAAGATGAAAAGATGACCAGCACAACCAGTAACACTATTCACACTGTGCAGGTGCACGCCGCCATGGCCTGCATAGTGTGAATAGTTGTATTGGTTGTGCTGGCCATTTTCTTGCTTTTCTGTGCTACATTTGGACGTAGACTCAACCCATCCCCTAGATAGATCTTTTATGTGCAGTGTGTGGGCTTAGTATTAGACCATCTCTCTGAGGTCACCTTAGCCTGATGAGATGGTACATACTATTTGATCAAATGGTCTGATCAATGTCTTCCTTCTGTTTCCTTCCACCCTTCTGTTTTTGTCGGTGTTAATACAGTAGCCCAAATATATTATATATATGTATATATATATATATATATATATATAAAGCACCCCAAAGTGCTCGGCTGAGCATGGAGCACTATGCTCGGCAGAGTATACTCACTCAGCATTAGAATTTACCTACAAATGCATAAAAGACAAATAAAGATACAAGATCATTTCTTTATTATCGCAGTCTGCTGCACTGATACCAGTGGCGTAGCGACCACGGTCGCAGCAGTCGCCGCCATGACCGGGCCGCTACCAAGGGGGAGCCCGCGAGGCCCCCCCTTGCCACTGCACTGCCTCCCTCCCATTCCCCCTTGTGACCGCAAGCAGTTTTGCTTGCGATCACAAGAGAGAGGCTGGGACGGGCCCCAGTCTGATGTGCGGCTCCAGGCTCTGCACGGTCCTGTCCCGGCAGCCCAAGCATCAGTGAGGTCAGTGTGCGCTGGGGAAGTACTTCTGGCACACAAAGCGTCTATAACAAGCGCCCCCGTGCCGGAAGTAACATCCCCAGCGCGCACGGAGCTCACTGATGCTTGGGCAGGCAGGGACGGGACCGCGCAGAGCCGGGAACCCCACGTCAGATGACAGCCAGACCGGAGGACAGGATTATATCAGACTGTATCTTATTACCTCAGAGCCAGCCTCCTGTATTATATCAGACTCTGCCTTATTACCTCAGCGCCAGCCTCCTGTGTTATATCAGACTGTATCTTACTACCACAGAGCCAGCCTCCTGTATTATATCAGACTCTCCCTTATTACCTCAGAGCCAGCCTCTGGTATTATTTCACACTCTCCCTTATTACCTCAGAGCCAGCCTCTGGTATTATTTCACACTCTCCCTTATTACCTCAGAGCCAGCCTCCTGTATTATATCAGACTATACCTTATTATATCAGAGCCAGCCTCCAGTATTATATCAGATTTTCCCTTTTTACCTAAGAGCCAGCCTCCTGTATTATATCAGACTCTCACTTATTACCTCAGAGCCAGCCTCTGGTATTATTTCACACTCTCCCTTATTACCTCAGAGCCAGGATCCTGTATTATATCAGACTCTCCCTTTTTACCTCAGAGCCATCCTCCAGTATTATATCAGACTCTCCCTTTTTACCTCAGAGCCAGCCTCCTGTATTATATCAGACATTACTTTATTACATCAGAGTCAGCCTCCTGTATTATACAAGTCTGTCCCTGATTACCTCAGAGCCAGCCTCCTGTATTATATCAGACTCTACCTTATTACCTCAGCGCCAGCCTCCTGTATTATATCAGACTGTACCTTATTACCTCAGAGCCAGCCTCCTGTATTATATGACACTCTACCTTATTACCTCAGAGCCAGCCTCCTGTATTATACAAGTCTCTCCCTTATTACCTCAGAGCCAGCCTCCTGTATTACATCAGACTGTACCTTATTACCTCAGAGCCAGCCTCCTGTATTATATCAGACTCTCTTTTATTACCTCAGAGCCAGGATCCTGTATTACATCACACTCTACCTTATTACCTCAGAGCCAGGATCCTGTATTATATCACACTCTACCTTATTACCTCAGAGCCAGGATCCTGTATTATATCAGACTCTACCTTATTACCTGAGAGCCAGGATCCTGTATTACATCAGACTGTACCTTATTACCTCAGAGCCAGGATCCTGTATTATATCACACTCTACCTTATTACCTCAGAGCCAGGATCCTGTATTATATCAGACTCTACCTTATTACCTCAGAGCCAGGATCCTGTATTACATCAGACTTACCTTATTACCTCAGAACCAGCCTCCTGTATTATATCAGACTCTCTTTTATTACCTCAGAGCCAGGATCCTGTATTATATCACACTCTACCTTATTACCTCAGAGCCAGCCTACTATATCACATTAGCCTCCACCTCATTTCCTCACATTATCAGATTCTCAGATGTCCCTTAGAGGCGGTGCACTAGCGGCTGCCCTCTATTGGATTGCTGGAGTAGTGCTTTGAAGTTGCTTTCAGTTACCTGCTCATGGATTCATTCCCCAGCTTATTGGCGTCTGGAACAATTTTGTCCCATAGGGAGGTGACGGCTGCCTTCTCGCTATCAGAAAGTCCCATATTGTGGTGTGGGAGTGTACGGTTTTTTCTCTAGACCCTCTCGTAGAATGCTCCTTGTATATACTGTATGCTATATCACTGTATAGTGAGGGTCACATGTGCTGGATAAGTGAAATCCCCATAATCTGCTCTGGGCTGGAGCTGGTGTCAGTGACTGTATGGGAGGGGGTGCAGACTGGGTCCATGCACTGAGCTACTTTCAGCCATGATGTTTAATTGGTCACAAGTTATAAGCAGCTGAAATTCTGAATGTAAAGTACATAATGCTCATTTACATTTATTGTTCCTGATGAATAGTCCCTTTCTATAGCTCCATGGTGGACAGGTATTACGTGCTCAAGTGTCTGTAGTCACAAATGTAGACAGAGTTTTGATATTTCGTGTTACCAAGTTAAATGAACCCAGTAAGTTTTTTTGAACTGTCATTCCCTAAATTTGAAGAAATAAATTATTATCCATATAACACAGAGATCTTGTTACAATAAAGTTTTTTTTTTCCATCTTTGCAATAACTTCTGCAAAGTATTAGTATCAAAGTTTTACATTTGCATAGAAATATTCACCTTAGGTGCTTAAGTCTATAATCCAGCATCAATATCTTTCTGGCATGTCTGGAAGATAGTAATGAATATGTGGCGAGCGTACTAGGGAAGCAGCAGCAACACGGCGAGGGGGGGGGGGGGGCGAGAGGGGGAGCGGTCAGATGTTAGAAAGCACCAGGCACTACACGGACACTTCTCACCGTGAGCCAGGACCAGTGGCCACCCCTGAGTGCTGTCTCGGCAGCACCGTGTTCAATTGAGAGTTGTAGTTGCTGTCCTATTGCTGTGTAAAGAAGGGAGCTCTTGCACAGCTGCAGATGTGGGTGCAAAAGGACAATGTACACTGGGGTAAACCAGGAATAGCTTTTACTGTAACGCTTTGAACAACAAGATTAGAAGTTCACAGCTTTGATTACAACAACCTTTTGTTCAAGGCGATAATCACTCCAGTAGGGAGGCAATATACAGTGAAAGTTCTCACATACTTTTGCAGAGATATACAGAGGCCATAGAACACTGATAGGACCTGACAATCATTTAGAATACAATAGTTTCTTATAATACGTTAATACACTTGAGAATAGACAGCTTCTGGGAATATACTTAAGACAAGACTGAGGTTGAATACTTGAGAATACACTGGTAGTTATCTGAGATAGACTTTAATGGGCAACCCCCGTGAAAAGCTTTTTCCCAGTAACTGAAACAAGTTACAAAGTTATATAACTTTGTAATATGCTTCAATCCCCTATCTCCCCCCTTCCCTATCTTTTCCCCCCTAAACCCTCAACCAGGAAATGAAGTAAACTCATTCATATCTAATGACTGTTGTCACCAGGCTGCTCTGTGGCAGCCATTTTGTGACAATGATGTCATCAAGAGGGAGGCTGGTATAAGCTCTGTTAGGCCAGCCTCCCTTGTCAGATGACTCAGCTTGCTTAGCTCTGAATACAGCAACTGGAGGTTCAGGGACCTGCAAGCAGCGGGAAATTCAAACGGAGACAGACTCAGGAGGGATGGTAAGTGTGAAAATTATGTTTATGATTGATTTTTTTTTTTTATTAGCGCAGGAGTTGTCCTTTAAAGGGGTTATCCAGCGCTACAAAAACATGGCCACTTTTCCCCCTTTCTTGTCTCCAGTTCAGGTATGGTTTGCAATTAAGCTCCATTTACTTTAATGGAACTGAGTTTGAAACCCCACCCAATCTGGAGACAAGAGAGGGGCAAACTGGCCATGTTTTTGTAGCACTGGATAACCCTTTTAATTGCAGAGTGTGGGTAAGTTAGGATACTGCATCTACAGATTAGGGGCCTATTCCGGCACTGTGTCTCAGCTGGGGCTTTTAGAGACAAGTCCTGAATCCACAGGAAGAGACGTCTGCCTATTGCTATTATACACTGATGAGGGTCAAAAACCCGAAATAGCTATCTGCAGATGGGAAATCTTTCCTTTTGGAGAGATAGTTTGGCTTGGCATAAAATCTCCAGTCAATGTTCTAAGGCTCCTTGACTGAGCGAGACTTGACTTGAAGGGATATCTCTTTGCTTAAGAGGTGTGAGAGCTACTTTGCATATTCTTTATTGCTATTATATGAATACAGGAATATCAAAGAAAAAGATTTTCCAACACAGGTAATGAGGATTTAACATAAGTTTTGGTATACCATATCACTGGACGTTTCAGTCCTTTACGACCTTTATCAACATGGTATACTGTGCTCAAGAGTAAATAAAAACATAAACATTGATGGTCATTGGTGTGCAGTTGATATTCCTGTATTCATGATAATCGCTTCTACTGACTCCCCCTACTTTGAGTGCACAGACATAGCATCAACTATAATGCTATTATGTGGGCATGAGGTGAGTTCTGGTCCACCTAGTGAAAGAGCTCGTTGTCCAGGAGTGCTGTATTGTCCTCCCTCACCTGTGTGCCGATAGGCATGAAATATATGTTGTTTAAACCTCAATACCTCAAGCTGGAAGAGAAGATGGGGTGAGTGGCGCTGTTCTATTTCTTCTCATACTAATAGAAATCCATGTTGGCACCATATTGGCTGATAGTTGTTTTAAAGTATGAACCAAAATCCTGATCCCTAGAGTCATAGTCTGCTGGCCGTCAATATGTGTAATAGGAGTGGCGGCAGCTGACCACCTCCTTTCTATGGGCCCCCTTAATGATCTAAAGATGATCTAAAAGTCCTGACACGTCCTGACAGGTTGGTGCTCACTTGCACCTGCTGTAAATATCCGGCCGTGTAATACAGCCCTTAGATACATTGATGACGTCTTTTTGCATGCAATGAGGTACAGAGGAACAACTCTGTGTATTTGTATAATATTTGAATAGTCTACAACATTTGATTGGATTTATACTTGAAAGCAGTGAAGTTATGATTCAATATCTGGACGGAGAGGTAAGAAAGACAGGAAACAATTTGCTGCCCACTTCTCTGTATTCTAAGAGTACCGACGGACAGGAACAATTTACGCAGACAAGACAGTTGTGACCACACAAACACTGAAGAGCACTCCTAAGAGTCAGTTTTTACATGCACATCACATTTGTGGATTAATAAAGGAATATGACTATCCTTGTGAATAAATTGGTTCTGAGGGGTTATAATTAAGGTGAAATAGAAAGAATCGGTGCTGAGGTGAGTGCTGTTTCCTGAGAGATGGACAGAATCAGCAAAACTAGTCAACAAAATGAGAATAGGCCATTACTTATCTCTACTTTTTACTGCCACTCTAGTGATTAAAATTGTATAGAAAACACTTGGATATGGTAAAACGGAGACCAAAATATGGAAAATTATTTTAAGTGTTACTGAGATTCTGTTCTTCAGAAGGATTGCTTTCTGACTAGTCAGCTGGTAAAAGCTGAAGATAATAATAAGTCTACAAACAAGTGATTTCGAATGTAAGGAAATATTGCATGTATAATGTGTCAGTACTGTAATAGAGATGATGCAACACAGCAGATGAAATGATCCAAGGTTCTAATGAAAGGTACGTTCTCTTGTAAGAGTAAAAAAAAAAGTGGGGACGTAAAGAGGGAGAGCAGTCTATGAGAGGGAGAGCAGTCTATGAGAGGAGAGCTTTCCATGAGTGAGGAGATGGAACGGTCTGTGAGTAAGCAGGTTGTGAGAGGGGCCATTAAGATCTGTCTTTGAGAGAAGGAAATTGTCCGCGAGAGACGGGATAAGGAGCAAACTTTTTGTAAAGGGGGGGGGGTGTAGTCCGGGATTTAGCAGCAGGGCCGTATTTACCATTAGGCTCCCGTGGTCCGGTGCCTAGGGCAGCACCAGGGAGCAGGGGGACAGAAAAAAATTATCATTTTTTGTTTTTATTTTTTTAGTTTCCCTCCTCCCGTTCAGACTTGCCAGTAAATCTGGTGTCTTTTCCAGGGGGGTGGGGGGTATGGTGGTATTGGTCAGGTCTGGTATCGCCAATAGGTGCGTGAAGATGGGGCGTCTTCAGGTTTAGTGCCTAGGGCAGCAGCAGTTGTTAATACAGCCCTATTTAGCAGCATAAGGGACTAGGTTAAGGTGAAAGCAGCCTGTGTGAGGAGGCATAAATAGCTTTCAGTGCTGTCCATAATGCTGCTAAACCACATATCGGTGAAGCCAGCTTCCTAACCTCACCAACTGACGAGGTCTAAAGAGAGGTTACTGCATAAATGTACACACAGAACGTAATAACAAATCAGTATACAGTAACCTAAGTTGTATTGCCCCCTTATGGTGGTCAGACACCACTGAACTCTATTTTATGCTCCGTATTAGTAATAATGGAAGTTCATTTGATTTCTTTGGGTAGAATCAGGTCAGATGTAGCATATTGGGCATGTAATCTCCCCATGCTCATAATCCCACCTTAAATATCAGAAAGGAAAAGGGCCTTTGGTAAGAGCTCTTGGTAGTGTTTGGTTGTAGCCTGTATTAGGCCTCTTCTGAACCCCCTCCAACATTGCATTATAGATCTATAGACACTTTGAGTTTAGACACTTTCTGACCTTTCTACAGGATAAGTCATCAATTTCTTATTGCTGAGGTGCCAACTCCTGGCGGCCCCCTCAATCAACTATTTCAGGGTCCACAATACACAGTGAATGGAACTAGATGCAGTTGGCTCCATTCACCATGTATTGTGGGCGCTCTGCCCTGCCAGTCTCTTATGTGGTGCAAAGGCCCCCCCATACACTTGCTCTTCTGGCCTGGTGCAGTCCCCCGGCCATTCCAGCTCCCCAGTGCACGAGTGACATCACTCTTATGCCAGGTAGCTGGGAGAACGAAGGAGAAGCAGGGGACTCTGTCGGGCCGGATGAGTACGCATATGGGGGTGTACAGGATTCATAAGGCCCCATGTTTTTTGCTATGGGGCCCCATAAATCCTAGCTACACCCCTGCCCCAAGATCTGCAGTTGATTGCCTATTCTGTAGATAGGCCTTTAATCATATGAACCCAGGATACCCCTTTATGGTTGCAATCACCCCTGGTATCTATGGTAGAATCTGCTACAGCAATATGAAACTGGAGGTGCAATGTGAACCCATAGAATCTTAAGGTGGGACTTGCAATGGTGTTTTCTTTCTGTATCTATTTTGTATGCCTCTATCCATTGTCTCAACCAGCTGGGTCTCTGCCAGGAGACTCTTCATTTGGATGTGATATAGTGATGTATCAGCCTTCAGATGAATACAGTAAAGGTCCTCAAACCTCCTTAAAAATCTAATATTGTATTTTTTTTTTACCTAATTTTATTTTTTAAAGACAAACGCTACAATAATAACATCACACTCTGTATTACAGCACAGAAGTCTCTATAGGGAAGAAATAGAAGGCAAGTCAGTGGCAGGTTATCCTGTAGAAGGGGTCTGGATATAAGATGTAAAGCCCATACAGATGTATCACAGTCTTCAGGGATTAGCTAGAAGTCAGGATTTTAGAAACCTCACTGAGGAACTTTTCCCAGGCAGCTTGGACAAAGTCTCCACCATAGTGAGCGGCCAGCACCTCCACGATGGCGGCATTGAGGAGCTGGAAGGAAACAGATCAGGGATCAGACTGATACATGATGACTTCTAATCTTTATATATGTATGGTTTTCATCAGAAACAAAAGGAAGTTTAGACATGCTGCTTCAAGGATTTATTATAAAACCATAAAGAAGAGAAAAAAACGACGCGTTTCAAGCTAATTATAACTCTTAGTCCATAAGACCACATAGAAAAGAAAAAACTTTGCGGTTTAGGCTAATTATAGCTCGAAACGTTATAGCTCAAAAAAAATGTTTTCTCTTCTAATTTAAATTTTATGAGCTGTAATAAATCTTTAACCCTTTGAGGACTAGGTCCAAAATGACCCAGTGGACCACGCAAATTTTGATCTTTGAGCTTTCGTTTTTCCCTCCTCCCCTTCTAAGAGCTCTAGTACTTTCAGTTTTCTATCTACAAGGCCATGTAATGGCTTATTTGTTACAGGAATAGTTGTACTTTGTAATGGCGTCTTTCATTTTACCATAACATGTATGATGGAACCCCAAAATATATTATTTATGAAGATATAAATAGGTAAAATCGTAAAAAAAGAATGCAATATGGTAACGTTTGGGGGGTTCCTGTGTCTACGTAATGCACTATATGGTAACAGCGACATGACACTATTATTCTATAGGTCAGTCCGAACACAACCATATGCAGGTTTACACAGATTCTCTAATGTTATATATTTTTTTTTAATGAAATCCTTTTTTTGGCAATTAAATATTAAGAAAATGGGCCTATTGTGACGCTTATAACAGTTTTATTTTTTTTACCTATGGGGCGTCATTTAAGGAGTCATGGCGGTGTTTAAGGAGTTAATGTCATGCTGCAGCGTGTCATTAATGGTGAGGTTCCGGCTGCTGATTGCTTCATAGCTCATAGCTCAGGACGTACCGGTACATCCTAGGTGGTCTAGGGGTTAAAGCAGCGTTTCAGTGTTTGTTGAACTTCCTTTATACAATCTCAATTCCAAAAAAGTTGGGACACTAAACAAATTTAGAATAAAAACTGAATGCAATGATGTGGAGGTGCCAACAGCTAATATTTTATTCAGAATAGAACACAAATCACAGATCAAAAGTTGAAACTGTATCATTTCAAGTGAAAAATATGTTGTTTCAGAATGTCAGTGTCTACAAATCCCCAAAAAGTTTGGACAAGTAGCAAGAAGTGCCTGAAAAAATTACATTGAGCATACATCGAACAGCTGGAAGACCAATCAACACTAATTAGGTGAATTGACAATATGTTTGGGGATAAAAAGACGTCATCTCTTTTGGTGAAGACCCTGCATTTTTCAACAAGATAATACCAGACCACATTCTGCAACAATCACAACATCATTTGCTATGTAAGAGAGGGATCCGAGAACTGAAATGGCCAGCCTGCAGTCCAGATCTTTCACCTATAGAGATCATTTGGTGCATCAAGATGAAGGTGCGACAAAGAAGGCCCAAAACGATTTGTTTAGTGTCCCAACTTTTTTGGAATTGAGGTTGTATCAATTGCCATTAGTGTTCCCACAGTCCATGCAAGGAAGAACTTATTTGTCCCTGGGGGCGTCATTCCTGCACCATACAGTACCTGCAAACTGGGCGACGCTTATGTTTTTCTTCTGATTATTTCTTGTAACAGAAATAAGGGTGTGTGTGGACTATGCAAATGAGACACAACATAGGGGGGTATGAGAGCCTTCGTATGTAAAAGCCTGTATATGGCTCCATATGTATCTGGAAACCTACACAGGTTCAACCAATGCACCCAAAGACCCAATGCACAACAAAGGGAACTCTATAATGTAAGAGTATGACAATGTTCCGGAGGTCATCAGATAAATACATATCATAAAAGCAGGAAACATTGAAGAATACCAATTTCCAGAATAGAGACACCGACCCATTTGATGCTGCTCTGAGCAGTGCCTATGGCATGGTTCACGCTGGTTTTTGCTGTCCATTTAACATATCCATTTTATGGGAAAAAACTGATGCATAAACAGATGGTAAAAGCGGATTAACTTACATTATAAGGCTATGTGCACACTACGTGAGAAACCAGCCATTCTGTGACGCCCGCATCAGCGCGTGCCCGCATCAGAACTTCACACAGCACACAATGAAGTAAGCGGCCAGAGCCGCTCGCTTCATTGTGTGAACTGACAGGTCTTTCTGCGGCCGCAATTCACTGAATTGCGGCCGCAGAAAACTGACACGTCAGTTCTTTGTGGCGCCGTATGTGATCTGTGTGTATACGCTCCGGACAGTATCTTATAGCAGTAAAGGCAGTGTTCCACACCGTACAAAGTATTTTTACGTAGTGTGAACATAGCCTAAAAAATAAAAAAGAAATGGATCTTTTTTTTTTTAACATGTAAACAAAAACATGGTTGACCACATTTTTCTCTATGTTGAAACTAAAAATTTAAAAACTGATCTGTTAAATGGAAAATAAAAACGCAGTGTGAACCCAGCCTAGGCTGATTTCTAGGGAAAGCTATGATTCTGGAAATGAGCACTGGTCCAGGATGACAGACCTCACAGACAGCAATTTTTTTTTAATTTTTTTTTTTATGCACTGGAGCAATAAAATTTTAGGTTGTAAAAGTAAAAATTCCCTTTAAGGAAATGACTTCTCCATACAATATTTACTTTTGTTGGTGCTACTAAATGAAATAACTAACTGCACTAACACTGCACATCAGGACAGAGAGTCATGGGACACTGTAGTAAATGAAATTTATAGCAAAGCTAACTAATCGGGAAAATATGGTGGAAATGATGTTCTGACCTTTATGTGATCCCCATTGAGCTTTAGCTTGTTGGTGTGGAGGTCCTGGTACTTGTTCAGACTGTCCAGATTTTTGGAGGCTTCTCCAAGAGCATTGAAAATTTTTCCTCCATGGGTTAAGAGGTCCTGAGAACCAGGAGTCAGGTCGAAGCGGGTGAAGAATGACTTAGTCTCGGGGTGACTCTGGAAAAGCCTAAGAAATACACGGGGTCGTTTTAGGAAGTTGTGGAAATGTTCAACGAATACATAAAAAGATATATTACCTTAGCTAGTCTGCTGTATTACATTATATCAGACTCTACCGTATTACCTTAGCGCCAGCCTCCTGCATTATATCAGACTTCACCTTATTACCTCAGAGCCAGGATCCTGTATTATATCACACTGTACCTTATTACTTTAGAGCCAGCCTCCTGTATTATATCAGACTCTACCTTATTACCTCAGAGCCAGCCTCCTGCATTATATCAGACTCTACCTTATTACCTCAGAGCCAGCCTCCTGTATTATATCAGACTCTACCTTATTACCTCAGAGCCAGCCTCCTGCTTTATATCAGACTCTACCTTATTACCTCAGAGCCAGCCTCCTGTATTATATCAGACTCTACCTTATTACCTCAGAGCCAGCCTCCTGCATTATATCAGACTCTACCTTATTACCTCAGAGCCAGCCTCCTGTATTATATCAGACTCTACCTTATTACCTCAGAGCCAGCCTCCTGCATTATATCAGACTCTACCTTATTACCTCAGAGCCAGCCTCCTGTATTATATCAGACTCTACCTTATTACCCCAGAGCCAGCCTCCTGCTTTATATCAGACTCTACCTTATTACCTCAGAGCCAGCCTCCTGTATTATATCAGACTCTACCTTATTACCTCAGAGCCAGCCTCCTGCATTATATCAGACTCTACCTTATTACCTCAGAGCCAGCCTCCTGCTTTATATTAGACTCTACCTTATTACCTCAGAGCCAGCCTCCTGTATTATATCAGACTCTACCTTATTACCTCAGAGCCAGCCTCCTGTATAATATCAGACTCTACCTTATTACCTCAGAGCCAGCCTCCTGTATTATATCAGACTCTACCTTATTACCTCAGAGCCAGCCTCCTGCATTATATCAGACTGTACCTTATTACCTCAGAGCCAGCCTCCTGCATTATATAAGACTCTACCTTATTACCTCAGAGCCAGCCTCCTGTATTATATCACACTGTACCTTATTACTTTAGCGCCAGCCTCCTGCATTATATCAGACTCTACCTTATTACCTCAGAGCCAGGATCCTGTATTATATCAGACTCTACCTTCACATCTCAGCGCCAGCCTCCTGTTTTAAAACACACACTACCTTATTAGCTGAGAGCCAGTCTAGTGTATAATAATATATTACATTGTATCAGACTTTACCTTATTACCTCAGAGCCAGCCTTCTATATTAGTGTGTCAGATTTGACCTTATAACCTCAGAGCCATTCTAGAATATTATATTATATCAGGCTCTATATTATTACAACAGAGTCAGTCTAGTGTAGTATATTATAATGTTTTAGAAGAATGGCTTATTATCATCTCAGATTCGGTATTATTATTATCTCATAACTTTGACTTTATCTATGAATTATAGTGTTTTGTTTTAGTCTCTGCCTTTTTTTTTGTCCTGACTTATTATCTTATAACGGAAAAAACCCCACAATAAATAATTGTTGTATAGTAACATAATAAGTCAGAGTCTATACCTCCTTCGTACCCTCCACTTTCCTGAGACCCCCAATCATGCCACCTCTCATTGGACACCATTAAATCTACCCCTTCTCCCCTAATGCCCACCTGTGTAATAAGGTGTAATGGTGACTCCTAGGCCCCTAATCTACATTGACATAGAGGTGGCCATGTTAGTATTCACAATGGGGAATTGCTGCAAATCCTGGATGGATTACAGTAAAAGACAAGTGCAGGAAAATCCAGAAATTATCTGCAGAGATATCTGCTCCATGTGAATGTACCCCAAGGGAGGTGCACCGATGGTAGGTGTCTATAGGATTGCTGGGGCAGCTCCTTAAAGTTGCAGTCAGTTACCTGTTCATGGATTCGGCCCCCAGCTTACTGGCATCTGGAGCGATCTTGTCCCATAGGGAAGTGATGGCTGCCTTCTCGCTGTCAGAGAGTCCCATGTTGTGGTTGGGTTGTGTATGGCTTCCTTTGTAGTCTGTAGTAATATGGTCCCTATATATATATATACACCTATGCAGTGGGCTCATGAGGGTCACGTCCAATGGAAAAGTGTAATCTGCATAACATGGAGTGGACTGGAGCCGGAGTCAGTGACTTTATTGGAGGGGGTGCAGACCAGATCCATGCACTGAGTTACTTTCAGCCATGATGTTTAATAGGTCACAAGTTACAAGTAGCTGAAATCTGATGCCGGCGGCTGCTGAGGTGGAATGTAAACTATGGTTTGCTCATTTACAGCCATTGTTACTTGTATTACAAATGACAGCTAATCTGCCTTATCACTATGCGAGAACGGTCTGAGCACCACGTACACACTGCCTCATGGAGGGCACAGAGGGCACCCCAAGGGTAACAGTGCTGCATGCTAGGCGAGGAGACCCATGATGGAGGATACTATGTATATGTATAACACTATCTGATTAGACATTTAAAAGCATCATCGCAGTTGTTGCAGGAATTTATTTCAGAACTGAAGATTGATCGAAGATTGTAGCACAAGATCGACAATTTTTTTCTACATATTTTGGAGTCTGTTTATTTGTTGACCTCATTCACACATTCAGTGGTTTTTCAGGTACGCTACTTTTACTCCCTGATCAGTGAAAAATTTTTGTAATTGCATCCGTAGTGGTAAACCGGTAAAAAAAAAAATGTGACTAGCTTGCCCATATTTGATTCACGTTTTGTACGGATGCAAAAAACATGAAGCTAAAAGACTTTTCACAGAACGTATTGCGGATCCATGAAAAGGCGGATTGTGTGACTAGCACAATAGAAATCAATGGGCGTGGTCCACGGTTGTGGACAACTTCGCGGGACGTGTCAATAAGGATTCCCTTTTTCCCGGATCTGCAATCCATTCCATGAAAAAATAGGACATGTCCTAGTGCAGATCGTGACAGTACGGATTAGCCAATAGAAGTCCATGGGTACTGTGTATTTTGCGGACATCACAAACATCAAATTTATTAACTAGATCTGTACAATGCGAAAACACTACGGATGCAGTTATGGGCCATTTTTCACAGATTACAAATTATTGAGATAATGAAAGCACAATGGGGGAGATTTATCAAACATGGTGTAAAGTGAAACTGGCTCAGTTGCCCCTAGCAACCAATCAGATTCCACCTTCTATTTCTCACAGACTCTTTGGAAAATGAAAGGTGGAATCTGATTGGTTGCTAGGGGCAACTGAGCCAGTTTCACTTTACACCACGTTTGAGAAATCTCCCCATAATGTGTACATACACCGAAAGATTTGCGAACAAATAACAATGATGTTATGGTCAGCTGAAAAGATACGATCAATATCATCCGAATGAATTTTCATTCGTTGTTTGGTAGTTGGCTTCATACACACCAAAAGATTATCACTTACATTAGAACAATATAACGATTTTTCACACGATAATCTTTCCATCCCTAAGAGTGAGGAATAGCGACTTGCTATTTGTGGCACCTTCACCCAAAGTGATTACAAGCGATGGATTAAACTACATGTTGGATACTGAGGATACTGCCTACAGGGGGGGAACATGACTACTTGGGGTTCTACCTATAGGAGGAGACCTGGGTACTGGGGAGTGTTACCTACAGGGCAGGACACAAAAACAATAAAGATGCTAACTACAGGGGGACTTGACTACTAGGGATGCTACCTACAGGAGTGACCGGGCTAATAGGGGTATTACCAACAGGCAGGGGCGGTCTTGGCATTTCTGGGGCCCCAAGCAAAGTTATGTCTGGGCCCCCCCCCCCCCTCAACATGCGTTCCAAAACAATAGACCGCTGTGTGTTGCCCCAGTAGTATATACCCCTTGTGCGCTACCGCCAGTAATATATACCCCTTGTGTCCTGCCCCCAGTAGTATATACCCCTTGTTTGCTTCCCCCAGTAGTATATAGACCCCTGTGTGTTCCCCCAGTTATATATAGCCCCCCGTGTGCTCCCCCAGAAGTATATAGACTTCCTGTGTGCTGCCCCACTAGTATATAGGCCCCCTGTGTGCTCCCCCACTAGTATATAGGCCCCCTGTGTGCTCCCTCAGGTGTATTTAGCCCCCCTGTGTGCTCCCCCACTTGGATATAGACCTCCTGTGTGCTCCCCCACTTGGATATAGACCCCTGTGTGCTCCTCCAGTAGTATATAAACCCCCTGTGTGGTTCCCCCAGTAGTATATAGACCCCCTGTATGCCCCACCAGTATTATATAGACCCCTTGTGTGCTGCCCCAGTAGTATACAGACCTCTGTGTGCTCCCCCAGTTATATATAGACCACCTGTGTGCCTCACAAGTAGTATATAGACCCTCTGTACATTCCCCCAGTAGTATATAGACCCCCTGTGTGCCCCACCAGTAGTATATAGACCCCTGTGTGCCCCCCACTTGGATATAGACCTCCTGTGTGCTCTCCAAGTTGTATATTGACCCCATTCTGCTGCCCCAAGTAGTATATAGACCCCATGTGTGCTGCCCCCAGTAGTATATAGACCCCTCTGTGAAGCCCCAGTAGTCTATAGCCCCCCCGTGTGCTCTCCCTGTTATATAGCCCCCCTGTGTGCTCCCCCCATTTATATAGACCCCTGATGTGCGCTCCCCCAGTTAAACAGACCCCTGTGTGCTCCCCCTCCCATATAGTATATAACACAATAAAACAAACACTTATACTCACCTGGGTCCGGGCGTCTCCTCTTCTCTTCACTTTTGTGGCCGCAGGAAGGGTTTTACCTGCGATCACAAGAGGCCGCGCTCCCCTTGTTCTGGCGCCGATGCTCCAGTGATGTCACTGGAGCGCCGGCACCACAAGGACAAAGCTGTCACTTGTGACTGCAGGGAAAACCCTTCCTGCGGCCACAAGAGTGACTGACAGGAAGGGGGCCAATGTCTCCCACCCTGTCAGTGCTGCTGCATGTAACTATGAGCGCTCATTATGAGTGCTCATAGTTACAGTTCAGATGGCAGCAGCGAGCGGGGCAGCGGCCCTGTCCAGCGGTCTTGAGCACAAGAGTGGGGCGTGGAGGCCCCCCTGGATGTTGGGGGCCCCAAGCGATCGCTTGGGGTGCTTGGTGCCAAAGACCGCCACTGCCAACAGGGGGACAACGCTTCTGGGGGTGCTACCTATTGGAGGAGACCTGGTTACTGGGGGTGTTACCTACAGGACAGGGAAAAACAATGAAGATGCTAACTACAGGGGGACTTGACTACTGGGGATGCTACCTACAGGACCCACCTGGCTTATAGGGGTACTAACTACAGGGGCACAAGGCTACTAGGGGTTCTACCTATAGGAGGGACCTGGCTACTAGAGGTACTACGTACAGAGGGACAAGGCTACTGGGGGTGCTACATACAGGGGGGGGGGGCTGGCTACTGGGGACACTACCTATAAGGGGGACCTGGCTACTAGGGGTACTACCTACAGGAGGGATCTGGCTACAGGGGTTGCTACCTACTGTGGCACAATTGCTACCAAGGATACTACATACAGGGAGGGACATAACTAAGGAGGATGCTACCTATGGGGTAGACATGACTACTGGGCATGCTACCTACAGCGGGAGACCTGACTACTGGGTATTCTACCTCAAGGGGGACACCTGGCTACTAGGCATACTACCTACTGGGAAAGACCTTATAATTGGGGATGCTACCTACAAAGGGGTATTGGCTATGGGGGATACTACCTATAGGGAGGACCTGTTTATTGGGATTGCTATCTACAGAGGGGACCTCGTGCTGAGACTACCTACAGGGGGACCTGGCTGCCAGGGAGACTACTTAAAGAGGGGGAATCTGACTCTTTTGCTGCCCCCCCCCAAGTTATTACTATCTATAGCTGCTCCTGATGGCTTATTTTGTTTCCTACATTGCATTTCATTGTATTAATAGAGTTTTCACTTGTGCTAACAGTGACGTACGGCCACATGACTCCCACACTGGGATAATCACAACTGTGCTCCACTACAACTGGCACGTGTGACCTCCAGACATGAGTCCGACAATGTCGACAATGTGTTAAAATGTCAGCTCCTTTATTCTATTATAGTCCTACCAAGTTGGTGTCAGACATTACTGTAATATAATCCTTAGATTTGAGCCACTAGATGGAAATAAGGATTAGGATAAGTGATCGGTGTCCAGGGAAAAGCGGAGAGCGCGGCTGCGTGGACTGATCTGGGATTATGTAAGTTATGGTAATAAGGCTTCATTTACACTTAAATTGGATGTAAAGACAAAGAGGAGGAGGAAGAGAATTATTCTTGGTGACTCTCCAGCAGCTCCCGATATAATGAGGTTACTATGGGGAGTCACCTGTAGATCCGGTAATATCCCGCCAAATCCAGCTGCAGGTTCCTTCAGATTATTTTACATATATGTCATTGTTAGGTGGTGTTTATGCTGTATATTTAAAGGGTCAAAAATACTCTGTGTTTGCAAGAAAAAAAGCCTCTTATTTAGCAGTTTTAGGCTATGACCACACAATATCTTTTATTGGCCGTTTTTTTTTTTTACAGCCCTCACTTTGCACCCAAATAAATGCTGTTATTTGTGGAATAATGCCCTTTGTTTTGAAATAACGGACGTAAATTGGGTGCAAAATGACAGATGTAAGAAAAAATATAATGACCTTCAAACTGTCAAAAAGGCTTTGTGTGGTCCTGGTCGCATATATACCGATAATGTAGCATTTTGTAGAATGTTTTATATGTCATCTCATGAAAATCTGCTGTTTGCTGACACTTTATGTTCAAAATAACTGATGTGCCCATAATTATTCCAGCTGAATATATATATTGTAGACATGTCACTGGAGATGTGTTCGAGGGGGTGTACATCTCACCTAGGCTGATGCATAGTGTGAGATGGTAAGTCCAGGAGGGATCTGTTGCTCAGCAGTGCTATGCTGCTGAGTTATTATTTATTTTTACCGGGCCTGGATTTACTGGAATGGTGGATAGGTTGGTAGTGGGATCTGCCATTCCCTCCCCATCGATCCAGTATGGGTTTTGGGATCAGGTGAGCTCTGATCCCAATCAGCCTAAGAAGGCAAAAGGTGTGCTCAGTGTGCAGGGGAGCTCTCAGCCAGGAGTGAACAGCCTGCATGCTGTTTGGTGAGAGCTGGGAAGACAGCCGCTGCTGGGGCCTGTTCACACCCCGCAATACTGCCGACTGAAGTGCCAGAGAGGTAACCTGCTTTGTTAGTTAGCGCTCAGACGGGCAAGACCTTTTGTTTTGTTCTTAAAGCACAGTGTTGCTATCTTTCTGTTATGGACTGTTTATGCTGCAAATAAACGCCAAGCTGTTATTTTACAAGTCCAAGTCTGCTGTGAACTGTGTCCAAACACACCATCCCCCGGGAAGATCCCCACAATTGGTGGAGGATGCGGGCAAAACAGTTGCTAGGGGCAACAGTGTGCATCAACTTGGCTACAGCTGCTTATGTCCTGGGTGAAGGCTGCGGCTTCACTCCAAAAACAGACAAGCAACATGGAGGAGATGATGAAGCAGTTAATGCAAGTGAGTCTGCAACAGCAACAAGCTCTGACAGACGCTAACCTGCGCCATGAGCAGGCTAATCGGCAGCAACAACAGGCTCTGACAGACGCCAATCTGCGCCATGAGCAGGCTAATCGGCAGCAACAACAGGCTCAGGCAGATGCTAATCTGCGCCACGAACAAGCGATGGCTCAACAACAGAGACTTATTGAGCACCTGATAGCAAAGCAAGAGGCGTCTGCAGGTGCTAATCCCCAGCTGGTGGCAGCAGCCGCACCAGAGACTTTGTCTGTGAGAAGAGCTGTGCAGCGTGTGCTGCAAAAGATGACTGCTGATGACGATGTTGAGGCCTACTTAACTGTGTTTGAGCGTGTGGCTGAGCGAGAAAACTTACCCTCCACTGAGTGGGCAGAGGTCATTGCTCCCTATTTAACAGGCGAACCTCAAAAGGCCTACTATGACCTCAGTGAGCAAGAGGTCAAGGACTATCCTCGGCTAAGAGCAGAGATACTCGCCCGACTAGGAGTTACTGCTGCTGTCCGTGCCCGGAGGGTCCGCAACTGGAGCTACAGTCTGGACAAGTCAGCGAGGTCCCAGATGTACGATCTGATTCATCTGGCAAGAAAGTGGTTGGAGCCAGACACCTCTACTCCTGCCCAGATCCTAGAGAGGGTCGTGATGGACCGCTACCTCCGCGCACTTCCTGCTGATCTGCAACGCTTGGTGGGACAAGGCGACCCTAAGAGTGCCGATGAACTTGTCAACCTTGTGGAGAGGTTCCAGGCGACTGAGGACTACCTCCGTGATGTTCCTGCAGCACCGTCACCTCCCCGGAGTGCCAGATCTGCGCCTTCAGCTGGTAAGAGACTTCCATCTATTGGGGGAGTGTGGAGGGGTGCTGATAGAGGGAAGAGCGCTCAGGAGGTGTCTCAGGGGCAAAAGACTGGTGGTGGTCCCCGGTGGCTAAGTGGCCCTAAAAAGGACTCCCTGCCAAGGAGACCAGGCCCTATCAAGTGCTGGAGATGCCATGAGACAGGACATATGTCTGCCCATTGCCCTCTTACCACTGAGCCCATGGAGTGTGACGCTAGCCGGCGTCAGTCGCTATTTGCGGAACCGTCTTTTGTTGCGGTCACTGGACTAGAGACTGAACCGCAAGTCTGCAACATTACGGTCAATGACTTCCCTGTTAAGGCGTTGCTGGACTCAGGAAGCCTTGTCACCTTGGTGCATGCCAGTCTGGTGACTAGGGACTTGGTACCAGAAAGACATATAAGCGTGGTATGCATACATGGTGATACAAAGGTTTACCCTATAGTACTGGCTAATGTCGGGACTGAACTAGGCGCTGTACAGTATGAAGTGGGTGTGGTTAAAAACCTTATGCATAATGTGATATTGGGGCGTGATTTTCCATTGTTCTGGGCTCTATGGGGAAAACAACAATCCCCTGAAAGGAGTGAGGAGACCCCTAAGTCTATTGCATTACCCACGGTAAATGATAAAAATGTACAGGATGAAAATGATGCTTTTCCTTTGCAGGTCCTGGCTGGTGAGGAAGAGGCTCCTCCCGCTGCGCAGAATGTTCCAGACTTAGAGGTGTCTAGGGATAATTTTGGTACTGCACAATTACAGGACCCCACTCTCAAAAATGCGAGAGAGCAGGTCACTGTTATGAATGTGGTACCTCAGGAACCAGAAGCTGAGAAAAAGTTTCCACATTTTTCTATGGCTAATGATCTCTTCTATAGAGTCACTAAAATTAATGATGAGGTTGTGGAACAGCTTCTGGTGCCTAAGTCGTACCGGCGTCAGGTACTCGACATGGCCCATAATCATGTCCTTGGGGGCCACTTGGGGACAGATAAAACGCAGGAGAGAGTCCTCCAGAGGTTTTATTGGCCTGCGATTTATGCTGACATAAAAAAATACTGTGAGTCGTGCCCCACATGTCAGCTTAGCGCTCCAGTGTCGCATTTTCGCAGTCCTTTGGTCCCACTCCCCATCATAGAGGTACCTTTTGACCGGATCGCAATGGACTTGGTGGGTCCCATTGTAAAGTCGGCTAGGGGACACCAGTACATTCTAGTTGTGTTAGACTACGCGACCCGCTATCCTGAGGCTGTACCCCTAAGAAACACTGCATCTAAAACAATTGCACGGGAATTGTTTTATATGTTTTCCAGGGTGGGGATCCCCAAAGAAATCTTGACCGACCAAGGTACACCATTTGTGTCAAAGGTGATGAAAGAGCTATGCAAACTGTTTAAAATCTCACACCTACGTACCTCTGTATATCACCCACAGACAGACGGATTAGTGGAGACGTTTAATAAAACCCTGAAACAAATGTTAAAAAAAGTGGTGGAAAAGGATGGTCGTGATTGGGATCACTTACTACCTTACCTGATGTTTGCTATTAGGGAAGTACCCCAAGCGTCCACAGGGTTCTCTCCCTTCGAATTAGTCTATGGTCGTCACCCTATGGGTTTGTTGGATATAGCGAAAGAGACATGGGAAAGTGAGTCCACCCCATACAAGAGTGTTATAGAGCATGTAGCACAAATGCAGGACCGTATAGCCACTGTAATGCCCCTAGTAAGGGAACACCTCCAGAGGGCGCAAGAGGGCCAAAGCAGAATTTACAATCGTTCTGCAAGAATCAGGACATTTAGCCCAGGTGACCGGGTCCTCATACTTGTTCCCACGGTAGAAAGCAAATTCTTAGCAAAGTGGCAGGGTCCCTATGAAATTGTAGAGAAGATCAGTGAGGTCAACTACAAGGTACACCAACCAGGTAGAAGGAAGCCTTTCCAAGTTTATCACATAAACTTGATCAAGCCCTGGAAAGACAGTGAATCCTTGGTGGCGACAAAGCCTGTTGGTCATCTGTCACCACCAATCCCTCCGGTCAGGATTGGTGACACCCTATCAGTGTCCCAGAAGCAGGAAGCTAAGGAGTTCCTGCAGAGAAATAAAGACAAGTTTTCTGACCTACCAGGGCGTACGCATCTCATTAGTCATCATATTGAAACTGAGCCTAGAAGCAGAGTAAACCTTAAGCCCTATAGGATACCAGAAGCACGGAGGGAGGCGGTATCATCCGAGGTAAAACGTATGCTTGACCTAGGAGTCATTGAGGTGTCCCAGAGCGAGTGGTCCAGCCCGATTGTGTTAATCCCAAAGCCCAATGGAACTTGGAGGTTCTGTAATGATTTTAGAAAGTTAAATGAGATCTCCAAGTTCGATGCCTACCCCATGCCCAGGGTAGATGAGTTGATCGAAAGGATGGGTAATGCTAGGTACATAACTACCCTCGATCTCACTAAGGGCTACTGGCAGATCCCACTCACTCCTGAGGCTAGAGAGAAGACTGCATTCTCCACCCCTGATGGGCTCTTCCAATATGTAGTGATGCCATTCGGGTTACATGGAGCCCCTGCCACTTTTCAGAGGTTGATGGACTTGATCCTGCGACCACATCGGGATTACTCTGCTGCCTACCTCGATGATGTGGTCATTTTTAGCCCTGATTGGGAAAGTCACCTCTGTAAGGTCCAGGCGGTGTTAGATGCCATAAGTGATGCGGGGTTAACCATCAATGCAGAGAAGTGTGCACTAGCCTTAGAGGAGGCCAAATACCTGGGCTACATTATTGGGAGGGGGTTAGTGAAACCACAACTAAATAAAATTGAGGCAATACAGAATTGGCCTCAACCCCTCACAAAGAAACAGGTCAGAGCTTTCCTGGGTATTACGGGCTATTACCGTAGGTTTGTGCCAAATTTTGCTTCAGTTGCAGCCCCACTAACTGACCTGACAAAGGGTGCGAAGTCCGCAATGGTGACATGGACTCCAGAGGCCGAGAAGGCTTTTCAAAGCCTTAGGTCTGCCCTGTGCCAACAGCCTGTGCTAGTTACCCCTGACTTTAGGTGAGAGTTTCTAGTACAGACAGATGCCTCTAACACAGGGTTAGGTGCCATCCTCTCACAGGTCGTGAATGGCGAGGAGCACCCGGTGATGTACTTGAGTAGAAAGCTATCCCCGGCCGAGAAAAATTATGCCATTGTGGAGCGAGAATGTCTGGCAGTGAAGTGGGCCCTAGAGTCCCTGAGGTATTACTTACTAGGCAGGAGATTTAAGTTAGTGACAGACCATGCCCCCCTAACATGGATGAAGCTAAACAAAGAGAAAAACGCAAGGGTGACTAGATGGTTTCTGTCCCTACAAAACTTCAATTTCACTGTGGAACACCGGCCAGGGAAATTACAGGCGAATGCTGACGCCCTATCAAGGGTACACTGTCTGTGGGGACGAAACGCTCAGCCCTCTGGTCTGAAAAAGAGGGGGGGGGATATGTAGACATGTCACTGGAGATGTGTTCGAGGGGGTGTACATCTCACCTAGGCTGATGCATAGTGTGAGATGGTAAGTCCAGGAGGGATCTGTTGCTCAGCAGTGCTATGCTGCTGAGTTATTATTTATTTTTACCGGGCCTGGATTTACTGGAATGGTGGATAGGTTGGTAGTGGGATCTGCCATTCCCTCCCCATCGATCCAGTATGGGTTTTGGGATCAGGTGAGCTCTGATCCCAATCAGCCTAAGAAGGCAAAAGGTGGGCTCAGTGTGCAGAGGAGCTCTCAGCCAGGAGTAAACAGCCTGCATGCTGTTTGGTGAGAGCTGGGAAGACAGCCGCTGCTGGGGCCTGTTCACACCCCGCAATACTGCCGACTGAAGTGCCAGAGAGGTAACCTGCTTTGTTAGTTAGCGCCCAGACGGGCAAGACCTTTTGTTTTGTTCTTAAAGCACAGTGTTGCTGTCTTTCTGTTATGGACTGTTTATGCTGCAAATAAACGCCAAGCTGTTATTTTACAAGTCCAAGTCTGCTGTGAACTGTGTCCAAACACACCATCCCCCGGGAAGATCCCTACAATATATATATATATATATATATATATATATATATATATATATATATATATATATATAGTGGTGCCTTGGATTACGAGCATAATTTGTTCCGGGGCCGTGCTTATAATCCAAATCCACTCTTAAACCAAAGCAAACTTTCCCATAAGAAATCATTGAAATGCAGACAATTGGTTCCACACCCCAAAATGATTTTAAATTCTAAATAACATGTAAAACAAATGAAAAAAACATTTATAAACAGCTAAATATGTGATATTATAAGTTACTGTAGAGTATAGCAATCAGCATGTGGTGTATAATGTATAGTAACGGCATAAACCTGAAAAACAGCAGCAATTTGTAGATACAGAATGAAGCAGCAGATCCCCACAATGCAGTAGCATAGTACAACAGGCTAGAATAGAGAAGCAGGGCTGCTGTCAGAGGCCTGTGTGGTCACATGACAGCAATGGGGAAGGGGTGTGTTCAGCATGGACCAATCAGGACTGACAGAGACTGCAGGGAGCATGAAGGAATGAGCAGGACATATGTGGGCACATAAATGCAGAACTCTCTGTCCAGGGAGAGAGGGGTTACATCTATGGAGAGATTACCTCCACAGTCCTGTCCTCTGATGCAAGCCCCAGCCTAAAGTGGATCTGGTATGATTTGGAAGGTGAGGGAGACTTCCTGGGTCAGAGTACAGTGCTGTAGACTCCACTATGCAGACCATGCCCCTCCCCTGCTCCGCCTCAGCTGTAAAGACTATTAGATCTTTATGAGAGCTAGCCATTGGATATAAGCAGGAGAGGTCCCATTCCTGACCCTGAAGGTTGTGACTGCGATGGACTTAGGGTCCTATTACACGGAGCAATTTTTAACGACTAACGATAAACTATCGCAAACGAGATTGTTTATTGTTAACCTGAAATCATTCACCATATTACACAGAACGATGGTCGTTATTACGATCATTATTGCGATCGTTTACTCCTTCTGATCTCAGGAAAACAATGGCCAATGTGCTATTACACTGAACGATTAGTGAAAAAATGCGGAATTCGAGCGAACGCACCTGGAATTACAACGAACGATTAGCAAACGATTAACGATAATTTTAGGTTCAGATCTAAATCAATGATCAACGACATACGGACGATTTTTCGATTATTGTGTCATGGCCGCGGCGGCGTCCCGTGCTCCGGGCCGCCGCCGCGACTCCTCTCTTCCCCATGCAGCAGCCGGTGTCCATAGGCAGGGACCCCGCGCTGCAGTTACTTCGGCCCCGGGGGGCGCCTCAACTCTCCATGCTCCTGTCCGTCGCTGTGCCGGCCGGCGCGCGCGTCCCCGCCTCCTAGGGCGAGCGCGCGCCGGCTGTCTCAGATTTAAAGGGGCAGTGCGCTCCTAATTGGTCATGCACACAATCACTCCCTATAAATTCCAGCCCTGCCCCACTGCAGGTGTTGGAGCCTCTACATGCTTCCCATAGCGTTTGGCCCAGCTCCCTGTTGTCTCCTGATTCCTGTCCGCTACCTGGTCCCTAGTCCTTGTTCCTGATCCCTGTCCGCTACCTGGTCCCCACTCCTTGTTCCTGGTTCCTGCTTCCCCGTTACACTTTAGTTCCTGTGTTCAGCCTGTCACGTGCGGTCTCACCTACAGACTATTGCCAGTATCATCTCCTGCCTACGCCTCGCCTGCCGTCACCAGCAACCAAGCCAGGGGTAGCGACCTGGGGGTCGCCTGCCGCAGCAAGTCCATCCCGCCTTGCGGCGGGCTCTGGTGAAAACCAGCGGCCCCTTAGACTCCGCTCCCTGGGGAGGTTAGTGCCATCGCTGGTGACGGTCCAGTGGATCCACTAGTCCAGGCGTTACAGTAGGCTCCAACCATGGATCCCGGCGAGGTGCCTGATCTCCGTGACGTAGCCAGAGTGGTCGCTCAACAGGCTCAACAGATCCAGCAACAGTCGCAGCAAATCCAGCAATTGACTGCCGCCCTACAGCAGCATACTACAGCCCAGCGCCCACCACCACCTGCAGCCACCTCGAGACTTCGATTGGCCCTCCCGAGTAAATATAGAGTCGATCCCAAGTTGTGCAGGGGATTCCTGACTCAATGCACAATGCATATTGAACTTTTAAGTAGTCAGTTTCCCACCGAGCGCTCTAAAGTGGCTTTCATCATCAGCCTATTGGAGGGTAGAGCTCTGGCCTGGGCCACGCCACTGTGGGACCGTGATGATCCTGTTGCTGCCAATCTCCGGGCCTTCCTGGCCGAGTTTCGCTCCGTCTTTGAGGAACCTGCCCGTGCTACTTCAGCTGAGACTGCTCTTCTCAACCTCTCTCAAGGGAGCTCCTCTGTTGGTGACTATGCCAGTCTCCATCCAGACACCCACAGGGCAAGTTCTCCAGACTACTGCCCTTATCGACTCTGGCGCTGCTGGCAGTTTCATTTCTGCTTCGTTGGTCCAAAGATGGCGGCTACCCGTGATACAACCCAACCCCGGTCTATCTCTTCGGTCACGGGCGAGATTCTTTCCGAAGCTGTGCACTGCCAGACGGAACCCCTAGTCCTCCAGGTGGGCGCCTTACATCAGGAGAGGATCTCCTTCTACGTTTTGCGCCATTCCTCATCCACATCCTGTTGGGTCTCTCTTGGCTGCAACTACATACCCCTAAGCTGGACTGGAGAACTGGGGAGGTTCTCAGCTGGGGCCAGGACTGTCCAAATAGGTGTCTGAGACCTCCTCCACCCAAGTGCGCTACGAGGTCACCTGCTAACGCCAAGCCTCATTCGGGACTACCGCAGGAATACCATGACTTCGTTGATGTTTTTTCGGCCAAGGAGGCGGACTCTCTACCACCTCATCGGCCCTATGATTGCCCTATAGACCTTCTTCCAGGAACTTCTCCTCCACGTGGTCGAGTATACCCTCTCTCGGTGCCCGAGACGGAAGCCATGTCCTCCTACATCTGGGAGAACTTACAGAAGGGCTTCATTCGTAAATCCACGTCTCCTGCTGGCGCTGGATTTTTCTTCGTACAGAAGAAGGACGGTTCCCTCCGCCCATGCATAGACTACCGGGGCTTAAATAAGGTGACTGTCAAGAACCGCTATCCTCTTCCGCTAATCCCCGAACTATTCGACCGTCTCCGTGGAGCTAGGATCTTCTCTAAGCTGGATCTGAGGGGAGCGTATAACCTGATCCGAATTCGTGAAGGAGACGAATGGAAGACCGCTTTCAACACCAGGGATGGGCACTACGAATATCTGGTCATGCCATTCGGCCTATGCAACGCCCCAGCGGTCTTCCAGGAATTCGTGAATGATATATTCCGCGACCTCCTCTATGTCTGCGTCATTGTCTATCTTGACGACATCCTGGTCTTCTCCCACGACCCGCAGACCCACGTGTCCCATGTATGGCAGGTTCTACGAAGATTACGGGCCAACCGTTTATATGCCAAGCTGGAGAAGTGCGTTTTCCATCAACGCAGCCTGCCGTTTCTTGGGTACATTGTCTCCGACCAGGGCCTACAGATGGATCCTGCCAAGCTCTCAGCTGTTCTCCAATGGCCTCGCCCTGAGGGACTTAGAGCTATCCAACGATTCCTTGGATTTGCCAACTACTACCGGCAATTCATCCCTCACTTCTCTACCCTGGTAGCACCCATAGTGGCTCTCACAAAGAAGAGGGCGGATCCCAAACGCTGGCCTCCAGAGGCCGAACAAGCCTTCAATAGCCTAAAGTCTGCCTTTGCCTCCGCTCCTGCTCTAGTTCGCCCGGATATCTCCAAGCCGTTTTCTCTTGAAGTTGATGCTTCTTCTGTGGGCGCAGGAGCCGTCCTCTCGCAAAGAGACACATCAGGCAAGATCAGAACCTGCGGGTTCTTTTCTAAAACTTTTTCCCCGGCCGAGAGGAACTATACTATTGGAGATCGTGAACTCCTGGCTATCAAGTTGGCACTGGAGGAGTGGCGTCATCTCCTAGAGGGGGCTAGACATTCCGTTAACATCTACACGGACCACAAGAACCTCCTCTACCTCCAATCGGCTCAACGCCTCAATCCCCGGCAGGCCAGGTGGTCCCTCTTCTTCTCTCGGTTCAACTTCACCATTCACTTCCGTCCAGCCGAGAAGAATATAAAGGCCGATGCGTTATCCCGAGCATCCGATGTCATGGGGCAAGAGGAACCTCCTCGTCACATAATTCCTCCCGATCGCCTAGTACCTGTTGCTACTTCTACTCTGCAGAGATTGCCTCCCGGTAAGACTTATGTGCGCCCCGCACTCCGTAAACGCATCTTGAAATGGGGTCATTCCTCTATGGTGGCCGGGCATCCGGGAGCTCTAAAGACCGGGCAACTGATCTCCCGCCACTACTGGTGGCCTAGCCTACTCCAAGATGTCAAGGACTTTGTGGCGTCTTGTACCATCTGTGCCAGAAACAAGTCCTCCCATCAAAAACCTGCCGGCCTACTTCAGCCCTTGCCAGTCCCAGACCGCCCCTGGTGCCACATAGGCATGGACTTTGTCACAGACTTACCTCCATCTGCGGGTGACACGGTCATTTGGGTCGTAACTGACCGCTTTTCCAAGATGTCCCACTTCGTGGCTCTTCCTGGATTACCATCAGCTCCTCGCCTGGCCCAGCTGTTCTTTCAGCATATCTTCCGGCTCCATGGTCTTCCTCTTCATATAGTGTCTGACAGAGGCTCACAATTTGTCTCCAGATTCTGGCGTGCTCTCTGCTCTCAACTCCAAGTGAAGCTGGACTTCTCTTCGGCCTATCATCCCCAGACTAATGGGCAAGTGGAGAGGGTCAATCAGGTCCTTGGCAGTTATCTTCGACATTTCGTCTTCGCTCGCCAGGACAACTGGTCCAGTCTGCTTCCATGGGCGGAGTTCTCCTACAATCATCTGGACTCGAGCTCCACAGGCAAGTCACCCTTCTATGTGGTCTATGGACGTCATCCTCGCCCTCCTCTGCCTCTCTCTCCATCCTCTGAGGTCCCAGCCGTGGAGGAGTTGTTATCTGACCTGCAGTCAATCTGGGAACAGACTCGACAATCTCTGCTCAAGGCATCTGACCGCATGAAGGACCAGGCGGATAAGAGAAGAAGACCCGCCATGAATTTTCTCCCTGGGGACAAAGTCTGGCTCTCGGCCAAATATGTCCGACTCAAGATTCCCAGCTACAAGTTGGGTCCTCGATTCATCGGTCCTTTCTCGGTGCTAAAACGCCTCAACCCTGTCACCTACAAACTCCGCCTACCTCCTACGATGCGGATTCCGAACGCCTTCCATGTCTCCCTCTTAAAGCCAGTAGTCCTCAACCGGTTCTCCGATAAGGCTTCGCTCTCTGCTCCACAAGCCGTCTCTGACGACGTCTACATTGTCAAAGACATTCTGGCTATGAAAACTGTCAGAGGGAGACGGTTCTTCCTGGTGGACTGGAAAGGATTTGCTCCTGAGGAGAGGTCCTGGGAACCCGAGGCTAACATCCTGGACCAAGATCTCATCAAGAGGTTCCTACAGGCCAGAAAGAGGGGGAGGCCAAAGGGGGGGGGGTACTGTCACGGCCGCGGCGGCGTCCCGTGCTCCGGGCCGCCGCCGCGACTCCTCTCTTCCCCATGCAGCAGCCGGTGTCCATAGGCAGGGACCCCGCGCTGCTGTTACTTCATGCCCCGGGGGGCGCCTCAACTCTCCACGCTCCTGTCCGTCGCTGTGCCGGCCGGCGCGCGCGTCCCCGCCTCCTAGGGCGCGCGCGCGCCGGCTGTCTCAGATTTAAAGGGGCAGTGCGCTCCTAATTGGTCATGCACACAATCACTCCCTATAAATTCCAGCCCTGCCCCACTGCAGGTGTTGGAGCCTCTACATGCTTCCCATAGCGTTTGGCCCAGCTCCCTGTTGTCTCCTGATTCCTGTCCGCTACCTGGTCCCTAGTCCTTGTTCCTGATCCCTGTCCGCTACCTGGTCCCCACTCCTTGTTCCTGGTTCCTGCTTCCCCGTTACACTTTAGTTCCTGTGTTCAGCCTGTCACGTGCGGTCTCACCTACAGACTATTGCCAGTATCATCTCCTGCCTACGGCTCCTGCCACGCCTCGCCTGCCGTCACCAGCAACCAAGCCAGGGGTAGCGACCTGGGGGTCGCCTGCCGCAGCAAGTCCATCCCGCCTTGCGGCGGGCTCTAGTGAAAACCAGCGGCCCCTTAGACTCCGCTCCCTGGGGAGGTTAGTGCCATCGCTGGTGACGGTCCAGTGGATCCACTAGTCCAGGCGTTACATATTGCCTGCAATTACACAGAACGAATACAGTTTAAATTCGAACGATATAACGATTTTTCGCACAATAATCGTCCCATTTAATAGGGCCCTTACAGTAGTATCATCACCATACAGGATCACGCATAACCCCATAGGGCAGCGTTATCCAACCTGCAGCCCTCCATCAATCCCTGATAGCCATAGACTATCATGCTGCAACATGTTGTTACCTGTGAAAAGTCCTGGTATCACTACAGCTAACCGGCAATGGTCCCAAGGTGACTTTAGGATTTCTCTCCAGTCCTGGATCTCCCCTCCCCCATGCAGTGCACAGAGGGAGGGGGAGGGGGGCAAATAATTAGTATTGTGTGGGAAATACTATGGTGAGTATCGCTCTCTCTCTTTCTCTCTTTTTCTATGCCTGTGATTACACATGGCATACTTTTTGCATTCATGGTGCAATTTTGCAGCGAATTGTCTGCTATTTCACCACAATTGCACATAAATAAATAAGTAGGAAAATCACATCAAATAGCTAATATTACTTATTAGTTATTAATAACTAATATTGCTAATTAGCAAAAAACTGATCTACGGACGCCAATTCCACGGACCCAGGAGGCAAAGAAAAGGCCCATTCCTGCGGAGGACCTTGTACGAGTAACATAATTATGCCTCCTCTTTGGCTCTTATCCCTAGAGGAGCAAGGGCGCAGACGAAAATATAAATTGCAGCCCTCTTTAGATGACCGGAAGGCCTTCCTTTCACCTTTAAATTTCTCAGGGAGCTGTACAGGGGGTTTCGGGGGTATAGGTGCAGTCATGGTCACTTGTCGTGGAATGGTCTCCTGCTGTTGGACTCACTCAGCAAGGTTCTAAACTAGCCTGTTCAGACCTTGCATTTGCTCCATAAGAGCCTTCATAGGGTCCATAACAGGAGGAGGGCAAAAAATTCCAGTCTGTAAAATTTTGGGGCTGGCTACTCTGTTAGCACCAGGTATAGCAAGGGCAGACAGATATAAACGGACAGTAAGCCCTGGCTGTTCCCACCCTCTGTCCCTGCCTACTTGCCTCGGTCAGCCCTAGGCGGCTGCAGACAACCACAAAGATGGTCCCTGCACTGGTGTAAGTGGAACACAGAACACAGACAGTCAAACAAACGCAATAAAGCGTGGTGAACAGTCTGGGTCGGTAATAGTGGGCAACAAAGGTACAAGAAAACGGAGGCAGTCAGATAGTCAAGGGTCAGACAATATGGTCAAGGCAGGTGGCGAAACTGGAAAGTGAGAAGACAAGCAAAGAGTCAGAAAACAAGCAAAAGGTTAGAGTACTACAAGTCACAGCAAGCTAGCCTAGCAATGAACACTAATAGCCAGCACTGTCTGCTGGGCTTACACACTATTCATGGAGGATCAGTGACTCATTCCAGGAGCTGATTGGACCGGCCCCTGATTCTCCACACAGCTCACCTGCACAGCAGCAGGTTAACCCTGAAGCTGTCAAAGCATAACAAGCAGGACGGGTGGGGCTGAACAGATAAAAACAGAGCCCTGTTCACACCAAGTTTAGTGCCTTCTGCGTGGTAGAAAATGAGAGTGTTGGTGGAGAGGATGATGGAGGTAGTAGTTGTAAAGTCTGTGGGTTTGTGGTGTGGCTCTGTCACCCTTTCGTATTAGTACTCCCCCGGTTATGACAGCTCAGCCAGAAGTGTAAGTGTCGTGACGCCAGTGCTAATCCAGCACGCAGTTGTGATGTTGGTACCTGCTTTGTGTTGTGGCTGGCTGGAATCCCCAAATGGTCGGTGACCTGCCAGGTTGTAGTGGGTCTTAGGCTCTCATCACAGCAGTCCTGAGTGCCAATTGACACACCCGGACTATCGGTACCGCCACTCACAGAAAGGGGAAAAATAACCCAAGGTGTTTGGTTAGTGTGCATGGGTGCTGGTGCATATAAAGGATGACGGAGTCCCAGTGATATAAAAAATAAAACAGCTTTACTGTATAGTCCTTTAGCAATACAATACTCTTCAGTAGAATAGATAAATCTTTGCATAAACTTTAGGGCTCGGCTCATTTGTGCTTGAGGAGAGGTTTGAAGAAGTAGAAGAGGAAGAGGCAGTTGTAGTGGTGCTTGTAAAGTTGAGAGCGGAGTAGAGTAGAGGGAAAGAGTTTGTTGAGGGAGTCCTAACCCAATGTAGCAATGTACTCTGCCGGAACTTGTAGAAAATACTTTACAGTTACTTGTACCCATGTATAGACTGTGTCTGATCACCTTCTGCCCTACAGTGTCGAGTTACCCTCCCTAATAGGGTGATACAAGCCCCAGTTGTGGTTATTTGGGTGAAGCTAAGTTTCTGGGGGTGTCCAAATTACCTGCACTGCAAAACAGGATACGTAGACCTTCCTTGGTAGTTTTGTCCTATCCAGTTTAGTCCCTCTTGTGTTTCAGGATACAGCCCTGCACTTTTTAGACGTGTTCTCGGCGTGGAATTGGATGTTCCTAGACTCCTCTCCCTTAAGGTTCTTAGCAATGCATAGTAGATATAGTATAAGCACTGGAAGAATTGGTTGTCTCTAGCTGCATCTGAACTCTTGGGTGTCTAGACTATACTGCTCTTTTCCCTGTCAGTGGTTCTGGCAGCAGCCAGGCCCTGGCTTGGCTACAGCAGGAACAGTAGGTTTTTGCTTCTTCCCTCTCTAAGAATATGGTAAGAACTACTTTGCACTTCCTATACCCAATAACTAACTTCCTACAGGGGCTACGTAATCTACCCTGTGAGTGGTGAGTTTGTGCAAAAGAAAGAAAGAAAAAAAAAAGATTGGTTAAAAGTAAAGAGCACCTTCTTTTGGTCAGTAAAAGCACATGGTACACAGAAACGTTAAAAATACCTTCATCACCACTTAACCTAAAATGAGGAGCTTTTTGAGAGTTGTACAGGAGAGACAAAAACACAGTGGTGGGACACCACAGGTGGCTAGGTCTCTCTTTCTCATGTGTGTAGCCCTGAGCTCTGGAATGAGAGGATACACTAAGAGCTGTAGAGTGAGTGTAGTACTGTTACCTGTAGGACGGCTGGGCCTTGTGGTGCACAGTAGCCTTATGAACAGACTTGCCACAGTCTTGGGTGGGCATGGGAGCTTCCGAAGCAGCAGACTACTCTCTGGTGCGATCTCTCTCTCTTCTGAAGCCTGCTGTAGAGGTTTTAGGGGAGCTGCACCAATGTGTAAGGTGGTCAGTGGTGTGGATTTGTAGTTCCCCTGGGACCAACCCCTGATACTACTGTCCTGCAAGATGGTCCGTGATGATGGTGAGTGTCAGGTGGACCAGACAACAGGGAGGGAGGCAGTGTAATAATAACTCCTTTACTGGTAGCTTTAAAGCACCACTTGCATATAGTTCTTCATATTGGCCGCCTTGAATGGGTTATTGTGCTGGTGTGGAGAGTGGTGGCGTGTAGAGAGATGGTCTGCCTCAGACTTCAGTGTGTCACTATGTGTGGGATGCTGGTGGGCACGCTGGTCCCATGATACTGACTTACCCAATGAAGCTTATCTCTGCTACACAATATGCTCAAGTCCATCCACTTGGGTTCCTGAACTGAGGATTTCCATTGTCTGTAGAAATGCAGGCCCTTTCTTGGCTGTGGAAAGTGCACCTGACAAACTCTCTCCCACAGTCTCTGTAAGTTTCATCTTCTGCTGCCCTTCTCCTAGCTTGTAATCCAATTGTTACTCTTTGTTCCCTTCTTTCACCAGCTTTTCTCCTCTTGGACAGCTAAACAACTACATATACAGAACAGCTAAACCCGGTCACTACAGGCCTTTTATGAGGAATATAGTAGCATACTCAACTTACCTTCTAGCAAGTTCTAGAAAAAGCTGGAAACTTCTTTATTACCTAAAGCAGTACCCACTACAGACTGCAGGTGACACTGTTGCATAAAAGTTTGTGTAGTTTGTGTAGTAAGGCATGTAACCCATTCTCTGCCTGACAGCTACACTGGTACAGACAATACAAAGAATAACTTTACATATACCCAACCAGGGCTGGACTGGGACTGTATGTGGTGGTGTTAGTCAGTGTGTGGTGGTATTAATGTCACCGCATACTGACTAATGTCACCGCATACTGACTATTACCACCACATACTGACTAATACCACCGCATACTGACTAATACCACCACATACTGACTAACCCTACCGCTGCTACTGAATAACATCCACTGTACACAGATCACTGTCACCTCAGTCATATAGTCATATAGAGGTGGACGCAGCTCTACACAGGTTCTATACTCCATATACATTACAGTGCAATTACATCAGGTGACTTACAGGGGACGTCTTCTCTGATCAAGGTTCTTCCCTTTTCATTTTCTTCTCCATCTGCCCTGGGCCATTAGGACTCCTCCGAGCCACAAATTCACAGAATCTGCCAAACAGACATATTATGCTCCTCACTTCGGCACCATCCTAATCTCTCTACACACTGCACATCTGTATCCCCTTATAGTATATGGCCCTCCTCTGTAGCCCCTCCTTATAGATGGCCCCCTTATGTTGCCCCCCTTATAGATAGCCCCCTTATGTTGCCCCCCTTATAGAAGCCCCCCCATGCTGTCCCCCTTATAGATGCCCCCCCATGTTGTCCCCTTATAGATGCCCCCCTATGTTGCCCCCCTTATAGATGGCCCCTCCTATGTTGTCCTCTTATAGATGGCCTCTTCCCCCCTATGTTGTCATCTTTTAGATGGCCCTCTCCCCTTATATTGTCCCCTTATAGATGTCCACCTGTCCCCCAATGTTGTCCCCTTATAGTCCCCCTCTCCTCCTATGTTGTCCCCTTATAGATGGCCCCCTCTCCCCTTATGTTGCCCCATTATAGATGGCCCCCTCTCCCCCTTTGCCCCCCCCCTTATAGATGGCCCCCTCTCCCCCCTTATAGATTTCCCCCTCTGCGACTTCCGCCACAGGCCCACAGAGAGCTCTATGATACGCGCGCCGTCAGGGATAGGACGCGACACCCCTGGCAGCTGCCCATCAGAGGGGGGCTGACAGGAGCATTGTGGGCCAGTCCCGTGTTCCTCCTGGCCCAGTGACTCCTTTTTCATATGGTTGGGGAAAGGAGTCACCTTGTCAGGAGCATTTGCCAGAAGTGCCCTATGGCCAGTCCGGCCCTGTACCCAACAGTTGGTGAACAGATGCCATCCCAGGCCCAGACGCAGTATTTGCGCTACACTACACATTCATTTATATGAATATATCCTCTCTATATGTTTTTTCCCCCTCCCATTGTTGACAGCTTGTTACACATACAATTTATCTGTGTATATAACATATCTGAGAATAAGCGGGATGCAACACTCCTGGCCACACGGCTGTGCTGGGGCATGTACCTCATCCTACTGGCAGGAATGGGGGGGGGGGGGGGGGGGGCTATTACTTTCCAGGAAAAAACAGTAAAGGGGCACCCAGGGATCAAACCCCCATTGATCATTTGATCATATGTAAAGATATGCCATATACTTCTCCTGTCCTAATAGTTTGTGACAATGTATCAGTGCAGACATAAATGTATCAGTCTGGCATCCAGATTATATACGTCATAAAGCATTGTCTAGACTTATTACAAAAGTGTGTATAACTTGTATAGTGTATGTGGGTAAAGAAAGTCACAGCCAGTGGCTCCAAGGTGACTAGGAGTTTTCCAGCCTGATATATCTCTGGGACAGTCTGCCCTTGTAAAGACCCTCATCCACCTGATTTGGAGACCCCTCCCCCTCACTGTCTTATCTTACCTATAAGGGGAAAGAACTAGTGAGCACAAAGTGAGATAAGGTAAGATAAGCAATAAGATTATATATATATATATATATATATATATATATATATATATATATTAGAATGCACACACTATATACACATAATACATGTATATCAGAATGCACACAATATATAAACATAATACATACTGTATATATAACTGAATGCACACACTATATACACATAATACACATATATAACACAATGCACACACAATACACATAATACATATATATATATATCCGAATGCACACATTATATACACATAATACATATATATATATAACAAAAAACATACACTATATAAAGTTGTAAACACACCATACACACACACAAACACACACACACACTATGTACACATATAGCAGAAAGAACACACACACACACACGATAATACACACACTTGGTATATAACTGAAATACAAAATATATCTCTTACACCCAGACACTGGCCCAAATGTACTAATGCACAATACTAATACTAATGAGTTTAGACACTATTATCCCGAGCCCAACAAAGGGGACATACTATAGATTTCATACACCAGAATAATGCGCATAATTCTTGTTTGAAGTCAGCTTACTAATCTTGGCTAAATTGGGCAAATATAGTTCCTTGAAATAAAGACCACGATCAGCTGAAGAGCCTATTATCAGCTGATTGTTTCCTTTTAGCAAGGGGCACCAGAGCCAATGTCAGCAGTGGGTAAAATGGGGCTCACCTGGACACTGGGTGCTGTGCCTGCATTGCTTTCATTGACAGAAAAAGGAGCCATTGGCTCCCCATCCTGTCAATAACTCTTGTGGCCGCAGGCAGCATCCCCTTCCAGCCATAGGAGTCCGCTCCCTCCTCCATTGCTCTGACAAACAATTGATGTCCTTTGTGCCCTCGCAGAGCAAGGAGAGGAGACAAACACCTGAGGACTGCAAGTGCTGCAGCCAGGTGAGTATGTTTTCGGATTTTTTTGCAGAGTACCAGGGGGGATTACCTATAGGGCTAAGCTACTACTAGGTGGGGACACGGGGGGACCTAAACACTATATAGGAGCACACAGGAGGCCTAACTTCTATATGGGAAGGTAAAGGAGCCTAACTTCTATATGGGGACATAGAGGGGACCTACTTATAAGTGCTGGAGCAAAGAACCCAAAATGTTTCACTGTCAGATTCTGAAGATAAGAGTCATGGATCAGGCTAGATAGAAAAGAAAAAGAAAAGTGAGCCACTCCTATCAGAGAAGACATCACCTCTGGGTCAGTGGATATAATTCAATGTTTTAAATACCAGCCTGTATAAACACCTGTATATAAATAAGCACACACACACACCTTCCCTTATGATATGTGTGTGTGTGTGTGTGTGTGTGTGTGTAAAGGGAAGGACAGATCTAATGTAGCAGAGTTGAAGTTGTTCTCAGCAGCTATGGATATGCACATTCGGGGCCACATCTCCGTTTGTTTTCCTTATTTTGTGTGTGATGCTCTTCATGTTGCTGTTTTTGCCTCCATTCTCTTTTGTTCACCCCGTGTCTGTATTCCTTCTGTTCGGAGCTCAGCCAGCAGACGGAGAGAAGATTACGGGTTACATTACAGCGAGGCGACGGCCGCTCTGAGTTATTTGCTGCCTGTTCAGTTTATCAGAGTCACCGACTGGAAGGAAATTAATTTCCGCTTTACAGATATTTTCTGTCTCCTGATTGTCCGAAAAATGCAATTTCTAGATTTATCTTTCTGCTAATTTAAATGGGAAAACAACTTTATTTGTTTTTTTACTTGATATAGACATAAGTTTATTTTATCTGTGGGGAGGGAGCATAAGTTTTATCCAAGAGGGATATTAGGACAACGTGGCATCTGCTGGTGAGGAATACGACTAAGTTATGAACCGCCTGTACAGTATTTAAGGAGACTGGGTGACAGGGGTACTCTGGCGAAAATCTTTTTCTTTCAAATCAACTGGTTTCAGAAAGTTATATAAATTTGTGATTTACATCTATTTAAAAATCTCAAGTGTCTTCCAGTACTTATCAGCTGCTGTATGTTCCGCATGGAGTGCTGTATTTTTTTCCATTCTGACACAGTGCTTTCTGCTGCCACCTCTGTTCAAGACAGGAACTGTCTAGAGCAGGATAGGTTTTCTTGTTCAATATTTTTATTGACATTTTTTTAGGATTTTTAACAATGATGAATATACGACATGTAAAATATGATGGAGAACATTGTTCAAATCTATAAAAGAATACAACGCATATGTATACATGTCAAAATCTTATTAAATATTTTGTTTAAAGTAAACGACATTAGTCAAAGTGTTAATTACCTGTGAAAATAACCAATAACGGAACTGATTAAATCACCTATATGGTCCTACAAGAGGAGGAGAGAGGAGAGGTGACATGTATCATGTAAGTTAAGTCTAACAAGTAGTTAACGGTAGTACTGAGGAATATAGTTTTCTAATTAGGGATGTTGTTTTTCCCCTTACATAAAGAAAACGCATGTCAAAAATTCACATAATGTTTCTTCAATTTTGTTTATGATTGTATCGGGAAGTGGGGTGAGGTGATCCATAAGTGCCATTTGGATGCACATTTTTTTGTTCTATAATTGCCCTTTTGATATGATGTTTTCATAAATATAAGTATTATTTATCACATTTATGAGTTCTTCTAGTGGGGAAGTCTTAGTAGACTTCCAGTATTTTGTGAGAGCCAATTTTCCTATTATTAGAAGTTGACACAATAGTGGTCTATATGTAATGGGTATTTCTTCAATATTAATAAATAATAGAACCAATTGGGGGGACCAATCAATAGAGTATGGTATCAATTGTGATATTAGCGTTTTATAGTGAGACCAAAATTGTTGGATCGCTGGACACTTCCAAAGAGTATGAAATAGAGTGCCCCTTTCTCCATACCCCCTCCAGCATAGATCTGAAGAACCGGGGAACATTTTAGCTAGGCGATTTGGTGTATAGTACCAGCGAAGAGGTTTTTATAGCTGCTTCTACATGAGACACACAATGAAGCGATTGGTGCATTGTAGTGAAGGCTTTTTTCCAAGACTTGTTGAAGAAGGTCAATCCCAAATCTGTTTCCCAGGCCCTTAGTGGATGGGTTTTAGTAAATGCAGAAAATGCACAGTAGCTGTCATAAATAGGTCTCAGCCCTTTTTGGTTTGTCATGAGGTAAAGGAATTCATTAGATGGTAGAGCAAATTCCCTCTGTAATTCTTGGTATGAAAGTAGTCGGTCTTCAGGATAGGTTTTCTATGGGGATTTGCTACTGCTCTGTGCTGTACCTGACATGGACAGAGGGGGCAGCAGAGAGCACTGTCAGACTGGAAAAAAAAACACACCACTTGATGACCCCTTGACGACCCCTGATGAACTCTTCCAAACCAACGAGTAAGCCCAGCCTCCAGGAACTCAGCTTAGTCAATGTGCGGTAACTCAGGGCAGCCAGGTGGTATTGGCTAGGGCTAGTTATGGTACAGCTGCGGCACTTTTCACAGGGTCATAGTGGTGTAAGCCCTTTATGGGTCCCAGACACACACCCATTACAGTAATAGTCCCAGATAATGTAGTGTTGCATACAGTGGCGGTCTTTGGCACCAAGCACCCCAAGCGATCGCTTGGGGCCCCCAACATCCAGGGGGGCCCCCACGCCCCGCTCTTGTGCTCAAGACCGCTGGACAGGGTCGCTGCCCCGCTCGCTGCTGCCATCTGAACTGTAACTCGTAATGAGCGCTCATAGTTACATGCAGCAGCACTGACAGGGCGGGAGACATTGGCCCCCTTCCTGTCAGTCATTCTTGTGGCAGCAGGAAGGGTTTTCCCTGCGGTCACAAGTGGCAGCTTTGTCCTTGTGGTGCCGGCGCTCCAGTGACATCACTGGAGCATCGGCGCCAGGACAAGGGGAGTGCGGTCTCTTGTAAATGCAGGGAAAACCCTTCCTGCGGCCACAAGAGTGAAGACAAGAGGAGACGCCCGGACCCAGGTGAGTATAAGTGTTTGTTTTATTGTGTTATATACTATATGGGAGGGGGAGCACACAGGGGTCTGTTTAACTGGGGGAGCGCACATCGGGGGTCTATATAAATGGGGGGAGCACACAGGGGGGCTATATAACAGGGGGAGCACACAGGGGTGCTATAGACTACTGGGGCTTCACAGAGGGGTCTACATACTACTGGGGCAGCACACAGGGGGTCTATATACTACTTGGGGCAGCAGAATGGGGCTCTATATACAACTTAGAGAGCACAGAGGAGGTCTATATCCAAGTGGGGGAGCACACAGGGGGGCTATATATACTGGGGGAGCACACAGGGGTCTATATACTACTGGTGGGGCACACAGGGGGTCTATATACTACTGGGGCAGCACACAAGGGGTCTATATAATACTGGTGGGGCACACAGGGGGTCTATATACTACTGGGGGAACCACACAGGGGGTCTATATGCTAGTGGGGGAGCACACAGGGGGTATATACAACTGGGGGAGCACACAGGAGGTCTATATCCAAGTGGGGGAGCACACAGGAGGTCTATTTACTTCTGGGGGAGCACATGGGGGGCTATATATAACTGGGGGAACACACAGGGGTCTATATACTACTGGGGGAAGCAAACAAGGGGTATATACTACTGGGGGCAACACACAGCGGTCTATTGTTTTGGAACGCGTGTCGAGGGGGGGGGGGGCCCAGACATAACTTTGCTTGGGGCCCCAGAAATGCCAAGACCGCCCCTGGTTGCATAAGGTTGAATACAACAGTGGTTTTGCACTTGCAGGTGATTGCCAGTCATAATAGGATACTAGAAATAGTTGTACTTGAATAGAACTGTCTTTTAGATAAAGTTGACTTAACTTGAAAAGAGAACTAGGGGACTACCATAAGGGGGGCTGTCTGTGCAGGACAGATCTCTGTTGGGGGACTTTGAAGACTTTACTTAAAAGACGTAAAGGGGAACTCTGGATAAGAAAAAAACTTGTTTTCTATTAAAAGTACATTAAAAGTTAAATATACAGTATGTGTCTATACATTGTATTACCATATCTGTATGGTTCTGCCACACTGGTAGCTGATAGAAATCCAGGAAGTGACAAAAATGGCGCCTGTGCCAATTTACATTGTCTCCTGCTCCTTTTGCTATCCCCCCTTGGGAGACAAGTCTTCCATGCCTCTGTCTCACATTGTGTGTGTTTGCTGATGATACAGGATGATGATGAAGACAGGGGACAGGGCGTGATGTCACAGGAGGCTTGGCTGGATCCCCCAATCCCCTGAGTGATTCACCATCTCTGAGTGGCCAGAAGCAGGTGAAGCACTAATTTTACTGATTGTGATGGGTGGGGGACTGTGATGATCAGCTGAGGGAAAGCATTGCATTCTGGGACCTGCTCAACCAGGAAGGACAGAAACACAATATAGAACAAAAACCCCCCAAACAAATGGATTTTTGGTAGTTTCAAAACAGGAATAGACAGGTAAGTAATGCGTTATGCTTCTGCAGAAGTTTCATTTTTTTTAACCTCTACCTGGAGTTCCCCTTTAAGCCCCTATTTCACGGAACGATTATGGGCCGATAATTGTCCCGTGGAATAGAAGGCAACGATCAGCCGACATCGTTCATGTTGGCTGACTGTTGCAGTTGTTTGTTTTTCAACATGATCTGGCAATTACCTGGGCAGCCCCCCCGGACTCACCCGCCCACTGCTGCCGCATAGAATAGCGGTGGCAATGAGCTGAGAACGAGGGGCCCGTGGAATAGGGCCATTAGGAGAAGATATCTGTACTCACATCTTTTCAATACCGCCTCTTGACAGAAGAGATCACAGAGTGCCAGATCCGGGAACACAGGTCCCGGGACAATCAGGAAGGCTAATCCCTTGAGGTTACACAAGGTGATCGAGCGAACATCAGTTGCTCTACAGCATCTCCATTAATGAGCCTTGTGCTCCCATGCCCCCATCCTTCCTTGTCAGTGATTTTATTGTTATGGTTGATCAGTGTTTTCCGTTATAGAGGAGAGATAATCATTTGATCCAGTAGGTGGCAGCATTACACAATGATGCCGCCTCCTGCTGGTATAAAACACCAGGGTCGACAGCAGTATTAAATTAGGGTTACATGGCGACATCAAGGTAAGACAAGAGAAACTTGTCATATAAACATAAAAAAAAGAAAATTTGCAGACAGAATGTAGAGGGTTTGCTCAGACTGCAGAAGGAGTGTTGAAGTGGTATTTACAGTTTGTCCTGTATATAAGGATGTGTGTATGTGTGTGCGGCATTTAGAATCTGTGTCCTGTATATACAGTTTACAGTGTGTCCTATATATAAGGGATGTATGTGCAGCATTTACAGTGTGTCCTGTATATATGGGATGTGTGTGCAACATTAACAGGGCGTGTCCTATATATATGGGATGTGTGTATGTGTGTGCGGCATTTAGAGTCTGTGTCCTGTATATACACAGTTTACAGTGTGTCCTGTATATAAGGGATGTATGTGCAGCATTTACAGTGTGTCCTGTGAATAAGGGATGTGTGAGTCCTACATATAAGGTAAGTGCGCGCAGCATTTACAGTGTGTCCTGTATATAAGGGATGTGTGCGCAGCATTTACAGTGTGTGTCCTGTGTATAAGGGATGTGTGCGCAGCATTTACAGTGTGTCCTGTATATATGGGATGTGTGTGCAACATTAACAGGGTGTGACCTATATATATGGGATGTGTGTGCAGCATTTACAGTGTGTGTCCTGTGTATAAGGGATGTGTGTGCAGCATTTACGGTGTGTTCTATATATATGGGATGTGTGCGCAGCATTTACAGTGTGTGTCCTGTGTATAAGGGATGTGTGCGCAGCATTTACAGTGTGTGTCCTGTGTATAAGGGATGTGTGCGCAGCATTTACAGTGTGTCCTGTATATAAGGGATGTGTGCGCAGCATTTACAGTGTGTGTCCTGTGTATAAGGGATGTGTGCGCAGCATTTACGGTGTGTTCTATATATATGGGATGTATGTGCAGCATTTACAGGATGT
Source organism: Dendropsophus ebraccatus (assembly GCF_027789765.1). NCBI lineage: Eukaryota > Metazoa > Chordata > Amphibia > Anura > Hylidae > Dendropsophus > Dendropsophus ebraccatus. The sequence goes on from NC_091468.1 coordinate 25,785,564, forward strand.
CCTGTATATATGGGATGTGTGTGCAGCATTTACAGTGTGTGTGTCCTGTGTATAAGGGATGTGTGCGCAGCATTTACAGTGTGTCCTGTATATATGGGATGTATGTGCAGCATTTACAGGATGTCCTGTGAATAAGGGATGTGTGAGTCCTACATATAAGGTAAGTGCGCGCAGCATTTACAGTGTGTCCTGTATATAAGGGATGTGTGCGCAGCATTTACAGTGTGTCCTGTATATATGGGATGTGTGTGCAACATTAACAGGGTGTGTCCTCTATATAAGGGATGTGTGTGCAGCATTTACAGTGTGTATCCTGTGTATAAGGGATGTGTGCGCAGCATTTACAGTGTTTCCTGTATATATGGGATGTGTGTGCAACATTAACAGGGTGTGTCCTATATATATATGGGATGTGTGTGCAGCATTTACGGTGTGTTCTATATATATGGGATGTGTGTGCAGCATTTACGGTGTGTTCTATATATATGGTATGTGTGTGCAGCATTTACGGTGTGTTCTATATATAAGGGATGTGTGTGCAGCATTTACAGGGTGTGTTCTATATATATGGGATGTGTGTGCAGCATTTACGGTGTGTTCTATATATATGGGATGTGTGTGCAGCATTTACGGTGTGTGTTCTATATATATGGGATGTGTGTGCAGCATTTACGGTGTGTTCTATATATATGGTATGTGTGTGCAGCATTTACGGTGTGTTCTATATATATGGGATGTGTGTGCAGCATTTACGGTGTGTTCTATATATATGGGATGTGTGTGCAGCATTTACGGTGTGTTCTATATATATGGGATGTGTGTGCAGCATTTACGGTGTGTTCTATATATAAGGGATGTGTGTGCAGCATTTACAGGGTGTGTTCTATATATATGGGATGTGTGTGCAGCATTTACGGTGTGTTCTATATATATGGGATGTGTGCAGCATTGACAGGGTGTGTTCTATATATATGGGATGTGTGTGCAGCATTTACGGTGTGTTCTATATATATGGGATGTGTGCAGCATTGACAGGGTGTGTCCTATATATAAGGGATGTGTGTGCAGCATTTACAGGGTGTGTCCTAGAGAGGTGTGAAATCAGGGGAAGTAGTAGAGTTACAAGCAGCACAGAGAATTTCAGGAGATCAGTGTGCTGCAGACTGGTGTAGAGACAAGAACAGTGCTTTGGTTGCTCTCAGCCACTCTCTTGCAGGTGGATTGCTGACTGAGGAAGAGCAGAGATGATGTATAGAGGAGTGAATAGATTTACACTAAGAAACTTCATAATTTCTAAACTCAATCGTACAGGAGGTGTCGTGGTGACCCTGCGCTCAGCTTGGCTGCCCTTCAACTCTATGGTAATATTTCCTTCTGATAGGTGCCAGAGTGGATGTGGTGACAGATCAGCCTGCGAGTGATCACATGGTATAAGGAGTGTGCCGAATACTGACTGCCAGATGAAGATCACTGCTGCCAACAGATCAATGTGATCTGACCTGATGTGACAGGAAGTAGGAGCATCGGGGGTCGGAGGAGATGTGTCCCCAGAGTAGCTGCCCTCACAGCCAGGATAAATTTTATATATATATATATATATATATATATATATATATATATATATATATATATATATATATATATCACAACTACACATAATAGCCAAAATTAATCACAAAAAACTCAAACATAACTTTTGATACGTTGCTGCCCATGGTGAGACTAACAATTCCTTTCATACTTGTTAGCATCTATTCAGTCTCCTTCCCCCATTTCTGAGCTGCTGCTTTCTGATGAAGACACAAAAATCTGTGTTTATCCCTGTTTCCCCCTCCTCCCCCCCTCCCTTCTGAGACGGCTGATGTAAACAAGTCCCTGACTGGCTTTATCTGCAACATTGTAGCTTCTTTGTAATGCTGGGAGGGCTAATCACAGTGAGTTCATTAGCAACTTGACCTCAGAATAACCCTCCCATTATTACAGCATTACCTGCACTAGCGCATGGCAAAATTGTGCAATTTCTTGGTCATCACACAATTTTTCCACTTCGCACTGGTGCAGGAGATGATAAACCCCTCCCCCATGTCTGCAACAATGGGATTGGTTGGTAAAAGTATCACTGATTATGGTATGCATCACAGGTTTGGCTATTTCCTCAGAAATAAAAGCTCTAAAGTCTTGGCCTCTAGATGTCTCTAGATGTCTTACCTCTATGCAGTCTGATGTTGACTGCTTGTTGCAGGGGGAAATCTGTCTCTAGTAACAGCCTCAGAAAGACATATTGCAAGTAGTGGGGGCAGGGCGGGGCATACCATGTGAGAGAAAGAGAAAGCCTATTTTATGTACCTGCAAGCTATGAACCTCCAGACACCAGCACTGTCCATACAAGGTAGAAGCTTCCCTCTTAGCAACAGCAGGACATATGTTAACCCAAACCCATTGCTTCAACTTATCAGTAATCTGTTCTCCCCCCACATCCCATCTATAGTAGTGTACTATATAAATTATACCCCAGCACAGTGTAGTGCTTAGGTTTTAGTGTTTTCTGTGCTGCAGCTGTTTTTTTTTCTTCCTGCTCACATAGCACTTTGCACACCCAGTACATAAGACCCCCCCCCCCCCCCCCCACACACACACACATACACATGCCATCTATAGGAGACTACTTGTACTGCTATGTAAATCATTGGTACAGAACAGTGCATGTCTGTGTTGTGCACTTTAAGACAAGTATGAAATGTGCTATTCTATGATTGGCTAGAGAAGTAAGAGGAGGAAGTAACAATGTATGTATTACTCTCTCATATCTATTCCTTTCCCCAGCATGCTCCAGTATAATCCTAGAGATAGATAGATAGATAGATAGATAGATAGATAGATAGATAGATAGATAGATAGATAGATAGATAGGAGTTAGATAGATATAGATAGATAGGAGATAGATAGATAGATAGATAGATAGATAGATAGATAGATAGATAGATAGGAGATAGATAACAGATAGATAGATAGATAGGAGTTAGATAGATATAGATAGATAGATAATAGATAGATAGGAGATAGATAAATAGATATATAGGAGATAGATCTGTCTGTCTATCTATCTATCTGTTATCTATCTATCTATCTATCTATCTATCTATCTATCTATCTATCTGTTATCTATCTATTATCTATCTATCTATCTATCTATCTCCTATCTATCTATCTATCTATCTATCTATCTTCTATCTATTTATCTATCTATCTAGCCTATGTTCTCTCTTTTCCTCAGCCTGTATAATCCTGGGGTAAGCCTCTTGATCTCGCTGCCGGTGACAGTAACGCTTGGTGACAATTCGGCGGTGGGGAGAGAAATGCTAATGACAGATTCTCAAATACCAAGTATCTGTAGGAAATCTGTCAGCGGCGAAAGTTCTGATAAATAAACTTCTTTGGATCGGCGGATAAATCTTGATTCAATCAGTGGCGGCTGGAGGAATATCTCACATGACACCATTTAGCCCACAATGAACTCTCCCCGGGTGTGAGGATCTGGCTGCTCATCTTTCGCGTCTCTCTCGCTCATGTCTGGAAAATAAATCACTTACTATATTTCATATTCTCCACTTTGAAAAATTTCAATGATTCTGGTCTGTGAGCTGAGATATTCTCACACAGCAATGAGGCTGCAGCGATAGCTCTACCCGTCAGTGGTGTCAATAGTCAGAATAACAATAGGTTAAAGTCAACACATCATTGGTTGATTTCCAAGAGTTTCTGCAGCAGCTGAGTGACATATTGTGTAGGGTAGGTTCAGGGAAGAAACAGAGTGCTGCACCTCACACCTATGGCTGATACTAGTGCCGCTAGGCTAAATAAAAAACACATCAGAATTTTGTGTATGAATTGATCAAGCCATACTGCCCCATGTACCTCGTGCCGGTATCTGATACACATGGGTCCCTACACTAAGTCCACACCGTGCCAGTCAGTGGCCACCAACCCCGCAGGCGTGCACAGCCAGGGAACGGGGGCCATGGGACGGCCCTGTGACCCCCATGCCACAGGACCAGACCCAAAAACACCACACCAGAACCCGGCCAGCACCGCCGGCGGAGAAGGTCGCCCCCAAACAGCACAAGTCTGGATGAGGTATTGCGCTCACCATAGCTGCTGCAGACAGAATGGGAAAAGACAGGAGGGATTAAAACCATGTGCACTCAGGTGTCTCCTGCTAATTGCGGTCATGTGGGTCTCACCAGGAGGAGTGCAATACACGGAGAAAAGAGAGAAACAAAATGCGGTTCAGGGAAGAAACAGAGTGCTGCACCTCACACCTATGGCTGATACTAGTGCCGCTAGGCTAAATAAAAAACACATCAGAATTTTGTGTATGAATTGATCAAGCCATACTGCCCCATGTACCTCGTGCCGGTATCTGATACACATGGGTCCCTACACTAAGTCCACACCGTGCCAGTCAGTGGCCACCAACCCCGCAGGCGTGCACAGCCAGGGAACAGGGGCGAACAGGGGCGACCCCCATGCCACAGGACCGGACCCAAAAACACCACACCAGAACCCGGCCAGCACCGCCGGCGGAGAAGGTCGCCCCCAAGCAGCACAAGTCTAGATAAGGTATTACACTCACCATAGCTGGAGCAAACAGAATGGGAAAAAACAGGAGGGATTAAAACCCTAAAAATATTGTGTAGGGTATTCATTACAGACTAGGTCTCAGATACTATAGCTGTTTAATAGAATTTTTACCTATGGAAAACTAGTCGTACCATCTGGCAAAAGTGTCCAACTTGCAGGAAGGCTGTTTGAAGACTCAGGGTATGTGCACACTGCTTAAAAGTGATGGAAACTCTGTTGCGTAACCCGCCGCTCGCGGACTGCGGTGGGTGCACGCGTCTCCGCCCATGTCATAGACTCCATTCTATGCACAGGCTGATTCCTTCCTCTGTCTAAAGAATGATCAAGTTCATTCTTTGGACAGAGGAAGGAATCCGCCCGTGAATAGAATGAAGTCTATGACACAAGCGGAGACGTGCGCACTTGCCGCAGTCCGCGAGCGGCGGGTTACGCAACAGAGTTTCCATCACTTTTAAGCAGTGTGCACATACCCTCATGCAGTAAACGTATTCACAGCTAGTCCTGCTCTCAGCTGTAGTACATAGCTAATCCTTAGCCAAGTAGACCTAAAATCTGTCTAAAATAGAGAAGAAAAAGATAGGTGCATTAAAAAAGCGGAAGTTTATTTGATGCGTTTCAGAGCATTAGCTCCTTAATCATGGCTCTAGCCATGATTAAGGAGCTAATGCTCTGAAATGAGTCGATGTTACCGTGGATATCCATATGCTTTTAAACTATGGGGGAGATTTATCAATCATGGCATAAAGTAAAACTTGCTCAGTTGCCCCTAGCAACCAATCAGATTCCACCTTTCATTCCCCACAGACTCTTTGGAAAATGAAAGGTGGAATCTGATTGGTTGCTAGGGGCAACTGAGCCAGTTTCACTTTACACCATGATTGATAAATCTCCCCCTATATGATTTCTTTTTCCTCTCTATTTTGGACAGCATAGTGGACGGGATTCAGCCCGCTTACATCCGTGCTTCACCAAAGGCAATGTTACACGCACCACTAGCTGACTTATTTGTTTTTTGCTGTTAGACCTAAAATCTGGCCAAGACATTGAGCACTGTAGTTGTGGCCTGGTTAGAAGCATTGGTCTGGGACTGGGAGACAGTAAAAGGAGCAGTGAAGCAGGATTCCTAACAATGAGGTCCATAGGAGCAAGACTAATCCCATTGACTGTCCTAAGCTGAGATCCTTAGTGAGGTCTTGTGGCACCAGTAGATGGATCCTACTGGGCAGTGCCTTAGTCAGCAAATAGATTGAGGCCATAGCCCTTAAAGGGATTCTCTGGGATGTTTTAGTTATGGCCTGTGAATATGCTATAAATACCTGATTGGCAGATGTTCACTGTAAATGCAGCCGACAACCTTGACTCCAGGTTCATTGTGCCTTACCCAACATGGCCACTATACAATGTATAGAGCTTTCTGTTTGGACAATAAGCTGATCGTTATGGGGTATTGACTTCCCACAAATCAGATACTGGCTAGTGGGAACAAAGCCTAAAAAGTGCATTAAAATTAATGACGGTTGACCTCAGTAAGATCAACTAAAACACAGAGGGAACACCATCACGTTTCTTAACGTCAGTGAATCTATAGTAGGAACATTGCTCCCTGGGAAGACAATTATGCAAAAATACTGCAGAGACACCATCACATGTTTCTCAACATCAATGAGCTAGCCAGACCTTCAACTGGGAAGAAACAACCAAGCTGGGGGTCTCCAGTCAAGGAAACCACCTACTAACAAGCCACAGTGAAGTATGGCATGACATGGGAACTATCCAAGCAAGGTATCTACCCTCAAACAGCAGTTTCTCCCTGAGGTTAACCATCATTCCTTTGAATGTACTTACTAGGCATTGCTCCCACTAGCCAGAATTCTGCTCCACACTGATGAGGGGCAACACCCCGAAACAGCTGTCTGTGGATGGATACCTTGCTTGGATATTTCCCAAGTCATGTCATACTATACTGTGACTTGTTGAAAGGTGGTTTCTTTGACTGGAGAGACCCCTTGGCTTGATTGTATCTTCACGGTAGAAGATGTAGCTAGGCAGGGCCGGCCTTAGGGTAGATGGCGCCCTGTGCCAAAATTTATTTTGGTGCCCCCCCCCTCCCCTGCCTCTGATGATACCCCCCTAATAGTGACGTAGACTAAATCTTAAAGGCTCCCACCCCTCCAGACCACCCCCACAGAAAAAACATAAACGGGTAGGGAGGCTGTAGTAATTAGATATGATAGACTAAATTCTACTACAACAAGCGCTACCCCAATTATTTTCAAGCGCTTGAAAATGATGATGGAGATCATCGAAACGTCGCGTCATTTCTAATGCTGCATGTTATTTCACTGATGGAATAAACCTCACTATTTTTTCACCTATTTTTTGTGTGCTGCAGGATATATATCATTGGACTAGATAGATAGATAGACAGACAGACAGACAGACAGATAGATAGATAGATAGATAGATAGATAGATAGATAGATAGATAGGAGATAGATAGATAGATATGAGATAGATAGATAGATAGATAGATAGATAGATAGATAGATAGATAGATAGATAGATAGATAGATAGGAGAAAGATAGATCATAGGAGATAGATAGATAGATAGATAGATAGATAGATAGATAGATAGATAGATAGGAGATAGATAATAGATAGATAGATAGATAGATAGATAGATAGATAGATAGATAGGAGATAGATAATAGATAGATAGATAGATAGATAGATAGATAGATAGATAGATAGATAGGAGATAGATAGATAGATAGATAGATAGATAGATAGATAGGAGATAGATAGATAGATAGATAGATAGATAGGAGATAGATAGATAGATAGATAGGAGATAGATAGATAGATAGATAGATAGATAGATAGATAGGAGATAGATAATTGATAGATAGATAAAAGAGACGGAGAAAGGTAGATGGGAGAGAGGATAAAGAGCTAGACAGAGGAGAGAGAAGAAGCATCAGGCTTACATCAGGGGCACAGGATGCTGGGCGCTGCAGGAATTGCTGAAGAGGAAGGAGGCACACGGGTGGGCAAAGGTGACAGGTCACCACACTGATGCTACGGAGAACAGCTGACACACACATCTGATGACACTCGAGTTCAGCAGGCTGCATAGTGCCAAGGAGTAAGTGCCGGGGGCGGAGCTTGTCGGCGGGGGCGGAGCTTACCGGGACGTACCCGAAACGTTAATTTGTCAGGTCCCCAGCCCGTCTGGCTTCAGGAGCACCCAAACCAACCTCTATGCAAGGAGGGCAGGCGGCCAGCTAGGGGGGCGCTCTGGCAGATAGATGGAACTTCTGTCTGCCAGAGCAGTTAGATGTGCAGCTGTCTGCCAGAGCGCCCCCTAGCTGGCCAGGAGTGATGCGCCCTGTGCAAAGGCACAGGTCGCACACCCCAAAGGCCTGCCCTGTAGCTAGTTCACTGATGTTGAGAAACACATGATGGTGTCTCCGCAGTATTTTTGCATATTCGTGTTGACATCGCCCAGGAGTCTGATAGAGGACCAGGAACACATCGGGACAGAAGCAAGAAGACTATGAGGGACATTTACCAAGGAGTCTAATGGGGATTGGTGTGTGTTTTGTTCCAATATTTTGTGACTTATTTATTAACATGTAGCACTGCCATAGTAAATGTATCTAAGTAAAAAGACGCAAAAAAAGTCACAAGTATGAAAAAATTGCGCGGTTATATTCACCTGGTACTGACCAGACGTAAGCTGCACCTGTTTGTTTCGACTTTTTAAAAAGTTGCAAATGATAAATTGGGCACTAATCCCAGGTTATACAAACTTTTGGGTGAATACTCAAAACAGGCAGATTTAAAAAAAAGTTGCATCTAAAGAAAAATCTTCACCCCAATGATAACTATAGACAGAGGTTGTTCTGATGGGACCTCCATTACTTTGCCCTGGTAAAGCCCCTGGCCAAAGACCTAAACACAGTGTTATCACAGTACCAGTGTGTATTATATGGAAGCCTTCATTGTCTATTTTTATCATGCTGCTATGTTTGCCGTCTTGGAGAATCAGCTGTGGGGAGGATGCCGGCACCCGGAATGTAGCAGGGTTAATTGTAGAGTGACCTAAAGGCAATTTTCTGCCGTGAAGCTGACAGGTTCCATCAAAGCACAAAAGTAGGAGAATTTTGCTACATACTAAAAATCTAACTGCATGAGTGAACTTTGCTTCATACAGTGTTTTGATTGACTCTTCCTGTTCTACAAGGACCAGACATTGACTATTATACACAGGAGGATTCTGCTTCTCCCACCATTAGTAGAGACTGCAGAATAAATGCAATAATTTATAGCAAGGACATAATTTTCCGGAACTTGGGAGCATTACTTTTGTACATATTTGCGTGACCCTTTTGACACTCCTGTCCGTGGCCTGGACCAGCATCTTCCTCTTCTGACCACCTAGTGATGCACTGCAGGATTTTCCTCTGCAATTTTCTAGTGATCACTTGAGGCCCCCTCTTGTCCCCATAGCCTTGCCCTACCTTGATCACAACACCCATCAGAGGGGTAAGATCGGCCCCATGTATCCTCAGTGTTATTAGTAACATAGGTGAGTAATTTACACTCCAGTGATTAAAGAATTGATGAGAAACATTTGGATTCGCTTCTAGAGTTGTTGCATGGACAGTCGTATGCTGTATGTCCAGCTACCGCTGTGGCATTTGTCACAGGGCCTGAGGGGTATATGCCCATGCTGAGTCCCATACACATGTCTGTTAAAGGTGTAGGTGCAGGTAGTCCAGTAGTAACTTAAACGGTAGGTCTGCCTATTGCTGGTCGAGGGCTCTGAGTGACACAAATCCAGGAACACAGGCCCCACCTTGTGGGTAAAGCTAGCCATCAGGGCAACCCCTAAAGGACCTAAGGAGTTTGCAGCAGAGTAATTGGCTTTAGTTGCTCTTAACTAAGCGTACGTGCACACTACAGAATGGCGACAGAAAACCTGTCACGCATTCCGCAGCTTGCACCCGCTGGCGAAGTCTATGACACGGGCGGAGACGTGCACGCCTGCCACAGTCCACGAGCGTGTGCAGGCTGCTGAATGCGCAATGGGTTTTCCGTCGCCATTCCGTAGTGTGCACATACCTAACTGCTGACTGTTGTAGTACCACCTGCTGACTGTTGTAGTACCACCTGCAGACCTCTGCAATGTTTTTAGAACAGGAAGAGTAGCTAGCCCTTCAGCATGGTCCTTAATCCCCCGCCTATAGTAGTTTCACTGCAGATCTCACCAGCCTGACATGTCTAAGGTGCAGGAGTGCTTCAGCTGGGTCCTGGCCCATCCCAGTAGGGAAGTCTCTTATCTGGCTCTTTTTTCTGACTCTGTCTAACCCAGAACACACCCAACAAACTACTTACCGCCATTCTACATAGGTTTAAGAAGGCTAGCCAATTAGAGGAAAAAACATAGGGAGAAATCAAGATCAATCTCTGATAGGTAAGAACAGTAGAGGAGGGACTAGTGTGAGGTACCCACAACAGGGAATGGTCTCAGCCAGATCTCAGCTAGTGACAAAACATGCAATACATGATGTGTAGTTGTGATATATATATATATATATATATATATATATATATATATATATATACATAGATAGATAGATAGATATAGATATATATAGATATATATATACACACTTTGGTGCTTTACTATAGTGAATCACAGAAACTACATAAAGAACAGGGACTCCTGTCAATTTGAAATGTGATATGTGCAATATGTACGATATACATTCTATGCATCATAGCTGTATCGGCCATGGAAGTGAGGGTCAACACAGTGTATCACTACTTATTTCGATACACCCCAATCGGCCAAACACCTGACCCAGGGAATGTAGGGACAAATCCAGATTGCCATCAAATCTGAAAACTTTGACAGCCCAAATCTTGAAACTTTTTGCTCATCTTACTCAGCACCTGTTATTGCCAGAAAACAGATCGGAGCTTCTCATCTCTGGAATACTTCTGTGCTGAAGCTCTGGAGATAATTCTTGCTAATTCTCTATGTTAATGTGCAGGTGCAGCATCTGTATACAAAGCCTGATGATATCACGGCAGGAGCGCGGCACGGATTGTGGATGGAGGATCTCTTTCAGATAAATATTCATTAGTTGATATAGATTTACTGTTATTATCCAGATCACACATCATGTAATTTCTGTAATTCACAAGATGAAGCTTTCCTTGTTCTGTTCTTGTGTGCTGTTTCCTTCCTTTGTCGGACAGTTAGTTTTCCTGCTGACCTCTTCTTCTTTGAAATCTTTTTGAGGAGCTAAGGCAGTGATCACCCACCGGTGTCTCTTCAGCTGTTGCAAGACTACAACTCCTAGCATGCACTGACAGCCGAAGGCTGTCAGGGCATGTTGGGAGTTGTAGTTTTGCAACAGCTAGAGAGCCACTGGTTGAGGGTGACTAAGTTAAAGGAGTTGTAGTTTTGCAACTGATTTTGAGAGACTGGTGGGGGTCATTGAATTAAAGGGGTATTCTTCTCAAACATAACTTTTCATATGTTGCTTTCCATGGTGAGACTAACAATTCATCCCATACCTGTTATTATCTATTCAGTCTCCTTCCCCCAGTTTTTAGCTGCTGCTTTCTGCTGAAGACTGTCTGAAGAATGTCTGTGCGTGAACTTTCCTCTCTGTCTCCCCTTCCTCCCTCCTCTCTTCTGAGACAGCTGATGTAAACAAGTCCCTGACTGGCTTTATCTGCAACTTTGTAATGCTGGAAGGGTAAATCAAAGTGAGTTCATCAGCAACTTGAACCTTAATAGAACCCTCCCAGCATTACAAAGAAGCTACAATGTCACAGATAAAGCCAGTTAGGGACTTGTTTACAGTGGCCATCTAGGAAGGGAGGGGCAGGAGGAGAAAACAGAAAGAAAGGCTTACTCACAGATTTTTGTGTCTTCAGCAGAAAGCAGCAGCTCAGAACTGGTGAAAGGAGACTGAATAACAAATATATAATAAATTGTTAGTCTTACCATGGGCAGCAACAAATTAAAAGTTATGTTTGAGTAAAATACCCCTACAAGAAATCATTTAGTCACAGAGTCACCCGGACTTCATAGAAATACATAGTCTCTTGTTTGCCCCACCCCCTCTTTAGCCCCTCCCATTTCATTTTACATTGTATTCATTGCAGTTTTAGCTTTATCCTGAAAGTAAAAGCAAAATAAAAAACCTGCAGCCACTTAAGACAGTGTCCTGACAGAGCTCTCGGTGTGGAGTTTTATAGTAATGACTGGAGGTCCACTAAGTAAATATGCACATTAATAAAGAGAAGAGTCTTTACTGTCAAGGTGAAAGTGTCCTCATGTTTTATAGGAAATCGGCCGCCAGTGCCATGGATTTTCAGAAAATGCTGCATTTTGTCTTCCAGGAGTAAAAAATGTAGAATAGGCAGCAGAGGGCTTAGCGCTCACCTTCATGCAGAACATCGTTCACACTCTGCACATCACCCGGATTCTATGGAAACATCACGTAATTTATATATATTTAAGCGTTCTACTTTCTAATAGACTTTGGGGCAGATTACGGCCGAGGCGACATGAGGACATGTAAAAAAAGCAAATCTCATCTTATTTGTGCAACCAAGACTTTTGTCGATGACTTTATTATAGAGCCAAAACAGGTTGCAGTCACATACAACTTGGATTGAGGTCAATGGATCACAGCAGTGTGTACAATACTGTAGGGCCAGACTACGATTTTTGTGTTGTGCAACCAAAGTCACCGTCTAGCTCTAGCCTTACTATTGCAAATGCACTGACAGAAGGTTTAAAATGAATACATTTATAATAAATTTTGAAGCATGACTGTAGCGGAAAGTAAGAGAACGAATGTAAGGACTGAATTCAGATAAGATTAGATGCCGCAACCTGAGCTGCTCTGATAAATCTTCTGCATTTAAAGGAGAAGTCCGGCCATTTTCAAAAATAGGCAGCCAGCAGGGGAAGGGGGGAATGTAATAACCAGTACTATCTTACCTTTCCCTGTGCCCGCGGTGAGTGGTGAGGCCGGCCCTGAAGGCATTTTCTCCCGAGTTGTGATGATGATGTCATGATTTGGGGTAAAATGCCTGAAAAGAGCCCACTCAGCCAACCAGTGATTGGAGTGGCGTCCCTCCCCAGTCAAAGACTGGATGAACGGCCAGTCCATCAGCCGGGTTGTGATGGGTGCTTGTGATCCTGCAGCCCTACGGGGGTCCTGGAGCAAGATCCGGGGCTAAAGAGGCATGGGGAAGGGTAAGTTAATACTATTTGTTACTTTCCCCCTTGCCCCTGAAAAAAACAGGGAGGCCGGACTTCTCCTTAAAGGACTGTTCAAATGAAAAATAGACAATGTTAGTAATCTGGGCTCTTAGGGGGAAATTTACTAGGATAGGCACACCAGTTCACACACCGATTTGTGAATCTGTCAGCTGCAATTCAAGCTCCAGACTACTGACACTGTTAGATGCTGTTAGGGCAAGGAGCATCTGTATACAAAGCATAAATATATATGGTTTTGTTTTCTAGTGTTAAGATTAGTGTTGAGCGAGCATGCTTGACAGTGCACTTCAGTACAGTAGTGTGAATATTTAAACACTTCATGATGATGCCAGGAGCTCCAAAACTGTTTAAGGGTACCTTAAGGCTCCCACTGATTTTAATGGGGTTGGTTACTCAAGCACTCGAGCATTGAAAAACAAGCATTTAAGTGCTCCCTCAAAACTAGTTAAAGGTGTTGCTAAACCCATGAAGTGCTAAGGGCTGTAACACCTCCTCACTCCCTCTCCCATCCCCAGCTCTGATCTTGATTGACAGACAACTGAAAGTGCCAAACCCAGTTGTCATGTCTCACACCTGCACACAATCTGTATGCACAGCACAGGAATATAATTTGGAAGCCCATTCTCGGCACTCACCATATCATGCTTCAAAATTATTTTGTTGTAGAAAAGTCATCAAAATACATATGACGGGATGTTTCGGCATCAAGCCTTCCTCGACTGTCTTGATGCCGTATGTATTTTGATGACTTTTCTACAATAAAATCATTTTGAAACATGATATGGTTAGCGCCGAGAATGGACTTTTGTAGTGCTGTGAGGATTTTTTTTCTTGCTACGAGCACCACCCTTGATACAGACATGCCTCCTAAAAAAACAGTTTTTTATGATTTGGAAGCAGCACTGTCAAGCAGGGATAGGGATGGGAGGAGGAGCGAGGAGGCGTTACAGCCTCAGCACTTCAGAAGCTTGTGAACGTCTCTTTGATACTTTACACGGGAAAATAAAACATTTCTGTACCTTCTGGAAGCAAAAAGAGATATATGAAAGGTACCATGTGTCTTCATGCCCTAACAGGATCTAACTGTGTCAGCAGCATGGAACCTGAATTGCAGCTGACAGATTCTATTAAAGGGAACCTGTCACCCCCGTGCTGGGGTGACAGGCTCCCAACCCCCCGCTACAGCCCCCTATACTCACCTGATCCCGCCGGGTCCCGCTTCTGTATCCGGTCAGGTCACGGAGATCTCAGCCGCTGCAGCCCAGCACGCGCGCTGAGAGATGAGTCCAACGCTCATAGAGAATGACGGAGAGTCCAGCGCTCCGTCATTCTCTATGAGCGTTGGACTCATCTCTCAGCGCGCGCGCCGGGCTGCAGCGGCTGAGATCTCCGTGACCCGACCAGATCCAGAAGCGGGACCCGGCGGGATCAGGTGAGTATAGGGGGCTGTAGCGGGGGGTCGGGAGCCTGTCACCCCGGCACGGGGGTGACAGGTTCCCTTTAAGCTCTGGATTCACCTGATGTATTAAGAAGTGCGGGTGTGGTGGTCACATCCCTCTTCTGCTAAGGCTGGATTGCTGTCCTTTCAACATATCCGTTTTTAAATGGTTACTTTTAATGTACACAAAAACATGTTCAACCATGTGTGTATGCTAAAAAAAAATGCATGTTTTGATCTGTAATCTTATAATGTAAGATGCATCTGTGTTTTTTTTTTTTTTTTTTGCATCCATTTTCCCCCCTATAAAATATTTAAATTAAATTAACTGCAAAAATGTAGTGTGAACCCAACTGAAGTCCAGCCCACTTAACACAAATGAGGTAAAAACACCAAAAGCTGCACAGTTTTGCATAAGCTTGGGGGGAGATTTATCAAACATGGTGTAAAGTGAAACTGGCTCAGTTGCCCCTAGCAACCAATCAGATTCCACCTTTCATTCCTCACAGACTCTTTGGAAAATGAAAGGTGGAATCTGATTGGTTGCTAGGGGCAACTGAGCCAGTTTCACTTTACACCATGTTTGAAAAATCTCCCCCTTGGAGTTAAAAATTTTTTGATCTTTTGATTCCAGAAAATAGTTAATAAGTCACTGTCATAAAAAAAAACAATGGACATGTTATCACTCAGGAAGAGAGCAGCATAATCCACTTCCCCAGCTGCTCTCTAATTCCAACAATGTAGCCTCTTAGACTTACATAGAATTAGCCAAACAGGAGATACAGTCGGGGAGTGGATCACGCTGCCCTGGTTACCTCTCCTGATCACATTAGATCTCTGCAGTGAGACCCGTTGCGATCAATAACTTTTGAGATCCCTGAGGACATATCAAAAGTTATTTTTAATGAAAAGACAGCTATTATTTAAAAAGCTTTGGCCATATCAGTGGGATAATAGTTAATAGTTTGTATTGGTCAAGGTCACTGCTAAGGCCTCCACTTATCAGGACAAACAGCGCTGCTCCCTGCTGTCAATCATCCCTGTCTCTCAGCTTTGGTGTTGGTTCTTGAAGTGAATAGACAATACCACACACAACCTGAGGACAGGGGTGGCACTGTTTCTGCAAAAAAAAAAAAAAAGTTGCTGTGCTTTTTCTTATCCTGGAGAACCCTTTTAAAAAAAAGTTCCCCTTTTTGTTTCAGATCTTTACCATTTTCAAGATCTCTGCTTGCCACCAATCATCCTTCATTGTATCCAGAATCTGAAACCTTGTACAGACCTACTTCTCACAGTAATCCTCTCTGAGCCAGCTGTATGCTGAAACATGGCAGATTGGTTGATAAAAATTAACGCTGCTGAATATCAGATATACACAGGGAAGGGGATTGTTTCCTCATATAGAGAATATTACAAACCTCCTTACAGAAATTTCCACAATAAATCTGCCCTGTGTGAACACACACCAACAGTGCAGACTGATACATTCTATCTGTACTGATACATTGTAGCGACCCACCAGCACAGGAGGGAGATTTGTGCAGCTCTGCACTAGATACAATGTAACAGAATGTAAGCAGCAGTCAGATCGGCAGTCAGTAGCAAAACGTCTCATTATACGAGGATTAACGGTAAAGAGCTATTTCTTTTACACTTCACACTTCCTTAACACTTGGGCACGGACACCCTTCAGGATTGTTCCGGAAAATAGGCCCAGAAATAGGACATGTCCTGCAATTGTCCTGAATTCCAGCAGGGATGCCTCATGGAACCCTATGGGAACATCCGGAAGCTTTTCAGATTCCAGATGCATTGCTTGGCAGCCTGGGCCAGCACCTGGGCGAGTACAGCTGGGTGCTGATGCCAGCCCTTTAACTGTACAAGCTCTTAATTAGGAGGGTATACAGTTAAATATGGCTCTGTGTTTGGCAGAACCAAGAACCATTGGCTCCCAGCTCTGTCAATCACTCTTGTGGCCAGAGACAGCATTATACCTCCAGCCACAAGAGGCCACTCCCCCTCCCCCCCCCCCTAGCATTGCAGCATAAGAATGACATCACTCATGCACTCACAGAGCCTAAAGACAGAGGGAGAAGCTTGAGGAGGTCACCATATATTATTTTCCTCCTCTGTATTTCCTAACCTAAAAACAGCCATAGAATTGTGAAGGGGTCTGAGTCTTATGTCACCATCTGATATAATGTCCCCATGCTGGACCACTTGTAGCACCTGGGAACCCTCTGTACCCCCTGTATTCTGATCCTACATCGCTCGTTCTTGAGGAATATAATGCCACTGGTTGCCTTCTAGTGAATCCCAAGAAACTTCTATTCATCCTTAGCTGTAATACTTGCTGTGGGGTTTAGGTTCCTTGATAAAATGTGGCTGTTAACCTCTTAGTTCCTAGGCCTGGCCTGAAGCCCTACAAGGTCCTAGCATAATGTATTTTATCTTTTCCCTAAAGACTCTGCACATTTCACTTCCTCCTCTTTCTTCTTCGGGAGAGGACTAGGTTCACAAAGACAAAGCAGACTCTCTGCAGGAACTCCTCAGTCCCAAGCAATCCTGGGTTTAGATCTTACCAAAAGTGACTAGACTCCACACTTCCCCCCAGCCCGGAAGCCTGGCCTTGACTAATGCTGTGGTTTTCCACTAGCAATCATTTTATGTACTGAAAAGTGGGAGTTTGCTAAGCTGCCATCTAGTACGTAACATTGTGAGTGCAGTTACATAGGAATATAACAATCATCTGTATCACCACATGCAGGGTGCCCCAGTAACAAGCGTCCGGGTTATTGACTCAATTATCTTTTTTCCATTTCCCATTTGTTTTTCGATGTTTTCTTGATGAGCTTCATCTATGGTTTGTGGATGTTCCAGGAGGAGAGAACTGGGAGCCGGAGTTCTCTGAGGTAAACGGATCTTCCACACTACTAATAGACCATTGATTCCTTTACAAACCTCATCTTCCAATCCGTAACTAACGCCTGGAATTATTGCTCAGTGCATCTACTAAGATCTGATGTAAAACATGCAATCCCCCACAATGCATCTCTTTAACTAATCCCTTTTGTGTTTTTGCTAAGGCTGGGTTCACAGTACGTATATTTCAGTCAGTATTGTGGTCCTCATATTGCAACCAAAACCAGGAGTGGATTAAAAACACAGAAAGGATCTGTTCACACAATGGTGAAATTGAGTGGATGGCCGCCATATAACAGTAAATAACGGCCATTATTTCAATATAACAGCCGTTGTTTTAAATAACAGCAAATATTTGCCATTAAATGGCGGCTATCCACTCAATTTCAACATTGTGTGAATAGATCCTTTCTGTGTTTTTAATCCACTCCTGGTTCTGGTCGCAATATGAGGACCACAATACTGACTGAAATATACGTAGTGTGAACCCAGCCTACTGTAACTATTTTTTTTGCTGCATTGTAATGATAAGTCCTATGTATTCAGGCAGGTCGGGCTATTCATGGACCCTGGAGAGCACTGACCTCATGATGCAATGGTTATATTGTGTTCTCTAGTAGAGAACACAATATAACCATTGCACCATGAGGTCAGTGCTGTGAGCTGTGAGAATCTTTACCACTAGATCAATTGCTCATATGCAACACTCCTCTAATATTTGCAGCTTTCTCACTACAACTAGAATAGAACTAGAAAAAACACAGCCTTTAAAAAAAAAACATTTTTTTGCAACAGCACCACCACTCTCTTCAGGTTGTGTGTGGTATAATAATTAAGCTCTATTCACTTCAATGGAATTGAGTTACAGAACCCACTCTCAAACTGAAGACAAGAGAGGTGCTGTTTCTAGAAGAAAGCAGCCATGTTTTTCTCATCCCAGGTAACCCCTTTAAAGGGCAACTATGTTATCAAAATTAAACTTCCTGAACTTGGAGGTCTGGGGGAAAGGGAGGGGGGGATTGGTTCTGCAGATCAGATATAAAAATCATATGATGCACTCGCCATTTAATAAATAACAATTTTTCATTAAAAATGTACCTTTAGGTGGCGCTTTAACACTAAGAGTATTTTATTTGCATAAAATGAGTCTTTCACAGACACACGGGTGATCAGCTATTATTTTCCAAAAGTGTGGTCTCCTCTCCCACCCGATGTGACCAGGATAAGCGTCATGTATAAAGGCTGGCATTCACCGGCATGTTGTACCAATTAAAGCTGATGGTGGAAAACATGGTTTTGGGAATGGAGAGCGTTAATGAAAACCAAGGGGGACATATTGAATCTTTGTAGGGTGATTTGTATAGCTACAGCACCACCTATTGGTGACTTTCTGTACTAAACTATTTTATTTAATAAATGGCCAATTTTCATCAGAGCAGCAGACACCCTCTAAGGCCCTAAGAGAGTTTCATGTTGCGAACCTTGTACATGGCAGCACTTATAAGAGGCACAGCAAATATTATGAGATACAGCAAGTATTTTAAATGGCAGCACTGTGCTCTTGTTCATTGAAAGGCTGGAAGACCCCTCCTGTATTTATATCTATATGTCCTAACAGAGGTTATTCTGATGCCCAAAGGCTTTAACTTATAAACGACGGGATAGTGAAATCAACATAGGTAATAAGAAGGTACCGTATAAATAATGGGCTTGACAAAGCGCACATGTAGCGCGACACTGTTGCCTCTCTAGACGTGCCCGCTTGCCATCTTTCCCCTTCCTTGCCTGCACTTCTCGTCCATTAATAAATAGAAGACCCCACTACTTTTGGGTGAGTGCCATACGTCTCTTTCTTTTTACTATTACGGTATAAATAATATTCCCCACAAAAAGGAACAATGTTCTTGTACCTCAATGGCCCCTAAAGCCCAGGGCCCTATAGCAGCTGATGTGACCGCTATGGCTATAGGTAATGCCCCCATGCTCAATGGCTAATATTTAAAGGTTTATTGTGAATGTGATCGCACAATATACCATCTCAGTGCATTATTTCCTATTTGCTGTGTCAAATTTGCAAGAATCATCTCTATCCCGAGAGGCATCTAGAAGTCAGTGGACTGTACAGCAACCGAGCATCAGATACGGATTTAAGTGACAATTTGTTGCACTCACTGGATAGATCCAGATACTGAGGCACCACTGACAATAGTAGCAAAGTCCCAAAGTAATAAGTGACGTCCCCCAAGCCTCATAAATATCAGATATGTAACAATGTGGAGTTTACTCCCCAGGCTGCATAATGTCTCTGTGAGCATCCAAGCAGATGAATCTCGTCCATATCATGCTAGTGGCTGGGGATACAAGGCAGATCCATTACATGGCTGAGCATGATATTCTCCATCTCTCCAGGCTCTACATATCTGCATATTACTCCTGATTGGGCATGCACTGGGAGCTGCCCAGTTTGACATCACCTGTGCCATCTGATGCCTATATGGTGGTAGCAGCATCTCGAAGAAGAGGAAGAAGAAGGAAGCCGAGTCTGTTGGATGGGAGCTGAGTTCTGCAGCTCATCCAGAGGGTGGCAGTGAGAGGCTGTCACTGGGCTGCAGCAAGATAGAAAATTACATTGGGGAAGACCCAGGAATCCTGAATCTGTTTAGCACTTTCAGAAAAGAGCAGCGTTAGTCTACTACAACTACGATAGAGACAGCATGCCTGTCTGCTGACAGCATCCCTGCCAGTGCCCAAGACCTGGAAGACACCCACAGACATGAGGCTTCAGCTGTATTCTAGGATATAACCAATTGGAGACTCCAGCAGCCATACAAGAGAAAAGATACCCAGGAGGTGGTCAACTTGGCATCAGCTAACAGTGCACAACCCATCACTGCAGATCACTATGAGACCCCAGGAATGGCACCTGTCACTATGGGCTCTAGTGCTGGCTGCTATAGGGTGCTGCTCATCTCTGGAAAAAAGCGCAGCCCCAAGAGCTTACAGTCGAGGTTTCCAAGGTCCAAGGGAGCCTGGCTTTACCAGAATGAAAAGGAAAAACCTGGCTGTGGACTTTGTCATCCCTGCAGCTTTTAGGAACTCCTTGAGGGATCTGTTGGGGCTGTTTCCTGCAGGGACAGCAAGTGTTAACTTCCAGGCGACCTCCAGCTTAGTCCTAGACTGTGGACCTTTGGTGGAGTCCTTGGCTGATCGGTCTGCTGGAGCTCACCAGTATGGGCACCTGAAGAAGGAGCAGCTGTCAGCCAGACCCCAGCCGGCACCGCTGTCCAAGGTGCTGAAGGCTGGGACCCTGAAGAGTCTACGAAGATCCAAGCAGCTCTTGGTGGAAGTAGGGGGAGAACTTGTCAGGGATGGATGTGGGGTAGGTTGGGAACCAAGTACTCTGGAGGATGGTGGGAACCTAAGCAATGAGGGTCAACGAGAAGACCTTCCAAGTTCTGTCCTGAAGAGGAGGCTGGAGTTTAACCTGACTGAGCTGTTCACCTGGTGGCTGGAGACTAAGGAGGGCAGGCTAAGGATCAGGCTCATGCCTCAGAGGTCTGCTACCTTCCCTGGCAGAGAGGAAATCTTATCTGCTGCCCTGGGTGCCTCCCAGCCAAGATTAATGTTCCAGATCCTGCGCAAAGGTAAGTGACCCCTTGAGATGTCTCAGTACAAAGGAATTGTCTCAGCTTTTGCTTTGTGTACATACTAGTGGGCATGAGTATTACCTAACCCAGACAGGTGTCAGGGGTTCTGCAGTATCTGTTCTGTATCATAGGAAAGGCATCAGGCTTACTCCATCACATCATCTTATAGCTGACGCTGTAGAGATCCAGCAAACATCTCAAGTGTAACTGTTGGGAGTTGTGAAACTTCTATTGTAGTTATAATTTCTTGTTACTAAGACCTTATACACTTACAGTAATAAGATCCCAAATATCTGCTCACATCTGCTTCTCCTTTTCGTCCTCTTTCTCCTTCTAGCTTTTCTTCTTCACTTTAATCTCCCTGCTGTTCTCCTTCTTTCATCACTTATTTGTTTTCTATTAACTCTTCTCACCTTTCCATTCATCTTCTTTCCCCTATCTCCATCTCTTTTTTTTCTTTTGAATTTTTTCCATTTTTTTTCCAATTCTTCTCCTTTTCCTTCCATGTTTTCTTTTAATTCTACTTCCCATGTATTTTCTTCATGTTATCCTTCTTCTAATTGTCTTCCTTTTTTTGTCCCATATACCTTCTTACTCCTACCTTTTCTTCTTATGTTCCTATCTTCTACTTCTTCTCTTTCTTTACATCTTCTCCCTGCTCTCCTTCTATCCATCTTTCTCTTCTTCTTCTCCTTTTCGTCTTCTTCATCCTATTCTTCCTCTTCGTTTCCATCTTCTTCCCCATCCCTTCTGCCCATCTTCTTCTTCCTTTTTCCTTTTCCTTCTACCCATCTTCTTCCTATTATTCTTTCCATCTTCTTCCCCTTCTCCTTCTACCCATCTTCCTCTTCTCCTTCCACCCATCTTCCTCTTCTTCCTTTTCTTCTTCCTCTTCTTTTCATCTTCTTCCTTTTCTACCTTTCTTTTTCTTCCTCTTCTCCTTCTATCCATTATTCCTCTTTCTCTTCTCCTTCTTTCCACCTTCTTTCTCTTCCCATTTACATTCCTCTTTCTCCTCTTCTCCTCATCCTCCTCGCCATCTTTTCCACCTTTATAATATCCTCCTATCACCTTACAATAAGCTCATACTATAACTTACTGGAGTGAGCACTGTGTGGGGGAGGGGATGGCTGCCACTACAATGGGATGCAGTACACACATAGTAACACTGTAACCCAGCTATAACATGTGGAGATATTGAGTTCTTGATGCTCCATTTAGTTTTAGGTTCAGCACAATGTTCTCTGCAGAGAAAAATGTGTTTTGTACATAATGGAGATTTGGTTGGTTGGTTACCCGAAAGTGCTTCAGTCCAAATGTCACAGAAAGCCTCAGATACAGCCGTGCTGAGTTTGTCAGGTGTAGCAGAGCTGTGTTTGTCAGGTGTAGCAGAGCTGTGTTTGTCAGGTGTAGCAGAGCTGTGTTTGTCAGGTGTAGCAGAGCTGTGTTTGTCATGCTAGCTAGATATCACTGCAGACAATGCAGCCCCAGTTAGTGAAAAGTGTAACTCAGTTAGTTAATTCTTAAGAGCTGAGCTTATTTTTGGCACAATGTATCAGGATAGATGTGAAGTAGATAGATGTGAGTTCACTGTGTTTCCATTGCACTTTAGAGTAAGTTATCCCTTAAAGTGTATTCCAGCTCTACTATGTCTATATAAGTGGCAGGAGCCTCTTGTCTTTGACCATAGAGGGTTGTCATAATAATAATACTTTATTATGAGTTATAGAGACTGTATACAGTACTTCCCTATGTTTGTATATATTGTGGACTGTGTATGATCCTTAGGTTAACTGAGGTCTGTGCATGGCATGCTGGGAGTTGTAGTTTACCTCCAGTATTAGACACACAGGTTGGAGCTCCCTGATCGCTGCCATGATCACAGACTGAGACCTTCCTTAGATGTTTCTCTCTCTGAGGGTCTAATGTGGGTGCAGTACCGCTCACCGCCTGTAAGGGGCACTGACAACAAGAGAATTTACTTGGAATCTGCAACTTATTGCAGATCAACTTCACTTCTGAAATTTCTTGTCTTGGCGAAAAAACCAATGTAATTCATAAGGGAGCGCGAGCAATGGAGGATCGTGTCCAGGCTGCGGCTTTCATGTTGTTTTCCCAGATGCCGGCAGCTATTAATTCACCGTCAATGAGATCCAGTCATGGCCACTGTATTAACTATTTCATGTGTCACAACATAAATCTGTATGTCGGTGACTGCTGAAGAGGCTATATATATCCTGTATATAGCATAGATAGAGATTAGATATATCTTATATATCATCGACAGAGACTGTATATATCCTGTATATATCATAGATAGAGATTAGATATACCTTATAGATCATCGATAGAGACTGTATATATCCTGTATATATCATAGACAGAGATTGTATATATCATCTGTATATCATAGACAGAGACTGTATACATTCTGTATATATCATAGAGACTGTATATATGTCCTGTATATATCATAGATACAGACTGTATATATCCTCTATATATCATAGATACAGACTGTATACATCACAGAGATGGTGGAATCTATGACTGGCAAGGAGTCTGTATATATCTGGTATATATCATAGACAGAGACTATATATATATACGGTATATATTATAGTTGAAGATGGCAGAATCTGTGACTGGTGAGTAGTCTGTATATATACGGTATATATTATAGATGGAGATGGCAGAATCTGTGACTGGTGAGGAGTCTGTATATGTACGGTATATATTATAGATGGAGATGGCAGAATCTGTGACTGGTGAGGAGTCTGTATATGTACGGTATATATTATAGATGGAGATGGCAGAATCTGTGACTGGTGAGGAGTCTGTATATGTACGGTATATATTATAGATGGAGATGGCAGAATCTGTGACTGGTGAGGAGTCTGCATATATTCGGTATATATTATAGATGGAGATGGCAGAGTAAATGAAGCCATCGATTTTCAACCAGAATTTTGGGCATTGGTGGACTTCATCTGGCTTTATACCATTATTTTTTAACCAGTCAGTGTTCAGTATGTAACAAGACACCTCCCTCAGGTGTATAACCCCACCCAGGAGGTTCCAGGGGTCATTTTCTGCTTGTACAATGTTGGTTTTGGATACAGCATTTGGGAAACAAAAACCAAATCTGTTGTTTATTATCACATTTTTCTGTGTATTCTAAATATTATGGTCATGGTATGTATATTTACAGGGACAAGTTTCTATAAATCTTCTATCTATCTATCTATCTATCTCATATCTATCTATTTATCTATCTATCTCTCTATCTATTTATCTATCTATCTATCTATTATCTATCTTCTGTCTGTCTATCTATCTATCTATCTACAGTATCTATCTATCTTCTATCTATCTATCTATCTATCTAAATCCAAGAATTTTGCGGCACATCCGTATAGTGAAAAAAAGTTGTGGTATTTATTGGTACATCAAAAAGCAAGTGCAACGTTTCAGTCTCATCTCGAGACCTTTCTCAAGCAGAGAAAGTCTCGAGATGAGACTGAAACGTTGCACTTGCTTTTTGATGTACCAATAAATACCACAACTTTTTTTCACTATACGGATGTGCCGCAAAATTCTTGGATTTATTTAGTGGAGATTTTTATCCAATCTCCGTTGCTTGGCACTCCAGCACTGGAACTGGGAGTGCGCTCTATTGTGGACATTATCTATCTATCTATCTATCTATCTATCTATCTATCTATCTATCTATCTATCTATCTATCTATCTCCTATCTATCTATCTCCTATCTATCTATCTATCTATCTATCTATCTATCTATCTATCTCCTATCTATCTATCTATCTATCTATCTTTCTATCTATCTATCTATCTATCTATCTATCTATCTATCTATCTATCTATCTATCGTCTTTCTATCTATCTATTTAGTCATCCTGAATCTTTACCCCTGTGAAAATTTCCCATTTGTGTATTGCCCGGAGGAGCTGGCTCCATTGGGTTATAGAGGGAGCCTGAACAGAGGACATCCTATCCTTTACCCCCATATATCCTTATAGGTTACAACATCTATGGGATTCCTGTCAGTGTATGAGTTACCACACATGTGTGTGACTATATAATGATCTCTCAGGTCTGTATGAGGGTCGCCCAGTATTGTGTGAGTTCACAGTTTAGCACAATCTATAACCTCTTATTCTCTGCAATGGCTTTGAGTCCAAACATCAAGAAACCCTTGAGATGTTTCCAAGATGAAATATGCTGGACGCTGGTTTCTAGCTTCTGCAATGGCCACTTGGAGAATTGGCAGTAAAAACGTAAAATTCACCTGATTGTGCCCAAAACTACTTTTAGCGAATGAATGGACTTCATAAACTTCCAACATTAGAAAAGTTTAGAAAGTTTTTAGAATCTCTGTAATAGATGAATGGCGGGATAGTCTTTTTATTCCTGTACATAGAGATAGTGGGATAGACCAAGAGGAGTCCCCTTGTAATAGATAGGCTGCACTTGCTGCTTTGACTTCGGCTATCCATGTATGATGGGAGTTATAGTTTTACATCAGCTGGAGGGCTGTAGGTCTCCACCACTGGTTCCAACCAACCATATTCTCTTTATAGCCATCAGCACAAGATGGGAACTCTGCTTTATTGTGTTTCCCAACCTGTGGCTCTCCGGCTGTTGCAAAACTACAACTCCCATCATGTCTGTCCAGGTGTTGTAGTATTGCAACAGCTGCAGAGCCACATGCTTATGTGCTTTATAGGGTATTTACACAGTATCCAATAGATGTCCATATTTAAAGGGGTCCTAAGAGAGCAAAAGGATGTCAGGGCATGATGGGAGTTATATTACAAAAGCTGTTTTATAGGGTATATACACACTTTTATAGCAGTGTTCGCAAGTTGTGGCTCTCCAGCTGTTGCAAAACTACAACTCCCATCATGCCCCAACAGTCTTAGTTTTGCAACAGATGCAGATAGACTGGTTAAAGAGAGTCCTATAAATGTCTTTATTTAAAGGGGTATTACAAGAGCCAATGCTTGTCAGTGCATGATGGGAGTTGTAGTTTTGCCACAGCTGGAGAAACACAGGTTGGAGAAGACTTCTTTCTGGGGTATCCAATAAATAAATCTTAGAAAAAGACTCCCTGCTGTGTGACCTTGCTTGACCTTGTATTTTGGGCGATCTCATGACGCGCATTTCGAGAATTTTCATGGTTGCGATTCTGTTTCTTGGGAAATGAACATCTGTTTGTTTTACTATGATCTGTAATTGACGCTTAGAACGGCCACCAGCCAGGGTACAGTATATCTCATGCTGAGCGCTATGGATTGTGGAGCTTTGATGTAAAATGTAAAGATTACCGATGATTTTAGTGGAACGGCTTCAGGAGGGGACAGGGGAGAAGAGATCTGCTATAACAGCATTCCTGGGAAGAGACTGAGGGGGGGTCAGCACATCTCAGGAGGAGGAAGATGGAGACTGACAGAGGGCACTTGGGAGACGCCAAATGGAGAGCCGAGCACCATGGCTGAGTGAGAAGCGCTGTGCCGGAATGGGAAATAATTGGATCAGTCTAGTGAACTGCTTATAGGATTCAATCACAATGAAGAGGAAGTCACTGCTGATCCTGATGCTGAAGACTGAGAGATTATAGAGACTATGGGAGATAATAAAGGGGCCTGGAGAGGGGGGGTGAGAGAGGACTCACATGCCAGCACCTGAAGAGTTAAAGATGCCTTACTGTTTTACAAATAGAGTTTCATTGTACTAAATGGAAAGTGGTCTATATTATGTCTTTTGCCTTTAGAGCGCTTTTTTCCTGCGCCAAATGTATGAAAATGACACACGCGTCATAGATTGGGTGCGGACAAGCGGCTGCACCATTTTACCCTCCTTTGGCAGGTGTGCAACACTTTAGTATAAAGTCGCACAGATATCAGTAAATGTTGTTTGATTGTGTGATCTGATGTCAGAATATGCGTGATCTGCTCTGGAGGGGCTTTGCACCATGTGATTTGGAGGGGCTTTACACCATTTTGTTAAATTAGATGTAGCACTAAGGCCAGGCGCACACTACGTATAACACTGGCAGTTCTGTGACTCAGTCGGGTTACAGAACGGCCGGTGTTACTGAAGATCATCCCGGCTGTTACTGCAGTACCAGCTGGATGATCTTAATTTCTGGTGAATTCGGATGCTGGTGCATCCTTGTGCGCCCGCATCCTAATTTACCGCTGCACGCTCCAGTGTATGAACTGACATGTTCTGTGCGGCTGCCATTCAATGAATAGCGGCCACAGAAAACATGTCAGTTTTACCTGCGGCCAGAAGGATTCCATTCATTCACATACAACGTATGTTTTGTATAAATCATGGCCATTGTTACATGATTAATTAATGGCAACAACGGCCGTACTTCTACGTAGTGTGAACATAGCCTTACAATACACTGTGCCAACTGAAATTAGAGAGAGACTATGCAATACAAAGAAAGTGCTGCCAGGGCATGCTGGGTGTTGTAGTTCTGCCCGCAGGTTGCTGTGCCTTAACGCTGGCCACATCAGTATGGATCTCTCATAGCTTTCCGCATGTCACATTTATGCGAATGATGAGGGTGACGGTGTTCTGAGACATCTCGTTCCTGGAAGCTGGATGTTCATGGATGTCTAATATCTGATTCCAGACTCCTCATGAGATGGATCTGACGCTTCATTACCCCTCAGGTCTCCTCAATTCTGAACTCAGCCGCTCACTCGGAAAAAAATCATCTCTGCTTTTCTGCAAAAATAAAGCTCAGTCATTGTGGAGGGAAAAGTTCTGCAAGTTCTGGTGTTTTACAAGTTTCTGTGGATTTTCCATGCACCAAATTTATCAACTTCACTGAAAAGCTAATGAATGTTAGTGTTACACTAAGCTAACACACATGGCCATTCAGGTGTGGTCTGGACTGGACAAGATTGCGCCAGCATTGGCGACTTTTCAACAAAAGTCGATATTAATAAATGTGTCTGACGTGAGGAGGTATAACCTTTAAAACGTCCTTAATTTTTGTGCAAAAAGTCACAGAAAAGTACAGCAATGATAAACTCCCTCTTTGTGCTTCCAGTCTCCATCACCTTCCCACATCTGGATGCGGAGCTCTGTACTGCCCCCTATAATGGAGCGCAGTACAGGGGCTCAGTGGTGCCGGTGTTGCCTTGCAGTGCTGGTGTCTGGATATTCTCCTTCTGTTTTTCCTCCCAAATTCCAGTAGTTGACTGATCCTTTATAACTGGAATCTCCACTGGGGTCTATGTACAGTGCTGCAGAATATTTTGGTGCTATGTAACAAAATCATTCTGAAACAAATCAGTAACAGAGCTTTAGGTGCATGTACCTAGCGCTATTCTACAAAACCGTAAATATTAAATGTTAACCTAAACTACTATAGATCACCAGGAATATTAGGAGTTAACCTTTAAAGATCCCCATACCCTTTTAATAAGTGACAGCCAAGCGATCCTTCCGCCGTCAGTTTTCTCTTCTATCCGGTCCCCTGCACAGGAATGTTCAGCAAGGCTGTGTTCTGTATGGGGAGCAGAGAGGTAAACTGCAGCTAAAGAGCTCTGACTGTGGCTTATCTCTGCATAAACAAAGGGGTTGAATGGTCATTTTCCATCATGCTCGAACACTATCTCTACCAACATCTTTTGGGGGTGAATGGGAGAGTCTCATACACCTTATACTGATGGCCGAACCCACCACTAGTGTAGCCACTAAAATATAAGATGTATGGGGACCCTAGTTCAACCCAGACCACCAGGGATATTAGATAATCTCCTGGAGAAAGTAAATTTAAGCTTATCTCTACTAAAGATGACCACAGTTCCAAGATATTAACTCCTTCAGCACTGTAGACCTCCAGGTGTATTACCAGGAATATTGTTACTAACCCCCAAAGCAATGAATGTGTGATGCTGTATATATAGAAAGTCAGTAAATAAGTATAACGTTAATATAATTGGGCTTTTAAATATCTGAAAATCATTGAGGATTTAAGCATTTGCCTCTTAGGGTGGTATTACACGGGCCGATGGGGGCCCGATAATACCTGTAAACGAGCAGCGATCTGCTAGATCGTCGCTTGTTTACTGGACCTATTACACGGCCCGATAATTGTTAAACAAGGGCTGCAGGGACATCATTACCGATGTCCTTGCAGCCCTTGCTTAACCATATACATTACCTATCCACGTTCCATGGCTACTGCTGCGGTCTTCTTCTCCACGGGTCCCGCATGCTCTAACTTCAGAGTGGCCTGTCAGCTGACAGGCCGCTCAGCCAATCAAAGGCCGGGACTGCTATTACACGTAGCGCACCCCTATTACACGTAGCGGTCGTCGCCCGACGAAAATAGGTCCAAACCTATATTAACGATCAGCCGATGATTGTTGTCATCGGCTGATCGTTGTATTTATTACATAGAGCGATAATCGGCCGAATCGGGCCGATTCGGCCGATTATCGTTCCGTGTAATAGTACCCTTAGAGGGGTTGTCCAGGATTAGATGAAGAGATATTGCAGCTTCGCTCTATTTAAAGGGAAATTCAGTAGGTTAGACAAATCTAACCTGCTGATAGCCCCTATTACACACAGGGCACTGAAGATGAAGGTATGCCTTCATCCTCAGTGCCCTGTGTGCAATAAGGAGCTATCAGCAGGTTAGATATGTCTAACCTGCTGATAGTACCCCTTAAATTTAATATGGCTGTCCTGCAATACCAGTCACAGCCCAATGGACCAGAGTGGCGCTGTTTTTAGAAAACAAAATTAGATACATTTTTAGCATTCTGGATAACCCATATAACCGGCATGAACGATCCTACTACAGACCACATTATTAGTGATGCTTCCACTGTTCAGCAGCTTGCGGTCTGGTCTTTTTTGGGCAGCACTGTATTTCCCTTCACCCAACCGCCTCCATCTTTTGGTAATGAGATGTAAAGTTATTCATCAGGGCAGGTTATACATCCCTGAGTGACGGCTCCGGAGTGATTTCATACAGCAGTCATTCCAGTTTGCATTATCAGAGCCATTAACAAATTACTTGAAAGTGTTGGGAGAATTTTTTGTGTTGTCTATAAAACGCAGCACCATCCGTCTTCTTCCTGTAAGGAGATTGTCCATTAGTGTTTGATGGATGTCAGACGCCAACACATAAAACAAAGGCGCACTCTCTGCTTTATTCTGGAATTAGCCAAATATGTCAAATAATCCATCATTACCAATGCCTAATAATGAGAGTCGAAGGCTTAAAGGGTAACTCCACCTCATAGTCATCTCCATTGGGTCATACACAAAGCCTCCAACCCTGCCCTCTGGGAACATCATGGTTCTGTATTTTTGCATTTTTGTGCAATATTTTTGAATAGTTTTATGCAACTGGGTGTAGCTCCACAGATATCCCACATTGTAAGTCATCAGGAGATCCATCTACGTCATCAATGCACCAATGGAACTCTATGGCCTTCAGCTATAACAAGACCAGGGCTGGACTGAGACTAAAAAGCAGCCTTGGCACATGAACCCCTTCAGCCCAAATACAATAACTTCAAACAAAACAATAGTAAAAAAAAAAAAAAAAAAGTTTTTTTTTTTTAATGAAAAAAGTTTGTCATGTGTCCCCATTACTCTACCTACACTGTTTTCCATGCACTCAATATCTCAATTGCTCTCCATATTAAGGCTATGTTCACACTACCTATGAGACCGGCCGTTCCGTGACCCGGCCGGTCTCTGCCCGGATCATCCCGGCCGGTACATAAGTACCTGCCAGATAAACATTCGGGCCGCAGGGTTCTGATGCGGGCGCAGAACCTCCCACAGCACACAATGAAGCAAGTGGCCGGAGCTGCTCGCTTCATTGTGTGAACTGACAGGTCTGTCTACGGCCTCAATTTATTGAATTGCGGCCGCAGAAAACTGGCATGTCAGTTATTTGCGGGTCCGCACGGGATCCCGGCCGGAGCGTATACGATGTGTATACACTCCGGACGGGATCCCATAGAAATGTAGGCAATGTTCCACACTGCATAAAGTACGGCCATACTTTTACGTAGTGTGAACATAGCCTTAAACTGGTTTCCATGCACTGCATACCTCAACTGGTTTCCTGGCACACTATACCTTAACTGGTTTCCATCCACTCCATAACTCAACTGGTTTCCATGCACTTCATATCTCAACTGGTTTCCATGCAATTTATATCTCAACTGGTTGGAACTAGATTCCATCTCATCTTTCACAGACTCTTCCTTTAACCCCCACCCCCCAGACTGCTACTTGGTAGTGTTAATTTTGTTGTAGTTTTGTAACAGCTGGAGAGCCACAGGGTGAGGAACACTGTCCTAGATAGAACTGTCGTTTGGAGACATTGCTATCTCTAGAATGTCTGACTGTATTTATAATTGCCTGCCCCATCTTAGAGCAGGAAGAACAGTTCAGCTCAAGAAGTTAAAAAAAAAAAAGTAAGTAAAGGGGCATAAATGAGCATGTGAAAGGGTTAATGTTTGGATCGATGACAATAAATGAACTCCTTAAGGTGACTGTACATGAAGTGGCTTTTAATAACATAAGTTCATGGTAAATGAGCATCTGATCCTAGATGCAAAAGTGCTACTGAGGTAAAACTAGCAGCTGGTCCTGATCCATCATCTGCGGTGTCCTATGAGTATCCTGCAGGGGAGTAGTCATCATTGTAATATGAGGCGGTGCAGCTGGAGGGTATCACCTGTACCCATGCTACAGTATATGTCAGCACAGGCCTCAGTCATAGCCTGGTAGGGGACATCTGGGGGTCTCCAGGACCGCTCCAGTCAGGCAGATGTAGCTCTATTATTGTGGTTAAAGTATATATACTCTATGGGGGAGATTTATTAAACTGGTATAAAGAAGAATTGTTTCAGTTGCCCCTAGCAACCAATCAGATTCCACCTTTCATTCCTCACAGATTCTTTGAAAAATAAAAGGTGGAATCTGGTTGGTTGCTAGGGGCAACTGAGACAATTGTACTTTACGCCAGTTTGATAAATCTCATATATATATATTTTAGATTTGCCTGGTGTGACATTCTGAAAAAGAAAAGGTAATTCATAATGCAAAATCAAACATATGAGAGTGATTCCTGTACAATACATAAAATAATTATTCTGATACAATACAATGCAGTAATACATGCAGGGGGACACTGCTATACAAGGCAACATAGAAATGTAATAGAACGCAATGCCAATAGCAAAATTATATAGCATAGACTACCATATCAATACAATACCAGAAAGGGCAATCAGCCAATATAGTACTATACTGTACACTACTATATGAATTCAGTTCAATACTGTATTATACACCACCATACCAATACAGCACTATACTATATACTGCCATATTCATACAATACTATATAGTGCACTACAATATAATACTTTCCTATACTACTGTGTACACTACATTACCATGCCAATCTAATAGAATTAGATACAATATTACTATATATCATACAACCCAATATAATATCTTATCATAGAATACAATTTTATAAGGTAGCAATACAGGCAGAATATTACTACCCTGCAATTCAACACAAAAATATAGTAAAACACACCATATAATATTATATGGTACTCTACTACCCTGCCAATGCAATTTAATAGCACATTGTACCAATACAATGGCATGACATACAATACTGTGTAATGTAACACTATACACTTTCTTAAAGGGGTATTCCACTCAAACATAACTTTTCATATATTGCTGCCGATGACGTGACTAACAATTCCTTCCATACTTGTTATCTATTCAGTCTCCTTCCCCCAGTTCTCATTTGCTGCCTTCTGCCTAAGACACAAAAATGTGTGTGTGAAGTGTACATCAGGGTGCATGTTAAGAAATTTGCCCCAATGTGTCCCCAATGTGTATATAGCTGCAGCCATATCTGCAGTATGCATCCATTGTTGTAACCTTAGTCTAGTGTCCTGGACAGATGCCACTTCTCATGAATAATGCCGCCATTGAAGGACTGGTACATGACCGCTTATCTCTCTTCATGTTCTATTCCAGCTTTATATACATGTACATTTGTCACTGACATATTGTTACCAGCTCCGTCCTCCTCCCCTGCGGAGCAGAAGGCGATAAACAGACATCATGGTGAGCCGACGTCTGTGATGCCCTGGGATAGTAATTGCCCCACCTAGGGTGCGCCTGTAATATATATATGTTATAATATGCACCTTCAATGCTTTCACCATAACACAAGCGAAAAATAGTTAGACATTTTTGTACAACACCGTAAACAAAAAAGCCTCCGTCCTCAGTACAGACCTGTACACCCTGTGACTATCCAGTACAGCTCACACAGCTGAGGGCTTTGTTACATATGTACACATATGAGATATAGCTCCCCCTGCTGGTAGAACTGATTACCACCGGTGCTGTGTGTTGTAGGGTTCTTTGTATACAGTATTGGCTGCCGTGTCCCTTTAAGACTCCTAATAAGCTCCGAGGCTCCGATTTTTCATGTTATAAGGAAACTTCCCGCTTGGGTTCATTGAACTCCAATGTCACGAAAACGAATCACCTCGGCAGGTTGAGGAGGTGAACGCGGCACTTCTAACAAGTTCATCATCTTGATAACGGGCTGACAAGTCGCATTAATCAGAAGCATCGCCCTGAACATCAGCATAGAAGACGCCGTGATGAGGCTTCATTAACAGAGAGTGTGACCTCTGAGCAGGCGCTCTTTCTCCGCACGCTCTGCCCTTGGGGGAGACAAGCGGCGAGGTCTAGAGATGAGGCCGAAGCACAACAAACTATATCCATAGCAATAAGGATGAGGCTACTGATTATAATAACTCTGGAGTGAAGGTTGCAGACAATGCAGTATATAGTATATATATAGTGTAGTGTATAGAAGCCTTAAGCCATTTAGAGGTAACTACAGGGCAGAGAGGTGTCCTACAATCCTTACTACCTGCACCTCTCGTCGGCTCCAGGATTTTGCTGGCCCTTGGGCGACAGAGCCTCAGCGGGACCCTCATGCATCCACCATGCACCCATCATCAACACACTAGCATACACAAACTCACATTATAAACACTGACAATCTCTGACTGACACGCAGCACTTACAGCACTTTCTCTCTGTCGGGCTGATCTCATCTACACACTGTAAGGTTGAGGACCTTTAGGCCATGTGATCAGGTTCTTTACCCTTTTCTCTCTCTGTGCAGGTCCTGCGGTGATGTAGACAGGCATCGGAGGAGAGCCCGAAGCATCTGATCACTGGGGAAGTTATTTAGGTAGCAGTGGGTTAAAATGAGAGGGCTTACTACCTAGCACAGTATCAGGATGGGGACAAAGGGGGCTTGTGGTAAGAAATCTTGCTTGCTCCAAGACCCAGTTACATGTAATCCCAGGTTTCACTGTACATTTCCTGACCTGAATCCCCAGATTACATCTCTACAAGGAACTTAACCAGAACATATATTGTCCCGGGAGGCTTGGGCCTTGGGATAGAGGGATTCTAGTGAATATATCCCAAACTTTTATCTGCCCCCCATAAGGATCCGAGGCATCTGAGGTAACTGCCCACATTTCTGGGAACAGACTATCTGTGCCGACTGTTACTGATTTCAGTGTATTCTACATGTCTGTCCTATAATACCTACTGTATGCTTACAGGTACCATAGGGGATCTGGAGTATAATACAGGGTGTAACTCAGGATCAGTACAGGATAAGTAATGTAATGTATGTACACAGTGACCCCACCAGCAGAATAGTGAGTGCAGCTCTGGAGTATAATACAGGATGTAACTCAGGATCAGTACAGGATAAGTAATGTAATGTATGTACACAGTGACCCCACCAGCAGAATAGTGAGTGCAGCTCTGAAGTATAATACAGGATGTAACTCAGGATCAGTACAGGATAAGTAATGTAATGTATGTACACAGTGACCCCACCAGCAGAATAGTGAGTGCAGCTCTGGAGTATAATACAGGATGTAACTCAGGATCAGTACAGGATAAGTAATGTAATATATGTATGTATGTACACAGTGACCCCACCAGCAGAATAGTGAGTGCAGCTCTGGAGTATAATACAGGATGTAACTCAGGATCAGTACAGGATAAGTAATGTAATGTATGTACACAGTGACCCCACCAGCAGGATAGTGAGTGCAGCTCTGGAGTACAGAATGTAACTCAGGATCAGTACAGGATAAGTAATGTAATGTATGTACACCGTGACCTCACCAGCAGAATAGTGAGACCATAGTGTTATTTTATACTTTTACAGACAGATGTATTTTCCACTTAGGGTCTTTGGGGAGCAGAGTAAAACACAGTAATACATGATGCGGCTGAATAGGAGGCTTCTAAATCAGTAACTATTGTGCTCATCTGTTTCAGCAGTCGATCGGATACTTTATGGTCCCTGTGATTGGTCCTAAGAATTGGCACCAGTAATAAATATCTTTACATTAATTGCCTTTACATTACTGACCACCGCTGAGTGGCTATAATTGGAGGCTATTAGGATGTAACCTTCAGCTTCCTCTCATGTCCCCCCACCCCATCATAGAGTCCCCCCACCCCCCACTCCATCATAGAGTCCCCCCAGGGGCAGCTGCTCCCAGGCGCTTACATAGATCCCTCGGCTTCTGTACAGAAACTGATTAACACGGAATTAGATTGTCAATAATGTCACATCCGCTAATTACTGGCGGAGATTTATTTCCAATTAACTGACGGAGATTCATTACACGATGACCCGATAAAACATCAGCGACACAAGAGACGTGGCTAATCCCAGCCATACTGATAGCATAGGTTCCTAATGTGGGGAATTAGGGGCTTGTTCCTTATAGCTCCATAAGACCAGTGACTTGTGAGGCATTACCGCACCTCATGCCTCAACTTCAGTACTTTCCTACCGGAAGAAAAGCTGTCATTGACCCATCCAACCACGGTAAAGGTAACTGAACATTGTATCCTAAAAAACATTTTGACACAATAGTAGAGAGTATTCTGCCAACATTCAGCCATCATGTACATCATCACTCTTGACCTTAAGCTCTTCTTCTTTTTCTTCTTCTTCTTCTTCTTCTTCTTCTTTGTAGAATAAACTTCATGGCGTCTTCCTTCTTACACGACCTTCAGCAGCCATTGGCCAAAATGAAAGAAAAAGTAGAAAAAAAAAGTTGGGTGTTCGCCGAAGCTTAGAGAACTCTGGGATTAAAATGCACATTTTTTATTCAAAGTCGTGACCATTGACTCTAGAATCTCAGCGTTCTGCAGCCGGACGCTCACCTCCTCGGCTCCTGGAATAGATTTTTTTTCTAGAATTTCTGGTAATTTCTAAAAATGTAAATCTAATTGTTTCTTGTAAATCAGAGCTGTGTTTTTTTCCCGTGTTAATTGAATGGGCTCATTTATTTCTAAAACATCCATTTTCATGATTCTGTAGAACTATCACAGCAAATCCATAAAGATTGTAATACAGTATACTATAATATACAAGATCTTCATACATATGAAGTGAAATGGTGAAGTTCTGGCCTCCTGAAGCAACCACTAGAGGGAGCTAACTGCAAATGTATGTATACAGTTAGTATTCTTTATGATAGAAGCTGTAGAAATATCTGTATGAAGAGTGTCATCCTTGTGTGTGTGTGTGTGGGGGGGGGGTTATCTTTTTTTGGTTCATAGTCCAGTGGAAGGAGAAATTATTGAATGATAAGAGTTGGCAAGTGAGAACTAGAAAGAGGGCACAGTGGTGTGTGTAACTAAGACAGAAGAAGAGTGAGTCTCTAGTAAGCAGTGGTGATCTGGGGTCTTTAGGAGGAACCCAAGTCTAAATGGATTTGAATGTCTGCCAGCTGTTGTCAGTTTACCCTGCTGAAGGCTGTGACCTAATAAAAAGAAAGAGGTGCTTACAGCCTTAGGCTGGGTTCACACTACGTATATTTGAGGCTGTATGTTTGAGGCTGTATAGCAACCAAAACAAGGAGTGGATTGAAAACACAGAAAGGCTATGTTCACATAATGTTGTAATTGAGTGGATGGCCGTCATTTAATGGCAAATATTTGCTGTTATTTTAAAACAACGGCTGTTATATTGAAATAATGGAAGTTATTTACCGTTATATGGCGGCCATCCACTCAATTTCAACATTGTGTGAACAGAGCCTTTCTGTGTTTTTAATCCACTCCTGGTTTTGGTTGCTATGAGGACCTGACATGAGGACCAAATACAGCCTGAAATATACATAGTGTGAACCCAGCCTTATAGGTCACTTTTGGGTACCTAGAATGTATGGTGTGACAAAGAGAGCCTTGACATATTTAGGATTCGATTTGTAGTGAATAACCCATGACTGCTTCAAGTTTAGAGACTGGGTGTGTGCGGCATGGATGATGGAAGGCAAGAATATAGAAAAAAGATGCAACTATCCAGTGGTGAGTGCCTGCACTAAAAAGCCTGTTATTGAGAACTGTCAGAGCCTGCTGCTAAAAACTGTTACGGAGCCTGCTGCTATGAACTGTGACAGAGCCTTCTGTTGAAAGCTGTTACAGAGCCTGCTGTTGAGAACTGTTACAGAGCCTGCTGTTAAGAACTGTTACAGAGCCTGCTCTTAAGAACTGTTACAGAGCCTGCTGTTAAGAACTGTTACAGAGCCTGCTATTAAGAACTGTTACAGAGCCTGCTGTTAAGAACTGTTACAGAGCCTGCTGTTAAGAACTTTTACAGAGCCTGCTGTTAAGAACTGTTACAGAGCCTGCTGTTAAGAACTGTTACAGAGCCTGCTGTTAAGAACTGTTACAGAGCCTGCTGTTGAGAACGGTTACAGAGCCTGCTGTTTGGAGCTGTTACAGAGCCTGCTGTTGAGAGCTGTTACAGAGCCTGCTGTTTGGAGCTGTTACAGAGCCTGCTGTTTGGAGCTGTTACAGAGCCTGCTGTTGAGAGAAGTTACAGAGCCTGTTGTTGAGAGCTGTTACAGAGCCTGCTGTTGAGAGCTGTTACAGAGCCTGCTGTTGAGAGCTGTTACAGAGCCTGCTGTTGAGAGCTGTTACAGAGCCTGCTGCTGAGAGCTGCTACAGAGCCTGTTGTTGAGAGCTGTTACAGAGCCTGCTGTTAAAGCTGTTGGCTGTTCAGGGGCTGGACTCAATGCATGGTAAACTCTCTATAGGATCATTGTATAGCTGACCAAATGAATCAAGGTGTGCCCAGGTGACAGATGGTATATTCTGTATGACCATTTATATTAAGCATTATGTACTGTAGAAGATACAACACGTATTACTGCCCATGAATTTATATTAGGAGTTGGGGGCTATATAACTAGTAATTGGATATAAATGTTAAGCATTAGACAGATCCATCTGAGCGGCGGGGGTGTCATCAATTACTGTCCAGGTTAATTGATACTTCTACATTAATTTTAAAACCAATTACTGAAAAAAGTGTCATTTACATTTCTGCTATTATTCAATGACACAACGTAATTATCCAGATGAGGACGAGAACGAC
This sequence comes from Dendropsophus ebraccatus, assembly GCF_027789765.1. Classification (NCBI taxonomy): domain Eukaryota; kingdom Metazoa; phylum Chordata; class Amphibia; order Anura; family Hylidae; genus Dendropsophus; species Dendropsophus ebraccatus. Next base: position 25,824,090 of record NC_091468.1, read on the forward strand.
GAGGAAATGATCGAGAACTCCGATCCATACATTCAGCAATAAAAATAACATTGTCATAAAGAGAAATGTTCATTAGGATTGTTATATCGTAGCATAATAGCATTACTAATGTGATTAGAGGGAAGCTGAGCACCAAACTACCCTCTAAATTCACATCTATAAGGGGCTGTATTACAGTAGTTATATTCTTGTATATAGGAGCAGTATTATAGTAGTTATATTCTTGTATATAGGAGCAGTATTATAGTAGTTATATTTTTGTATATAAGAGCAGTATTATAGTAGTTATATTCTTGTATATAGGAGCAGTATTATAGTTGTTATATTCTTGTATATAGGAGCAGTATTATAGTAGTTATTCGGTTCAGGGAAGAAACAGAGTGCTGCACCTCACACCTATGGCTGATACTAGTGCCGCTAGGCTAAATAAAAAACACATCAGAATTTTGTGTATGAATTGATCAAGCCATACTGCCCCATGTACCTCGTGCCGGTATCTGATACACATGGGTCCCTACACTAAGTCCACACCGTGCCAGTCAGTGGCCACCAACCCCGCAGGCGTGCACAGCCAGGGAACGGGGGCCATGGGACGGCCCTGCGACCCCCATGCCACAGGACCAGACCCACAAACACCACACCAGAACCCGGCCAGCACCGCCGGCGGAGAAGGTCGCCCCCAAACAGCACAAGTCTGGATGAGGTATTGCGCTCACCATAGCTGCAGCAGACAGAATGGGAAAAAACAGGAGGGATTAAAACCATGGTGTGGTGTTTTTGGGTCTGGTCCTGTGGCATGGGGGTCGCAGGGCCGTCCCATGGCCCCCGTTCCCTGACTGTGCACGCCTGCGGGGTAGGTGGCCACTGACTGGCACGGTGTGGACTTAGTGTAGGGACCCATGTGTATCAGATACCGACACGAGGTACATGGGGCAGTATGGCTTGATCAATTCATACACAAAATTCTGATGTGTTTTTTATTTAGCCTAGCGGCACTAGTATCAGCCATAGGTGTGAGGTGCAGCATTCTGTTTCTTCCCTGAACCGCATTATAGTAGTTATATTCTTGTATATAGGAGCAGTATTATAGTAGTTATGGTTCAGGGAAGAAAAAGAGTGCTGCACCTCACACCTATGGCTGATACTAGTACCTCTCGGCTGCATAAAAAACACCCCCGCAGGCGTGCACAGTCAGGGAAGGGAGGCCATGGAACGGCCCTGCAACCCCCATGCCACAGGACCAGACCCAAAAATGCCACACCAAAACCCAGCCAGCACCGCCGGCGGAGGAAGCTGCCCACAAACAGCACAAGTCTGGATAAGGTATTGCACTCACCATAGCTATCAAAGATAGAATGGGACAGACAGGAGGGATTAAAACCATGAGCACTCAGGTGTCTCCTGCTAATTGCGGTCATGTGGGTCTCACCAGGAGGAGTGCAAAACACGGAGAAAAGAGAGAAACAAAATACGGTTCAGGGAAGAAAAAGAGTGCTGCACCTCACACCTATGGCTGATACTAGTACCTCTCGGCTGCATAAAAAACATCAGAATTCTTTATGTGAATTGATCAAGCCACACTGCCCCATGTACCTCGTGCAGTGGTTATATTCTTGTATATAGGAGCAGTATTATAGTAGTTATATTCTTGTGTATAGGAGGCAGTATTATAGCAGTTATATTCTTGTGTATAGGGGGCAGTATTATAGTAGTTATATTCTTGTGTATTGGGGCAGTATTATAGTGGTTATATTCTTGTATACAGTATCAGTATTGTAGTAGTTATATTCTTTTATATAGGAGCAGTATTATAGTAGTTATATTCTTGTATATAGGAGCAGTATTGTAGTAGTTATATTCTTGTGTATAGGGAGCAGTATTATAGTAATTATATTCTTGTACATAGGAGCAGTATTATAGTAGCTACATTGTTGTACATAGGAGGCAGTATTATAGTCATTATACTTTCGTACATACAGTACATGACTGTTTAATTTTTATGCATCAGTTTTAAGAGGACCTGTCACCCCCCCGTGCCGGGGTGACAGGCTCCTGACCCCCCCCCCCCCCCCCCCCGTTAGAGCCCCCTATACTCACCTAATCCCGCCGGGTCCCGCTTCTGGAGATGGTCGGGTGACGGAGATATCAGCCGCTGCAGCCCGGCGCGTGTGCTCCTCAGATGAGTCCAACACATAGAGAATGACAGGAGAGTCGGACGCTCTGTCATTCTCTATGAGCATTGGACCAGGCTGCAGCGGCTGAGATCTCCGTGACCTGACCGGATCCAGAAGCGGACCCGGCGGGATTAGGTGAGTATAGGGGGCTCTAACGGGGGGTCAGGAGCCTGTCACCCCGGCACGGGGGGGGGGGGGGCAGGTTCCCTTTAAGTAATATACCTGATATATTACTCAATAGGGGCGACAGACAGTGATCACCTGCTTTAGTAGTAAAGAGTATATGACATTTGGGCTTTCTGCAGATGATTGACAGGAGAGAATAGAGAGAAGTTAGACAGTATATGAGCGCTTACATTTTCTAGTGTCCTTTATTCTGCGTTACTCGTTGTGACTGAAAACATAACATTTCCCACTCACTTCTTATACAATATGATTAGTGTCGCTGACAATTGGATGTGACAGCTCAGACACTGTATCTCAATGAGAAGATGTGGCTGGCATCTTCTAGTTATTCCCCTGACACTACAGATCCAGGAAAATGCAATGTAATTGTCAGATGTGATTGGAGTAAAATGACGCTGGATTCTCCTCTCATCAGGCGGATTCAGTTACACTTTAAGAAATATAATAAAACCAATATCCAGACAGTGAGTGTAAATGTAGTTTTTCCTGCAGTGTGGAGGAGTTTAAAAATTCTCCTTATGGGGGAGACTCTTGTCTGTGTTATTTCTGCAGTGATCGCGGTTATTTTGGGGGGGGAGGGGGGCATTATTTCTGGTGACACCTCTCCTCTACACTCAAGTATGAAACCACTTCCCGACATTTCCTCAAAATTTATTTACATTTATGTCTATAGGCAGACACTGGCAAGCAAGACTGGCAAGCAAGTACACCACTCTTAATAAATGTTCCCCATTGAGCTGTCTGAGAGTCAGCAGGAATAAATACTGTTTGGTTTAAAGGGGTTATAGAAAAACATGGACACTATCTTCCAGAGACAGCACCACTCTTGTCTCTAGTTTGGGTGCACGTTTTGCAATCTATTTCCATTGAAGTGAATGGAGCCTAATTGCAAACCACACCTGAGTGGTGATCTCTCTGGAAGAAAAGGGCCATGTTTTTTTTTTAACACTGAATAACGCCTTTAACACAAGGCCAAGTGGTGGTGGTGCTACAGATTCTAGGGCTCTTTGCTTGGAGCTAGCAAGTGGTGCCCTGTATGTGGGTCACAGCTAATGTTTTTATGCAGTATATGGTGGTATGGCCACTATGTTGTCTTATACTGAGTACTATTGCGTTGTCTTGTTGAGGTTCTTCTGACCTGTAAAGTTACATCCAGAGAGTAAAACAGTCAATAAGACTCTCATGAAAATTCAGTCCAGGACTAAAGCTGCTCCGCTGATTCATCTTGAAAGATTTTATTTTTATCTGTACTTGACTTCTTCTCATTGACAACAGAAGTGCCATATAAATTTAGCCGGTGCATAAAAATAAGGAATGGAGGTTTTATTGAGGCCGATGGAGCATTATGGCGGCTTAATGTTCACCTCCCCGTATCAGAGAGTAAGGTATAGACTATAGGGAAGCAGTCTGAGGTCTATTGTAGCTGCACTAAAAAGGTCATGACTAGAGTGTGCGGTATTATATGAGATGTCAGATTTCAGGTAAGAAGCACCTTTCTTGTTTGTGAGGTATAATTTCACTATACTCCATCACATAGTGCAGTGTCTGAGGTATAATCTCACTATACTCCGTCACATAGTACAATGTCTGAGGTACAGTATAATCTCACTATACTCCCTCACATAGTGCAGTGTCTGAGGTATAATCTCACTATACTCCATCACATAGTACAGTGTCTGAGGTATAATCTCACTATACTCCATCACATAGTACAGTGTGTGAGGTATAATCTCACTATACTCCGTCACATAGTACAATGTCTGAGGTATAATCTCACTATACTCCGTCACATAGTACAATGTCTGAGGTATAATCTCACTATACTCCATAACATAGTGCAGTGTCTGAGGTATAATCTCACTATACTCCATAACATAGTGCAGTGTCTGAGGTATAATCTCACTATACTCCATCACATAGTACAGTGTCTGAGGTATAATCTCACTATACTCCATCACATAGTACAGTGTCTGAGGTATAATCTCACTATACTCCATCACATAGTACAATGTCTGAGGTATAATCTCACTATACTCCATCACATAGTGCAGTGTCTGAGGTACAGTATAATTTCACTATACTCCGTCACATAGTACAATGTCTGAGGTATAATCTCACTATACTACATCACATAGTACAGTGTCTGAGGTATAATCTCACTATACTCCCTCACATAGTACAGTGTCTGAGGTATAATCTCACTATACTCCCTCACATAGTACAGTGTCTGAGGTATAATCTCACTATACTCCATCACATAGTACAGTGTCTGAGGTATAATCTCACTATACTCCATCACATAGTACAGTGTCTGAGGCAGTGGCGTAGCCACCGTGGTCGCGGGGGTCGCCGCCGCGACAGGGCCCGCCACAAGGGGGGGCCCGCGGGTCCCTCAGGGCCCCGCAAGGCCCTCCCTTTCAATCACTCTTGTGACCGCAAGCATTGTTTTGCTTGCGGTCACAAGAGTCCGACTCAGTCTTCCCCCGTCTGCTGCGCAGCTGCCGGGGATGTCGCGTCTTATCCCCGGCAGCGCACGCATCCCAGAGCTCCCTGCGCGCCTTGGGCCCTGACTTCCGGTTCCGGCGCGCAGGGAGTTCTGGGATGCGCGCGCTGCCGGGGATAAGACGCGACACCCCCGGCAGCCGCGCAGCAGCCGGGGACAGACCGAAGGAGTGAGGATCATCGTGGGAGCGCGTTGTCAGGTGAGTTAAGTTTTGTTTTTTATCAGCCTGTACGGGTGGGGGGAAAGAGGGGGCATCTATGAGGGTGGGGGGGGAAAGGGGACCATCTATAAGGGAGGAGGGGGGGGTGAAGGGGACCATCTATAAGGGAGGAGGGGGGGGTGAAGGGGGCCATCTATAAGGGAGGAGGGGGGGGTGAAGGGGACCATCTATAAGGGGGGGGGTGAAGGGGACCATCTATAGGGGGGGGGTGAAGGGGACCATCTATAAGGGGGGGGGGGGTGAAGGGGACCATCTATAAGGGAGGGGGGGTGAAGGGGACCATCTATAAGGGAGGGGGGGGTGAAGGGGGCCATCTATAAGGGAGGGGGGGGGGGGTGAAGGGGGCCATCTATAAGGGAGGGGGGGGTGAAGGGGACCATCTATAAGGGAGGGTGGGTGAAGGGGACCATCTATAAGGGAGGGGGGGGGTGAAGAGGACCATCTATAAGGGAGGGGGGTGAAGGGGACCATCTATAAGGGAGGGGGGGGGTGAAGGGGACCATCTATAAGGGAGGGGGGGAGGGGGCCATCTATAAGGGAGGGGGGGGGGTGAAGGGGACCATCTATAAGGGAGGGGGGGGTGAAGGGGACCATCTATAAGGGAGGGGGGGGGTGAAGGGGACCATCTATAAGGCAGGGGGGGTGAAGGGGACCATCTATAAGGGAGGGGGGGTGAAGGGGACCATCTATAAGGGAGGGGGGGGGGAAGGGGACCATCTATAAGGGAGGGGGGGGGGAAGGGGACCATCTATAAGGGAGGGGGGGAGAGGGGGCCATCTATAAGGGAGGGTGGGGGGAGAGGGGGCCATCCATAAGGGAGGGTGAGGAGAGAGGGGGCCATCTATAAGGGAGGGGGTAAAGGGGGCCATCTATATGGAGGGGGGAGAGGAGGCCATCTATAAGGGAGGGTGGGGGGAGAGGGGGCCATCTATAAGGAGGGCAACATGGGGGGAGAGGGGCCATCTATTTGGGGGGGCAACATAGGGGGAGAGGGAATACACAGAGGGGGGCATATATTATTAGGGGGTCACACTAAAGGAGTGTGTAAAGGGGACAATACAGATGTGCAGTATGTATATAGATGAAGATGGTGCCAGAGTGAGGAGACTAATATGTCTGTCTGGCAGATTCTGTGGATTCGTGGCTCGGAGAAGTTCTCATAACGGCCCAGGGCAAATGGAGAAGAAGATGAAAAGGGAAGAACTCCGATCAGAGAAGACGTCCCCCTGTGAGTCACCTGATATAACTGCACTGTAATGTATATGGTGTATAGAGCCTGTGTAGAGCTGGGGCCACCTCTATATGACTGGATGAGGTGATTTAGTGTACTGGATTTGGTCAGTAACAATATGGTGGTGATGGTAGTGGTTGTGGTGTGGCAGTAATGTTTCCTTCCTATATACTGGTATTACTGGTAATATAGGTCTCAGTATACAGGATTTGGTCGGTAACAGTATGGCAGTAATATGTACGGTGATAATACTTTCTCTTCCAATATGCTGGTGTTAGTGGTAATATCTGTCTTGGTGTGTGTGTGTATATATATATATATATATATATATATATATATATATACACACACCAATAGCATCACTTGGTCGTGAAAGGAGGGGGGGGGGCCCAAGTTGGCCTCTCGCACCAGGGCCCAGGAGACATTAGCTACGCCCCTGGTCTGAGGTATAATATCACTATCCTCCATCACATAGTGCAGTGTCTGAGGTATAATCTCACTATACTCCATAACATAATACAGTGTCTGAGGTATAATCTCACTATACTCCATCACATAGTACAGTGTCTGATGTACTCAGTGGCGGTCTTCGGCACCAAGCACCCCAAGCAATCGCTTGGGGCCCCCAACATCCAGGGGGCCCCCCACGCCCCGCTCTTGTGCTCAAGACCGCTGGACAGGCCAGCTGCCCCGCTCACTGCTGCAATCTGAACTGTAACTATGAGCACTCGTAATGAGCGCTCATAGTTACATGCAGCAGCACTGACAGGGCGGGAGACATTGGCCCCCTTCCTGTCAGTCACTCTTGTGGCCGCAGGAAGGGTTTTCCCAGCGGTCACAAGTGGCAGCTTTGTCCTTGTGGTGCCGGCGCTCCAGTGACATCACTGGAGCATCGGCGCCAGGACAAGGGGAGTGCGGCCTCTTGTGATCGCAGGGAAAACCCTTCCTGCGGCCACAAGAGTGAAGAGAAGAGGAGACGCCCGGACCCAGGTGAGTATAAGTGTTTGTTTTATTGTGTTATATACTATATGGGAGAGGGAGCACACAGGGGTCTGTTTAACTGGGGGAGCGCATATCGGGGGTCTATATAAATGGGGGGGAGCACACAGGGGGGCTATATAACAGGGGGAACACACAGGCAGGCTATAGACTACTGGAGCTTCACAGAGGGGTCTATATACTACTGGGGGCAGCACACAGGGGGTCTATATACTACTTGGGGCAGCAGAATGGGGTCTATTTACAACTTGGAGAGCACACTGGAGGTCTATATCCAAGTGGGGGAGCACACAGGGGGCTATATACTACTGGGGGAGCAAACAGGGGTCTATATACTACTGGGGCAGCACACAAGGGGTCTATATAATACTGGTGGGGCACACAGGGGGTCTATATACTACTGGGGGAACCACACAGGGGGTTTATATACTACTGGAGGAGCACACAGGGGTCTATATCCAAGTGGGAAAGCACACAGGAGGTCTATATCCAAGTGAGGGAGCACACAGGGGGGCTAAATACCCCTGAGGGAGCACACAGGGGGCCTATATACTAGTTGGGGAGCACACAGGGGGTATATACAACTGGGGGCAGCACACAGGGGTCTATATACTACTGGGGGAAGCAAACAAGGGGTATATACTACTGGGGGCAGGACACAAGGGGTATATACTATTGGAGCAGCACACAAGGAGTATATATTACTGGCGGTAGCACACAAGGGGTATATACTACTGGGGGCAACACACAGCAGTCTATTGTTTTGGAACACGTGTCGAGGGGGGGCCCCAGACATAACTCCGCTTGGGGCCCCAGAAATGCCAAGACCGATCATAACTGTATAATCTCACTATACTCTGTCACATAGTACAATGTCTGAGGTATAATCTCACTATACTCCATCACATAGTTCAGTGTCTGAGGTATAATCTCACTATACTCCATAACATAGTGCAGTGTCTGAGGTACAGTATAATCTCACTATACTCCATCACATAGTGCAGTGTCTGAGGTATAATATCACTATACTCCATAACATAGTGCAGTGTCTGATGTACTGTATAATTTCACTATACTCCGTCACATAGTACAATGTCTGAGGTATAATCTCACTATACTCTATCACATAGTGCAGTGTCTGAGGTATAATCTCACTATACTACATCACATAGTACAGTGTCTGAGGTATAATCTCACTATACTCCCTCACATAGTGCAGTGTCTGAGGTATAATCTCACTATACTCCATCACATAGTACAGTGTCTGAGGTATAATCTCACTATACTACATCACATAGTACAGTGTCTGAGGTATAATCTCACTATACTCCATCACATAGTGCAGTGTCTGAGGTATAATATCACTATACTCCATAACATAGTGCAGTGTCTGATGTACTGTATAATTTCACTATACTCCGTCACATAGTACAATGTCTGAGGTATAATATCACTATACTCTATCACATAGTGCAGTGTCTGAGGTATAATCTCACTATACTACATCACATAGTACAGTGTCTGAGGTATAATCTCACTATACTCCATCACATAGTACAGTGTCTGAGGTATAATCTCACTATACTACATCACATAGTACAGTGTCTGAGGTATAATCTCACTATACTCTATCACATAGTGCAGTGTCTGAGGTATAATCTCACTATACTACATCACATAGTACAGTGTCTGAGGTATAATCTCACTATACTCCATCACATAGTGCAGTGTCTGAGGTATAATCTCACTATACTCCATTACATAATACAGTGTCTGAGGTATAATCTCACTATACTCCATCACATAGTACAGAGTCTGAGGTATAATCTCACTATACTCCATCACATAGTGCAGTGTCTGAGGTATAATTCAATCAGGTCAGGAGGATTTGGCTGCTCACCGATCAGCACCATGGACAGTGACAAAGAATTCACAGCACTGGGAGTTACATAGTTAATACGGTTGAAAAAAGACACATGTCCATCAAGTTCAACCAAGGAGGGGATGGATACAGGGAAGGGGATATACAGGGAAGGGGCATATACAAGGAGGGGATGGATACAGGGAAGGGGGAGGGGTGATAGGATGATCTGCAGGATGAAATCACATGATATATTCATAGCTTCATTCAGGGCCGGCGTCAGCACCAGGCATACTCGGGCAAGTGCCGGGGCCCACAGTGCCTCAAGGGGCCCCCCTGCACTTGCCCACACCATCTCTTCCCCTCTCCCTCCCCTCTCACTGCGCTCACACACTGACACACATTGCTGTGGTGCTGTGCTGTGAGCGCACACATCAGTACCTGAGGCTGTGGGGGGAGAGGGGATGAGCCGGGCGCAGGGATGAGGGGGGCGCTGGTGAGCCACTGAAAGCATATTGTGGCTCCTCCAGGCCTCAGTCTCTCAGCGTCGGACCAGAGGAGAGGGGGCGGGGCTCACTGCACGGCAGCCTGTAGAGGCCAAACAGCAGGTCAGGGCCCAGAAGCCTCCCCACAGTGCTGCCTGTGCTGTGCTTCCCTGCCCCCTCCTGTATTCCTGGGTCTCCTGACCCCTCCACAGCGGCCCCGGCAGAGGGAGAAGATGTAACAGGACTGCCAGATACAGAGGTGAGTGTATGTGTGACTGAGTATACATGCATATGTGTGCTGTGTGTGTAAGTCTATGCAGGTGTTGTGTATGAGTATCTGTCTGTGTGTGCTGGGAGTAGGAAGGTAGGGTCACCTGTGGCATATCTGCTGCAGTGGATTTATTGCAGATTTTCCCCTTTACTTTCCATGGGGGAGTCACAATATGCAATAAATCCACTGTTGTATTGCTATTTTTTTTACTCTCCATTTAGTGTAGGTGATCAGCAGTGCATTATAATAAGTATATAATACACTGCTGATCACCTACACAGAATGGAGAATATATATATATCTCCATTCTGTGTAGGTATACAGCAGTGTATTATATACTTATTATCCCCCCTCCTGTATGAGTGTGTGTGTGTGTATATATATATATCTCCATTCTGGGTAGGTATACAGCAGTGTATTATATACTTATTATCCTCCTGTATGAGTGTATATATCTCTCAATTCTGTGTAGGTATACAGCAGTGTATTATATACTTATTATCCCCCTGTATGAGTGTGTATATATATCTCCATTCTGTGTAGGTATACAGCAGTGTATTATATACTTATTATCCTCCTCCTGTATGAGTGTGTATATAATACACTGCTGTATACCTACACAGAATGGAGATATATATACACACTCATACAGGGGGATAATAAGTATATAATACACTGCTGTATACCTACACAGAATGGAGAGATATATACACACACATACAGGAGGATAATAAGTATATAATACACAGTTGTATACCTACACAGAATGCAGAGATAGAGACCCTCTAAAAGTGATGCCACATGATTTACTATACAAAGGGGCCCGCTGAGGCTGTGTCGCCCAAGGGCCCACCAAAACCTGGAGCCGGCCCTGGCTTCATTACTTAATGACCTATTCCTATTAGAGCCTCATGACCACATAACACCATGTTTCTATGACCAAAACCTGTCAGATCTTCATGATGCTACATTATAAATTTATGACCACATAACATAAAGTCTTTATGACATCATCACTTTAGAACTTTATTCATCCCATTATATCTTCATGACAAGATTACTTTAAATATTTTTGACCACATTGCATTAGAACATCCTGACCAGATCCCAGTGGATCCTAACTACTATCCCATTAGATCTTAATGACCACATAACACTAGATTTTCTTGACTTGTAAATTAGATCTCTAAGGTCATGTCATACTAAAATCTGGTGTGATCGTTATGACCAGATCATGATAAATCTTTATGAATATTCCATTCTAACTTCATAACTGCACTTTACATGTTTATGACCACATCACATCAGATTATCATGGCAATATCACATTAGATCTTCATGACCAGATCCCATTAGATCTTTGTTACTAGATACAATTAGATCCTCAGTACCACATCACACTAGATCCTTTTAACCATATTAATTTAGATCTCCTTGACCATGTCACATTATATCTTTATGTCCAAATTATGCTCCTCGATCTTCAGGATCACATCATGTTAGATCTTCATGACCAGATCTCATTAGATCTTCTTGGCCAGCCCAGATCTCATTAGTTCATGATCAGATCCTAATAGTTCTTCATCACCAGCTCCCATTAGATTTTATGACATCATGTTATATGTTCATGACCAGATCACACTAGATCTTCTTGACCATATTGAATTAGATTTTTACTACCATGCCACATTAGACCTTCACGATCATGGTGGTTTGATCTTTAAGACCAGATCACATTAGATTTTCATTACTTTTTATTAGATCAGTATGACCAGATCACATGAAATCTTCAAGACCTCTTTATGACCATATAATAGAGATGAGCGAGTACTTCTTGATCGAGAAGGTATTCGATCGAGTAGTATTCAATCGAGTATTCGATCAAAACCCCAGTAAAAATTTGATTCCCCTCCCACCTTCCCTGGCATTTTTCTTTATTCAATAAGTATGTAGGGACAGGCACTAGGAGCACACAGGAAGTGAAAAAAAATCACCTACATTCATTGGCTGGCTAAACCATGTGACCTTCACAGTAATCAAATAGTGGATATTACATTTGTTTTCAGATTTGGAGCTAGACAGGAGATTTGGAGACTTGGAGCTAGACAGGGAGACAGTGTGTAGCAGGGACAGTCAGGTGTTAGACAGGGAGACAGTGTGTAGCAAGGACAGTCAGGTGTTAGACAGGGAGACAATGTGTAGCAGGGACAGTCAGGTGTTAGACAGGGAGACAATGTGTAGCAGGGACAGTCAGGTGTTAGACAGGGAGACAGTGTGCAGCAGGGACAGTCAGGTATTAGGTGATTTTAGGCAGGAGAGACCCCCAAAAGCCTTTGTTAGGGCTAAAGCTATAGAAGGAACACATTCATCTTAACATACACAGCTATTAAACCGGCTAGCAGCGCATAGGTCATATAGGTGTGTTCAGACAGGCAGCTGGAGTGTATTCACTGTGAGGAATAGGCTGCAGTGTATCTGTCTATATAGGGTATACAGCTGTTTACTCCTTGTGTGCCAAGGCAAAAAAAAAAAAAAAAAAAAAGCGTGGTGCTACTTTTCTGCATACTGTGCGCCACATAAAGTCTAACGCCTCTTGCCTGCTGTAGGGCATTCTAATACGTCATAGAGAGGGTATATGGCTGTATACTCCTTGTGTGCCATGACACCCACACTCTCTTATGGGCATAATAAGGGCATAAGGAAGTGGCAGATGACCTTGAAAATTTAAAGATGACGTGTCTGACCGCATCACACACACACAATGACAGTTAGCGGTGGGTGCTGTTTGATTTCCCCCTTGCCTCTGCCATCTGTGGTTGTCATAGGCAATGTGATTTAAAGGGGTGCATGAAAATGTTTGACTAAAAATGTTTGACTAAAAAAGGTTTCCATGTATTTTTTCCACTTTACATAGAGGTTATATTTTGTTTGGAGTTTATTGTTAAGTAGAGATGAGCGAACATGCTTGTACGAGCTTGGTATTTGAATGAGTATTAGGGTAATCGATGGTACTTGTTACTCGGACGAGCATCTCGCGATACTCGAGAAAATCTCATCATCCGTTTCCTGTAAGTTTCAGCGCTTTTTCTCAGCCAATAAACATGCAGGAGACTCTTTGGTACATCCTGCGATCACTTGGGACCCATACATGTTGATAGCAGCGATTGGTTGGCCAGATCAGATGACCCTGCCACATAAAAATCTCGGCCGCCAAGGCTCATGGTGTTTCCATCATTTTCTGAGGTTGACAGGTTTCACATGACCTTCCCTCTACCGAACTTGGGTCCCCTGCAAAAATGCTCGAGTCTCCCATTGACTTCAATCGGGTTTGTTACTCGAAATGAGCACTCGAGTATTAGGAGATATTCGTCTCGAGTATCGATCACCCGAGCATTTTAGTACCCCTTATCACAAGTAGGGAGTAGTCGCCTTCCTCTGTTGTCAGGTGGCTCTGTCACCAGTGCTTCATGATGGTGTCATGTATAGCAGTCAGGACATCTCTGCTGTTGACCCCCAGTCTTCCAGAAATAGTAGCGACACAAAGGGGTGGGGGGGGGGGGTGATGGGGGTGACATTTATGTATTAGACCTATAGGTACAATACTAGAGATGAGGGATTATGCAAAAATTCCCAGGCAGATATTTTACTGATCTGCACATTTCTTATTAGAGAAACGTGTTTCAGCATTTCCTCCTCCATTGTGTAATATGGGCACGGTGTAACGCTGACGGGGCACATTCCATTCTCACATTGTGACTCCATGCAGGTGTCCTAGATGAGAATGGATGATAGGGGAAAAGGAAAAGGTCAGTATAAAGGAAAAAACTATAGGAAGAATAATAACTAAGTGTATAAGAAGAACAAGGAACCTGCCGTCCCTATATACAGTACATGCCTCATATAGAGCAGCATAGCAGCCAGTCCATCATTGCTTGCCTGCAGCAGTGATAGCCAGTTTTTACCTTATATTATATACTTTTGGCTTAGAGATAGTACATAAGAAGGATGATAATAATAATAATAATAATTCATCCATAATTCAAGATTCATCCAGTCACTACTATCATTTATGTCAAAAGACACCATAAAGTAAATATGTTTAGTATGGGGTACCACCTTGCACCTTATATACATACTGTCACAAAGGCAACTGTGTGCAAACATTACATTACCTATCCTGAGTTACATCCTGTATTATACTCCAGAGCTGCACTCACAATTCTGCTGATAGGGTCACACTTGTACATATGTTATATTACCTGTCCTGTACTGATCCTGAGTTACATTCAGTATTATCCCAAACTTGCACCAGGACATTACTGAACGTCCTGGTGCTGCTAGAGGAGTTCAGAGGGGGGGTCGCTCGGCGACCCTGCTCTGAACTGCCGCACTCCCAGGTGCTATATGCAGCCCTGGACCGTGGCTATTAGCGGGCATGGCCGTGCCCACTAATTAAGTATTTAGATCCCTGCACCTGTTCCGGGCCGGGGTCTGCGCCGTAATGGCGCTGGTTCCGGCTCGGCATTCTATTGCTTTCGGCTGCAGCAGCCGAAAGCAATAGAGTGCCTATCTCATGGATCTATGCAGTATATCTATACGACATAGATCTCTCTGAGAGATCAGAGCTGGCATACTAGAAGTCACCCAGGAGAAATAATTAATAAATAATGCCCTCCCCTAATAAAAGTTTGAATCACCCCCCTTTCCCCATTTTATAAACAAAAATAAACAAACATATTTGGTATCGCTGTGCGCATAATTGCCTGACCTAATAAATTATCACATTCCCGATCTCGCACATTAAAGAGCGTAAGCGCCCAAAAAATTCCAAAGTGCAAAATTGCGCACCAAATCTAGAAAAATTTTAATAAAAAGTGATTAAAAATTAGCATATGCGCAATCAAGGTACCGATAGAAAGAACACATCATGGCGCAACAAGTGACACCTCAGCCCCATAGACCAAAGGATAAAAGAGTTATAAGCATTTTTTTTAAAGGTTTTAATTTTTTAAAAGCCCCCCAGCCCCTAGCATGGCCACCAGTTGCATTATTGTATCCCAGTAATCCTCACATGGCCTGATACCAGACAGTATTAAACCTCCTCCAGTCTGCAGCCTTTAATCTGTATAAGAGGCTGTGGGGTTGTGTATTGGATCCATTCTGATAATGATCATTAGGGAGCGGCTCAGGCAATTATCTAAATGTATCTTCTGTCTCTTCTACATTCTGGAATTAATTATGTAATGTATATGGAATGTTCCGGTCTCCTCCGCCATCACCTGATTCACACTGCAAACTTCTGACCCATAGTTCATCCTTCATGCAGTTACTGTGTATACGCCTAGTATCACTAGTATATACTTCTACAGAAACTATATACATGCATATGTTCTTCCCCATTTAACGGGGCTCTAGTATCACCTCATGTAGATACAATATTTTTTTTACTATTGTTCCTGTTCTTTGATGGGTACATAGTGAGGCATATGGCCCTGACTCAGGGCCGGCGTCATCACAGGACTTACCTGGGCAATTGCTGGGGCCCACAGCACCTCTAGGGGCCCAGAGAGGGAGGGGGCTCTGTGTTCTATTGTTCAGCCTAATCACTGTAGTGCAGGGTGAGAGAGCTGAACATCAGAAGACACAGAAGAAGGACCTGCGCAGAGAGAGAAAAGGGTGAAGGACCTGATCACATGACCTGCAGGTCCTCAACCTCAGAGTGTGGAGATCAGCCAGACAGAGAGGAAGAGGGAGAAGTCTGAGCTGTAAGTGCTGTGTCAGTCAGTCACTAATGTGTGTTTGTGTATGTTAGTGGTGTAGTGATTGTGCATAGTGGATGGGGGGATGAGGGGCTGGCTGAGGCTCTGTCGCACAAGGGCCCACAAAAACCTGGAGCCGACCCTGCCATGACTACAGTATATCTAGTGATAGGTTGTTTAAGATAATATAGATGAGTTTCTCCTCTAAGCAGCTAAGAGTTTGCAGTCAGTTTTACAGAAGAAGTGTTGTCTGATTTCCCCGAGAGACTGGGCTGCGTGCCTTCAGTAAGTGAGTCTGTCTCCTTCTCTAGGGGATCCACACTGTGCCTGAAAGGTAAATCATGGCTTCCCTCTTATCTTTTTCCCTTTTGTTTTAATACTTCATATGCACACAGTGCAGTTTCCTGAATGTCTGCTATTATCAACATCATCATCATCGTTTTTAGCAGCATCATAGTTCACAGCTTAGTGTAACCCCTTTCTTGCTTTAATGCTACTGTTTATTTTCTTTATGCTCACATAGCACATTGCGAAACCATTAAAGGAGAACCCTGGCGAAAATTT
Source organism: Dendropsophus ebraccatus (assembly GCF_027789765.1). Lineage (NCBI taxonomy): Eukaryota > Metazoa > Chordata > Amphibia > Anura > Hylidae > Dendropsophus > Dendropsophus ebraccatus. The sequence goes on from NC_091468.1 coordinate 25,840,343, forward strand.
TTATTTAAGTATTGTATTGCCCTCCAAAATCACCAATATACACTTATTACAGGAAATGCTTATAAAGTGCTTTTTTCCCTGCACTTACTACTGCATCAAGGCTTCACTTCCTGGATAACATGGTGATGTCACTTCCTGGATAACATAGTGATGTCACTTCCTGGATAAAATGGTGATGTCACTTCCTTGATAACATGGTGATGTCACTTCCTGTATAACATGGTGATGTCACTTCCTGGATAACATGGTGATGTCACTTCCTGGATAACATAGTAATGTCACTTCCTGGATAAAATGGTGATGTCACTTCCTGGATAACATGTTGATGTCATGACCCGACTAGAGCTGTGTGGGCTGTGGATGCTGGAGAGGATGATGGCTTTGGGTGGCAATAAACACGTTCTTATCTCATCATCTACTTCCTTCCTTGGACCTGAGCCCAGTTATACCTGTTTAGAGGTGTCAGGAGTGTTTTTTTCTATCAGCTCTGATCCTGACCCCTGAAATGTAGAGGATAATTGAGTACCTTAGAGGGGGCTATAAGGGTTTTGATAACAGACGTGAGAGCTCTAAGGCCACCTTAAAGGGGTATTCCACTCAAACATTACTTTTGATATGTTGCTGCTTATAATGAGACTAATAATTAATTCCATACCTGTTTTTATCTATTCAGTCTCCTTCCTCCAGTTCTCAGCTGCCGCTTTCTGCTAAAAACACAAAAATCTGCATGTGAGCTTTTCTCTCTGTCTCTCCCCCCCCCCCCCCCCCCCCCCTCTGAGACAGCTGATATATACAAGTCACAGACTGGCTTTATCTGCAACATTGTACTGTATCTTCTCTCTACTGCTGGGGGGTTATTCTGAGGTCAAGTTGCTAATGAACTCGGGGGGGGGGGGGGAAGCACACACACAGATTTTTGTGATTTCAGCAGAAAGCAGCAGGTCAGAACTGGGGGAAGGAGACTGAATAGATAATAACAAGTATGGAATGAATTGTTAGTCCCACCATGGGCAGCAACATGTCAAAATTAATGATTGAGTGGAATACCTCTTTAAGGGTCAATCTAACAAAATCATGCTGGACCTTCTACACATTGTACCGGAGCAGATATGCTATACATTGTACTGGAGTGGACCTGCTATGTGTTGTACTTTTGCGAACCTGCTATATGTTGTACTGAAGTGAACCTGCTATACATTGTACTGGAGCAGACCTGCTATACATTGTACTGGTGTGGATCTGCTATACATTGTACTGATGCAGAGCTGCTATACGTTGTACTGATGCGGAGCTGCTATATGATGTGATGGTGCGGACCTGCTATATATTGTACTGATGCGGACCTGCTATATATTGTACTGATGCGGAGCTGCTAAATGATGTGATGGTGCGGACCTGCTATACATTGTACTGATGCGGAGCTGCTATACTGTACATTCATGTAGTCTTTTTTCTTTGAATAATTCCAAGCATTTTCTTCTTTTCCAGAAACAGCACCACCTTAGTCCTTTGACTGTATGTGGTACTACAGCTCATCAGTATTCACTTCAATAGCAGATACAACACCTGGACCATGCATGTTCTCCTGGGGACCTAATATGGTCAAATAGAGAAGGGGGCAGACCCTAGAATGTATCTAAGCCCCCCAGTAACTTTCTCCTGTCAGTGCAGCCACAGGTCAATACACTTCATCTAATGAAGCAAAAAAGCCGCCATGAGATTTACTCCTGAGTTTTTACATACATAAAATATTAGGCTGAACCCTTTTAATCAGCTTCAGCGGGAGGTCCTCCTGATCTGCTATGAGGCCGACGTGTCACTTCACCCATCGTGCTCAATCGATAATGTCATTGCGGAGATAGCCGCATTTACATCAGGACATCAGCCAATCTATTAGCGGAATATAATCAGCCATTAGAGAGGAATCCTCGCACATTGGCTCATACATGTCAGGCTATCACAATGCTAGATCCGGATCATACCCATCCTCTAAGCCCCTCAGCTTGACTTCTTGGAGGTTTTTCACATTGTGCTAGGATCCCTCTAAGCTTCCTTGGCAATCCTTCTAATATCCGAGCTGCTGATAAAGACGCCATGAAAGTACTTAGCAGATGTAAGCTCCTTGCTTGTTTGCCTGCTGGACTTACCTACTTCTTAGACGTGGTCAATGGGTAAGATCTAAGGAGAACCCGCAGGGCAGGATGTTCTGTAAAATCTATACTGCTCCTATATCAGCTGTCCGAAAAGAAATTCACTCCGTGTGAACTTTTCTTATTAACAAAAACTCCTAAAAAAATGTAGAAAAAAAGTGCATCTACTGTAAAGAAAGAAAACAGAGTATAAGATATATATATAGTCTATGGTGCTCGCATAGAGTCCCAGCAAATGCCACAGTGGATAGAGTAGATTTAGGGCTTATTCACACAACATCTTAGAGACTGGAAAATACAGTGTGGATGTCAAGAGAAATCCCTATAAAACACACTTATTTTTATGTATTTCTTAATCTTCATACATACATGTGTAGCAGAGTTTAACTTGACACTTAGATAAAAAGCAAGGGGGAGGTGGGTACTATTGATTTCTGCAAAGATGCTAAAAATTACATTTACACTTTAAGCCTGTTATTATCATCATATGAGTGGAGAAGGGGTTATTCATACACTGGCTTTCAAGGTGTTAAAGGAAAAGTCTCTCCAGACCAATTTTTTTTAGCAAGTGCTGGGGAGGATAAAAGAAATAAAGTGCTCTTACCTCCCCCGCTTTAGCGCTGGTGGCCACTCCGGTCCCTTGGTCCCCAGCCGCTTCCTGGGCTGAGCAGGAACCCAGGTTGTGACGTGTGAGGTCCGCTCAGCCAGTCAGCGGCAGAGGTGGGACCCACTACCCCCACTGACTGGCTGAACAGACCTTATACGTCATGACCTGGGTCCCTGCTCAGATCAGGAAGCGGCTGGGGACCAAGGGACCGGAGTGGTGGTATGCAGCCACCAGCCCTGGAGCCGGGGAGCATGTTATTTCTTTTATCATCCCTCTCCCTAACACTTGCTAAAAAAAAAGGGTCTGGCCAGACTTTTCCTTTAAGTGACGAGAAAGGAAAGAAACAACAGCAACACAACAAAGAAAGGGTTGCACTGAACTGCTGCTGCTGTTTCTTTCCTTTCTGCTCATTTAACACCATGCAAGCCAGTGTATCAGTAACCTCTTCTCCCCTTCACATGTCATCTATAGTAAGGAAAGGTGTAAAGATTCCCCTACTGTAGTGGTAGCCTGCTGAGTCCACTGCACAAGCACAATGTTATGGTGTAGCAGAGAGGCATATGTGCTGTGTATGTGCAGTCTGATGCAATTTACTGTACATGGACTACATGTTTTTTTTACATTATGGATATTTCAAAACAGATCAGTAAAGTTACCTACTATGTGAAATACAGGGTGTGCGTCCCACTAATGTCAATATACAAGTGTCTGTCACTGCCTGCTGGATCCCATCTCATTTATATCACATCGGCCTCACCGACATCTCTTCTGTACTACATAGGCCTTAATGACACCATATAGGCTTTAAAGGCGTCTTATCAACACCTTAAAGACCATCATAGTTGTCTTATCAACACCACATAGACCTCACAGACACCACATAGACCTCATAGACATCTCATCTATAACACAAAGACATCTCATCAATACAATAGACATCTCATCTACACCATATAGACCTCATAGACCTGTCATCTACACCACATAGACCTCATGGACATCTCATCTCCACCATATAGACCTCATAGACATCTCATCTACACCACATAGACCTCATAGACATGTCATCTACACCACATAGACCTCATAAACATCTTATCTACTCCACAAAGACCTCATAAACATCTCATCTACAACACATAGACCTCATAATCATCTCATCTACACCATATAGACCTCATGGACATCTCATCTCCACCATATAGACCTCATAGATATCTCATCTACACCACATAGACCTTATAGACATGTCATCAACAGCACATAGACCTCATAAACATCTTATCTACTCCACAAAGACCTCATAAACATCTCATCTACAACACATAGACCTCATAATCATCTCATCTACACCATATAGACCTCATGGACATCTCATCTACACCATATAGACCTCATAGACATCTCATCTGTACAATATAGACCTCATAGACATCTCATCTACACTGCATAGACCTCACAGACATCTCATCTACACCACATAGACCTCACAGACATCTCATCTACACTACATAGACCTCACAGACATCTCATCTACACCACATAGACCTCACAGACACCACATAGACATCTCATCTATAACACAAAGACATCTCATCAATACCATAGACATGTAATCTACACCACATAGACCTCACAGACACCACATAGACCTCATAGACATCTCATCTATAACACAGAGACATCTCATCAATACAATAGACATGTCATCTACACCACATAGACCTCATGGACATCTCATCTCCACCATATAGACCTCATAGACATCTCATCTACACCACATAGACCTCATAGACATGTCATCTACACCACATAGACCTCATAAACATCTTATCTACTCCACAAAGACCTCATAAACATCTCATCTACAACACATAGGCCTCATAATCATCTCATCTACACCATATAGACCTCATGGACATCTCATCTACACCATATAGACCTCATAGACATCTCATCTGCACAATATAGACCTCATAGACATCTCATCTACACCACATAGACCTCATAGACATCTCATCTACACTACATAGACCTCACAGACATCTCATCTACACCACATAGACCTCATAGACATGTCATCTACACCACATAGACCTCACAGACACCACATAGACCTCATAGACATCTCATCTATAACACAAAGACATCTCATCAATAAAATAGACATGTAATCTACACCACATAGACCTCACAGACACCACATAGACCTCATAGACATCTCATCAATAACACAATAAATACCATAGACATGTCATCTTCACCATATAGACATCTCATCTACACCACATAGACCTCACAGACATCTCATCTACACCATATAGACCGAATAGACATCTAATCTACACCACATAGACCTCACAGACATCTCATCTACACCACATAGACCTCATAAACATCTTATCTACACCATATAGACCTCATAAACATCTACACTACATTGTAAGGGCTGTAGGGTTTATATGCGGAGTCTTCCTGCCTCTGGCTGCTATCCTCACTTCTCCTCTACTGTATTACTTTGCATTGCGGAAGCTTTAGGACTGAGTCATCTTCTTGCTTCTTACCTTTGTCACTGTGCTGTCTTGAATTGTGATAGATGTAGGGCTTTCACAAGTCACTCTTACTTTTTCTGAACAATTCGACATTCTGGGCTCCTGACACAAATCAATGAATTAGACTAGAGTGTATTACATTATGGATTCCCAATAATACCAATGACAGCCATCGGAGCACTTAATGTAGCTCTGGATATGACTATAAAAGACATGTGACATAATGCAGTGGCCCATGGGATTACAGCTGAGTACTCATGTGACCAGAGAGTACAGCTCTGGAGGTTAATGGAGTGTAACACATGATGCAACATGCTGTCTTCTTATGGGACAGAGGGGTATTTGCCCCCTCGGACACCAGGGTTGGAGTGTGAGTGCTTCCTCTGCCCCCCTATAGCTGCAGTACTGCCTCCCTCCAGTTCTTCTATTGCTCCGGAGTAGACTCTTCGCATTATATATGGCCGGGCACAGGGTGACAGTTCTGGGCAGTTTCAATGATTCTTCTATGGACCTCGACCATGAAATGCATTAGGCTGGCACGCTGATGCACTTGTCCACTTAGTCAAGTAATGTTTTTCTTGCGGTTGGTAAATGACCCCTTCCTCACATTGGTAGGAGACCTTAATGGGACCATAAATCTCAGTGGTCACTCATGCCCGGCTTTCAATGGCTTCTGTACAAGTGGTTCTTTTATAGATTTTTACACTCAGTTTCGGGTAATTTGGTTTTCACGAAAAATCTGCAATTATTTTCAATGTCAGAAAAGGTGGAAAAAGAAAAAATCTTCAGATTGTAATAAATATGTTACACTGTACTGCTCCTTTTTACCCTGGGATTCTGAAGCTTTGTTCCATGTGGACATCTCCTATCAGGTGATGGATCCATCCTAAAGCAAATTGGGGTGAGCTAGGCCCTCCAGAGATGTAGGATCTCAGGGTTCTTTCCAGCTATACTCAACTAGTTATTTGCAACTGTACAATCCCAACCCCGTAACCCAAATCCACTGTAAGAATGCTGAAAGGTCTCTAGACTGGAGAGGATCCACCTCAAAGGGAACCTGTCACCTGGCATTGCGGAGCAGAGCCCGCCTGACTCTCCGGTGGAGATACTTACCCTTTGCTGCAAGTCCCGCTCCTGTACCCGGTCCTGGGACGGAGATATTGCCGCCGGCAACCCTGCGTGCATGCTCCAGAGATGAGTCCAATGCCCTTAGAGAATGACGGCTCCAGTCTAGTATCATCTCTGGTAATTAGCATACAGCGCGTGCTCACCTTCCAGCGCCGATATCTCCGTCCGCGATCCAGGAGCAAGACTTGCAGCAAAGGGTAAGTATCCAGGGCTCCACCGGAGGGGTCGGGCGGGCTCTGCGCCGCAATGCCAGGTGACAGGTTCCCTTTAAACAGTTGGCTTTCCCGGGTCCTAAAAATGCACTCAGGGATAGGCTGGGTTCACACTACGTTTTTGGAACCAGTTTTTTTCATCCGTTTTTGCAAACGGATGGAAAAACTGATGTATTTGTGTGCATCTGTTTTGATCCGCTTTTGCATTTAAAGAAAAAAGATCGTTTTTTTAAGAGACACTAAAATGTAGTCAACCTCATTTTTGTGTTTGTTTAACCCCTTAAGGACAGAGCCTGTGTTATGGTCAGTATGGCAAAGGCAGTCTGACAAGACACGGACAGTGAGCCCTGAGCTGACCCCACCCACTGACCCTGCCTAATTGCCACGGACGGCCCTAAACGGCCCGGACAACCACGGAGTCGGTCCCTACACTGAATAGGTGCGACACACAGAGCACGGACAGACAAACAAAACACAATAAGCGGTGTCAGACAAACCAGGTCAGCAACAGTCGGGCGGCGAAGTACAAAAACAGCAAACAGGAGAATAGTCGAGGTCAGATGCAAAAGGTCCAGAATACAGAGATCAGAGGAACTAAACAGGGAGCTGAGCAGGCGAGTGAACTCTAATAGTCAGCAGGGAAGGGAGAAACTTGCTGCTTTTTATCTGGGATCAGAGACCAAGTCCAGCAGATGATTGGACCAGCCCTGATCCCAGCAGCAAGTTCAGCTGAGAAGATCAAGCAGAGCAGTAACCCCTGCACTGCCAGGAGTCTGCCAGGAAAAGCGGGTGTGGCTGGCAAATACAACACAATTCAGACAGAGTAAAAAGAAAAACACAGACAAGCTCAGCGCTTCCTCAACCGCCCGGCACGGACCGAGGAGCGCAAAGTCATATTCCTAACAGCTTGAAATGGCCTTAATGACAGGGACAAATTTTATGAATATGACCAGTGTCACTTTATTCATTAATAACTTCGGGATGCTTTTACCTATCCGGCTGATTCTGAGACTGTTTTCTCGTGACATATTGTACTTTACATTTCTGGTAAATTGGAGTCGATACTCATAACAAATCTTTATGAAAAAAACCCAAATAATGTGAAAAAATGTGAAAAAATGCATTTTTCCAACTTTGAAACTTTTTTGCGTATACAGAAAGTGGTTATACCACATAAATTATATATTACATAGCATTAGCAACATGTCTACTTTATGTTGGCGGCATTTATTAAACTATCTTTCATTTTTTGTAGACGATAGGAAGCTTAAAACATTAGCAGCAAATTTCCAAATTTTCAGTAAAATTTCAAAATCAGATATTTTTAGGGACCTGTTCAGGTTTAAAGTGTATTTGAGGGGCCTGTATGTTAGAAAGCCCCACAAAGCACCCCATTTCAGAAACTGCACCCTCCAAACTCTGCAAAAGCATATCCAGAAAGTGTTTTAACCCTTTAGGGGAGTCACAGAAATAAAAGCTAAGTGTGTAAGGAATTTGAAAATTTTAATTTTCTGTGCAGAGATTTTATTGTAATCCAATATTTTTCATAATTATAAACCTATTACCAGAGAAATGCACCCCAATAATTATTGTCCCGTTTCTGCAGTTTATAGAAATACCCCATATGTGGCCCTATTGCGCTATTTGACGCAACCACAAGCCTCAGATATAAAGGAGCGCCTAGTGAATTTCAACGCCTCCGTTATATTTGGTCATTTTTGACTGTACCACTTCAGGTTGGCAGAGGCTCTGGGGTGCCAAAACCTAAAAAACACCCCTAAAGGGACACCATTTAGAAAACTACACCCCTCAAGGAATGTAACAAGGGGTGCGGTGAGCATCTGGACCCCACAGGTGCTTCACAGATTTTCCGAACAATATGGCGTGAAAAAAGAAAAATTTATTTTTTTACACTAAAATGTTGTTCTAGCCTTCAATTTTTCATTGTCTTAAAGGGATAAGAGGCAAAAAAAGAAACAAAATGTGTAGCGCAGTTTCTCCCGAGTACGGAAATACCCCACATGTGGCGATAAAGTGCCAAGGGGGCGCAGGACGAGCCTCCAAAGGGAAGGAGCGCCAATTGGCTTTTGGAAGCTGAATTTCACTAAAAAGGATTTCAAGGGCCATGTCGCATGTACAGAGCCCTTGTGCTGCCAAGACACTGGAAACCCCCCACAAGTGACCCCATTCTGGAAACTACACCCCTCAAGGAATCTAACAAGGGGGGGGTAGTGAGCATATGGACCCCACTGGTGACGGGCACAAATGTGGAACAATGTGACGTAAAAGTAAAAAATTTCATTTTTTCACTTTCATGGCACAAATGTGCCCGTCATCAAGGGGTCCATATCCTCACTGCACCCCTTGTTAGATTCCCTGAGGGGTGCAGTTTCCAGAATGGGGTCACTTGTGGGGGGTTTCCAGTGTTTTAGCAGCACGAGGGCTCTGTAAATGCGACATGGCGTTCATCATCCATTCTAGCCAAATCCAACCTCCAAAATCCAAATGGCGCTCCTTCCCTTGGGAGGCTTGCCCTGCGCACACATGGCGCTTTATGTCCACATGTGGGGTATTTACGGACTCGGGGGAAATTGCTCTACACATTTTGTTTTTTTTTCCCTCTTTTAACCCCTTGTGAAAATGATAAATTCAAGGCTAAAACAACATTATAGTGTAAAAAATGTAATATTTCATTTTCACGCCACATTGTTCCACATTTGTGCCCGTCACCAGTGGGGTCCATATGCTCACTACACCCCTTGTTACATTCCCTGAGGGGTGCAGTTTCCATAATGGGGTCACTTGTGGGGGTTTCAACTGTCTTGGCAACACAGGGGCCTTTTGAATGCAACATGGCCCCTCGAAATCCATTCCATCCAAATCCAGCCTTCAAAAACCAAATGGCGCTCCGTCCCTTCGGAGGCTTACCCTGCACCCGAATGGCGCTTTATGTACACATGTGGGGTATTTCCGTACTCAGGGGAAATTGCGCTACACGGTAAATGTTTTTTTTTTTTATCTTTTAACCCCTTGTGAAAATGAAAAAATCATGACAAGATTAATGATTTAGAGTAAAAATTTTACAAAAATTACACTAAATGTTGGTCTAGCCTTGATTTTTTTCCATTTCCACAAGGGGTTAAAAAAGAAAATGAACACAAAACGTGTAGGGTAGTTTCCCCTGAGTACGAAAATACCCCACATGTGGACATAATGTGCCATATGGGCACAGGGCAAGTCACCAAAAGGAACAGAACGCCATTTAGAGGCTGGAATGGAGGATGGAGGCCATGTCGCAATTACAAAGCTCCTGTGCTGCCAGGACAGTAGAAACCCCCGACTAGTGACCCCATTCTGGAAAGTACACCCCATAAGGAATCTAACAAGGGGTGCAGTGAGCATATGGACCCCACTGGTGACGGGCACTTACGTAGAACATGTGCCGAGAAAATAAAAAATACAATTTTTTCATTTTCACGTCCCAAATGTGGCCGTCACAGGGGGCTATATCCCCGCTGCCCCCCTTGTTAGATTCCTTATCGGGTGTAGTTTCCAGAATGGGGTCACTTGTGGGGGGTTTCTACTGTCCTGGCCGCACAGAGGCTTTGTAATTGCATCATGGCATCCTCTAATGGGAATGGCGGCCATACCTATTTCGCTGGGGAAAAAAGACAATTCTAATTTATTTGGGGTATTAGGCCAATTATTAGTTTATAAGGTTGAAAATGACAGGTGTCCATCAAATTCAACCTGTGTTGATCCAGAGGAAGGCAAAAAACCCTCGTGAGGCAGACGACAGTAGCCTCATCACAGGGGAAACATTCCTTCCCGACTCCATAATGGCGATCAGAATAATCCCTGGATCAACGTGACCCTTAAATAGGAATAAGGGACAGAATTTAGATAATGTAGAACACCAATGACGTGTGGTGCGCCTTGGAGTGATCCAGTATGCAGAGGCTGGGGTCATCAGGACAGGTGTCACACAGGAAAATGGTGTCCTTCCTGATCCCCCTGTTACGCCACACTCTGCACTTCTTCTGGGGTCTCCCGTTCTCCAGTGTGGGGGACGTTACCTGGAAAATGTTGTCCTGATGCGATACGGGGTCCTCCATATCCAGAAGCGCTGGGTCCGCTCCATGGCTGCTAAATATTAGGGCTCTATTACTACTTCTGATATGTTCGGATCGTGCCGCAAGCTACAGTAGCTCAGGCAGCGAGGGAACGGAAGAGGGGGTGCTGGTATAAAAGTTATCCCCGTACGGGTGGTGACCTTTATCTAGCAGTGGGAAGATCAGTTCCCGGACGATCTTCCCACTTGTTCCGAGGATGGGGGGGGAGGGGGCATCTGGGGCTGGATTTGGGTGTCCCTTCCTACATACACTCTAAGGGTACGTGCACACTGCGGAATCGCGACAGATAACCCTTCGTGCATTCCGCAGTTGGCACCCGCCGGCGGGCTGATGCAGGCGCACGTCTCCACACGTGTCATAGACTCCATTCTATGCATGGGCGGATTCCGCTCTCCGTCCAACGTGTTCATTCTTTGGACGGACGATGGAATCCGCCTGTGCATAGAATGGAGCCTATGACACGGGCGGAGACGCACGCCCGCATCAGTCCGCCGGTGGGTGCCAGCTGCGGAATGCACGAAGGGTTATCCTTCGCCATTCCGCAGTGTGCACGTACCCTAAATCTGTAAGATTACCCTGAGGTACGCTCACAGAGTTTGTAGAATTTCACTCCATACCGTCATCTCTTATTGGGACGGTACTGGCGGAAAAGACGTGTCTGGGGGGCAGCGTACGCTACCCCCAGACACATCGCTGGATGATGAGGATGATGAGGATGAATGGAGGAAAGAAGGATCCCCCCCATTCATCCTCACTGGCTGTTTCGGTGTCGGAGGCAATAATAACGTATCCCTCTGACGCCGAAAACACCTTGGGGGTCATCTTTATACGGGGATTGGTATATGGGGTATGTAGTGGTGTAGTGTCAAACTTTATTCAATGTAGTGTGGTGTAATGTAGTGTTTTTTACGTGTTTTTTTACAGTAAGTATAAAAAAAAAACCTACGCCAACAAAGGCGCTGCTGATAAATGCCGCACTTATGTGCGGCACTTATAAGCAGACCGTGGCAGTAGAGGAGTAGTTGCTGATTAGCAGCGCACTTTCGTGCGATGTTGATCAACACTCAGCGGCGATAGGGTGCGGAAAATACAAAAAAAATTTAAAAAAAAAAAAAAAAAAAACTTTTTCTACATTCTGAACATCCCTGTAGCTGCTGATAAGTGTATTACACATATCAGCCGCTAGAGGGCAACAAAGCGCAAAATACGGAAAAAGCCGACGCTGGAGCCGAAAATAGCCGAGAGAAGCCGAACGTGACGTCACGGAGGAAGCCGAAGACCCGAATGAACACGAGGACGCCGCGAACCAGGAAGACGCCGATCAGGAGCCCGGGACAGGTGAGTAATGTACAAATACCTGCTCTGGACCCCTCGGCTACCTAGCTGAGGGGTCCAGGGCAGGTATTTTTTATTTTGTGGGACTCTGATCGCCGTGCCACCGGCCTGATCGCCGTGAACGGCCGGCCGTTCACGGCGATCGGGCCGGTGGCACGGTGACCACCATTACTTTTTACAGTAATGGCGGTCGGTGCCGTCCTCGGACAGCACCGACCGCCATTTTTTTCCGGGTCATCGGGTCACCGATGACCCGGAAAGGTTCCGATCGCCGCTATTGGCTGATCTGAATTGATCAGCCTATAGCGGCGATCGTAAGCACGGGGGGTGTTAACCACCCCCCGTGCCGAGAAGCTAAGATGGCCTGCTATGATTTATAGCAGGCCATCTTCCCCGATCGCTGTGTGCGAACACGCAGCGATCGGGGAAACATTGGGCGTAAATTTACGCCCTGATGCGCCAAGTACCAGGGCGCGAGGGCGTAAGTTTACGCCCGATGTCGTTAAGGGGTTAAGAAAATGGATCCGTTTTGATGATTTTTTTTAACCCCTTCAGGACCAGGCTAATTTTCATTTTTGCGTTTTTGTTTTTTCCTCCTTGTGCTTAAAAGGCCATAGCACTTGCATTTTTACACCTACAGACCCACATGAGCCCTTATTTTTTGCGTCACTAATTGTACTTTGCAATGACAGGCTGAACTTTTGCATAAAATATGCAGCGAAACCAGAAAAAAATTATATGTGTGTGTGTGTGGGGGGGGGGGGGGGGGGTAGTTTTTACGCCGTGTGTACTATGGAAAAACTGACATGTTATATATGTTCCTCAAGTTGTTACGATTACAATGATATGTAACTTTTCTTGTATCTGATGGCCTGTAAAAAATTCAAACCATTGTTAACAAATATATGTCCCTTAAAATCGCTCCATTCCCAGGCTTATAGCGCTTTTATCCTTTGGTCTATGGGGCTGTGTGAGGTGTCATTTTTTGCGCCATGATGTGATCTTTCTATCGGTACCTTGATTGCGCATATGCAACTTTTTGATCTCTTTTTTGCGCTTACGCCATTTACCGTGCGAGATCAGGAATGTGATAAATTAATAGTTCGGGCGATTATGGACGCGGCGATAGCAAACATGTTTATTTATTTATTTGTTTTTATTTATAACCTGGGAAAAGGGGGTGATTCTGACTTTTATTAGGGGAGGGGGCTTTTTATTGACAACAACACTTTATTTATTTTTTTTACACTTATACTAGAAGCCCCCCTGGGGTTAGGGTTATTCCCCCTGGGGTTAGGGTTATTCCCCCTGGGAGACTTCTAGTATATACACTTTGATCTCTTATTGAGATCTTTGCTGTAGAGTTATACAATAAATTCCTACAAAACTGATAGCTCACACCAAAATATAATAAACAATGTATGCTTTATTGAAAAATTCATATAACATTCATAAAAACACATATTTTTAAAATTCCAAGAAAATGATATTGACAGATTTGCACAAATGACATAGGTGGGCCACAGAGATCACTAGGACATGATTGGGCAATAAGAGGAAGCTTAATAGAGTAAAGCACCCAGACAGAGAACAAAGTTAGTAAGGTGCACAGTGCTGCAGGACCTAGTGTCCAACATAAATCTAGCAGCCGAAATGGTATATACTAAAGTGCACAGTGCTATAAATACGCTATATACAGAGTCTCTGAAATATGGGCGGCCGAAGTGATTTCAAATGTACAAAATTATAGCGACAATGCCTAACCAGCTTCCAAATAGGTAATATGCAAAAGTGCAGGGTATACCTCAAGTCCGGTGACTGCGTGGTCCTCCTCCTCCCCAACGCACGTTTCGCGTTAGCTTAATCACGGGGCGTGGCTAAATACTCTGCCCTCCCAGTATATATACCTATAGGCTCATCCCATCCCTTTATGGACGCTTTCGTCATGCGTCCCGTGTCATCACGCCACTGACGCGGCGCCACTCCGTCCGCCCGCCCACCACCGGTGATGTGGTCTCAGGGGGCGGGACAGGCCGACATCAAAGCGAAGCGTTGCCATGGTGCAACGCACGCTGTGCCCACTGAGTTCAGCACCATGGCAACGCGTCGCTTTGATGTCGGCCTGTCCCGCCCCCGGAGACCACGTCACCGGTGGTGGGCAGGCGAATGGAGTGGCGCCGCGTCAGTGGCGTGATGACGCGGGATGCATGACGGGAGCGTCCATAAATGGAAGGGATGAGCCCATAGGTATATAGCCACGCCCCGTGATCAAGCTAACGCGAAACGTGCGTTGGGGAGGAGGAGGACCACGCAGTCACCGGACTTGAGGTATACCCTGCACTTTTGCATATTACCTATTTGGAAGCTGGTTAGGCATTGTCGCTATCATTTTGTACATTTGGAATCACTTCGGCCGCCCATATTTCAGAGACTCTGTATATAGCGTATTTATAGCACTGTGCACTTTAGTATATACCATTTCGGCTGCTAGATTTATGTTGGACACTAGGTCCTGCAGCACTGTGCACCTTACTAACTTTGTTCTCTGTCTGGGTGCTTTACTCTATTAAGCTTCCTCTTATTGCCCAATCATGTCCTAGTGATCTCTGTGGCCCACCTATGTCATTTGTGCAAATCTGTCAATATCATTTTCTTGGAATTTTAAAAATATATGTTTTTATGAATATTATATGAATTTTTCAATAAAGCATACATTGTTTATTATATTTTGGTGTGAGCTATCAGTTTTGTAGGAATTTATTGTCTTAGAGATAGCCTGGTATACATATTCTGGTCTGTGTAGGAAAAAGTGTATAGTTATACAGCATAGATCAATGAGATCGGCACTTGTTTGCTTCCGGCTGCTGCAGCCGCAAACAAACAAGTGCCGAGACGGGGTTGGCACCATCTTGGAGCGGACCCCGTCCGGCATCAGTTACGGAGATCGCTCCTCCGGGACAAGGTCCCGGGGAGCGATCTCCGCCACTAGACACCAGGGAAACGCTGGATCCGGTAATCGGATGCAGCTGTCATCTTTGACAGCTGCATCTGATTACCTTATTAACGGGCACGGCGATCGGACCGTGCCCGCTAATAGCCGTGGCCCCGGGCTACATGAGGCACCCGGGACCGCGACGGTTCAGAGCCGTCAGTCACCGCGTGGCCCCGCTCTCAACGCCCGCACCGGCGTGAGGACGTACAGTTACGTCCTCGTGCGGGAAAGGGGTTAATAATGGAAGTCAATGGAAAACGGATTAAAACGGATGCACACAAATGCATGGTTTTTCTCTTCCTTTTTTTTTTTTAAACAGATTGGGAAAACGTAGCGTGAACCCAGCCTAAGTGTACTCACTAAGGCTGGGTTCACACTGCGTTTCTGCAATCTGTTTTTACACAAAACTGTAGTCAACCTCATTTTTGTGTCTGTTGAAAAAAATGGATCCTTTTTGATCCATTTTTTTCCATAATGGAAAACGCATCAAAATGCATACAACGGATGAAAATAACGCAAAAAATGGATGGAAAAAAAATGGATTGCAAAAACGCAGTGTGAACCCAGCTTAACCCTAACCTATTAGCTCTAGCTAACTAACCCTAACACTTTACTATAACCCATTAATATTTATACATTAACACAAATATGACGTCCCCAGTGCTCCAAATGGCCTTACCTGAAACAGGATTACTTTAAGGCTGTTTTCACACTACGTATATTTCAGTCAGTATTGTGTTCCTCATATTGCAACCAAAACCAGGAGTGGATTAAAAACACAGAAAGGCTCTGTTCACACAATGTTGAAATTGAGTGGATGGCCGCCATATAACAGTAAATAACTGCCATTATTTCAATATAACAGCCGTTGTTTTAACCCCTTAACGACATAGGGCGTATATTTACGCCCTGATGCCGTTAGGGCGGCGGCCGCGCTCTGGACCGTGGCGGTC
The DNA here is from genome assembly GCF_027789765.1 of Dendropsophus ebraccatus. Lineage (NCBI taxonomy): Eukaryota > Metazoa > Chordata > Amphibia > Anura > Hylidae > Dendropsophus > Dendropsophus ebraccatus. Next base: position 25,856,405 of record NC_091468.1, read on the forward strand.
CCGGGAGCCGCTTGTAGCCCGGGACCACAGGTATTAGCGGGCACGGTCCGATTACCGGACGCAGCGTCATCCCTGGTGTCTAGTGGGGAGATCGCTCCTCCGGGATGTTATCCCGGAGGAGCGATCTCCGTTTCTGAAGCCGGCCGGGGACTGCTCCAAGATGGCGCCGTCCCCGGCTCGGCACTCGTTTACCCTTTTCCCAGGTTATTAATAAAAGTAAACAAATAAATAAATAAACAAACATGTTTGCTATCGCCGTGTGCGTAATCGCCTGAACTATTAATTAATCACATTCCTGATCTCGCACGGTAAACGGCGTCAGCGCAAAATTTTGGTTGCATCAAATCCAGAAAATTGTAATAAAAAGCGATCAAAAAGTCGTATATGCGCAATCAAGGTACCGATAGAAAGATCACATCATGGTGCAAAAATTGACACCTCACACAGCCCCATAGACCAAAGGATAAAAGTGCTATAACATGAAACAAAAAAAAAAAAAAAAAAGTCCGCTCACCTACAGTTGCTGTAATGGTTAGCTCAGTTGGCAAGTGATATCTCCTAGCGTGTGGAGAGGCATATTGCGGGCTGCAACCCGTAAAGCATCCAAAAAAAGGGGGTAAGTGTCCACAGCTTCTGAAGTATAAATGTTTCTTTATTTAGCGCATCAAAACATAAAACCAACAAAACAAAAAGTGAATGGTGAGCTAAAAACGCCGACGCGTTGCGAGGTTCTCCCTCTTAATCATGGCAAAGTTAAAACATTAGTAACAGGTACAATTAGCAACATAAAAACCTGTTACTAATGTTTTAACTTTGCCATGATTAAGAGGGAGAACCTCGCAACGCGTCGGCGTTTTTAGCTCACCATTCACTTTTTGTTTTGTTGGTTTTATGTTTTGATGCGCTAAATAAAGAAACATTTATACTTCAGAAGCTGTGGACACTTACCCCCTTTTTTTAAAAGCACTATAAACCTGGGAATGGAGCAATTTTAAGTGACGTATATTTGTTGACAATGGTTTGAATTTTTTACAGGCCATCCGATACAATATAAGTTATACATGTTACATATCGTTTTAATCGTAACGACTTGAGGAACATGCATAACAAGTCAGTTTTACCCCAGGGCGAATGGCGTAAAAACACATTTCCCCCAAATAAACAAAATGTGGGGGGTTTTTTTCAATTTCACCACACTTTGAATTTTTTTCTGGTTTCGCAGTATACTTTATGCAAAAATTCAGTCTGTCATTGCAAAGTACAATTAGTGACGCAAAAAATAAGGGCTCATACGGGTTTCTAGGTGGAAAAATGCAAGTGCTATGGCCTTTTAAGCACAAGGAGGAAAAAACTAAAACGCAAAAATCGAAATTGGCTCTGTCCTTAAGGGGTTAAAATAACAGCAAATATTTGCCATTAAATGGCGGCCATCCACTCAATTTCAACATTGTGTGAACAGAGCCTTTCTGTGTTTTTAATCCACTCCTGGTTTTGGTTGCAATATGAGGACCACAATACTGACTGAAATATACGTAGTGTGAACCCAGCCTTAAACTGCATAGGAATGGCACTGAGGATGAAGGTAAGAGACATACCTTCATCCTCAGCGCCCTATGCGCAATACAGAGCTATCAGAAGGTTAGATTTGTCTAACCTGCTGAGTGTTCCCCTTTAAGAACTTTAGGAATCCGATAATGCAGGAGATACACCGCTGCACCTACACACTGTACTCCTCACGTTATAACCAGCAAGATGATTTTCTATAGTAACTTTGTATTGATTTGCTCTGATAGATTAGAGGCAGCACACTCTCTGAATACATTCCCCTGCTCAAATCAATGGGCTGGATAATCTCTTTATGGAGTTAATTCCCTGTTTGGATGCTTATGAATACAGTATAGAGCTATTGAGTGACATACAGTACACAGCTCCTCGTCATGTCTGTACATACATCTATTACCTTACTGGCTGTAATGAGGGCCGCATGTGACTGTCATAACTGATCATGGCTTTCACCTATAAGTCTGGCACTGTACACTCTCCTGAAGATGGGGAGAAATGCAAATACTCTGCCACCACCAGAGATGCCACAGATCCTGCATTATGATCAGTACTTACTATATGCTCTACTAATGAGAATCACCATAATCTTCTCTATGGACATCTTTTTTTCTATATACATAGTGATTGAGATAACACTTACAGCCCATCTACATTGGATACATAGCTAGAAGCCTATGAAATCTATTTTGCAGCACGGGTGTAATCAGAGAACTCTGACCACTCTGCTCATCCCAGGTCTGGGGCTTGTGTCACCCTCTAGGACGGGTCACTCAACACTGGTGGGCAATAGGTGGTGCAAAGGTCAAACAGTCAAAACACAGGCACAAGTATTCTCTCGACTCTCAAGTATTGTTCTATTTCTTCCTCTGAAGTTCCGGTAGAGCACAGTACTTTTTGGGTTGGGACTCTCTCAACATCTTTCTCTCTACTCTTCTGATCCTCTCTTCTACCTCTCATCATGCAACTCAGTCAGCACGGCTGTATCACTACTTCTACTCTCTGTACAGATCTGAACTCTAAAGTATTAAGTAACTTATCAAGTGTAAAGTATTGTATTGAGGCAAAGCTTTATTATCTGCTGCCTACCTCAAGTATCTTAAGAGTAAACAAGATTATATTCATGCTAAAGAGACTCTGTGATTCCTTGTCAAGCACCGACACAACACACACACCTTCATTGGGTTATCTTCCCTTTCTGTGGGTGGCAGTGTTAATAGTCCGGTTGGGTCACTACTCCACTACAGACCACCATGATAAATACCCAAGGGACCCCGCAACTAACCCGGCAGGGACCCGCACACCAGCATACACTCTGAACATTATGTTTTGGGGCCCCTTGAATCCTGTATGGCCTAAACATAATGTTAAGAGTGTTACTGACTCTTATTATTGATTTAGCAGCACAGACGCTGTGATGTAAGCTGGTCAGAGCTAGTTACTGGGCCAGATGTGGCCCCTAAGCCGTACGATGCCCAGGTCTGCCCTAGATTGTACATGCTAACTGGTCTAAACCAGATTCCTGCCTTCTAGATAAGAGGTAGACAGGTTTAACATAGAAACATAGAAGATTGTCGGCAGAAAAAGACCATTGGGTCCATTTAGTCTGCCCTTTTAGTATTTTCTTTCTTATTATCTTAGGATAGATATATGTCTATCCCAGGCGTGTTTAAATTCGGTTATTGTAGATTTACCAACCACCTCTGCTGGAAGTTTGTTCCAGGTATCTACTACTCTTTCAGTAAAATAATATTTTCTTATATTGCTTCTGATCTTTCCCCCAACTAACCTCTCACTGTGTCCTCTTGTTCTTGAGCTCAGTTTTTTTTTACTATAAACACTCCCCTCTTGAACCTTATTTAGTCCCTTAACATACTTAAAGGTTTCAATCATGTCCCCCCTTTCCCGTCTTTCCTCCAGACTATACAGATTCAAATCTTTAAGTCTTTCCTGATATGGTTTATGCCTCACACCCTCCACCATTTTTGTAGCCCGTCTTTGGACCCGTTCTATTTTATCAATGTCCTTTTTTAGGTGAGGTCTCCAGAACTGGACACAGTATTCCAGATGTGGCCTCACCAGAGCTCTATACAGCGGGATCACAATTTCTCTCTTCCTACTGGTTATACCTCTAGCTATACACCCCAGCATACGATTTGCTTTCCCCACCACCTGGTTGCACTGGTGACTCATTTTAAGGCTGTCAGAAATCATTACCCCTAAATCCTTCTCTTCTGAAGTCTTTTCCAACACAGTACTGCCGATGTGATACTCAGAAAGAGGATTCCTCCTCCCCAAGTGCATAATTTTACATTTGGAAATGTTGAACTTCAATTTCCACTGTTTGGACCACTTATCTAGCAAAGCTAAATCATTTTCCATATTACTGACACCTCCAGGAATATCAACCCTATTGCACACTTTCGTGTCGTCAGCAAACAAACTTTACCTACCAACCCTTCTCCTATGTCCCTTACAAACATATTAAAAAGAATAGGACCCAGAACAGACCCTTGTGGCAGGGATTTAGTCCAATTTTCTCCAACTTCTCTATCAGCTCTTTATGGGGGACTGTATCAAAAGCTTTGCTGAAGTCCAGATAGGCGATATCCACAGCACCACCTTCATCCTGCACTTTTGTGGCATAAGCAAAGAAATCAATGAGATTAGTCTGACATGATCAGCCCTCAGTAAAGCCATGCTGGTTTGGATCCATCAAATTGTTGATTCTTAGGTGATCCATTATCTTCTTTTTTAGAAGAGTTTCCATCATTTTCACTACTACAGATGTCAGGCTCACTGGCCTGTAGTTACTGGGCTCTTCTCTATTCCCTTTCTTGTGGATTGGAATAACAATGGCCGTTCTCCAATCATCCGGGACATCTCCTGTTAGCAAGAAGGCTTCACCCACACTCTGTAGTTCTACCACATAATGTGTCAGGACTGTATCTTTGCGGAGCATTATGCGCCCCTCTGCTCGTGCTGTACGGCCGAGAAGGCGCTGATATTCTCTTATTCTGTTCTGTGTTTTGTTTTGCTGTGTCTGAACACTGGTTTATTTGCTCTCTTTGGGAGACACACCCGACTTTACCTGCTGAGTTTTGTCTGGCCATGTCAGGGTTAATCTGTGTTCTGGTTCTGCTGTGACTGACAGGTCTTCCTGCCAGTGGATCTGTTTTGTTCTCAGCTGTCTGTGCTTGGAGATCAGGGGGATGGTCCAATTATGTTCTGGATCAGAACCCTGGCCTCCTATATAACTACCTCAGTCTGGGATATCTTTGCCGGATATTGAGCTTGTCTCTGCCTGGTTCTGTGTTTGCTATTCTTGCTCTGTTTATTCTGACTCTGCTTTGTATTTCTGACCTTTCCTGCTTGCTGCCTGCCCCTGACCATACTGCCTGTTTTTTGACCTTGCCTTTGGATTGTGATTTTGTACTTTTGCTGCCCGATTGTTGTGACCCGGACTGTCGACCATTCTTTATTGTGTTTTGTCTGTCTGTCTTGTCTTTTTGTCCCACCAAGTCAGTACAGGGACCGCCGCCCAGTTGCTCGCCGCCATCTTAGGGCGGATTGTGGCAAATAGGTAGAGGACAGTGGGCGGGGCTGAGCTTAGGGCTCACTGTGTTGTCTTGTCCTGCTGTCCGGTTCCTAACAGAATATCCGGCCATACTTTTTTTTTCTCTCTCTTCACCTTGCTATGGACCCCATGAAAGCTCTGGTTGAGCAAATGCAAAGTCTCAACCAGCTTGTTCTGGACCTTACGCAACGGGTGCAGCAGGTAGAGTCTTTCCTGGGCCAAAATGCCATGCTATCTGCTGCTGCTCCCCCAGAACCTCCAGTGCAGCTTCCTGATAGGTTCAAAGGCGAGAGAAAGGCCTTTCGAATCTTCAGAGAGGGATGTAAGTTGTTTTTCAGACTTTGTCCCCGGTCCTCTGGGGATGAGAGCCAGAGAGTGGGCATTATTATGTCACTCTTACAAGGACCTCCGCAGGAGTGGGCCTTTTCTTTGCCTCCAGATGCCACTGAATTGTCTTCTGTGGATCAGTTTTTCTCTGCATTGGAGTTACTCTATGATGATAGCACCTACAAATAAATAATGCTGGACAATAATCTACATATATTGAAAAAAATTACTTTATTGATAGCATACATAGAAATATATATGATTTAAAAACACATATTAAAAAGGGAGCCAAAAACATACAATACATACATCAGATGGTATACGGGGCAAAGCAAATAAATAAATAGATAGTGTAGCTACTATATCTCGACCATTGATGGTATATCAATCAGCCCATAGAGGTAAGAAGGTGCATAGAAAAAATGTAAACCAATATATATAGAGCTGCAAGTGCAGTTCAGAAGCAACCTAGTACAAAGTTACATATAGTGTCAAATTCATACAGATATACTCAAACCTCAGGGTATATAATCCATGATATGTAGTCCTGCCCTGTACCACCACTCACCCAACGCTGCGTTTCGCTGTGCAAGCTTTATCAAGGGTAATAAAGATCAGGTCACTTGTCTTATTTATACAACCAGATACCAATCAAATTGCTCATATGCAGCTGACCATGCATCACAAATCATCCCACAGACCAATCAGAGAATACTTCCCATTTCCAATCTCCCACCCCTTACCAGGTGTATCCTACTTACTATGCTAATCTGCATCATTCCTATGAGACCGTCTCCGGACACGGACCGGAAGTACGTGCGGTCACATGACCGCTCTTAGGTCACATGACTTAAGCGTCATACCGGAAATGCTCCAAGTAGAGAACTCATCTATCGGTTCCCGGAAGTCCCAGTACCATGGTAACATATATACGATCCCGGTCACATGACCGAGAGCGCACCACGTGACCTCATCTGGTTCCTGGATACATAGACGCCATGGAAACATAAATACACTCCCGGTCACGTGACCGAAACTCATCACGTGACCAAAGGGTCCGGACCCGGCGCATGCGCAGTAATACAAAAACGAGACTTGGACATAAAAAATGAAACACAAAAAAACACATACACAGCCATATAGATATTAAAAGGGGGTATATAAAGAAAGTGACTAGTGATAAAAGATGAATGAAAAAATAAGTATGATGAGAAAAATACATGATTAGTGAAAAACAGTGTTAAAGTGCAAAAGTGCAATGTGCAAAGTGTCAAACGTGACTCAAGTGAACCATAATATATTTAATTGAGCATACCTACCCTAAACTTACCCAATACAGATCAGACATTGAAAAAAACCCTAAGCATACATTAATGAAAAACTGAAAATAAAATATTAATAAGTGTACAAGTGTAAAGAAGGAAGTATGTGTATATGCATAATTATATACTCATACACAACAACCTAACTATATGAAACCCACCACTAGACTGTGTATAGCAATACAGAACTAAAAAATAAAAAATATATATAACTAAAAAATATATATATATATATATATATATATATATACACATATAAATACCATAAGTAAATAATACAACCGTGAATAAACGACAATACGATAAAATTCATGTAAAAACATAATAAATCTAATAGATAATAAATACCAAATTATAAAGTGTAATAAATAAATATATAATTCATAAATACCGTACCCACCAATATAGAATCCACAACAGAACCACATGTCCCAGTAGATAACTAAAAAAACATCTATATATCTATATACACCATAGGTGATAAATAATTAAACTATGAATACAAAAATAAATGTAAAAATCCATATTAATACATAATTAATCTGATGTATATATACATAATTGGTAATAAATACATAAATAAATAATAATAATAGTAGTACCAATAATAATATGTATATAGTTGATAAATCACACTAAACTACACTACCAGTCTGTTCCCTAATGTATAGTTGTACCTATGATGTCTATGTTTCTCATAGACTGGAGTGATATTGTGCTCACAAAAATTTATATATAATGCCTCCACAAATTAACCCCTAGTGCATACACATAAACTGCGCAAGCAGTCAAAAAAATAGAAAGATAAATAAAATAAAGAATGTATATATATATGCATACCCCATGGGCAAGGGCCGACAGAATGGGCTAACTGGTACACCATCAATTCAAAAAAAACCTATATCCTCAAAGGAAATAAAGAAACTGGTGTGTTGTATATACCGAAGATTCAAATAGCCAACTATAAAAAGTCCAAATGACGCAGATTAGAGTCCAAATAGTCTCAAGAAAATATTACAGTCCGATATCATTCCTGTAAATAAAGGGATTCCACATACATGCATATCATGCCAGAGGATCCAATAATATTACACCTATAAAAGAGATAGAGAAGAAAAAATAGGACAACATAAAAATAAAGAAATATAAATAAATAAATCAAAAATAAAAAATAATAATAATAATAATACAAAGAAAAAGAATACAATCGGCCAACGCATAATCATTCAAAGTGAAACCATACAAACACTAAAAACAATTAAAATATATAAATCTAAAACCAGACAAACCTGAAAAAGCGAGTATTTCTTGACCGGAGTACTATAAGAACGTACATATAAGGATTTCATAGAAATGGTGCAAAACTATTATATTCATTCAGGCCAAACGGTGCTAGAGTGTTCAATCGGTAAATCCACATGGTCTCTCTTTGGGCGAGCCGTTTCTTCATGTCACCCCCTCTCTCACTGTGGTATAGAGCTTCAATTCCCCGAACTTTGAGAAGAGAATCATCGCAGTTGTGAACAGACTTAAAGTGACGGGGAATGGTCTTTAATTCCTCCATCACTGTTGCATCCCTTGCCGCTCTGATGTCCAACACATGTTCGCGGATTCTTCTCCTGAGTTGCCGCGAAGTCATTCCAATATAGATTAAGTTACAGGGACACGTAGCGAAATATACCACAGTTTTGGTTTCGCAGGATATGGAATGGCAGATCTTAAACTCTCTCGTTCCACCCGATGAAAAAAAGACAGTGGTCTTCTCCATATTTGGGCAGGCTACGCATCTTTTGCAAGGGCCTGACCCCCATCTGGGACCCCTTGAGCCAAAGATCCCAGGGATTCTCCCTGAATTATAGTGACTTCGAACTAGAAGGTCCCGGAGATTCCGAGATCTTCTGTATGTTATCGATACTGTGGGATCAAGAATATTTCTCAGTATTGGGTCCGTCATAAGGATAGGCCAATGTTTATCCAAAGCATCAGCCATTTCCTTACTGTGGGAGCTAAATTCAGATATAAATCTTACCTTTGAATCTGAAGACTCTAATTTGTTTTTGGGTCTTAGTAACTCCCGACGATCGGCATTCTTTGCTCGGTTATAAGCTCTCTTGATGCAGCGATTACTATAACCTCTTTCACGGAATCGGTGGGTCAGATCAATTGCTTGTCGTTCAAAAGCGGCATCATTGGAGCATATCCGTCTTGCTCGCAGAAATTGACCAACTGGGATATTTCTTATCAGGTGGTTCGGATGGGATGACTGTGCATGTAGTACAGTATTTGCAGAAGTCTTCTTTCTATATAAGTCTGTTTGTACAAACCCTGCCGTGTCCACCTGTAAGGAAACGTCAAGGAAGTCAATCACTTCTCGACTTATTTTATGGGTCAATTTGATGTTATATGGGTTCTGATTTAAGCATGTCATAAATGCCTCTAGGTCCCCAATGGAACCCTGCCACACCATCACAATATCGTCAATATATCGACCCCACATCTGGACATTTTCTATTCCCCTCACTGGTTCTGATTGGAAGATTTCCCTCTCCCACAGCCCCAGAAATAGGTTGGCATAGGAGGGGGCACATGCCGCCCCCATGGCCGTCCCCTGGAGCTGTAGGAAGAGGGACCCCTTAAATAAGAAGAAATTATGAGTGAGAACAAAGGATAAGGCTCTCACCGTGAAGTCGCAAAGGTCCGGAGATATATTACTAGATCCAAGAAAAAATTCCACTGCCTTTAGGCCATCCTGATGTCTTATAGATGTATATAATGATTCCACGTCGCACGTGACAATGTACATGTCAGACTCCAATTGCACTCCATCAAACTTCAGAAGTAGGTCTCCTGTATCTTTGATATAGGAGGGCAGATCTTCCACTAAAGGGCGTAAAATATAATCAATATATTTGGCGAGTGGTTCACATAGATTGTTGTTGCCAGATACTATGGGTCTGCCAGGTGGATTTCGTTGGTCCTTGTGTACCTTCGGGAGCAGATATATGGTGGCAATGGATGGCTCCTCAATGTTCAGTGCCATAGCTTCTTTCTTACTCAATATGCTCTTTTCCACAGCTTGTGATGTGAGTTGATGCAGCTCCTCCCTGAATTTGGAGAGAGGATTAAAAGTAAGTTTTTTATAGCAAGATGCATCTCGCAATTGCCTATACATCTCCCTCTCATACAGATCTGAAGGCCAGATGACAACATTTCCGCCTTTGTCCGACGGCTTTATAATCACTCCTTCCAGTCGGGAGAGTTGGAGTAATGCTGCTCTCTCTCTATCAGACAAGTTGTCATTTCTGATATTTTCCGGGATACATTCAAATTCTCGGGTGACCATTTTAATAAACATATCAATGGCCGGGCATGTGGCCAATACCGGAAACCGGGTAGATCGGGGGAGTAGATGTTGTGGAAACTTACCCATTGTCACTGTTGCATCCATATTCGTCTCATTTTCAGTCAGTAAATCCATCAAATTCTGCACTGCATGTTGTTCCTCCCTCGTAGGCATTAAACCTTGTTTTTTATTTTCAAAAATACGCTTAAAAAATAGTTTTCTACCAAATAACTGTAAATCCTTCAGCGCCGAAAACTGGTCGAATTTGGCCGCTGGGGAGAAAGAAAGACCCAACTCAAGCACACGAATTTGATCAAGGGAAAGAGAGATGGAAGAAAGGTTAATTACCTTTGATGTGCCACCACGGTGTTCCTGATCTTCATATCGTCTGGGCGATTTCCTTGAATATTCCTGTCTTCTAATGTTCTCCACTCTCTGGATATCTCGTCTCTGACTTTGGTTACTCACGGAAGAAATATTAGACTCCGCCCCAACTGATGTTAAAGATGTAGTGGAAGCTGTACGTGTGAGATTGGAACGAGGTTGCCTCCAGCGATATACCTTCTTATTATTAAAATCCATCAGATCCCGTTGGAATTTCTTAACCTTAGTAGCTTGGATTGGTTTTTCCCACTCATCAAACCACTGTTCCATTTCATTCTTGAGAGTTTCCAGTTCAGTTGGCGTCATGTCTTTATAGAACTCACCCTGGATTTGTTCTATTTCCTTTTCCATACTCTCCAATGCTTTAGCGTTGAGACCCACTATTAAGGAGAGAAATTGTTTTGAACAAATTGTACATGCCTCTTCCCATTTTAGTTTGAATTCATCATCGTCAATCGCAAAGGATGGGAATACTTGAATCCTTAAACCACGTGGAATCAAACCTTTCTGAATATAATTTTCCAATGATGTTTTGTTCCACCATGTCTTCATTCGTTTGTGAAGTAAACCTTTTAAATTATTTTTGACCGCGTTCTTCTGTACCGTATCCGGTGTCTGTATGTTATCACTCCCAAAGGCATTATTAATGCGTGTTATCCAGGACTGATCCCGAGTCCTGAAATCCATCTCACAGTTCAGATATCTGTAGCAAACTACAGGGAAACACAGATTAATTAACCAAAGCAATTGAACCACCAATAGTTAAGTCCATTACGCATCTACACAAGACATAGCACCTACAAATAAATAATGCTGGACAATAATCTACATATATTGAAAAAAATTACTTTATTGATAGCATACATAGAAATATATATGATTTAAAAACACATATTAAAAAGGGAGCCAAAAACATACAATACATACATCAGATGGTATACGGGGCAAAGCAAATAAATAAATAGATAGTGTAGCTACTATATCTCGACCATTGATGGTATATCAATCAGCCCATAGAGGTAAGAAGGTGCATAGAAAAAATGTAAACCAATATATATAGAGCTGCAAGTGCAGTTCAGAAGCAACCTAGTACAAAGTTACATATAGTGTCAAATTCATACAGATATACTCAAACCTCAGGGTATATAATCCATGATATGTAGTCCTGCCCTGTACCACCACTCACCCAACGCTGCGTTTCGCTGTGCAAGCTTTATCAAGGGTAATAAAGATCAGGTCACTTGTCTTATTTATACAACCAGATACCAATCAAATTGCTCATATGCAGCTGACCATGCATCACAAATCATCCCACAGACCAATCAGAGAATACTTCCCATTTCCAATCTCCCACCCCTTACCAGGTGTATCCTACTTACTATGCTAATCTGCATCATTCCTATGAGACCGTCTCCGGACACGGACCGGAAGTACGTGCGGTCACATGACCGCTCTTAGGTCACATGACTTAAGCGTCATACCGGAAATGCTCCAAGTAGAGAACTCATCTATCGGTTCCCGGAAGTCCCAGTACCATGGTAACATATATACGATCCCGGTCATATGACCGAGAGCGCACCACGTGACCTCATCTGGTTCCTGGATACATAGACGCCATGGAAACATAAATACACTCCCGGTCACGTGACCGAAACTCATCACGTGACCAAAGGGTCCGGACCCGGCGCATGCGCAGTAATACAAAAACGAGACTTGGACATAAAAAATGAAACACAAAAAAACACATACACAGCCATATAGATATTAAAAGGGGGTATATAAAGAAAGTGACTAGTGATAAAAGATGAATGAAAAAATAAGTATGATGAGAAAAATACATGATTAGTGAAAAACAGTGTTAAAGTGCAAAAGTGCAATGTGCAAAGTGTCAAACGTGACTCAAGTGAACCATAATATATTTAATTGAGCATACCTACCCTAAACTTACCCAATACAGATCAGACATTGAAAAAAACCCTAAGCATACATTAATGAAAAACTGAAAATAAAATATTAATAAGTGTACAAGTGTAAAGAAGGAAGTATGTGTATATGCATAATTATATACTCATACACAACAACCTAACTATATGAAACCCACCACTAGACTGTGTATAGCAATACAGAACTAAAAAATAAAAAATATATATAACTAAAAAATATATATATATATATATATATATATACACATATAAATACCATAAGTAAATAATACAACCGTGAATAAACGACAATACGATAAAATTCATGTAAAAACATAATAAATCTAATAGATAATAAATACCAAATTATAAAGTGTAATAAATAAATATATAATTCATAAATACCGTACCCACCAATATAGAATCCACAACAGAACCACATGTCCCAGTAGATAACTAAAAAAACATCTATATATCTATATACACCATAGGTGATAAATAATTAAACTATGAATACAAAAATAAATGTAAAAATCCATATTAATACATAATTAATCTGATGTATATATACATAATTGGTAATAAATACATAAATAAATAATAATAATAGTAGTACCAATAATAATATGTATATAGTTGATAAATCACACTAAACTACACTACCAGTCTGTTCCCTAATGTATAGTTGTACCTATGATGTCTATGTTTCTCATAGACTGGAGTGATATTGTGCTCACAAAAATTTATATATAATGCCTCCACAAATTAACCCCTAGTGCATACACATAAACTGCGCAAGCAGTCAAAAAAATAGAAAGATAAATAAAATAAAGAATGTATATATATATGCATACCCCATGGGCAAGGGCCGACAGAATGGGCTAACTGGTACACCATCAATTCAAAAAAAACCTATATCCTCAAAGGAAATAAAGAAACTGGTGTGTTGTATATACCGAAGATTCAAATAGCCAACTATAAAAAGTCCAAATGACGCAGATTAGAGTCCAAATAGTCTCAAGAAAATATTACAGTCCGATATCATTCCTGTAAATAAAGGGATTCCACATACATGCATATCATGCCAGAGGATCCAATAATATTACACCTATAAAAGAGATAGAGAAGAAAAAATAGGACAACATAAAAATAAAGAAATATAAATAAATAAATCAAAAATAAAAAATAATAATAATAATAATACAAAGAAAAAGAATACAATCGGCCAACGCATAATCATTCAAAGTGAAACCATACAAACACTAAAAACAATTAAAATATATAAATCTAAAACCAGACAAACCTGAAAAAGCGAGTATTTCTTGACCGGAGTACTATAAGAACGTACATATAAGGATTTCATAGAAATGGTGCAAAACTATTATATTCATTCAGGCCAAACGGTGCTAGAGTGTTCAATCGGTAAATCCACATGGTCTCTCTTTGGGCGAGCCGTTTCTTCATGTCACCCCCTCTCTCACTGTGGTATAGAGCTTCAATTCCCCGAACTTTGAGAAGAGAATCATCGCAGTTGTGAACAGACTTAAAGTGACGGGGAATGGTCTTTAATTCCTCCATCACTGTTGCATCCCTTGCCGCTCTGATGTCCAACACATGTTCGCGGATTCTTCTCCTGAGTTGCCGCGAAGTCATTCCAATATAGATTAAGTTACAGGGACACGTAGCGAAATATACCACAGTTTTGGTTTCGCAGGATATGGAATGGCAGATCTTAAACTCTCTCGTTCCACCCGATGAAAAAAAGACAGTGGTCTTCTCCATATTTGGGCAGGCTACGCATCCTTTGCAAGGGCCTGACCCCCATCTGGGACCCCTTGAGCCAAAGATCCCAGGGATTCTCCCTGAATTATAGTGACTTCGAACTAGAAGGTCCCGGAGATTCCGAGATCTTCTGTATGTTATCGATACTGTGGGATCAAGAATATTTCTCAGTATTGGGTCCGTCATAAGGATAGGCCAATGTTTATCCAAAGCATCAGCCATTTCCTTACTGTGGGAGCTAAATTCTGATATAAATCTTACCTTTGAATCTGAAGACTCTAATTTGTTTTTGGGTCTTAGTAACTCCCGACGATCGGCATTCTTTGCTCGGTTATAAGCTCTCTTGATGCAGCGATTACTATAACCTCTTTCACGGAATCGGTGGGTCAGATCAATTGCTTGTCGTTCAAAAGCGGCATCATTGGAGCATATCCGTCTTGCTCGCAGAAATTGACCAACTGGGATATTTCTTATCAGGTGGTTTGGATGGGATGACTGTGCATGTAGTACAGTATTTGCAGAAGTCTTCTTTCTATATAAGTCTGTTTGTACAAACCCTGCCGTGTCCACCTGTAAGGAAACGTCAAGGAAGTCAATCACTTCTCGACTTATTTTATGGGTCAATTTGATGTTATATGGGTTCTGATTTAAGCATGTCATAAATGCCTCTAGGTCCCCAATGGAACCCTGCCACACCATCACAATATCGTCAATATATCGACCCCACATCTGGACATTTTCTATTCCCCTCACTGGTTCTGATTGGAAGATTTCCCTCTCCCACAGCCCCAGAAATAGGTTGGCATAGGAGGGGGCACATGCCGCCCCCATGGCCGTCCCCTGGAGCTGTAGGAAGAGGGACCCCTTAAATAAGAAGAAATTATGAGTGAGAACAAAGGATAAGGCTCTCACCGTGAAGTCGCAAAGGTCCGGAGATATATTACTAGATCCAAGAAAAAATTCCACTGCCTTTAGGCCATCCTGATGTCTTATAGATGTATATAATGATTCCACGTCGCACGTGACAATGTACATGTCAGACTCCAATTGCACTCCATCAAACTTCAGAAGTAGGTCTCCTGTATCTTTCATATAGGAGGGCAGATCTTCCACTAAAGGGCGTAAAATATAATCAATATATTTGGCGAGTGGTTCACATAGATTGTTGTTGCCAGATACTATGGGTCTGCCAGGTGGATTTCGTTGGTCCTTGTGTACCTTCGGGAGCAGATATATGGTGGCAATGGATGGCTCCTCAATGTTCAGTGCCATAGCTTCTTTCTTACTCAATATGCTCTTTTCCACAGCTTGTGAATTTGGAGAGAGGATTAAAAGTAAGTTTTTTATAGCAAGATGCATCTCGCAATTGCCTATACATCTCCCTCTCATACAGATCTGAAGGCCAGATGACAACATTTCCGCCTTTGTCCGACGGCTTTATAATCACTCCTTCCAGTCGGGAGAGTTGGAGTAATGCTGCTCTCTCTCTATCAGACAAGTTGTCATTTCTGATATTTTCCGGGATACATTCAAATTCTCGGGTGACCATTTTAATAAACATATCAATGGCCGGGCATGTGGCCAATACCGGAAACCGGGTAGATCGGGGGAGTAGATGTTGTGGAAACTTACCCATTGTCACTGTTGCATCCATATTCGTCTCATTTTCAGTCAGTAAATCCATCAAATTCTGCACTGCATGTTGTTCCTCCCTCGTAGGCATTAAACCTTGTTTTTTATTTTCAAAAATACGCTTAAAAAATAGTTTTCTACCAAATAACTGTAAATCCTTCAGCGCCGAAAACTGGTCGAATTTGGCCGCTGGGGAGAAAGAAAGACCCAACTCAAGCAGACGAATTTGATCAAGGGAAAGAGAGATGGAAGAAAGGTTAATTACCTTTGATGTGCCACCACGGTGTTCCTGATCTTCATATCGTCTGGTCTTCATATCGTCGCGGTCAAAAATAATTTAAAAGGTTTACTTCACAAACGAATGAAGACATGGTGGAACAAAACATCATTGGAAAATTATATTCAGAAAGGTTTGATTCCACGTGGTTTAAGGATTCAAGTATTCCCATCCTTTGCGATTGACGATGATGAATTCAAACTAAAATGGGAAGAGGCATGTACAATTTGTTCAAAACAATTTCTCTCCTTAATAGTGGGTCTCAACGCTAAAGCATTGGAGAGTATGGAAAAGGAAATAGAACAAATCCAGGGTGAGTTCTATAAAGACATGACGCCAACTGAACTGGAAACTCTCAAGAATGAAATGGAACAGTGGTTTGATGAGTGGGAAAAACCAATCCAAGCTACTAAGGTTAAGAAATTCCAACGGGATCTGATGGATTTTAATAATAAGAAGGTATATCGCTGGAGGCAACCTCGTTCCAATCTCACACGTACAGCTTCCACTACATCTTTAACATCAGTTGGGGCGGAGTCTAATATTTCTTCCGTGAGTAACCAAAGTCAGAGACGAGATATCCAGAGAGTGGAGAACATTAGAAGACAGGAATATTCAAGGAAATCGCCCAGACGATATGAAGATCAGGAACACCGTGGTGGCACATCAAAGGTAATTAACCTTTCTTCCATCTCTCTTTCCCTTGATCAAATTCGTGTGCTTGAGTTGGGTCTTTCTTTCTCCCCAGCGGCCAAATTCGACCAGTTTTCGGCGCTGAAGGATTTACAGTTATTTGGTAGAAAACTATTTTTTAAGCGTATTTTTGAAAATAAAAAACAAGGTTTAATGCCTACGAGGGAGGAACAACATGCAGTGCAGAATTTGATGGATTTACTGACTGAAAATGAGACGAATATGGATGCAACAGTGACAATGGGTAAGTTTCCACAACATCTACTCCCCCGATCTACCCGGTTTCCGGTATTGGCCACATGCCCGGCCATTGATATGTTTATTAAAATGGTCACCCGAGAATTTGAATGTATCCCGGAAAATATCAGAAATGACAACTTGTCTGATAGAGAGAGAGCAGCATTACTCCAACTCTCCCGACTGGAAGGAGTGATTATAAAGCCGTCGGACAAAGGCGGAAATGTTGTCATCTGGCCTTCAGATCTGTATGAGAGGGAGATGTATAGGCAATTGCGAGATGCATCTTGCTATAAAAAACTTACTTTTAATCCTCTCTCCAAATTCAGGGAGGAGCTGCATCAACTCACATCACAAGCTGTGGAAAAGAGCATATTAAGTAAGAAAGAAGCTATGGCACTGAACATTGAGGAGCCATCCATTGCCACCATATATCTGCTCCCGAAGGTACACAAGGACCAACGAAATCCACCTGGCAGACCCATAGTATCTGGCAACAACAATCTATGTGAACCACTCGCCAAATATATTGATTATATTTTACGCCCTTTAGTGGAAGATCTGCCCTCCTATATCAAAGATACAGGAGACCTACTTCTGAAGTTTGATGGAGTGCAATTGGAGTCTGACATGTACATTGTCACGTGCGACGTGGAATCATTATATACATCTATAAGACATCAGGATGGCCTAAAGGCAGTGGAATTTTTTCTTGGATCTAGTAATATATCTCCGGACCTTTGCGACTTCACGGTGAGAGCCTTATCCTTAGTTCTCACTCATAATTTCTTCTTATTTAAGGGGTCCCTCTTCCTACAGCTCCAGGGGACGGCCATGGGGGCGGCATGTGCCCCCTCCTATGCCAACCTATTTCTGGGGCTGTGGGAGAGGGAAATCTTCCAATCAGAACCAGTGAGGGGAATAGAAAATGTCCAGATGTGGGGTCGATATATTGACGATATTGTGATGGTGTGGCAGGGTTCCATTGGGGACCTAGAGGCATTTATGACATGCTTAAATCAGAACCCATATAACATCAAATTGACCCATAAAATAAGTCGAGAAGTGATTGACTTCCTTGGCGTTTCCTTACAGGTGGACACGGCAGGGTTTGTACAAACAGACTTATATAGAAAGAAGACTTCTGCAAATACTGTACTACATGCACAGTCATCCCATCCGAACCACCTGATAAGAAATATCCCAGTTGGTCAATTTCTGCGAGCAAGACGGATATGCTCCAATGATGCCGCTTTTGAACGACAAGCAATTGATCTGACCCACCGATTCCGTGAAAGAGGTTATAGTAATCGCTGCATCAAGAGAGCTTATAACCGAGCAAAGAATGCCGATCGTCGGGAGTTACTAAGACCCAAAAACAAATTAGAGTCTTCAGATTCAAAGGTAAGATTTATATCTGAATTTAGCTCCCACAGTAAGGAAATGGCTGATGCTTTGGATAAACATTGGCCTATCCTTATGACGGACCCAATACTGAGAAATATTCTTGATCCCACAGTATCGATAACATACAGAAGATCTCGGAATCTCCGGGACCTTCTAGTTCGAAGTCACTATAATTCAGGGAGAATCCCTGGGATCTTTGGCTCAAGGGGTCCCAGATGGGGGTCAGGCCCTTGCAAAGGATGCGTAGCCTGCCCAAATATGGAGAAGACCACTGTCTTTTTTTCATCGGGTGGAACGAGAGAGTTTAAGATCTGCCATTCCATATCCTGCGAAACCAAAACTGTGGTATATTTCGCTACGTGTCCCTGTAACTTAATCTATATTGGAATGACTTCGCGGCAACTCAGGAGAAGAATCCGCGAACATGTGTTGGACATCAGAGCGGCAAGGGATGCAACAGTGATGGAGGAATTAAAGACCATTCCCCGTCACTTTAAGTCTGTTCACAACTGCGATGATTCTCTTCTCAAAGTTCGGGGAATTGAAGCTCTATACCACAGTGAGAGAGGGGGTGACATGAAGAAACGGCTCGCCCAAAGAGAGACCATGTGGATTTACCGATTGAACACTCTAGCACCGTTTGGCCTGAATGAATATAATAGTTTTGCACCATTTCTATGAAATCCTTATATGTACGTTCTTATAGTACTCCGGTCAAGAAATACTCGCTTTTTCAGGTTTGTCTGGTTTTAGATTTATATATTTTAATTGTTTTTAGTGTTTGTATGGTTTCACTTTGAATGATTATGCGTTGGCCGATTGTATTCTTTTTCTTTGTATTATTATTATTATTATTTTTTATTTTTGATTTATTTACTTATATTTCTTTATTTTTATGTTGTCCTATTTTTTCTTCTCTATCTCTTTTATAGGTGTAATATTATTGGATCCTCTGGCATGATATGCATGTATGTGGAATCCCTTTATTTACAGGAATGATATCGGACTGTAATATTTTCTTGAGACTATTTGGACTCTAATCTGCGTCATTTGGACTTTTTATAGTTGGCTATTTGAATCTTCGGTATATACAACACACCAGTTTCTTTATTTCCTTTGAGGATATAGGTTTTTTTTGAATTGATGGTGTACCAGTTAGCCCATTCTGTCGGCCCTTGCCCATGGGGTATGCATATATATATACATTCTTTATTTTATTTATCTTTCTATTTTTTTGACTGCTTGCGCAGTTTATGTGTATGCACTAGGGGTTAATTTGTGGAGGCATTATATATAAATTTTTGTGAGCACAATATCACTCCAGTCTATGAGAAACATAGACATCATAGGTACAACTATACATTAGGGAACAGACTGGTAGTGTAGTTTAGTGTGATTTATCAACTATATACATATTATTATTGGTACTACTATTATTATTATTTATTTATGTATTTATTACCAATTATGTATATATACATCAGATTAATTATGTATTAATATGGATTTTTACATTTATTTTTGTATTCATAGTTTAATTATTTATCACCTATGGTGTATATAGATATATAGATGTTTTTTTAGTTATCTACTGGGACATGTGGTTCTGTTGTGGATTCTATATTGGTGGGTACGGTATTTATGAATTATATATTTATTTATTACACTTTATAATTTGGTATTTATTATCTATTAGATTTATTATGTTTTTACATGAATTTTATCGTATTGTCGTTTATTCACGGTTGTATTATTTACTTATGGTATTTATATGTGTATATATATATATATATATATATATTTTTTAGTTATATATATTTTTTATTTTTTAGTTCTGTATTGCTATACACAGTCTAGTGGTGGGTTTCATATAGTTAGGTTGTTGTGTATGAGTATATAATTATGCATATACACATACTTCCTTCTTTACACTTGTACACTTATTAATATTTTATTTTCAGTTTTTCATTAATGTATGCTTAGGGTTTTTTTCAATGTCTGATCTGTATTGGGTAAGTTTAGGGTAGGTATGCTCAATTAAATATATTATGGTTCACTTGAGTCACGTTTGACACTTTGCACATTGCACTTTTGCACTTTAACGCTGTTTTTCACTAATCATGTATTTTTCTCATCATACTTATTTTTTCATTCATCTTTTATCACTAGTCACTTTCTTTATATACCCCCTTTTAATATCTATATGGCTGTGTATGTGTTTTTTTGTGTTTCATTTTTTATGTCCAAGTCTCGTTTTTGTATTACTGCGCATGCGCCGGGTCCGGACCCTTTGGTCACGTGATGAGTTTCGGTCACGTGACCGGGAGTGTATTTATGTTTCCATGGCGTCTATGTATCCAGGAACCAGATGAGGTCACGTGGTGCGCTCTCGGTCATATGACCGGGATCGTATATATGTTACCATGGTACTGGGACTTCCGGGAACCGATAGATGAGTTCTCTACTTGGAGCATTTCCGGTATGACGCTTAAGTCATGTGACCTAAGAGCGGTCATGTGACCGCACGTACTTCCGGTCCGTGTCCGGAGACGGTCTCATAGGAATGATGCAGATTAGCATAGTAAGTAGGATACACCTGGTAAGGGGTGGGAGATTGGAAATGGGAAGTATTCTCTGATTGGTCTGTGGGATGATTTGTGATGCATGGTCAGCTGCATATGAGCAATTTGATTGGTATCTGGTTGTATAAATAAGACAAGTGACCTGATCTTTATTACCCTTGATAAAGCTTGCACAGCGAAACGCAGCGTTGGGTGAGTGGTGGTACAGGGCAGGACTACATATCATGGATTATATACCCTGAGGTTTGAGTATATCTGTATGAATTTGACACTATATGTAACTTTGTACTAGGTTGCTTCTGAACTGCACTTGCAGCTCTATATATATTGGTTTACATTTTTTCTATGCACCTTCTTACCTCTATGGGCTGATTGATATACCATCAATGGTCGAGATATAGTAGCTACACTATCTATTTATTTATTTGCTTTGCCCCGTATACCATCTGATGTATGTATTGTATGTTTTTGGCTCCCTTTTTAATATGTGTTTTTAAATCATATATATTTCTATGTATGCTATCAATAAAGTAATTTTTTTCAATATATGTAGATTATTGTCCAGCATTATTTATTTGTAGGTGCTATGTCTTGTGTAGATGCGTAATGGACTTAACTATTGGTGGTTCAATTGCTTTGGTTAATTACTCTATGATGACCCTGACAGGGCAGCAGCAGCTGAGAGGCAGTTGACTACTTTGAGACAGGGCAAGCGATCGGTGGAGGAGTATTGTGCTGAGTTCCGCCAGTGGTGCGTTCCATCTGGGTGGAATGATCCTGCACTTAGATGCAAGTTTAAGCAGGGGTTGTCTGATGGCATTAAGGATGCCTGGACAGGACACCCAGATCCTTCCACCCTTAAGCAGGCCATGAATTTGGCTATTAGTATAGACCGCAGGCTCCGTGACAGACATAGGGAGAAAGTAGACTCTGACTCTTCTAAACAATCTGTCTCCTATTCTGTCAAAACCCCTCTTGTTACCCCTACTATTCCTGAGGACGAGCCCATGCAGCTGGGACTATTGGATGCCAGGACCAGGCGAGAACACCGGAGACACAACGGTCTGTGTTATTACTGTGGTGACAGTGGCCATTTCATCAGTTTCTGCCACAAGCGGCCCAAGCGGCAAGAAAACCTGCACCCAGATCATCGGCGTCCAGGTGACTCCCAGGAAGGTCACTTGGGCGCACAGGTACCCTCCGGCGAAATTAATATTTCTAGTTCTGTTGTACCTGATTTGCCTGTATCTGATGTGAATTTAACATGTTGTTCTGCTCGTCCTGTCAGTAAGCCTGTTCTCCATGCCATGGACTCGTCTTCTGATGAATGGGAGTCAGATGGCAATCTTCTAAGTGAGGTTGAGTCCTGTGAGGGTCCTGAGGCCCCTCATAAAAGGGGGGGTACTGTCAGGACTGTATCTTTGCGGAGCATTATGCGCCCCTCTGCTCGTGCTGTACGGCCGAGAAGGCGCTGATATTCTCTTATTCTGTTCTGTGTTTTGTTTTGCTGTGTCTGAACACTGGTTTATTTGCTCTCTTTGGGAGACACACCCGACTTTACCTGCTGAGTTCTGTCTGGCCATGTCAGGGTTAATCTGTGTTCTGGTTCTGCTGTGACTGACAGGTCTTCCTGCCAGTGGATCTGTTTTGTTCTCAGCTGTCTGTGCTTGGAGATCAGGGGGATGGTCCAATTATGTTCTGGATCAGAACCCTGGCCTCCTATATAACTACATCAGTCTGGGATATCTTTGCCGGATATTGAGCTTGTCTCTGCCTGGTTCTGTGTTTGCTATTCTTGCTCTGTTTATTCTGACTCTGCTTTGTATTTCTGACCTTTCCTGCTTGCTGCCTGCCCCTGACCATACTGCCTGTTTTTTGACCTTGCCTTTGGATTGTGATTTTGTACTTTTGCTGCCCGATTGTTGTGACCCGGACTGTCGACCATTCTTTATTGTGTTTTGTCTGTCTGTCTTGTCTTTTTGTCCCACCAAGTCAGTACAGGGACCGCCGCCCAGTTGCTCGCCGCCATCTTAGGGCGGATTGTGGCAAATAGGTAGAGGACAGTGGGCGGGGCTGAGCTTAGGGCTCACTGTGTTGTCTTGTCCTGCTGTCCGGTTCCTGACATAATGTATATGTAGCAGTTAGTAAATGGCCCTTTCTCACATGCATTTATAAGTTCTGCCGCTAGATGTCAGCAAAATTGACTGCTGAAATATATTAACAGTATTTGACAAATTCTAAAGACCTGCAACCATGCAACAACCAATACATTTTGGAAGCAGGCTCTGTGCTGGGATACTGCAGCAGTCATAGAAAGTAGTATCTCTAATTTTAGCTATATATACAGTTATTGTTCTGTATACAATATATATCTTCACCATCACTTGGGAATTACATACATAAACACAAAGATCTGCTTTAGTGTTATGGAGATGATGAGAAGGAGCAAGTCAGTGACATTGAGGTTAGCTGCCTATAGGGGGGATAGAGAGCAGGATTTGTTCTTGAGGATTTCTATTTGCATACATTAAGCAGGAGTAATTGATTATTCTATGGTAATCCAGGGTGTAAATAATAAAATTATTATTTTGCCCTCTACGTGTCTGGATCATTGTGTTGACCTCTACGTTCCAACAAGACAGAACCCGCACTTCGGTAGTTTGCACTAATTCCCATGAAATATCATAGGACGTCCTATTCACGCTCTGTACTTACTTCCATCCCATTTGCCTAATGTTTGGAATAGATTAAGTGAACCATTCATCCCGTATTGACAAGTCTTTATGAACGGCATCACTTTTAGTAACGGAATACATTATATCAAATTGAAATGTAAATGAACAGCATATTGCAGGGAAGCTTTCAACTACACTACATAAAATGTTGCAAACACATTGCTTAAATTATACTTTACAGAATCTAATGTTGGTAAATGGGAATATTATCAAATTTGCATTGATGGGGTTTGTTATTTATGGCTCGTGTTTGGGTGAAGCGCAGCTGCCGGAGAAGGACATTTACATAGACTTTGTAACTTACGTAATGAGAAACTCCAGGGCAAGGCTTATAAATTTATTTCTTATCTGTTCTCTACTCCATAACTGCAAACAATGGCGGTATAAGTAATGTGGATATAATAGGAATGATGAGGGAGCTGCCGCCTGTCTGATTTATAGCCGGACTGGCAACGTATCTGCTGCATGCAGAAGGAGGACGCTCGGTCTGGAGTGACTGAAGTGCACAGAGATGTAGCATACAGCCTGGATTTGTTGGATGGCCTGTCCAATGAATCTGAACACAACACGAGGGGTTACTTGCTAATGTGCACTAATAGTGAATTTCTATGCAATAGTGCTAGTGGTTGGTTCCTGCATTCGTCATGGACTGGGGTGATTGTTTGGCACCGGGCACATAGGATATTCCCAACTACCTAAGTCCTAATGCAGAAAAAAAGGAAACAAAAAATTAAAAGACCAACAGATGAATCAGCCTGACAACCACATCTGCGATCCCGTCCTCCTCTATATTACATCCAGTGTTCCCTTTAAGCTGTACGGCATAAAGCCACACAGTTAAAGGGGATGCCCTGAAAACTGCTGCCAATTACCCACTCAGCCTGGGATCTGTGAGTGGCGGCTGTAGTGGCTGAGTGGCTGATTATAATGTGGGCGTTTGGGCATACACCCAGGGCCTGTGGCTCCTGGGGGGCCCATGGTTGTCCAAACTGCCCAAATCAAATGATGGGGAAAAAAAACCTCTCCATCCACAAGTTCACCCATTGCTGGAGGTCTCCTGTTGTGCCCTGTCCTCTTCTGCCTTCCAGCACAGGCAGCATGTGTTATAGACAATGCCTGCACCAGTAGTCCCATCCACCTGTCAGTGCTGTGCAATTGACGAAGCGCTGACAGGCAGGCAGGGTTTCAAGCTCAGGCAGTGTCTGTAACACTGCATTTACTGTAGGGGGACTATACAGTAAATGATCTACCCAGGGGCCCCATCTACTATAAGTGCACCTACACAGGGGGGGTATCTACAATAGGCGGACCTACACAGGAGTAATTTACTATAGGAGGACTTACACAGAGGGGTACTATATAGAGGCCATCTACTTTAGGGGGGTCTATACTATATAGGTCTGCACAGACGGGCCTATACTATATGTGGGGCTGCACATAGTCTTATACAATAAATCAGCTGCCTAGAGGGACCTGATACTAAACAGGGGATACAAAGAGGAGTTTATACTATATGGATACTGCACAGAGGGGCCTATACTATATGGTGACCTTACTGCTATATAAGGGCTCAGAACATAACTAACTATTATGCGAGGGCATAGGGGGACCCTAAAACTATATAGGGGAACAGAGAGGCTTAACTAAGATATGTGCTGGAGTAGGGAACCTAAAATTTTCCTCTGGCAAAATCTGGAGAGAGGATTCCTGGCTGGGAGAAGTCTTCAGGATGGCCTAGCCTGGTTGGAAAGAAAAAGGAAAAGTGAATGATTCTGATCAGAGAAAGAGCCCCATGTGAGTCGCTGGATGTAACTGCATTGTAATCTCTTAAAGATGCTGATTTGTTGCTGTGCAAACCAATGTAAGAACCTTCTCACTACTCCGTCAATGTACAGTAAATGTTTCTGTGATAGGTTTTTGTTTTACCCAAATGTACTTGAACATTGCCCAGATTTCTTGCCATTCCGCTCAGCAGTGGCCTTTTTCTATGTATAAATCAATGTTATACATATGGTCACTAGTTGTCTCACTTCCTGTCAAACTGTGGTCCATGCTTTCTCCGTACTGATTTTTGGTCTTTTCTATGTTCAAAAAAAGAGACCAAACACAGAAAGTCAAGGAACAGGAAGTTTTTGTTGCACACTCACAGAAATGGCTTGGTATTCATTGACAGCCACTACCAGTGCACGTGAAGTGGGACAAGTCTTTACTGTGCATGTGTACAGCCGCTGCAAGTCTACATTCAGTAGCAGAGAATCCTGGGGTTGCTCGCATTGTATGTTAAGCTCTCCTGTCACACAGCACCAAAACTTCTGTAACAACATAGTGACTGAATTGTTGCATAATAAAGAGCATTGTCTCCAGGTAAGCATGCATAGATGATAATATAACTGTCAAAAGTTAATCATATAATTAGTTTAGCGTGCAAAGGACTGGGACTTCCTGTGTTTGGTCTCTTTTTTGAACAGAGAAAAGACCAAATATCAGCACGGAGGGAGCATGGAGCACAGTTTGGCCATATTTATAACATTGATTAAAATGTAAAGAACGTAAAAAATTAAGCAAGTATATTGCAGAACTGCTTGCAATCACAATCACAAAAAATCGTAACAGGTACCCTTTAACAGGGTACCGCAACAGATATAGACAGTGCAGAGGAGCTTATAATCTAAAGAAGACGAGAGGAGGGGAAACAGTAAGATTACACTACTTACCTGCCGCCTGTATATACAATGACAAAACTAAATAGCAATAAAGAGAAGACTTCAGCTCATCACTTAATCCTTGTACACATCAGAACACTTCTTATCATAAACCCCTCAAGTGCTTTTTAAAGCCAGTCCTCATAAAAGGTAATTTCTACAAACACCGGCACTTTTGGAAGCTAAAATCCATATTGTTATTGAAGTATCACTCAAAAGTGTCACAATCTGGCGTACCTGACAGGAAAGTGGTCATTACCTTAGCGGCTCATAGCTGCAAAACACTTATGTCATACAACAAGGATCTGAAAACAAGACACAAGGATTTCTAGAGGCCAGGTGCAGCACGGGAGAAGTCCTGGAGGGGAGAAGATGTGATGAGGAAGGCAAGGGGAGGAGGAGAGCTTTCTAGATGAGCAGAAGTAAGGTAGAAAGTTAAATTCTTAAGGAAAGGATTCGTAGCTGCTTCTCAGACTCCATCCACATACTTAAGCTATGGTTGATGTAATAGCAGCCAGAGACACCTGATGGGGCAGGAAGACTGGAAGAAACCTTCAAGCTTGGCATATTGTGGTGCAATTTTTCTTTTCATTGGCGTACCCATTTGTACACGCTGTCACCAAATGATGTAATAATGGGTGGGGATGAATTTGTAAGCTCCACCAGACATTTCAGTGCCGATTCCTTGATTTTTCAAACTTGGTACAAGATAATGGAAGATTTTGGGATAAACATATATCTATCCTAAGATAGTAAGAAAGGAAAGGGCAGACTGGATGTACCAGGTGGTCTTTTTCTGACAACAATCTTCTATGTTTCTATGGAATATAAGATCTATAATACCAGAAGTATGCATCCTGATCAGTCAGTATAGAGGCAGGGACTTCTGTCCTTGATAGGACTGTATGTTCATATACAGTGTCAGCCAACCCAAATGATCAAAAATGCCATTTCAAACTAGTCCATTTCAATTTAATCTCAAGAAATGAGAGTACAAAACAAGAAACCCATAGGGTATCTATGGTAGTCATCTACAGTCCACATCTGGATGGTCTTTGTGCTGAAGGTAATCCAGTCCTGAGGAACCTCTTCAGAAAAAGTCATTGGAGATATGTTGAAGATATTACCACCAAAATGTAACTATGAAAATTTGAAGATATAACCACCAAAAGACACAAGCCTGGAGCTTTAGCATTAAACATTGATGAGATGTGCAGCAATTTTCTTGTCCTCCAGGCTTGTATATAACTACCAAAAGAGACTTCTAGAGAAGGATAGAGATCTCAGACTTGGCTGTTGGAAATCTTAAGAACATTTATGTACCTCCCCCTCCTCCCCACTCACCCAAAGATTTATCCTTTCCATGGCTCATGCCCTTAGAGGGACATCAGTAAACTGTTCCACTCCCAAGTAGTAATACTCCATCTTCACCATCCCGAAAATGAGATCCATTCCCTGCAGTGATAGACTGAGGCATCTAAATTCCGGTCAAAGACTGTCAGGGGATATGTGTCTGCCAATTTCCGCCCCTAAACAGAATCACAGGGAATAAGAAAGTGGCAGGTGACAGGGAAATAAATAATGTATCCGGTCACTCTCAGAAATGTTACATACAAAGCGAAGATCCTTCTCTTCTCCTTTGTGAAAACTCATGAATTTTTATTGAAACGATTGTTCGTCGCTCTAGTAGAAAATAGGCGAGTTATCAGAAGACGCTAGACCGACATGAAGAGAATGTGACACCACGCCGGAGGTTTATTTTAGCTTTTGAAGGGTTTGTACCTCGTAGTGATGCAGCAGAGCTGAAAGGTCTTTAAATTGCTCATTTTAGGTTTTTATAATACTTTCACTTTGGGTTTACCTGCAGCCCTATAAAGAATGACAGGGGGCAGCAAATTTTACTATGAGACTTCGTGGGGCAGGGTCTTCATTGCTGGGTGGGTACAGCCTGCAGCCACTATTCTGGATGTCTGTATCAGTGCTGTATTGGGGCTGTGACAACCCTGTATAGGTATGATGTAGGTGCTATATTTTTATTGTGTAGTATATTGTGTGGTATAGTCTATACAGTATACAGATTTTTCGCAGCAGATTTGCAGCAGATTTGACTAAATGAATGAACACAGCATCAAATATGCACCATCAAATCTGCTGTGGATTTAATGCTGTGTTCATTCACTTAGACAAATATGCTGTGGATCCGCAGCAGAAAATCTGCTGCAATACAGTACGTGTGAAGCAACCCTTAACCTATATTACACCTCCCTGTGTGGTGAGCCAGAGATACTAGGTGGTATTTGCCAGGGCAGGTTTTTGCCATTTCACACGTGGCTCGGCGTGGTATAAGCCTTCCCTAGGTCCCAACACATGCCTGTTTAAAGGTGGTTCCTGGTGTCTCCTGTGTAGTGAACTGATGCAGTAGAGAAAGGCACAGAGTCTGGAGTAGCTTAACCAGAGTAACATGTTTACTTGCAGTCTCTTTGACGTTACAGACGTGCGCTTTCTGCTAACAAGTTTTGCGTTTTGCGATAAAGTAAAGTAATGCCAGCGATTCCCTTTAAGAGGGGTGAAAAACTTTTTAGCAGTTTAGACTTGAGGGGAATGATACTTTGCTTGCAAAGTCTCTTGTGAAGGTTTTAGTAGAATACTTGAGATAAGGCTAGGGGGCTACCAGGAGGGGACGTATCCAGTATGCATGGCACTCTGTTGAAAGATTCTTACAACTTTATCTGTAGTTGCATGACTTGATGGTGTAAAGTGAAACTGGCTCAGCTGCCCCTGGAAACCAATCAGATTCCACCTTTCATTCCTCACAGACTCTTTGGAAAATAAAAGGTGGAATCTGATTGGTTGCTAGGGGCAGCTGAGCCAGTTTCACTTTACACCATGTTTGATAAATCTCACCCATAGTCTACGAAATTTCGTCTAATGCTGGAGAGATCACAGAATGCCAGATCCAGTACTACAGGCCCCGGGGTTGCATGATCAGGCGGAGTTACCCAAGAAGACCAAGCAGTAGTCAGCAGGGCAAGTAGGCTAATCGCACTTCTCCAAATGATTGTGTAGATAACTCCTTGTTCAGACTTGAAGACTTGAAGTACTTAGAAAGTGACAATCCCCCACAATGTGTATAGGTTGGATCCATTCTTTAATGGTATTTACTCCTGTAGAGCTCAAGGTGGCCATAGCCTGGCTGGCAGGAACTGGTAAACAAAATAAGGATACATGGAGGACAGTCTGGCCCCCAGGGGGTTAGGTAAGGATGCATAGCATCCTCACTTAAACCCCTTGGGGTCAGACTGTGCACTGTTGTGTACTGTGACATTGCTGTGTTAGTGATATATTTATGTGAGGGTCCTGTATCTTTATTATGTTATTGCTGTGTTGGTGGTATATGTGCGGTGAAGGTCCTGTATGTGTACTATGTCGCTTTTGTGTTGGGGGTTTATGTGATGTGAAGGTCCTGTATTTGTACTATGTTACTGTTGTGTTGGAGGTACTGTATATGTGTGCTGTGAGGGTTCCTGTATGTGTAGTGTGATGGTCTCAAAGAATTAAAAAGTCATATATATTGTACTATATTTATTGTAGTATACTGTACTCTATATATTGTACTATATGGATTCTAATGTATGTGTGTATTGTATTGTATGAATTTATTTTATGTGTACGTTATGTTGTATTTTATATGCACATTCTATTATACTGTATGTATTGTAAGGGTTGTATTGTATTATAAGAATTGTATTGTATGTACGCTGTGTATTATATTGTTCTGTATGTGCACACAGCATTTTATGACAGTTTTGGTAGAAATTCCCTATGGGAACTTCCAGGACATTTAATCTATAGAATGAATGACATCTTCATAAAGAATTCAGAAAAGGATAAGGAGATTTAATGGAAAATACAGAAAAAAGTTAAAACTTCTGCATCACGCCACCATATAAACCCCCCGGAGATATGTGACTACTTTGACCTCATTGTACGTGTAATTTGATTTACATTGCTAGTCAGCTAATCCAGCGTCTTTTTATTGCATCTATATTACTTTTTGCTATGTTCACCATGTAAGCAATTTCTTTTTATTCTGCAATGTATAAAAATTTGTTCCTACCTGGAAACCATCAACAAGCAGTTTAACTAATAATGGGGAAGGGTTTTATAATCAGATGAATCTCAGGATACCATTATAAGCGTATATGTATTATATAATGCATTGCTGCTACATGAGGTCTGTATAGTGCCACCTGGAGTATAAGTATAGGCGTCTCATCTGTCATTGCATGGAGCATCTATGAAGCAGTGTAACCTCTCTCACAGGCAATAAATGCTACACTTTAAAAAGATCAGATATTTCACAGCTCTGCTACCGAAGCATTCATCTGATCCTTCATCTACTTTACCACCATAGTAACTGCACACCCGAAAAGATTTATGATATTTCTGCTTAATAGACAGTGGAATATAACAATTTATAAGAAATAATATGGGAGCAATGTGCAATACAAATGGTTTCTTTAACAACTATCATTAAGATCTGCCAAAAAGAGTGAAGAAAAGTGGTAAGAGCTCTGAGATCATTTCCACATTTCTGATATTTAGCTGATATACCGGCAAAATAAGCTACATCATTTTACTACAGAGATGCAGAATATAGCACAGCAACGTATTGTTAAGAATATAGCTACTATAATACTGCTGCGTATGTACATGAATATAACTATTATAATACTGCCTCCTATATACAAGAATACAACTACTATAATACTGCTCCTATATACAAAACTATAGCTACTATAATGCTGCCCCTATGTACAAGAATATAACTGCTATAATACTAATCCTATATATACAAGAATATAAGCACTATAATACTGCTCCTACATACAAGAATATACCTACTATAATACTGCTCATATACACAAGAATATTACTACTATAATACTGCTCTATACAGTATGGACAAGAACATATTTACTATAATACTGCCTTCAATATACAAGAATATAACTACTATAATACTGCCCCTATCTACAAGAATATAACTGCCATAATACTGCCTCTAATATACACAGGAATGTTACTACTATAATACTGCCCATATTTACAAGAATATAACTACTATAATATTGCTCCTATATACAAGAATATAACTACTATAATGCTAAATAGTAGAAAAAGACGGTGCACTCACCACTTATGACAGTCTTTAATTTCTCGTTAGCGGTACATAGCCTGGATAGTACGCGCTCCAGCACACCTTCGTCCTCCCCCCCAGGCTATGTACCGCTAACGAGAAATTAAAGATTGTCATAAGTGGTGAGTGCACCGTCTTTTTCTACTATTTAGCATTGAATCTGTGTTTTATGGTGGCACCCCACGCAGTCATCAGCGTGTTGTATCCCGTCCAGTGTACTGCTGCGCTGCAATGTGTTGATTAGCTGTGGTGCCGACTGAACTCTTGTTTGTTACCATAACTACTATAATACTGCTCCTATATACAGGAATATAACTATTATAATACTACATCCTATATACAAGAATATAACTACTATAATACTGCTCCTATATACAAGAATATAACTAGTATAATACTGCTCCTATATACAAGAATATAACTAGTATAATACTGCTCCTATATACAAGAATATAACTACTATAATACTGCTCCTATATACAGGAATATAACTATTTTAATACTACATCCTATATACAAGAATATAACTACTATAATACTGCCCCTATATACAAGAATATAACTACTATAATACTGCTCCTATATACAAGAATATAACTAGTATAATACTACATCCTATATACAAGAATGTAACTACTATAATACTGCCTCCTATCTGTGAGGATGTGTGTTGGTAGCTCTCCTGCATTGCTCTGATGCCTGGAGAAAGCCCAGGGCGGGGCCACCTTGGGGGCGGAAGCTCCCCAAGCGAGGCCCAGGCTCCAAGGCCTACACTGGGAGACAACTCCCATCATTCTAAAGTGGATGAAAATCCCAAAGTTACCAGCAAGAAAAGCAGCAATGTGAATGTAAGCGGCACAAGTATGGTGAAGGAAGAAAGCAGCAAAGGCCAAAACAGCAGTGGGAAGCCCAAGGCCAAGCCAGCAAGGTGAGCACATGGTGAGACAAACAGGAGAAGCAGCAGGTGCACAGCCCCCCACTCCTGCACCCAGACAGAAGAGGACATCTCTGGAGAGACAGACTCTGCAGGAGAACATCAGGCAGCAGGTGATACAGGTCTACAGGATGGTGGGTCAAGGCAAGACCAGATCTGCAGCAAAGCAGGAACCAGGCGATTGCAAACAGCCTGAGAGACTGAACAGACCAGCACCTGAGGAGAAAAAGAGCCAGAGAGACTGCAGAGACCTGCCGCAGAGGAGAAGGAGCCAGAGAGACCAGCACAAGCAGAGAAGAAGCCTGAGAGAGCACCTGAGCTGCAGATGGCGGAGGAGATCCCAGGTCTGGTAAGGAGAATGGGGGGCTAAAGCACCATAAACAAATGCTGCAACTACAGATAGACTGTATATACAATCTTAAAACTGTCCAACCTAAGAGTAACAGCCTGTATGATACCAAACTGCACTCACTGAGTATTGAGCTGGCTGATGTGGTGAGGGAGATGGACTGTGTCCTGGAGAGGATGGGGCCTCTGGCTGAGGCTTACCATAACCAGGAACGCTTTGCAAAACAAGCACAGACAGCAACATCTCAGTCCAGACCCTCAGACGCTGCGTCTATGTCCCAGCGAGGGCCACGTGTCATCCTGCAGGCCCCAAGCTTTGTGTTCCAGGAGAGGAAACATCAGCAGAGACAACAGCCAAAAACATCTCCGGCTGTCCCTGAGCAACAAACTATCCCTCAGACTGCACATGTACTACAAGTCCCAGCCAACACTGCACAGCAGCAAGACAGTGGAGAGTCATCTGTGTGTGAGACTGGGGATAGTAATGGTGATCATGCTGTGTCTGACCCTCAGACAGCAGCACATGGACTACAAGTCCCAGGAGAAACAACATCAGCAGCACCACAAGTCCCAGACAACACTGCACAGTGCAGGACAGTGGACAATCATCTGGGTATCAGACTGTGGACAGTAGTGGTAGTCATGGTGTACCTGAGGTGTCAGGTGTTGGAGGGGATATGCAGTCTGTGTGGCACATGGAACCATCTGATGATGCCATGGTAGATGGGGTGGAGGAGGTTGAGAATTTTTTTTTAGGTGATTTCCCCCCATTACCAAGACCCCCACAGGTTGAGGCTGCCCCTACTAGTACAGATCATCACCCTAAACCCCCTGAGCGTGCCCCCCGTCAGGAACCCCCCAGAAATGCCTGGAGTCGGGGTGCTCCATCATTCACCCCCAGTGCCCATTATACCGGCCAGGCGTTGAAGAGGAGGAACGTGGTGAGGTTCAAGCATAAGGGCAACAATGAAGACCTCCCTGCCAGGAGACTAGTCATCCGGGAGCTCCTGTGCCACCAGATGGGGTTTACACCAGCCGACATCCTGACCGTAATAAATCTTCCAGACAAACAGGGCTATGACGTCAGCTTTAAGCTCCAGTCTGGATCGGTTTGGGGCGCAGTTTCCCAGGTTTAGGGATACAGACAGCTGGAATAAGTTCATCCTCATTCCCATTTCTAAGCCTGATACTGCCACGGTAAATATCATCTTCTGAAATTATTCTGTTCCCCCCCCCCAGGATATAGTGGTATGGCTCAGGCGACACTGTGACCTCATGTCTGAACTCACCAAAGCCCGTGATGATGGGATCTGGAATGGAGGGCATTGGTAAAGCTGTGACAGCATAATAACATCACGCTGCATCTCCCCAATTCTTTCTTCATTGGGAGAGAGAAGGGGGTCTGTTTCTACCCGGTCAGCCCAGGAAATGCTTTAAGTGGGGTAAACTGGGTCATGTGGCGAGTGTGTTCACGGTGCTGAGGTGCAACCTGTGTGGGGAGGTCGGCCATCCAAGTTCCATCTGCAAGAACATCCGCTGTAACCTATGTGGTAGGATTGGCCACCCGCACAGGGAATGCCCAGATGCTTGGCACAATATATGTGGAGATCTCCCTGACCAAGACTTGCTGGCAGCGACAGACGTCTTAGAGGAGGAGGCTCTAATGTCAGGGACAGTACTAACCAGACAGGAGGTCCAGCAGGGGTCAGACAATGTAGAACCAGGTCCATCATCAGAGAGGGTGCAGGCACACACACACAGGGGGTGCAGGGACACACAGAGGCCACCTCAGACCAGCAGCAGACACAGACAGTCTCCTCTATGTCACCATCTGTACCTGAGGAAATTAAGTGCAATAAAAGGAAGAAAAAAGACCCATCCCCCCAAAAACCTGAGGAGAGTCCCAGCCCAGGCCAGAGGGCCAAGAAACAGGTCACTAGCGGTGATGGAGTCATGGTCTTGTCTAAAAGATATGATGTCCTCTCAGAATCAGACGGTGACTATGAGAAAGAGCTAGAAAGGATTGACAAAGACCACCACTGACGTGACTGTATATAGGATGACAGAGGTTGTTATGGGGAGGTGTTTGGCCCTTGAGGTCTTTGTCCATGGCAGACGGCTCAGGTTTATTAACATCTATGGCCCACAGACAGTGACTGAAAGGATCCATGTGTTTAATGAGGTGAAGCCATACCTATTCACTTCTATTCATGTAGTAATGGCTGGAGACTTTAATGTTTCCCGGTCATCAGTTGACAGGTCCTCCGGCAGAGCTGTGGCCAGGGACTCTACAGTCCTTAATAATATCATTTTGCAGGCTGGTCTGAGTGACGTCTTTACACAGGGTGGGAGGAGGCCAAAATTCACATATTGCTGTGGTGACAAGAGGAGTAGAATAGATCTGGCGTTTGTGAATCTCACAGAAACTGTTAGCGGGATGAGTGAGAAAGCCGTCCCATACTATGACCACCTGGCCGTGTGTTTCTGCTTGGGGGTCGCTAAACGTCCAGATCTGGGAAGGGGGTTATGGAAACTAAATTCCAGCCTCCTTGATGACATTTATGTCCAGAATTGTGTTCACTCCTCCTCCAGAACCAACTTGAGAGAGTGGATTTTTACGACAGTATGGCTGACTGGTGGGAGGATGTCAAGGATGAGATCTGCTCACTCTTGAGGAAACTGTCTATTATACACATATGTATATGTAATGAGCTGTTTTGGCCAGTTGGCTGCCCCAATGGTCGATAACCTCCCGGGGTGTTTAGGGTCACTTGGGCACTTGTCACGGTAGCCTGGTGTGGTAATTAGACCCACCCCAGGTTGTTGGTACTGCCACTCACAGAACCTGGAAATAACTAAAGTATAACATAGTGTGTAGGTGCATTCAGGGCTGTATTTGCCACTAGGTACCCGTGGTCCGGTGCCTAGGGCACCCGCAGGGAACACTTTTTTTCTTTTTTTTTTTTTTTCTTTTTTTTTAAACCCCCTCTGCCACCATAGGCACCGGACCACAGGTGCCTAGTCCACGCCGGGGATGGAGGGGGGGGGGGGTGGAGTGTCTTTGATTGCAGGGACTGGGGTGAGCTTCCGGCAGACACAGCCAGACAGAGGCTGGAAGCTCACAGCCCCAGCCCCGCGATGCTCGATCTTCTCTCCTGCTCGGCTATGACATCACATCACGTGAGCGCCGCAGAGCAGGGAAGAAGTCCGGGACCATGGGGCTACAGCTGTGAGCTTCCGGCCTCTGTCTAGCTGTGTCTGCCGGAAGCTCACCCCAGCCCCGGACCCTGGCACTGCATGGGGGGGCCTCTGCTCCCCCTGCCCCCGGCCGCTCCGTCTCCCCCTGCCCCCAGCCTCTCCCCCTGACCGTCAGCGTCTCCCCGGCCCCCCAGCCTCTCCCCCTGACCCCCAGCCTCTCCCCCTGACCCCAAGCCTCTCGCCTGACCCCCGGCCTCTCCCCCTAACCCCAAGCCTCTCCCCTGACCCCCAGCTTGGGGTCTAAATGGGTTAGGCATATGCTGAGGGCTGCAGACTGTCAGTACATGCTGGGAGTTGTAGTGCCTGCAGCTGTTGTAGTTGAGTCCTAGGTGCTTTATACACCGGATGCTTTGTGGCATATAAGAATACATAGATCTGTGGGGGCTCAGTGCAGGGAAGTGACCCCAGAACATCACTAATAGGGGATAGAACAAAAACATCTACCTCTATCCCCTATTAGTGATGTTCTGGGGTCACTTCCCTACACTGAGCCCCCTCAGATCTATGTATTCTTATATGCCACAAAGTATCCAGTGTATAGGACCAAACTATAACAGCTGCAGGAACTACAACTCCCAGCATTTACTGCAGTCTGCAGCCCTCAGGATATGCTGGGAGTTGTAGTAAAGTAGTACAATCCTCTGATAGCTGCCGCTGTAGACAGATGTATTGCTGGACCTTCAGGGCTGATGGTTGTCACCCACAGATTGCAGCCACCAGGAGACTCAGCACACAGTGATTTATTACAGGGTTGTCCACTCAGAAACTACAACTACCAGCATACCCTGAGAGCTGTATAAATGTAGGGGGTTCTGAGATTTGTCACAGATACAGATGAATTCAGGAAAGGAGCGGGTCAGCATGCCGTGTCTCACTGGTTCTATATTGGTGGGCCCCAGGTACCCCAGCGGGCATCAAGCAGAGCGGCACCCAAGTGCCAGGGTATATACCATGAATATAACCTGTCAGTGACACCTAGTGAGGAAAACACAATACTACGTTTCCGCCTCCTATATATAACAATAAAATTAAAAGAAAATGAGAAAAGTGATTTTTTTTTTTCTCTCTTGAAAAATAAAAAGCTAATATTTCCATTCACTTTCTACATAAACCTTTCTCCATATCTTCAGGCATTATTATTATTCTGATGACATCACAGGATTATTGTTCATCAATCATTGACAAAAAACCCCAAACCCCACATTTCTACCTCCTTCTATAACCGCAAGACACATCTGATTCTTCCGTTTTTGAAGCCTCGGTTTTCTCATCTACAGCACATTTTACCTACAGGAGATGGGAAACAAAGGCTCTTTGTACTCTGCCCGGACTGATCCCGCTCCCTTGATTTGTGATGCAGATTCCTATTGATCTCATGTTGTTTGTGGGTCGGATATTCAAGTTTTTCGGGAAGAATTGTGATATAACTGGAAGACAGAGACTTGAGACTGTTTGATAAGCGGCCATTTCTTATGGCGTTTGTAGATTCTAAGATGAGTAAATAAAAAAGTCCACGCACAATAGCTGAATGGTGAAAAGATGTAGTTTAATTAAGAGATAAAGATAAATACAAAGCAACAGCAAGCTTCAAGACTCAAAGAAGTAAACAGAAATATCTAAAACAACAATATGCACTTAGCTATAAAGTAACAATGTTTCAAAGAATATAGGAGGGGGGACTTTGTTGGATTGTTTTCCAATGCACATAGCCCAGGGGAAAATCATACCTCTCTACCCGAGGTGTGCCATACAAATACTAAAGAACCCTTATGCCCCCATATGTGGTGTGGTACTCAGTAACACTGATGGATGGATGTTATCAGTGGTATTGTACAGCTTAGCCGGAGATGGTATTGTTGTGACGCCAGTGCTAGTCCAGCACACAGGTGTGATGTTGATACCTGCTTTGTTTTGTGGCTGGTTGTACTGTTCCCCAAATGGTTGGTAACTTGCTGGACTGTAGTGGGTCCCTTGGGCTCTTTTCACTGTAGTTCTTAGTGGCAACTTACCCACCCGGACTATCGGTACTGCCACCCACAGAAAAGGGCAAAACTAACTCAAGGTGTGCAGCAAGTGTGTATAAGTGCTGGTGCACAGGAAAGGATGACTGAGTCCCAGTGGTGTAAAAATACAACAGCCTTACTGTACAGTCTCTAAGTAGTACAAAACACTTTGGCAGCAAATAAATAAATCTTTACATGGACTAAAGTGGTTGAACTGGTTTTGTGCTTAGGAGACACTTGAAGGAATAGATTTGAGGTAGTTGTAGCGGTGCTTGAAGAGTTGAAAGTAGAGTAGAGTAGCACAGAAGAGAGTAGTTTGTCAAGGGAGTCCCAACCCAATGTAACCTGTGCTTATAATCCAAATCACTCTTAAACCAAAGCAACTGAATAACATGTAAAACAAATAGAAAAATCATTTAGAAAGCTGGATATGTCATATGTCATAAGTTACTGTACAGCATAGCCAAGCAGCATGTGGAGTATAATGTATAGTAAGTGCATAAACCTGAAAACACAGCAGCAGTTTGTACTGGATGTAGCTGAAGATCCCTGTAATGCAGTAGCGTAGTACAACAGGCTAGAATAGAGAAGCAGGGCTGCTGTCAGAGGTCTGTGTGGTCACATGACAGCAATGGGGAAGGGATGTGTGTTCACCATGGACCAATGATGATGTAAGAATCACAGTGCTGTGCAGGAGGTCAGGGACAGAAACTTTTCTATACAGCAGTGTGAGTGCAGGCACATTATAGCAGCAGTGTGTATAGCTGAGTGTGAGTGCAGGCACATTATAGCAGGAATGGAAAGGATGGGAAGCACAAGGGCTGACAGCGACTGCAGGGAAGAATGAGCAGGGCATTTGTGGGCACAGTATAGCAGCACTCTCTGTTCAGGAATAGAGGGGTTACAGTTATAAAGAGATTACCTCTATAGTCCTGTCCCCTGATGTAAGCCCCAGCCTGCCGTGGATCTGCTATGATTTGGAAGGTGTGGGAGACTTCCTGGGTCAGAGTACAGTGCTGTAGACCCCGCTAAGCCGAACATGCCCCTCCCCAACTTTCCCTGCCACCCAGTACAGGGAGCTCCTAAACCAAAGCAATGCTTGTAAACCAAGTTACAATTTTGAAAAACTGTGAGCTCTTCTTGCAAAACGCTCTCACCAAAGATCATTTTTCAACTCATGTCTAGAGACCAGACCCCATTGTGAAAGGCTTATCGTCTAACCTTTCCATCTTTCTTGTGGCGGCTGAGGACACGCCGGCTCTATCTTACAAGATCTTCCCATTAAATACCAACTGCCGGCTCGTATTAATCACAGCCGTGACCTACATGGTGTTCTCCTCCGAATATCATACTAATCCTCTCAAGGATTTAGGGGACACTCTTATTGCAGCCGTCTTCACACTTGGGAGATACCATTCACCTACATCACAATCTTTTTTTTCCTTCCATAAAGGTAAAATGACTTTATTTGTGTTGTTTATAAATCCCCCTGGTGCCTTGTGGGGCCCAAGCTCCTTGACGCATCTATAATAAGTTAACACATGTCAACAGACTATCCATGTTAGTTATCTAGCTCCTGGGCATGTGGCTGCTAGAGGATGTGATGGGAAGACGTCTTATCCTGTTCAACCTGTCCATAATACTTTGTGAGCCAATTACAAAGGACATGAGCGCCTTAAGCAGTATACACAAGAGAGGAGACCGAGTGGCATCGGGCCGAGATGTGATACAATCTAACGAGAGGAAATCATCTCTTGAGATTTAGAGGTTTGGGGAGAAGCCAGCTCGAATACAGACACAAGGAAAAGAAGCATTTCAATGTTATTGATTATCTATCTATCTATCTATCTATCTATCTATCTATCTATCTATCTATCTATCGCTTACTGTACACTGACGACATGTAGGACCCTCCCCTGTCAGGATAAGTGATGTAAAAATGACATTCTCAGATAGAAAATCAGTGTTATTTAATAATTCGTGTCCAATCAAGGAGGAATAATCTCTCCCGGCACCACTACCTTCTCAGCTTGGCACAGATAAACGTATCCCCGCTATTGGATTCCCTCAGTACTGCTGGTGGTGTTGCTCAACAAGATAGCATAACAAGTCCAATAGCATCCATAGAAGAATTTGTGGCACTCACCCATGAAGCAGTAAAAAAGCCTTTATTGTAGCGGCTCGGTAAAGACGCTGACAGATAACTGGGCTACAGCTGTTTCACGCGCATGCGCCGCGCGCTTCCTCAAGGCCTTGCCACAAATTCTTCTATGGATACTGTTATTTAATAAT
This sequence comes from Dendropsophus ebraccatus, assembly GCF_027789765.1. Lineage (NCBI taxonomy): Eukaryota > Metazoa > Chordata > Amphibia > Anura > Hylidae > Dendropsophus > Dendropsophus ebraccatus. The sequence continues at coordinate 25,896,922 of NC_091468.1, forward strand.
TGTTGGCCAACTGTTTGTTCAGCCTACAGTTCTCTCTCCCATACACATGAACATTAGGCAGGGTCAAACATTCATGTCTGGTCTATAGGGTGGGTTAAGTCACAGCCAGACCCATCCTTCTAGAACAATTGGGGAAAGGCTGGGTTCACACTGCGTTTTTAGCATATGTTTAACGGATCCGGTTTTTTTAACGGACAAAAAAAAGTCAACAATGTTTTTGTGTCCGTTTTTTTATAATGGAATTCAATGGAAAAACGGATCAAAACGGATGCACACAAATGCATTCATTTTTGCAATCCGTTTTTCATCTGTTTTATTTTTTTTTAAACGGATGAAAAAAACTGATTGCAAAAACGCAGTGTGAACCCAGCCTAAGGAGGAAAAAATCCAACATACCCAACCCTTTTCTTCACCAAAAACATATGTTGGTGAAGTACGTGAAGAATCAGGAAGCTGCCATACACTTTAGATGCCAGTTTAGGGCACCATAATTAAGTTGTTGGCTTGACTCTCACTACAATGCTAAACAGAAGAACAGGGTCAGAAACCTGTTTCCCGACCTATCAGGTCCTAGGGCTGATTTGTGAGGCTGATCCTCACATGTGCATTCACACACGGCCTCCATGGCCTCCAGAACTAAATCATAAGGTATGCTGAAATCTATCGTGCCCAACCTTTCTGTCCTCCAACACTGGGAGAGAGCCAAGAGGCCACCATATGTGGTGTCGTCCTGCTGGGAGGAGCGACCGGTCACTTGCCATATAGTTCAGCCAGGTGTTATGCTGTTGTGATGGCAGTTTCGGTTGAGCACACAGGTAAGGTGGCACACCTGCTTTTATTTTAGTGAGGCTGGCTATACCCTTTCCCCTGTGGTCAGTAACCTGCCAGGCTGTTTGGGGGTCCCTTGGGTACTTATCATGGTGGTCTGGAGTGGAGTTGTGATTCCACCGGTCTATTGGTACCCCCACCCACAGAAAGGGGAGATGACCCAAGGAAGATGCAATGGCTCTGTAGGCACTGGGATAAGAAGTCCAGTCAAAGAGTCCAGTTACAATAAATAAACTCTTCTTTACTGCCAGAATACTTAATACGGGGATACACAGTAAGTTTCAGCCTGATAAGTTACTTTAGACCTTAGTGACCAGATCGGTGCTGAGAGCTCAGAAGGAGTACAGTTTTGCTGACTGGGTTGCGTGCTGAGAGGTAGAAGAGGTTCAGAGAAGTAGAGAGGAGGATGCCTGTGTTTTGACTCTTTTGGTCTTTGCACCACCTATTGCCCACCAGTGTCATGTGACCAGTCCTAGAGGGTGACACAAGCCTGTGCCACTGTACTCCAAGTGTCAGTGTGTCATTATACTGTCACCATCTTTTGTGCCATTGCTCTGCGACTGCATATTCACAGACCTTGTTACCTGGGATGGGCAGAGTGGTCAAAATTTTCTGGTTACACCCGTGCTGCGAGATAGAGTATGTAGGCTTCTAGCAACTTTGCTCTATCCGGATCAGTTCCTATTTCTTCAGGATACTGTCCTGCACTTTTAGACTTGTTCTCGGCATGGGCTGGGATGATCGCTGACTTGTCCTCTCTAAGTGTGTGTTCAGCACTGCATAGTGTATGGAAGTGCTGCTTTCAAGAAAGAAGTGATCTCTGGTCCCATGTGCGTGTGTACACAACCACACCTCAGACTACACTACACTGAACTAGTTGTGTGAGTCCCATAACAGGGGACCTGACATAGGCCAGGGCCTAACTTTACCACTGTAGGGAGCACTCCCAAAGGTGTGGCTACACTTCCTCTCCCCATGTGACAACTTCCTACAGCATCTGTAACGTGTCCTGTAAGTAGGTGGGAAGAGAGTGCAAAGAAAAGAGAAGGATAGAGATAGATCGAAAAGAGAAAGAGCTCTCATTGGTGCACAGATCACAGAACCAATAACCCTTTAGACACCACAGCTGTGCAATACTTAGACATACAGTACATATACTAGCGACATCTAGTGGCGAAACTTAAATAATACCTCACCACCACTGATACTTTAAAGTACAGGCTTTTGCCAGAGGTGTAAAGACAGGGATGCAAGAAAACCCTTCAAGACTCTTTAGTCTTTCTTTAGTAAGATAAAAAAAAATTTAGGTTTCACCATCTTACTTTGGTTTGGAATCATTCATCTTGTATATGAGTATTCGGTGCAAGATTGATCTTCTACAAATTTGAAAAAAATTGATGCAAAACTTCTTTGATGCCATCTTTTTTGTGGTTGTCTTTCCTTTAGGTCAGTGTTTGCCTCTAATACAGGGATGGGGAACCTTTTGGTCCTCCAGCTGTTACAAATTTTCATCATGTCTTGACAACCACAATTAAATCTTTGATGGGAATAGTAGTCTTGAGACAACTGAAGGACCAAAAGTTTCCCTATCAGTGTTCTACAAGATGAGTCAATGACCAGCTTCACTCTCCTTTTCAACATTTATAAAGGCTCTAGATGCAAGTGCAAGATCCCAACAAGATGACCCCTAATATTGTGCTACATTAGAAACAAAAATGTAGCTTTTTTCCTTTGCCTTCAGCGGTGGCTCTTGGTTCCAATAAATGGACAAGCTCTCTTGGTGCCGATGATGTTGGATTTAGAAGGCAACCACCATCCTTGGTCCATGATAGCTGTGCAGGAACTCTGTACCTGTAGCAATAGTAGTCTCATATCTGCAGACATTTTTAGATTTCCTTATACCTCCCCTAGTTTCACATGGTTGGCCTTGATGTTGCTGCTGCTTGTTATGTATTTATTTGACTACTTTCTCTAAACAATTCCCGAACTCTCCCCTTTGTATTTTTTATTCATGGCACATCTGGAGAAAACTTTTTGTTGTCACAGTCTGATGTAAATTGCTTCTTCTGTCAGCGTACAGTGATTTTTACAGATGGGGGAATATACTGGTTTCAGTTGCACATCGTTCGGGATGTCGGCTGTCTTGCTGTGTGAGCTTATTGTCCAGAGCTATTAGCCTAACAGCCCATGTTGTCTCCTAGATTGTGTTTATTTCCTTCTATTTTACACGCCTGTGGTTTTAAAACCCATCCTGCCTGAAATCTATAGCACATAGTTGAGACAAGTAATACCTTCCTTGCCAAGAGGAAATAAACCACAGCATTTTCCAGAGTTTTGTTGACAGCAAAACAATTCAAAACTTTCACATCCACCAATCATTGGTTAAGTGATAGAAACAGCAAGTAAAGCTATACCTTAGGGGATAATACATGTATTGATAACATAATAAAAACATATTTTAAAGTGACCATGTAGAGGTATAATGCATAAAATATTTATTTAGCTTTTACTAAATATACAAACATCTATCTACATTAAATCTCACAAGCAAAAAATTAGGCACTATACACAAAAATAATATTGTCCACAAATTGGCAAAACTTGCTTTCATACATAGAGGAGGTGCTGTCAGGATGTATCATTAATTTGGAAATGCTCAAACGGGAATCTGTCACGAGGTTAAATTTGCCTTAAATGAGGGCAGCATAGACTATTGACAGAAATGCTGAACAGATTGGTGTATTACTTACATCATTTTGTCCAGCCGTTCTCCTCATATGCAGGAGAATAGGATTCTTGTCACACTCCTCCCCCTGCCCTCCAGCTGCTTATTGACAGGTCACAGGCCTATACACAGCATGGATAGATAACTGCCAATCAGCAGCTAGTGGGCGGAGTTTTCTATTTCTCATGAATAATTAAGACTACAGGGCTCTTGCACATAATGGAGAGGACTACTTATTGTCCATGTTATTCTCCAAATCAGCTTCACAGAACAATGTGAGTGATACATCATTCTGCTCAGCTTCTCTGTCACTAGTTTATGCTACCCTTAGATAGGACAGGATAAACCTACTGACAGAGTCTCTTTAAATGTGGTGCACAACTTTTAGAAAAAAACCCATCTATTTCATACATACAAGCCATTGAGAGCAGGACACAAAGAAAAATTGGCACTGCAAAATCTTGCAGTTGGAGGTTTATTTTAAAGACATGCATCAGGGGCAAGGGAGAGATGCAGGGGCAAGAGCAAAGCAAGGCAGATTTGGTCCATGATCACTCCGTGTAATAGAAACAATGATCAACCAATGAAACGATTGCTTCTTTAGGTCTGAACCTAATATAATTGAGCACACATTGCTATGTGTAATAGGCCGACGGCAGATGTCTACGTAAAAAAAAGCTCATCATCCCTCATCTGCATATAATGCAGATACAGTAATAATGAAGTGTCAATCCATTATCTCGCCAATTTCAACCGCCTGCCTTGTAACTCCGCATCCATGCCGTTCCTCCACAGATTGCCAGGAAAAGCTGTATCCAGTTTTCCAAGACTGGATACATCTTTTCCTGGCCCCGGAGGGAGGAGATGCATGGAGCGCCACAGAGTAACAAGGCAGATGGGTGATAAGGAGATTGGTGGGCTAACAAATAGATTCACTTTATTATAAGCACTAATCTGCAATAATACTTGCCACAGATCGTGGTGCCATCCAGGGACTGAATGCACCGGCTGCCATGCTCTCTGCACCATCCACAACTTTAAAAATGTGCAGAAACGTGTTGTACATTTCACAGTTTTCTTTGAACGCCGATTGTCTCCAATGTCTCCAATGACCCTTTAGGGAGCAGTTCTTTTACTTGAAAGACCACTTGAATCTGCCATCTGTAGCTCAACACCTGCAAAAACAAAATAATGTTTAGGCTATGTTCCCACACAGTATTTTTGCTCAGTATTTTTCAACCAAAACCAGGAGTGGATTGAAAACACAGAAACACTGTTAAGATTGAGTCAATGGCCGTCATTTAATGGTAGATAATTGCCGTAATTTTAAAGCAACAGCTGTTGCCATAACAGCAATTATTTGCCATTTAATGACGGCCATCCACTTAATTTCAACAGTGTGTGAACATAGCCTTTCAGGACAATTTGGCAAATCACCACTACATGTTATACACACAACTTTTATTTGTTGGATCGGGTCGTCAATCCACTCAACTCCTCGTGTGTAATACCACCTCCGGTGTCAGTCCTATTCCCCTCAGGGTCGAAGAGTGCTGCCGTTGCCACCTCCCAGTCTCTGTTCTAGAGCCTCCTAGGACCATTGCCCCTGATGGGGCTTCAGCTTTAGACAGTCTACTACTGTTCTTGGAGAATGTCTCATTTTTTGCCACTCATTTACCAACATCCACTGTTGTCCTGGGAGAAAATTGATGGTATGCCACTGGTCCATCTATGTCCTCTGCGGTCCTGGGAGAAATGTCATTTTATGACGCTTATTTACCAATGCAGTGGATGTTCAAAATAATTTTAAAAAAATTATTAAAATTGAAACTATAATTGAATTAAAGCCAAAATAAATTGAATTAAATTAAATTAAAATAATTGAAATTAAAATTAAATTGACACTTAAATTGTTGGCACCTAAAAAAACTTAGGAGACAAAGGTTGCCATACAAGGGGAGCTGAAAGGGTACTTGAAGGAGGACTGAAACTTGTGAAATGTTTTATTAGAAAGATTTACACTTTTCTGCCACTGATACACCAATGTCCCCTGTTGTCCATGGCGGAAATTGATTTACTTGCTGGGTAACATTTTTTTAAATTGCTATTTTTTTATTTTTGACACTGTTACAACATATGTTAAAAAATTGCTACTATGTAATAGCCCCACAATTGTAGCTACTATAGTTTGGTTGTTTTAATTAGATTCATTTGTATTTGATTCACAAATTTTTATGAATCGTACCCAAAATTAGCGAACCTCGCAAAATGAATATAGCTACTATAATACTGCACCTATGTACAAGAATATAACAACTATAATACTGCTCCTATATACAGGAATATAACTTCTATAATACTGCTTCTATATACAAGAGTATAACTGCTATAATACTGCTCATATGTTCAAGAGTATAACTGCTATAATACTGCCCCCTGTGTACAAAAATATATCTACTATAATACTGCTCCTATATACAAGAATATAACTCCAATGATACTGCTCCTATGTACAAGAATATATGTATGTATAAGAGTATATAACTACTATAATCTGCCTCCTATATACAAGAATATAAATACTATAATACTGTCCCCTATATACAAGAATATAAATACTATAATACTGCCCCCTGTGTACAGAAATAGGTATTTAAAGTGACAGCTTTATGTCCCTGTAAGTTTCTGACTTATCCAAACTCCTACTAGGATGTATCATACATTTTTTATTTGTACAAATTTTATGGGACTGAATGAACTTTAAAGTTTTTTGTCTTTAAACTTTTTTTTGTGTTAAATAGGAGCAGAAAATATACTTATTCGCACAATTGTAGATTGTATTTACCATGTATCCTCAAAAGTTCTTATCAATTGTTTCAAAGAAATGTGGCATGTTATCTGCTCTAGAGGGAAACCACAGGGCCCCGTGTTCCTCCCGCTCTTTTAGTAATTGTTGTCTTTTTCTACTATGTGATTTGTTCTTTTCTTTTGAATGATCTTTTTATTTACATATGAAAAGACAATTCAATGTATCCAGGAACAAAAGTAGCTGGAATCTAAGTGCTTAGTACACAGAACAATGTAAGATGTCATCAGATGATCTATTAGAAGTGTCTAGTAGAAAACAAGATAACATATTAAACATATCTGTACAAGAAATAAAGATACTATCTTCTTAGGGCCCTATTCCACAGTAACGATAATCGGCTGGATCGGCCCCATTTGGCCCGATTCAGCCGATTATCGTTCGGTGAAATAGAGAGAACGATCAGCCGATCGTTCATTTAGGGCCAGACCTAAAATCATCGTTTCCCCACCGCGCATCGCTACGGTTGAATAGCGGTGCGTGGCGGGCGACCGACGATTTGACAGCAGCAGCAGTAATACATTACCTTCAGGTCTTCTTCTCCGCGCTGTCTTCATCCCCGAGTCCCGCGCGCTCTATCTTCTGAATGGCCGGTCAGCTGACGGAGAGCTCAGCCAATCACAGGCCGGGACCGCCGCGGCCTGTGATTGGCTGAGTGGCCTGTCAGCTGACCAGCCATTCAGAAGATAGAGCGCGCGGGACCCTGGGATGAAGACAGAGCGGAGAAGAAGACCTGCAGGTAATGTATGATGCTGCAAGGGCTGCAAGGACATTGGTAACGATGTCCCTGCAGCCCTCGCTCAACAATCATCAGGCCGTGGAATAGGCCCAGTAAACGAGCAGCGATCTAGCAGATCGCCGCTCGTTTACATCGTTGATCGGGCCCTCCTCGGCCCGTGGAATAGGACCCTTACTTTCATATATGCAAAGTCCTGGTACCTGTAGCCCAGTCTTACATTGCAAATATTGTTGCCATACATTTTAGCAGTAGATGATGTCCTCAGACTTTATGGGGGAGATTTATCAAAGGGTGTAAAATTTAGACTGGTGCAAACTGCCCCCAGCAAACAATCACAGCTCAGCTTTCTGCTCTGGTGAAAGGAAAGAGGAGCTGTGATTGGTTGCTGGAGCCAATTTGCACCAGTCTAAATTTTACACCCTTTGATAAATCTCCCCCTATATGTCTTTAGGATAGAATTTTGTGTGTCCATTTGATTAAGGATATTAGTCTTGGATCTTTATCTTTTGGCTATGGGGCAAGGTAGGGAAAAATGGATTGGGGTAAAGGGGTCCATACCATAGGATGACTAGTTGTATTTGTAAAACATGCAGGATATAATAGATTTTTTCCATAAGATATGGAGAATACGACCACTAAAGTGTCCAAGGCCTGTCTGTATATAGTTAATAACCGTGATGAAGCCGGTGTGTAGAACATATTGATTGAGTCTGAGTCTAACTGTTAAGAGGTCCCGGCCATTGAACCTGTCTAAGTAAATGTGAAACAGTAACCTTGCAGCGTGTACTTGAAAAAGCTAAGAGCTGGCAGATGAGAAATATAACCTAACATTTCATCTTTACAGCGATCACAGTCTCTCTCTCCCCCTCTTAAAGATGTACAGAAGGAAGGACAGCCGGAAGAAATGTAAAGTCAGTCCTCCTTATAGAGGCAAATGTTTTCTTTACAATCTGAAACTAAGACCAAGGTTAAATAAAAGTAAATGTCAAAACCTTTTATCTTTTCGGCTAGTGCAGTCTTATCATTTCTTCTCGTAGAAGTCTGCTAGGAGAAAATCGGTAAATAGAACTGTGTAGTTGGCACTTATTACTAAACCAAGGCACATTAGCTGTCTGCCAGAAGGAAATAAAATTGTAACGCCCCCAATGACAAGGCAGTTTTCTATCTTCTAGAGGTAAGCTAATTTTTATACTTTTCCCAGAAGACTCCATGTACCAGCTGGATCTCTGCATAGAGAACTAATATCCTCCATGTTCTAGTTACAGGATCATTCCTGTAATAAATTCTGATGCCAAGCTTTATGCACAGATCCTTACTACTCACGTGGGTGGTCTCCTTTAGACCCTGATACACTTAGATCAATTGGGATTCATTCCCTCCAAAGAGGCATGAGACAACACTCTAAAAGCATTTTCTACTGCTGAATAGAGATGAGCGAACCTGGAGCATGCTCGAGTCGATCCGAACCCGAACTTTCGGCATTTGATTAGCGGTGGCTGCTGAACTTGGATAAAGCCCTAAGGCTATGTGGAAATCGTGGATATAGTCATTGGCTGTATACATCTTTTCCAGACAACCTTAGAGCTTTATCCAAGTTCAGCAGCCACCGCTAATCAAATACTTAACGATCGGGTTCGGAACAACTCAAACCGGAACCCGGTTCGCTCATCTCTACTGCTGAATTCTATTGAATTTACTCACATTGATGTTTGACTGGGCAAATAGAGGCTAAGAATTCTTATACTCACGGCTAAGAATACTCTGTCAATGCTGACAGAGATCGCAAATCATGATTAAGAGGGTTCACCTCGCAATGCGTCGGCGTGTTTTTGTTTGTTTTAGATGTTGACGAATTAATAAAGGACTTGAATTTTATGAAGCTGGAGACCGACAACTCCCTTTCACTTTATGGACTTTACAGGGAACAGCCCGCAGTAAAGGTCTCATGAGCTTCTGACTTGGAGGACCACAAACACGGAATGTGAAAGGCATATGGTGAGCTGATATTTTGTATTTGTTTGTGAGACCGCAAAGCAGCAGATCCAGTAGCAGAGGCCCTAAGCTTAAACAGTTAGGAAGAACCCACCATTGGCTTCACCATAGGACTGGGTGAGTTTGAGCGGGGCACATCGGCAAAAGGCATAACTTCTCCAACCACTGTAGCAGAAGAGAAAGTTTCTGGAGACTTTTCTTGTCTATGTTTCTCAAATCTCCCTGCCCAGCCATTCAAGCGAAAAGTTATGTAAGCTATTACAGAATCAATCCTTCAAGGATGGTTGGGCTCAGTCTGTCTCTAGTTGGATCTTAAATAAGAACACAAGGATTTCTCATCACTTGGGAGGATTGATGTTTTGCATATTAATATCCTTAACTACCTTCTGTATCTTTTCGAACAGTAGCAATTCCAATAAATCATTTTATCAAAATTGTTAAAAAATTGTTTTACCCTTTTGTCTGGCGAACTAAGCCTCTGCAAGTGACCAGATCCATGCAGTGTACTTAGCTTGTCTCTCTTATTTCAACATGGAGCTGTAACATTGGATTCATCTAGAGTAGGGATGTCAAACTCACAGCCCTCCGGCTGTTGCAGAACTACAATTCCCATCATGCCTGGACAGCCAAAACCAAAGCTTTGGCTGTCCAGACATGATGGAAATTGTAGTTGTGCAACAGCTGAAGGGTCGCAGTTTGACACCTGTAATCTAGAGGTATCTCCCACACCATTTTCCCTGATGACGGTCACATAGATGTGCAAAGCTTTCTACACAGCGACTCATCTATCACATTGTCTGTTACATGATACATTTATAAATCTATCATAAAATTTATTTTTAAATGAGGAATTGTATGGCTCCTACATCTTTCCTAGCAACACCTCACCTTTAACTTTCTATCATGTTCTCGATAGTATGTCTGACACCTCACCCGGACCTTGCTCCTCGGCCTCCCCCTGATCCAGTAAATATCTGGATTACTTCCAACTGAGGCATTTCTATGATGTCAGCAAGTCTTCCCTCATCTACACCCCTTGTTAGCTCTATTATAGACTTTCTTTACCTTATCGTCACTGTCAGCTATTCAATTTCTAGCTTGTATGAACTGATCTCTAACACCTACACAACTAGCACTCCTGATATCTTAACCAATTGGTGCAGAGTCCTTGGACCTGGTAACATTATAGTCATTTCCATCCCAATGATCTATTAATCCTCTTGCTGTCCATGACTCTTGGTTCTTCTATCCCAAAGCCTTCTTGGATTTCTCCCTATAGATGTCCCAACTATGATTACATACACACTATAAACACAGAATGGTTTCAAGGAATATTCAATCTTTATATAATAGCGGACCATGTAGCTGACTCTAAGGCATCTCTAGACTTGTACCTAGCCACTGGAAGGTCTTTCTTTGGCTTCTAACTACGTCAGAATAAGCTATAGAGTGTTTATTTGACCTTGTGGTATATTAGATGGCATATGTGATTATTGCCTCCGTGACTGATCTGTATAAGCAATTACAGTCATGGCCACAAGGGTCTGTTCTGGGTCCTATTATTTTTATTATGTTGGTAAGTAACATAGGAGAAGGCTTGGTAGATATGGATTTAGCAAACTTTACATTGACATTTAGCAGGTTACAAACCATTTATTTCGGTAGCCTGTGATGCGTTAAATGTCAATTGAAAGTTTACGACATCTGTAAGGATTGCCTGTTTGCTGCAGATACAAAAGTGTGCAATAGGGCTGATACTCCCCAAGGTTTTTTTATTCTGAATAAATGTTCAAGACAATGGAAACCACTGTTGAGAAGAAGGAATCCTCTAAGTATCATCAGTTTTATATTAGTGAGGACTTCAGAGGAGAAGGATTTAGGAGAATGATTTTCTGTGGCTAGGCACCAGGGGCATGCATAGGCTATAAATGTCTCAGATAGGAATACAGTACTTACCTAAGCTAACCATACACTAGAAGGCTGTAAGCTGACAGCTCAGTCACATATTCCTATTGACTTTTTCCCCCAGACATATGCATTCTGAGCTCATCTGACTAAACGTTTTCTGAATGGAAAAAGGCAATAAGTCGTTGCCAAGCACCTCCTATTTCATCTCATGTCTAATGTCATTGTTTCAGAAATGGTAAATTGGGTAGCTTTTGGAAGAGTAGCTTTAGTTCAGTGTTTAAAAAAAGTGGGCCTGCTCACAGAGAGAACTGTGCAGTCATTCTCTGTTGTATAGTTCTCTTTGTCCTTCTGCCCAGCAGAGGAGAGGAAGCTGGATGACATGTGCAAATGCCATCCAGCTTCCTTTAACCAAAAAATAACATACCAGCCGAAAGTCAAAGGTTCTACTTTTAACAATGTCAGAAACATGTAGTAGAGGAGTCACACCACAACCTCTGGGGCTTGTCTTTACAGCAGAGCTGTATGTATGTTGGTGCAGCAGAGCTTTGTGTCTGTGCGGTGACCAGGTACTGCAGATGGTGTGGTACCACTAATGCACTTGTCACAAGGCATGGAGTGGAAATTAGTTCTCTGAATATACCAATACATGTCCATTTAAGTGTTTCTAGTACCCCATAAAACAGTGCAATAGTACAGAACTTAAAATTCAGAGGTAGTTGTAGAACATTGAAGTTTACTTGAAACATTCTTAAAGGTGCAGTACAGAATATAGCCACAGTAATACACATACAATCCTTCACAAGGTGCGTTAGCGTGAGATTTGGTCAGTCACTGGTCAAAATACTCATCAAAATACTGGATGAGAATTTAAATGCTTTTGAAAGTCCAGTTACCATGGATTAGTTTTAGGTGACTTGATAACTTGTAATAGGTCACAATTAGCAAGGTCCCTGCCTGCCCCCCCTCCTAAGAATGCACGCTCTCCCAGTCTCTGCATGCCCAAGCACATGCAGTTGGAGCAAAACATTACACTAGCAAGAGGGTACAGGAAGCACTCCCAGGCATACCTTGTACCTGGCCCTCCTCTCCAGTGATTCGTGCTGAGGAGGCAAGGGGTGGGCCATTCTGATGCCAGGCAGAGCAAAGAGGAAGCAGAACACTTAGCGGAGCATACTATGGGCAGGGCCAAAGCCCTAACTTGATTCCAGCCATAGGCTTAAGCAGCTGGGAAGAGCCCACCGTTGGCCTTCACCTAAGCACTGGACGAGTTTTAGCGGGGCACATTGGCAAAAGGCATAACTTCTCCAACCGCTATAGTGGAACAGAAACTTTGTAGAGAATGACTCCCTCAGCTTGGACAGGATTATCCCCTTGTGGCAATGATCACCCGGAGTGGCCTAGCCGGTGTCGGACTGGGGTAGCTGGGGCCCACCAGAAGAAATTATCCTTGGGGCCACCAATAAAGAATTAGTGAGAAACAACATGTCAGTCAGTGTTTGTGCAGGTTCTAAAGCTGGGGGCCCACTAGAGGATCCTCTGGTGGGATGGTCTGACAATGGGCCTAGCAAACCACAGCTTGGAGCTCAGGAACACAGGAAGGAAATAACATGAATACAGGGCAGACTTTGGCACAGGGTCAGGCCCCTGGAGAACAACACACTGTCCTTTGGTTTTGATGCCAACTGGCAGAGTAACCGGCAGAAAATTAGGAATCCACTAACCAAACTCCCCAGACCTTCATCTACATCATGTTTATAGATCAGGGAGTAGACTCCCACTGGTGGAGCAGGCACTGAGGTAACTAGAGCAGGGATTGGTCAATTTTGGAGGGAAGAGTTTGGCAGGGTTCTGTTAGGCCCAGAGGCAGGGAAAACAGGTAGTAGAAGTATATATGTGCAGAATGTCACATACGCAGTTTACCCCTTTGTATACCTCAGCATTTGCTTGCAAACAGTGCCTTCTACTGACCAAATACAGTAAAAACAGTATGATTTCTCAGAATTTTCCTTTCTTGGTTTCCAATCTGGATTTGTACTTTACTGAGGGTTTTACTTTGGTGGTGCAAATATGGGTTAAGATTCTAAGCATTACGGCCACAGGGCAGATCTCTGTGGTGAGTGTGCAAATGAAAGGTTGGGCAGAAATAATCAAACCTGAAAGTGTTTAATATCCCTGCAGCACCCCCACAGGAGCGGTGAAGTATTACATAGTTATATTTGAAGGTAATGGGAATGCACAGGCGCGTCAGGTCCTCCGGGCAGCCACGGCTTCTCTTTTATTAGTCAACGTGAGACCTAATTTTTCATGATGAATTTTAGGGACCATCTGGGGACAGTGCAAGCATCTAACAGTTCTAGGGGAAGCCTTAATATATTTGCTTTTGCCTTTACTCTATTGGTCTCAAACTCAGGACCTTCTCTGCCTGAAGGTATTCTTCTTTACAGACATAATGCACTGGCAGAACGCTGTATCTCAATACATTATAGGTAGAAAGAAAAGATGAGATGTGATTTTTTTTCTTCTCGTTATTAAAAGTCATTTACAATAAATTTATTTTTTTTAATATGCAGTACCTTACATATCTGATATCCTCATAACTGTAACAGCCTGTGGAATACAATGAACAGGTTATATATGGTGATCGGTAAAAGGAGAAATTGCTTTTTTTATGCAGTTATTCATAATAAAAGTTAGAAATAAAAATAAAATGTAGAGTAAAGAAGTAAAAAAAAAAAAAGAAGTAAAACTATGAATGTGAATAAAGTATCTTCTGACTCTGACCATGTAAGGCAGCCATGTTTTCTGGCAGTGATAGGGTTATATTACAAGCTTTGCCGCATCTAACTGCAAATTAGTATAGACCCCTCCCCATTTTAGGTGCTGAGTCATAGCATAACCAAGGGGCACCTAGCAAGACTCGGAGTGCGGAACACATAGTAATGTCACAATAGTGGAATAATGTGCACAGTGATGTCACAGTAACAGGAATTATGCACACAATGATGTCACAGCATAGAAATAATAACCAGTGTGATGTCACAGAACAGGGATCCCGCACACAGTGATGTCACAGCATAGAAATAATAACCAGTGTGATGTCACAGAACAGGGATCCTGCACACAGTGATGTCACAGCATAGAAATAATAACCAGTGTGATGTCACAGAACAGGGATCCCGCACACAGTGATGTCACAGCATAGAAATATCAACCAGGGTGATGTCACAGGACAGGGATCTTGCATGTAGTGATGTCACAGCATAGAAATAATAACCATTGTGATCTCACAGGACAGTAATCCTGCACGCAGTGATGTCACAGCATAGAAATAATAACCAGTGTTATGTCAGAGGACATTAATCCTGCATACAGTGATGTCACAGCATAGAAATATCAATCTGGGTGATGTCACAGGACAGGGATCTTGCATATAGTGATGTCACAGCATAGAAATAATAACCAGTGTCATCTCACAGGACAGTAATCCTGCACACAGTAATGTCACAGCATAGAAATATCAACCAGGGTGATGTGACAGGACAGGGATCTTGCATACAGTGATGTCACAGCATAGAAATAATAACCAGTGTCATCTCACAGGACAGTGATGATGCACGCAGTGGTGTCACAGCATAGAAATAATAACCAGTGTGATGTCAGAGGACAGGGATCTTGCATACAGTGATGTCACGGCATAATTATTCTTCATACAGTGATGTCACAGCATTCAAATTATAACCAGTGTGATGTCACAGTTAGCCTATGTTTACACCACTACCGCAGAAAACAGACGTTGTGTGACTAAAGCCTTAAAGGGCAATGCGCACAGAGACATCACAAAAATAAGTAATGATGTCAATGAAAAAGTGGATACACATAGCAGGGATACACCAAACATGTATGGGGTTCCATAGCAAATCTTGTGCTGGCACTCATTTAGTTTTTTTCTACTTCTTCCATCTTTAATGGACATCACAAACCTCCCTTCTTATTCGTATTGGACCCCCATTGTTTTTTGGGCCCCATGACAGCTGCTTCCCTGCTAATGGTTATCTATGGTAGGCACTATCTCCTCAGCATGTATATTAACACACAGCTCCAAGTCTCAGAGGTATATGAGAGTCCTGTGTCGTCTCCGCGTGTTCTCTTCCCGTGAGATGGGATAGATTTGTCTGCGGCTGACACCCAGTCGTCCCCGACACCCCCGCTGTTTACATTACGCTGCTTTATCCCCCCATGAAAATGAATTAATGCTAATTACAGGAGCCTTTGTCTTAATAGTTTGCTGCCGCGGCGGTGAGCTCTGGCCGGGCTTCCTTTATTCCTACACTTTATCTTTTTAGGGGGTGTTTTATGTAAGGAATATTTTTCAGTTACAACTCGCTTGCTTCCATTAGCTCAGCCTAATGTATTTAAAGTGACTATTCATGAAAATGTCAAAGCCTCCATTTAGCCGGGAACAGAAAGTATTAATGCACCTACCGCCCTACCGTTGGCGGAAGAGACCCATATTTTTCTCCGGGGTGACTCAAGGCTTCTTTATTAACTTCCTAATTATTATACAGTAAGGAAAGTATCGGCGGGGAAATTGTGATAGGATTTCTTCCATAACCATCATAACCCCCAAAATTATTTGTGCATATGGTCTCGGCTAGAGATACCATGTCCATGACTCACTTTAATAACATTGTATTCAGCCTCTTAGGAGATTCTTGGGCTCTTCGCACTTACTGAATGACAACCACTAATGGCTGCCATTACAGACACAATTTTATCTTTTCTATGCCGACTCTATGCAGGGGATTTGGAGCTTCGTATCATAAAAAAATAAGAAGGATTGTTAAGATATTTGATGAAATAAATGAACACAAAATATATATTATAAATGAAATGGTGTAAGTAATGATACTTTTTTTTTTATTTTTTAGAGGTTTTCACACCATGGACATTTGTGGCAGGCAGCCAAGATCAATGGGATCCACCAAGATCTATGGGCTCAATCCACCTTAATGCTCATGGTTCCATTAACACCTTCACGCTCCAGTGATTTCATTTCTTTTCTCCTCAATGTCTAAAACCGGCCATACGACTAGGATAGCTGCTGGCTGAACACTCATTTGAGATAGAGTACCATTCAGTTTCGGGATACCTTTTCATTTCATGTTTTTTCTTTCTGTTTTTCCCCATTTTCTACATTTTAGGTTCAAATGTAAACAGGTACTCCAATGTCGGGTAACAAAGCATTGCTGACAGATCCTTTGGACGGCTTGTGCTGACTAGATTGAAGGAAGGTTACCCCAGGCGTAGACCAGGTATCCTAGGTGACAGGTTAGAAAGTCTCTCATAAGTCTCTCCTAGGAATCAGTAATCTCTTGTCCCTGTCAGCTTCCCACCAAGAACTAGTAAAGCTTAAAGCGTCCCTGTCGTTTAAATTTTTTTTCCAGAAATCAATAGTACATGCGATTTTAATAAACTTTGTATTTGGGGTTTATTAGCTGAAAAATGCCTTTTTATCATGAAAAAGCAGTTTGAAGCTCTCCACCCTATCTTTATGGTTTTCTACAGAGAGGGGAGGGGTGGAGGGAGATGAGGCACCAAAAAAGGACAACAAAGAGTTAATTTACAGCTACATCACAAGGCTATCTCCTCTTGTCAGCACTAACCTCTCTGACCTTTGAATACAGGCTTTCACACAGGTCCCACTGTGTAATCCTTTGTTCTCTGCTCTCTTCTGGCGACTAATCTCCCTCCTCCTCCTCCCCTCTCCATAGGTTAGAAAGGGCTCAACTGATGTAAAAGAGTCGAGATTTCCTGATAATGAGCAGTGAATGAGATAGAGGAGGGAGGGGGAACCTGGGAAAGGGCTTTTTGAATGCAGATAATGGCATATTTGCCTAATAAACCTAATTACAAAGTTTCTTAAAATTGCCTGTACTATTGATTTCTGCAAAAAAATGAAACAACAGTGACACTTTAAATAGCAAAGCCGGGTTGTACGGGACAAACCTCCTATTGGTGGGGAATTTGCTGGAAGGAATAGGTTTCAGTGTCTGATAGGTGGTGTAATGTGGGGCACCCAAGCTACTGATTGCTGAAAAGAACAGTGGACACCGTTAACCTTTTACAATCCTTCAACTATACACAAGAGTAGGAGAAAGTAAGACACCAAGTGGTGAAAGTGCAAAACAGCAGCCTCCAGCCCGAAGTGTGACACCTGACATAAGTACCTTGCAACAGGTGACATAGAAACGTAGTGGCACACCTGTTCTGGGACACTACACTTGCACACTTCTTGCATTCTCACATTCTCCTCTGAACAGATGAGGTTGAGGTTGGTAACTCTAATGAACGTATCCTCTGCAGCTGAGGTGACGCTTGGTCTTCCTCTCCTGGGGTGCTCCTTGTGATCTGGCAAAGCTCTGTCAATTGAAATCCAACTCTGATGACCAATTTTTTTCTTCCTTGATATCGGCTATTTTGTCACAACATCACCATACACATGGTCAACCAATCCCCCCAAATTACCGGATTTAAAAACACATCTAGGCTATGTTAACATTTAGTAAGAGACCGGCGGTTCCTCTAAAAAGATCATACTGGCCGGTACTGCAGTACTGTCCAGATGATCTTCCAGGCCGCATAGTTCTGATGCGGGCTCATCCGTGCGCACCTGCATCAGAACTCCCCACTGCACACTATGAAGCGTGCAACCGTAGCCGCTCGCTTCATAGTGTACACTGACATGGTTTTCTGCGGCCGCTATTCATTAAATAGCGGACGCAGAAAACTGACGTGTCAGTTGTTTGCGGCGCCGCAAGGGGTCCAGGCCAGAGCGTATACTATGTGTATACGCTCCAGTCGGGATCCCATACACGGCAAAGTAACGTATCTTTCCATAATAATCATGGCTATTATACAATGGCCGTGGTTTTACGAAAAGATACGGTGTGTGAACATAGCCCTAATGTGTATGGATAGAGACACAGGAGAAAACTTTGACAGGGTCCTTTATAATATGTATAATATGTAGAAACCGGCAAAGGTTATTACAGAAATATGTTTATTGTCACACTGAAAAATTTGCCATTTTTAGGCAGACATCAGCCCCAAGAGCTTGACATCACAATCATTTTATAATATTCCTATTTGAAGTCACTTTTATTCAACTCAATTCAAAACTAGAGATGAGCGAACCTCAAGCACGCTTGGTTATATCTGAAACGGAGCCTGTGGTATTTTACCATTGGCTGCAGCCCTATGTTTTCCAGGCAGCTCAATGGTCCACCTCTTTCCTCCCCTCCATAGTTCTCCCATTTACTTTCCTCCATGATGATTTTCTTTCCTTCCTTCCATGGTCTTTCCCTTTTCTTCCCTCCATGATCCTCTCCTTTCCTACCCTCTATGGCTCTCCCCTTTTCTCTACTCTATGATTCTTCCCCTTCCTTCCATAGTCCATCCCTTTCCACCCTCTGTTTGCCCCTTTCCTCCATGATCCCCTCCTTTCCTTCCATCTAAGGCCCTCTCCTTTTCTCCACTCCATCTTTCCATGATTCTTCCCTTTCCTTCCATAGTCCATCCCTTTCCCACCTCTATGTGTGTCTCCTTTTCTCCATTCCATGATACTCCCCTTTCTTTCCCCCATCCCCCCATGGTCCTTCCCTTTCCTCCTTGTCCCTCCCCTTTTACACTCCATGGTCCCTTTTCTTCATTGCCTCCAAAACTCTACAAAGCTGATTAGTCCAAAGTAACAATGAGAAAATATACATAAATATTGGCGTACCAGAGATTTACTATTGCAAAATTCCAGGACTATAAAACTTCTTACCAACAATAGCTTAAAAACTTCCAATTGTAATTGTCTTTGTAAATACAAACTTTTAAAGGGCATTTCTAAGACAGTACCAATGATGGCACTGCACTGGGGCTGCTATTGCAGCTAAAAGTAACAGTCCTATGCAAGCGAAAGCCAACTAACCTGCAGTACCGGGCCCAGCCACAAAGAAATGTATAGCACTGTGCCATATTAAAGATGGAGTCTCCAAAGTAAACTGGAAAAAAAAGGTTACTAAAATCATTCTATTCATCAAAAATATTATTTTCTTTCTTAACATTTTATTCAGGCATAAGATCATCATATGGTAAGCTACGCAGATAATAATTAAATTTTTTATGGGGGGACATACAAAGAAATGTTGCCTTTTCATGTAAAAAATGAATATTCATTATTAAACATAGAACAAACAAAATATTACATGTCACATGAGGAATATTTCCACCGCGCTCCGCACGCGGCATTCAGAACGGTTGTGTCAATGTCGTGACTGATGCAGCATAACTGTCTGAATGTAACAGTGATATCATCTTATTTTATGTGTTTAAGGAATTGACATAATAATCATTTATTCTCTACAATTCACTAATGAAACATTTTTGTGCAGTTGTCAGAGATGTGGAAAACGTAAATGGAACAGAAAATTATATTTTTGCTTGTTATTGTTTTCCATGCTTTCTGTCTGTATTGTAGTCGATCAAGAACCTTGTGTCGTAAAAATAAGGAAGCAATTTCACAAATGTGAATTTTATATCCTCTCCTACCAACGTAAACATCATTGTTCAGCAGATTTTATAAACACGCATAAATGATAGAACATAGAATTACAGTAAAGAGAGCTTATTTATATAAGCAAAAATATCAGGTTACATATATCAATTTAGAAACCCCAAAGCAGAAATAAACAGCAATAGACGGATAGATAGATAGATGTTGCTGAATAGAACTACTATAATACTGCCCCTATATACAAGAATAGAACTACTATAATATTAAGGAAAATACAGGTGCCGGCACTGTCTGAATACTGCTCAAACAGTGGCTGTGAGCTGAAGTCGGATGAGGGGCTTAAGAAGGTGCACTGATCAATGGCTGCCGTGCTCAAACAGAGACAAGGGCAGTACGATGTGTATAGGTAGAAAAAAGTCCAAGCACTTACCGGATGAAATGATCTCTTTGTGCGTTTATTCAGACATCACAGGGAGGGAGCGGTGACAGGGGTGCGGGAGCGTGTAGCAGACAACTGTTTCGCACCTCAGCACTTAGGCGCGAAACAGTTGTCTGCTATACGTTCCGCACCCCTGTCACCGCTCCCTCCCTGTGATGTCTGAATAAACGCACAAAGAGATCCTTTCATCCGGTGAGTGCTTGGACTTTTTTCTACCTATACACATAACTACTATAATACTGCCCCCTATATACAAGAATATAACTACTATAACACTGCTTCTATAGTATGTACAAGAATATAACTACTATAACACTGCCCCCTATGTACAAGAATATAACTACTATAATACTACTCCTGTATGCAAGAATATAACTACTATAATACTGCCTCCTATATACAAGACTATAACTACTATAATACTGCTCCTATATACAAGAATATAACTACTATAATACTGCCTCCTATATACAAGAATATAACTACTATAATACTGCTCCTATATACAAGAATATAACTACTATAATAGGTTCAATGTAGAAAAATAGAGGCGGTCACTCACCACGAAGTTGCCGTGAAATTCTTTATTGGTCCGGGTGTGGAACACTGCAGGGAAGGGGGAAGATGGAGGAGCGGGTGCAAACAGACAAACGTTTTCACACGATGATGCGCTTCGTCAGGTCTGGCCGGATGATCTTTCCACCCACAGAGCTCTGATGCGGGCGCATCAGCGTGCGCCTGCTTTAGAGCTTACCATAGCACACAGTGAAGCGAGCGGCCGGAGCCGCTCGCTTCACTGTGTGAACTGACAGGGCTTAATACTGCCTCCTATATACAAGAATATAACTACTATAATATGTGTATCAGATACCGGCACGAGGTACATGGGGCAGTATGGCTTGATCAATTCATACACAAAATTCTGATGTGTCTTTTATTTAGCCTAGGGGCACTAGTATCAGCCATAGGTGTGAGGTGCAGCACTCTGTTTCTTCCCTGAACCGTATAACTACTATAATACTGCTCCTATATACAAGAACATAACTACTATAATACCGCTCCTATTTCCTGGGGGAAGAAGCGTCAGACTAGACGTAAAAAACAGCTGTCCTGGGAGGTACACGCCCACTTCACCATCCGTCCTCCCTTCCACGCTGTATACGGTGTATGAAGTAATGCTAGTCACTTAGCGGTGAGTGCTCTACCATTTTTCTTTGTTACTACTGTACGTATAACTACTAATATACTGCCTTCTATGTACAAGAATATAACTAATATAATACTGCTCCTATATACAAGAATATAACTACTATAATTATTTAGCCTAGGGGCACTAGTATCAGCCATAGGTGTGAGGTGCAGCACTCTTTTTTTCTTCCCTGAACCATAACTACTATAATACTGCTCCTGTGTACAAGAACATAACTACTATAATACTCCCCCCCACCCCATATATAATGATACAATGTACATTACTGTCATTTATGTGGGTAGGGTGGTAAAGGAGTTAAATGAAGCTATGAAGTCTATCGAGTCTATCAGCCACTTTCAGTAGAATATATTCTGTCTACGTTGTATGAAGCCACAATCAGATATACCGCCACCTTCTCTGCCCTGGCTGTTGACCATTTGCCTTCTGCCATTGAAGGACTAGATGAAAGGTTGAGGCTTTTGTCCGTAAATAACGCTGCGCCCATTAAGAGCAGATAGAGGCAGTGGCTGGATGTAACGTCGGACTCAACAATGGAGGTAATGTAGTAGATGTCAGCGCAGATTGTCTCTGTCCCTGGGATGAACCGCGCCAATGTCATCATGACAGTAAGAAAAGGTAATTGGTTTCAATAACCCATAATTGCACACTTTGTAATTTTTTTTATGGTTACCTTAATGTCCGCCGTACGTTTCTTACATGACAGCTCTTCAGACACAAATTCACCGATCATTCGCGAAAATCAGGAAATTGATCAACTTGGAATCGTGGAACAGATGGGTGATTATTATTACCGGGTGACCAGCTGTGAACTCAAGAGTCGAACCCCGAGCTGACACCTGCGGCTGAGCCTTGAGTAATGGATATTATAGGCCGGGGGGGGAAGCTCTGAACACCATCCAGCACATTAGCAGATGAACTGTAAAAATGTTCATACCCCACCTAAACGTTCTTCTATGTAAACATTATAAAAGTATATAATACATACCTCCAGACTTTCACTAAGGGCAAAGAGGGACATTCCAAAAAAATGTGCCATGCCCCCATAGACATACCACGCCCCCTAGCCACACCCAACACACATTTCCTACGCTGTTCATACAATCATAGAGTAGCGCCATATGCTGCAGATTTTTTTGGAGCAGAAAATGTGGCCTCTTCACCACACAGTTACTAATACCACCATACCAGTACTAAAATTCAGTAAACCAAACCAATAATACCAGTATATTAAAAAAAACACATTATCGCCACACCATGACCACCAACATTATCACCACATAGTGACTAATACCAACATACCATTACAAATTAAAACCTACTACAAAGACCAGTACCCCCCCCCCCCCCCCCCCACACACACACACACACACGTTGGTACCTGCTATATGTTGTGGCTGGCTGTACTCTGTAAAATGGTCGGTGGCCTGCCGGGCTTGTGGTGGGTCCCTAGAGCTCTTGTCACGGTAGTCCTGAGTGGCAATTGACCCACTCGGACTCTCAGTACTGCCACCCACAGAAAGGGGAAAAATAACCCAAGGTGTGCGGTTAGTGTGTATAGGGGCTGGTACGCAGAGTCCCAGTGATGTAAAAATAGAACAGTTTTACTGTACAGTGTCTTGGTAGTACAAAACACTTTGACAGCAAATAAATAAATGTTTACACAGACTTTTATACTTGAACTCGTTTGTGCTGAGGAGATGCTTGAAGAAGTAGAGTAGAGGTAGTTGTAGTGATGCTTGAAGAGATGGGAGTAGCGTAGAGGAGAGGAGTTTTTCAAAGGAGTCCCAACACAATATAGCAATGTACTCTGCCGGAACTTGAGAGAATACTTGGGAGTGAGAAGTTTACTTGTACCCGTGTATAGACAAAAGTCTGACCACCTTCTGCCCTACAGAGTCGAGTGACTCGTCCTAAAAGGGTACTACAAGCCCCAGCCTTGGTTATCTGGGTTAAGCTAAGTTTCCGAGCCATCCCAGTTACAAATAAAAGACTGACATCTAGTGGTGAAACTTTAAAATGCTCTACATCACTACTTAACCTGGAGTAAGGAACTTTTGCGACAGGTGTACAAGAAAAAAGAACATCTGTGGTGGGACACCACAATTACAGTGAAGATACATCCAGTGACTCACAGGGGGAGCATAGAAAAATGCTTCCCCAGTACATAGGAAACATTCCCTAACTTTTTGAATATGCTTCCCTCACCCTTGTGCCAAGATCTGATAGAAGAGCAGGGGCTCTAGATAGATTTCTTGACAATAGATACAGCACATGAGTATGACTTCATTATCAATGCAAACGTGAGCAAATCTAAGAGGATTATATTAAAAGCAAACACTGTTATCTTGCAAAAACAGCGCCCCCTGTATCCTTAGGTTATGTTTGGTAATACAATACAGCTCCTTTCACTTCAATGGAACTGAGCAGCAAACCCCACACCCAGACTGTGGAGAGGAGAGCAGTGCTGTTTTTGCAAGAAAGCAGCCATGTTTTTGTTGTCTGTTGAATCTATGGGATCTAGTACAGAACCCATGACTCTATTTTGAACAGAGCGTTAGTCAGTGAAAGAGAATAAGTAGTGATAAGAGAATCA
This sequence comes from Dendropsophus ebraccatus, assembly GCF_027789765.1. Classification (NCBI taxonomy): domain Eukaryota; kingdom Metazoa; phylum Chordata; class Amphibia; order Anura; family Hylidae; genus Dendropsophus; species Dendropsophus ebraccatus. The sequence continues at coordinate 25,920,785 of NC_091468.1, forward strand.
ATTTCGAAATAATCAAATTTGAACAACAACAACAACAAAAAAAAAAAGTATTGAAGGCCAATTTTTTTTGAGTTGCTCTTGGCTGTGGTCTAGCTTCATCACTCAAGTGACCTCTATAACATTTACTGATGTCATCACTAGCAAATAAAGAGGTCACATGAGTGCGGCAGCTGAAAGTGCCAGTTCAGGTCCGAACCACAGGCAGTAGAGGAGCTAAGCAGCCAGGTATACAGCATATGATTACAGTCCCTACTCCCTTAGTAGTTTCCATGATGCATAGTTGTGCAGGGACTCCTTTCATTTTGATGGGAGTCCAGGACAGTTGTAAGCTCTGGACTGCCGCTTATAACATTGCTCCCAGAGGGTAAGGCCGAGTCCAGTTTGCCCATTTGTTATTAATGCTTTCCTCTAGTTATGTCCTAGACAGGCACTATGGCTGCTAAACCATATGAAGACTCCATCAAACAGCTCCCTATATCTCATCCTTCTAGACCCTTTTGAGTGAGATGGGAGCAATATACTGATGTTCATTGCATTAGGTCATAAATCTGGATTCATATGAATGGGAGAAAAAAATCAGATACACAGTAAATGTATAAATGATGCTGCGACTCCATTCACCGATCACAGAGCTTTCCTGGTACATCGACGATGCAAATAATGAGAATCAGATGATGGCGCAGGCTCGTCTCTATTCACTGATTATAAATCCACTACTCTTGCCGGCTTCATCATCCTGACAAATAAAAGGGGCCACGATCTGAGTATTGATAGGAGGAGCGCCGTAATGACAGCCGGGGAAGAACAGATTCTTGACGGCCCCTATTGACTGGAGGAGGGGGACATAGCGCTGAGCGTGTAATGGAGCGGTTCTATTGTACCTTGCACATTCATCAATGTACTGTCTGACTTGCATTTACTTCCCCAATTTTTTTTTTTGTTCTTGTGCCGTCAAAGAGAAATTGTCAAAAAGCAATTGTCAACTGCGAAAAAGCTCTGAAATTATTTTGATGGCGGAAAATTAGGAATAATTTGTGTTGTTAGAGAAAAAAAAAGTTTATAAAAAGTTCAATAATGTGAACAATGGCTTAAAGAGGTAGTTTTCCAGTACTTATCAGCAGCTGTATGTCCTGCAGGAAGTGATGTATTCTTTCTAGTCTGACACAGTGCTCCCTGTTGCCACCTCTGTTCATGTCAGAAACTGTCCAAAGCAGTTGCAAATCCCCATTGGAAACCTCTCCTGCTCTCCAGACTGGAAAGAATACCACTTCCTGCAGGACATACAGCAGCTGATAAGTACTGGAAGACTTCAAATAGAGGTAAATTGCTTATCTCTTATCACGTTGGTCCGGAGTGGAGTTAGGACCCACCCAAACTGTTTGTACTGCCACCCACAGAAAGGGGATTTTGACTCTAGGACGGTCTAACTCCTGTGTAGGTGCTTGACTAATAACCACTGAGTCCTGTTACCATTACAAAAATCTTCTTTACTGAAGGAACACTTAATACACTGACTGACAATAGACTTCTGACTTGACTCAACAAAATCTTCAGAGGTAGAATAGTAGAGTTTACCTAGTTGCGTGCGAAGAAGAGTAGAGAGTTCAGAGTAGTTGAGAGGAGAGGAGTTTGTCTCGAGAGTCCCAACCCAATTTAGTACTGTGCTCTGCCAGAACTTTAGAAGAAGAAGAAGTAGAATACTTGAGAATACTTGTGCCCGTGTTTCAACCTCTGTTGTGATGCCACCTATTGCCCTGCAGTGTCGGGTGACCTGTCCTAACAAGGTGACACAAGCCCCAGTCCTTGTTATTTGAGTTTAGCAAGGTGGCTAAAATTATCTGGTTACACTTGAGCTGTGAGATAGAGTACGTAGGTTTCTAGCAACTTTGCTCTATCCAGATCAGTTTCTCTTGTTTTAGGAAACAACTGCGTGGGTTGGGGTGATCTCTGACTTGTCCTCTCTTGAGTGGTTTAGCACTGCATAGTTAGGAGAAGTGTTGCTTTTAAGTAAAGAGTCTCTGTGTTTCCCATGTGTGTCCGTCCACTACTACGCTCCAGGATAGACTACATTGCACTTGTTCTCTTGTCCCTGACAGAGGACCTTGCTGAGCCAGGGCCCAGCTGAACTACAGACCGTCTTGTCTTGCGTCCTTTCTCTACCAAGACTTGAATAAGACTCACTAAGTGTAGGTGTGCACTTTCTCTCCCCATGTGACAACTTCCTACATGGTATGTGATAACTCCTGTGAGTAGTGGAGAAGAAAGTGCAAAGAAAAGAAAAGGATAGAGATAGGTGGAGAAGAGGAAGAGCTCTCATTGGTGCACACATCACAAATAAACAGTAAATCCTTACTTGCTACAGCTGTGCAATATACAAGTACGTAGATAAATAGTGTAGACATCTAGTGGCAAAACCTATGCCTAACTTCTTTACCACTTGACTTTGAGTACAGGATTTTGTGAGGGGTGTACAAACTAGCAACACCTGTGGTGGGACACCACATGGGACCCCAGTTTCCTGTTAGATCAGAGTATGTGTGCCTCCACTTTATTAATTCTCCAAGTAATAGACTTGCTGTTCAGCTTCCATAGAGGATAAAAGGAGAGAACGACCTACTGCTCTACACTGGGGTCCTCATTCTCAAGATCACAGGGGATCCCCATGAATAGGGAATAGTTTTGTCAGATAGGAATACTCCTTTATGAGCTTATCTGCAGGAATATAAGGATACCAGTATGTACATAATAAGAATGATAAATCTGTCAACAGCAACTTGCTGACAGTTTCCACATTGCAATTTCTTTTCTTTTATGTACAGAAAAAGGTCACAAAATGGTGCTGGAAAGTTATGCAGATTTGTAAATGACTTGTGTTTAGGAAGTGTTGTATTCTTTCCAGTCTGACACAGAGCTCTCTGCTGCCACCTCTGTCCATGTCAGGAACTGTCCAGAGCAAGAGAGGTTTTGTATGGGGATTTGCTACTGCTCTGGACAATTCCTGACATGGACAGAGGTGGCAGCAGAGAGCAGAGAGTGTCAAACTGGAAAGAATACACCAGCAGCACATACAGCAGCTGATAAGTACTTGAAGACATGTCTCTATGATAAGATATCCCTGGAAGTGCTGATTCTACTTTAAGAACCAAATAAAGACCAATACCGCCAGTTTTCCCAGCAGATGAAGGCAGCCAGAGCCAGTTTTGTTTGGTTCATCAGCTTTAGTGCATCACATTGCACAGCGTCTCTGCATGAGCACACTGTAGGATGGCAAACAGAAGCTGACAGCTCTGGCAGAGGGGAGCAGCTGGAGGGAATCCACAAAGTAGAAGGCGCTTTCCATAAGAGAGTGATCAGACCTGTGCCCCCTGCAGCTGGAGGTGTGCACAAGGCCAGGCTGGTAGCGGAGACACCACGCACACCTACTGTAAATCATTAAATAAGTGCAAAGCCGCAGTCCCTGGGGAGGCACACTTGTCGCTACATCACCTCCTCTAGTCCTGTCTGCCTGCCTGCCAGGAGACAGCTGTAATAACCATGAACCTGTGTCTACTACCCGATCAGAAATCTGAAGGAACAATAGCCGCAACTAGGATCCACGGAATATTGTCATCCATATGTATACCTGTTATAGAAAGGAGAAGTGCAAAAAATAATATGTGCAAAATGGTACTGGTAGCAACTCTGTTCTCGAGTCCCCCTGACAACACTTCTGGATAGTCCAGGGTTCTTAAAGGAGAAGTCCAGCGATTGCTAAAAGCCGGCAGCCTGCAGGGGGAGGGGGGAAATTGATGACAAGTAGGCACTTACCTCTCCCTGTGCCCGTGGTGAGCGGCGGGAGCGGTAGCGGGACCCCCGCCAGAAGTCATTTTACTAATCTGTGCCGCAAAAATTACTGACAGGCTAGAGGTCTGTGGGAGCAAGTAACAGCCGTAACATGTAACATGTGCTAACATTGCGGATGAGTATCGTTTTGATCATTTCCACCTTTTTAACTCTCATTTTTCTACTTTTTACGGATCCAAAAAAAATACGGATTACGGATGCACTACTGGTGATTTTTTTGCAGATCACAGGCGACAATTGCGGACACGAAGCCTAAAATGTGGTCTTTTTCCTGAGGTGGGAAGCAGCAGTAATGGATTTATTTAGTCTCAGTTTAGGCTGGGTCCACACTAAATTTTTGCAATCCGTTTTTGCAATAAAACAGATGGAAAAAAACGAATGCATTTGTGTGCATCCGTTTTGATCCATTTTTCCATTGACTTTCATTATAAAAAAAAAAACTTGATTTTTCCTGTGGTGGCGCTGTAAAGAAATTAAACCTTACTGTTATCGTTCGCTGATTGCTAAAGGTCAGGGATCAACTTATTTTCCAGGACCCCTTTTTAGTCCTTGGTGGAGAACACCAGTCGTGTCCTGTGTTCCCGGCTTGTCAGGCCTTATAAATGTATTTTACTTTTGTGCTGTTGCTGCACCTCGCTGCCGGCAGACGACATTATCTCAGGCTCAAAAAACAAAGGCAGAAAAAACCTTTCTTTATGGGCGTAATAACAGGAGGGAACACACAGACACTTTCTGCTGCGAGGCCATTTAACTGCCACAATAAAGCTGTCTCTCCAGAACACAATCACAGGCTTGTTCTGGAGGAAGCAAAGAACGTTCATTCCCTTTCCTATCTGGAAGAGATTGACCAAATGTTTCATAAGAATGGCTGCTGCATGTGATTCTGGATAAAGATCGCCTGCGGGTCCGTGATATAATGGCAAGACTCAGAACAAGGAGCACAACTTACTACTCGATGGGACGTCCTTGGAACAAAACTTCAATTTGTTGCTCTCTGGTTACCATCAACAAGCAGGCTGGCTGGTGATCACAAATGTCAACAAATGAGAAGACCTATTAAACTGCGCATGAGCCAATCAGAGCTCAAATTATCAGACACATAATAAGAAAACAGATCAGTCAACAGCACATTGCTGACAGTTTCCTTGAAGCTCCAAAAGCATGTAAAAATAGATCTTTTTTTTAAATTGTTGTATTAGTGCTATTCATCTGTGTTTTCATCGGCCATTTATAGTGGTATGTATACATTATATGGCTATGTTCACATGTCGTAAGAGACCGGCCGTTCCGTGAGCCAGGCCGGGTCACAGAACGGACGGTCTCTGAGAAGATCATTCCGGACGGTACTGCAGTACCAGCCGGATGATCTTTATGGCCGCAGAGTTCTGATGCGGGCGTATCTGTGCGCACCCGCATCAGAACTCCCCACAGCACACTATTGAGCGTGCGGCCGGAGCCACTCGCTCCATAACGTGCGCTGACATGGTTTTCTACAAACAACTGACATGTCAGTTTTCTGCAGCCACTATTCATTGAATAGTGGCCGCAGAAAACTGACATGTCAGTTGTTTGCGGCGCCGCTAGGGATCCCGGCCAGAGCATATACTATGTGTATATGCTCCAGCCGGGATCCCATAGACAACAATGCAACGCATATTCTCATAATAATCACGGCTGTGATTTTACAAAAATATACGTTGTGTGAACATAGCCTATTGCTGTATTATTTATGGACTAGAAGGCTGTAGTATTGAACTGGTATACAGCTGTGTTATTCGGCCATTTATGGGGTATGTATAGATTATATGGCTGAATTATTTATGGACTATAATGCTATAATATTGAAGTGCTATACAGCTTTGTTATTTGGCCATTTATGGTAGTATGTATACCCTACATTATATGGCAGTATTATTTATGGACTAGAAGGCTGTAGTATTGTATTATTTGGGCATTTGGGACATTTTGGGAGTACTGTATATTCTAATATAAGCACTTTATGCCAGTATTATTTATACATCACAATCGTTTTATTTGGACTTTTTTGATTTTGTGTGATATTACTTTATTGTGTTCCCCAACCTGTCACTGTATAGTATTACACTTTAGTGACTGCACTGTTTACCATTGTTTGGCATAACCACCTTTAAGAGTTACACAAATTCTTAAAGGGGTTATCCATTACTTACACAATCTTACACAATGAATCCCCCCTTGAAAATTTTTAATATGAAGCAGGTCACATGGGGGTCGTCTGCTCCAACGAGACATTGGTGTGAGATGCATCAAACCATGAAATCTGCAAACATGAAGCTGCATGCTGCTCCCCCGCCCTCCACCGTAATTGTGTCATACGTCTCCACCGCTGTATCTGGTGCACGACAATTATCTCCTGCAAGAAGAATGTTCTGGAGATTTGTACAATAAGGAAATCTGTATTGTGCAGCTCAGAAGGTTTTTTTTTTTTTTTACAAATAATAAATACAGAAACAGCTGGAAAAAAAACTATCGCCTATCTATCTATCTATCTATCTATCTATCTATCTATCTATCTATCTATCTATCTATCTCCTATCTATTATCTATCTATCTATCTATCTATCTATCATCTATCTATCTATCTATCTATCTATCTATCTATCTATCTATCATCTATCTATCATCTATCTATCTATCTATCTATCTATCTATCTATCTATCTCCTTTCTATCTATCTATCTATCTATCTATCTATCTATCTATCTATCTATCTCCTATCTATTTATTATCTATCTATCTATCTATCTATCTATCTATCTATCTATCTATCTATCTTGCTTAAGTGATATAGTGTGGGGGGGGGGGGGGGGGGGTTTGGTGCCAGCAGATCGCCGTGACCACAGGCTCTGTGTAGATATGAAGGTACTTCCACGTCACTCTAGTTGTGTTCAGTAAGAAACCAATTTATTTCATATATATTTCATATATCTATCTATCTATCTATCTAATTATCTCCCCACCCTCTCTCTCTCTTAAATCCATTGATCTAGAAAGTAAATAAATAGATATACAGTATATCTAGTAAGAAACTACAACACCCAGCATGTGCCTTCCAGAGAGTCTAGAACATACTGGCAGTGAAAGTCCCGTAACAGTCAGGGAGCCATAGGTTGGGGACTATTGTATAGCTGAAGTCTTTCTCTTATCCACAGGACAATGTCCAGGCAGACGGCAGCCCTCCTGCAGCCATTGTATGTATACGCCCTGTACTCATCTACAGATAATCACATAGATGTAACACATCCCAGGGGGTGAGAATAACATCATAGACTTGTATGATAAAGTATTCACACCCCAGTCACTTGTCATGTATTATTTGGCTCCACAAATAAAAACTCAGACTGGGAAAAGTGTCACGCAAGAATAGAACAGAGAACGTAATCTCTAGATAATTCTGTGTATTATAAATTTCCTAAAGAAAAATCCACTGCGAGGATCAGCCAAGTACGAACTTGTGCCTTGAATGTTAACAGAGAGTTTTTGGTGTTGTGCCTGGTGCAGGATCAGCTGCCCGGCCTGCATACTGAGCACGGGGATTTGGCTATATCCAGACCAGTGGCGTAGCTACCATAGAGGCAGGGTAGGCAGTTGCTATGGGGCCCGTGCAGGAGGGGGGGCCGGGGGAGAAGTTAAGAGCGTGTGTCCTTCTATTTAACCCCCTAAAGGACTGCAGTGTGTAAGGGCCCTATTACACGGAACGATAATCGACCGAATTGGCCCGATTCGGCCGATTATTGCTCCGTGTAATAAATGCAACGATCAGCCGATGACAACGATCATCGGCTGATCGTTGATATAGGTTAGAACCTATTTTTGTCGGGCGCCGACCGCGCACCGCTGCGTGTAATAGCGGTGCACGAGCGGCGACTAACGATAAACATTACCCATCCACGTTCCAGGGCTGCTCCTGCCGCCCGCTTCTCCCGGGGTCCCGCACGCGCCCTAACTTCACATCGGCCTGTCAGCTGATAGGCCGCGGCCGTCCCGACCGGTGATTGGTTGAGCGGCCTATCAGCTGACAGGCCGATGTGAAGCTGGAGCGCGCGCGGGACCACGGGAGAAACGGACGGCAGGAGCAGCCCTGGAACGTGGATGGGTAATGTATGCCAGTTTAGCAAGGGCTGCAAGGACATCGGTAACGATGTCCTTGCAGCTCTTGCTAAACGATTATCGGGCCGTATAATAGGCCCTGTAAACGAGCGACGATCTAGCAGATCGGCGCTCGTTTACAGGTATTATGGGGCCCTGCTCGGCCCATGTAATACCACCCTAAGTGACCCAATGTTTACTTACATGCTGCAACACAAAAAAAGTGTTAACAAGCAGAAGACAGAGATCTCTGCTTCACTGCACTAATAACCTCTGACCTCTGTTCTCCAGCTGGCAATCAAGTAGGAAAGGAAAATGTGCAGAGCTCCAGGCAGAGGTCAGGGGTTATCAGTGCACCAGTGCAAGGGTTATATATATATATATATATATATATATATATATATATGCAGTGCTTTGTTTTGTGCGTAGGGGAGGGGGCCCCTTAAAATTTTTTGCTATGGGGCCCAGTACCTCCTGATTCGCCCCTGATCCAGACTTTTCCTATACTGTGTATATATATTGAGTGAGATGGGCTCATAACCCTCTATATACCACAGACCCACAGATGAGCCCATAACCCACTATATACAACAGACCCACAGATGAGCCCATAACCCACTATATACAACAGATGAGCCCATAACCTGCTATATACCACTGACCCACAGATGGGCCCATAACCCACAGACCAGCAAATGGGTCCATAACCTGCCACATACCACAGACCCACAGATGGGCCCATAACCCACCATGTATCACAGATCCGCAAATGGGTCCATAACCTGTCACAGACCATCTTATAGGCCCATAACCTGCCATATACCATAGACCCACATATAAGGCCATAACCTGCCATATACCATAGACCCACATATAAGGCCATAACCTGCCATATACCATAGACCCACATATAAGGCCATAACCTGCCATATACCACAGACCCACATATAAGACCATAACCTGCCATATACCACAAACCCACATATAAGGCCATAACCTGCCATATACCACAGAACCACATATAAGGCCATAACCTGCCATATACCACAGAACCACAAATGAGCACATAACGCACTAAATACGCAGACTATCATATAGGCCCATAACCTGCCGTATGCCCCCAACTCGCAGATGGGCTCATAACTTACTATATACCACAGACCTGCGGATGAGTCAATAACTCACTATATACCACAGACCTGCGGATGAGTCAATAACTCCCTATATACCACAGACCTGCGGATGAGTCAATAACTCACTATATACCACAGACCTGCGGATGAGTCAATAACTCACTATATACCACAGACCCGCAGATGGGCCCATAACCTACTATATACCACAGATGAGCCCATAACCGCAGATGGGCCCATAACCCTACAGACCAGCAAATGGGTCCATAACCTGCCACATACCACATACCCACAGATGGGCCCATAACCCACCATGTATCACAAATGGGTCCCTAGACCCACAGAAGAACCATAAATACCATACCATATACCATAAATCTTCAGAAATTAACATACACTCTTGACAAATTTAACTTTAGAATTTTAACAATCGTATATTTATGAGGATAAAGAAACTTAGTCGACACTATTTTTGTGTATGTAAAAAAAAAACGGATAGTTTTTTAGTAGGGATGGTCAGAACCGAGTTCAGTTCGGGTTCGTACGAACCCGAACGCTCGGCAATGATTCCCGCTGTCTGCCCTCTCCGTGGAGAGGGTGGATACAGCGGGAGGACCACCTGGAAAACTGGGATACAGCCATAGCCATAGACTGTATCCCAGTTTTCCAGGCGGTCCTCCCGCTGTATCCACCCGCTGCACGGAGAGGCCAGACAGCGGGAATCAGATTTATACGAACCCGAACCTTGGCAGTTTCGGACCATCCCTATTTTTTAGCAATTTTTTTAGAATTGAAGTCAATGGAAAAACAGATCCAAAAGGATGGCACACAATTGCATAGTTTTTTTTAATCTGTTTTTTCCCCCATAAAATGCATACATTAAACGAATAGGAAAAACGCAGTATGAACCCAGCCTTACTGTGATGGATGGGACCCCTTAAGAAAGTGGTGTCCTGGCCTGTTTGGCCATGCTCCCTATGGGGAAGATTTATCAAAGGGTGTAAAATTTAGACTGGTGCAAACTGCCCACAGCAGCCAATCACTGCTCAGCTTTCCTTTCACCAGAGCTGAAAGCTGAGCTGTGATTGGTTGTTGTGGGCAGTTTGCACCAGTCTAAATTTTACACCCTTTGATAAATCTCCCCTTATATGTTAACATGTGATAACATTTTAGTGATAATTAGGTAAAAGAAGCTTCTAGTATAAACTGATACATTGTGTTTTGCCTACTGCCAGATCAGAGGGAATGGAACATGACACAAGGCTCTACCCCTGAGGTCCTGCTCTCGGTAGAACATTCTAGCTATTCCCCTTAAAGGGGTACTCCAGCGAAAATCTTTTTCTTTCAGATAAACTGGTTTCAGAAAGTTATATAGATTACTAATTTACTTCTGTTTAAAAATCTCAAGTCTACCATTACTTATCAGCTGCTGTACGTCCTGCAGGAAGTGGTGTATTCTTTCCAGTCTGACACAGTGCTCTCTGCTGCCACCTCTGTCTATGTCAGGAACTGTCCAGAGCACTAGCAAATCCCCATAGAAAAACCTCTCCTGCTCTAGACAGTTCCTGTCTCGAACAGAGATGTCAGCAGAGAGCTCTGTATCAGAGAGATAAGAAAACAAAATTTCCTGCAGGACATACAGTATGGGAAGAGTGAAGTTTTTAAATAGAAGTAAATTACAAATCTATATAACTTTCTTAAACCAGTTCATTTGAAAGAAAAAGATTTTCGCCGGATAACCCCTTTAAGACCCTCTTCACACGTTCGGTAAATTTATGACGATTTCTCATCAGGAAATCCAGATACATTTCCATAGAATAGTAATTCTGCAGACACAGCGCCTCCCTCGTCCAGAGGCTGCAACGAGTATTGCAGCTTAGCCCCAGTCACTTAAATGCAACCACTTAAAGCTTCTGTCTTGTTGCTAGGACTTCACATGAAGTTAATTGATGTTTTTCTTTTTGATTATTTTCCCATACTCTTCTATTGGTTGTAGCAGACATTTACCGATAGAAGCTGAAACTGTCTATTTTCTGTTTCCATTACTTGTAAGCGGCATCACAGAGTAAATACAAGGATGAAAGGATCACAGAGCAAAATAAATACAGAAGGAACATGGAAGACCTTACCCTTAGGACACAGAGTTTTGATCTTTTTACCTGCGTCGAGACTGCTTCTTGATGGGGGTTGTCTTACAAAGTTACGTAATCTCCTGGTAGAAAAGCAATAACAATAATAATAATAATAAAACAAAATGTAAATAAGAAAAACGAAATGCCAAAGGCAACTAATGACATTTCCCTTTCTGATGTTAGAATATTTCGATGGCTGATCGCCCCGGGTCGGCCATCTGAGAAGCAGTCAAGGCCCTGGCAGCTGTTATGAGGGTGAAGGTTGATCTCGACTCCTTAGACAGCTGATGACATTCACCTTGGCTGTCTCTTTATCCCGAAAAGACAACAGCCATGGTAAGAAAGGAGGTCAGAGCCAAAACATAACATAACAGAGGGGGGTGCAGATAGGACTCTGGGGAGATGACGTGTTTGTGGGTTTGTAAATTGGGGGATTTTGATCTCTTTCCATCAAAATATCTGCTGTTTCAGGTGATTTCAGGATAAGCTACCGTGTCTGTCTCTGTGAGAAGCTCTCTCTTTCTCTGCAATGTATATGTGTTTCCAGGCACTCCCCCTCTCTCTCTCTCTGCAATGTATATGTGTTCCCAGGCACTCCCCCTCTCTCTCTCTGCAATGTATATGTGTTCCCAGGCACTCCCCCTCCTCTCTCTCTTTCTCTCTCTCTCTCTGCAATGTATATGTGTTTCCAGGCACTCCCCCTCTCTCTCTCTGCAATGTATATGTGTTCCCAGGCACTCCCCCTCCTCTCTCTCTGCAATGTATATGTGTTCCCATGCACTCCCCCTCTCTCTCTGCAATGTATATGTGTACCGAGGCACTCCCCTTCCTCTCTCTCTGCAATGTATATGTGTTCCCAGACACTTCCCCTCTTCTCTCTGCAATGTATATGTGTTCCCAGGCACTCCCCCTCCTCTCTCTCTGCAATGTATATGTGTTCCCATGCACTCCCCCTCTCTCTCTGCAATGTATATGTGTACCGAGGCACTCCCCTTCCTCTCTCTCTGCAATGTATATGTGTTCCCAGACACTTCCCCTCTTCTCTCTGCAATATATATGTGTTCCCAGGAACTCCCCCTCTTCTCTCTCTCTCTCTGCAATGTATATGTGTTCCCAGGCATTCCCCCTCTCTCTCTGTCTCTGCAATGTATATGTGTTCCCAGGCACTCCTCTCTCTCTCTCTCTCTCTCTCTCTCTCTCTCTCTCTCTCTCTCTCTCTGCAATGTGTATGTGTTCCCAGGCACTCCCCCTCCTCTCTCTCTGCAATGTGTATGTAATCCCAGGCACTCCCCCCTCTCTCTCTCTCTCTTTCTACAATGTGTATGTGTTCCCAGGCACTCCCCCTCCTCTCTCTCTGCAATGTGTATGTGTTCCCAGGAACTCCCTCTCTTCTCTCTCTGCAATGTGTATGTGTTTCCAGGCACCCCCTGCGCTCTCTCTCTCTCTCTCTCTCTACAATGTGTATGTGTTCCCAGGCACTCCCCCTCCTCTCTCTCTCTCTCTCTCTCTACAATGTGTATGTGTTCCCCCCCCCCCCCCCCCTCTGTCTCTCTCTCTGCGATGTGTATGTGTTCCCAGGCACTCCCCCTCCTCTCTCTCTCTCTCTACAATGTGTATGTGTTTCCAGGCACTCCCCCTCCTCTCTCTCTTTACAATGTGTATGTGTTCGCAGGCACTCCCCCTCTTCTCTCTCTCTCTCTGCAATGTATATGTGTTCCCAGGCACTCCCCCTGTCTCTCTCTGTCTCTGCAATGTATATGTGTTCCCAGGCACTCCTCTCTCTCTCTGCAATGTGTATGTGTTCCCAGGCACTCCCCCTCCTCTCTCTCTTTACAATGTGTATGTGTTCCCAGGCACCCCCCCTCTCTTTCTGTGTGTGTCTCTCTGCAATGTGTATGTTTCCCAAGCACTCCCCCACCCCTCTCTCTCTCTCTCTCTCTCTCTCTCTCTGCAATGTGTATGTGTTCCCAGGCACTCCCCCTCCTCTCTCTCTCTCTCTCTCTCTCTCTCTCTCTATCTCTCTCTACAATGTGTATGTGTTTCCAGGCACTCCTCCTCCTCTCTCTCTCTTTACAATGTGTATGTGTTCCCAGGCACTCCCCCTCTTCTCTCTCTCTCTCTCTGCAATGTATATGTGTTTCCAGGCACTCCCCCTCTGTCTCTGCAATGTATATGTGTTCCCAGGCACTCCTCTCTCTCTCTGCAATGTGTATGTGTTCCCAGGCACTCCCCCTCCTCTCTCTCTTTACAATGTGTATGTGTTCCCAGGCACACCCCCCTCTCTGTCTGTGTGCCTCTCTCTCTGCAATGTGTATGTTTCCCAAGAACTCCCCCCCCCCCCCCCCTCTCTCTCTCTCTCTCTCTCTCTCTCTCTCTCTCTCTCTCTGCAATGTGTATGTGTTCCCAGGCACTCCCCCTCTTATCTCTCTGCAAGGTGTATGTGTTCCCAGGCACTCCCCCTCTTCTCTCTCTGCAATGTGTATGTTTTCCCAGGAACTCCCCCTCTTCTCTCTCTCTCTCTGTCTCTCTCTGCAATGTGTATGTGTTCCCAGGAACTCCCCCTCTTCTCTCTCTGCAATATGTATTTGTTTCCAGGCACCCCCTACTCTCTCTCTCTCTCTCTCTACAATGTGTATGTGTTCCCAGGCCCCCCCCCCCCTCCTCTTTCTTTCTCTCTCTCTCTGCAATGTGTATGTGTTCCCAGGAACTCCCCCTCTTCTCTCTCTGCAATATGTATTTGTTTCCAGGCACCCCCTACTCTCTCTCTCTCTCTACAATGTGTATGTGTTCCCAGGCCCCCCCCCCCCTCCTCTTTCTTTCTCTCTCTCTCTGCAATGTGTATGTGTTCCCAGGCACTCCCCCTCTCTCTCTCTGCAATGTGTATGTGTTCCCAGGCACTCCCCCTACTCTCTCTCTCTCCAATGTGTATGTGTTCCCAGGCACCCCCACCCCCTCCTCTTTCTTTCTCTCTCTCTCTGCAATGTGTATGTGTTCCCAGGCACTCCCCCTCTTCTCTCTCTGCAATGTGTATGTGTTCCCAGGAACTCCCCCCTCTTTGACCCAGTGCTCTCTGCTGCCACCTCTGTCCATGTCAGGAACTGTCCAGGGCAGGAGAGGTTTTCTATGGGGATTTGCTACTGCTCTGGACAGTTCCTGACAGCAGCTTATAAGTACTGTCAATTTTGAGAATAAAATCAGTGGGCAGTCAGATGATTGATTCTGGAGATACATTTATGAGGTCACTTAATCGGTGTTCATCCTTTTTCATACCTACAGTATACTGTATGTCACTGTGGAGCCAATGTCTTAAAGGGGTTATCCAACGTTAGAAAAACATGGCCACTTTCCTCCAGAGACAGCGCCGCTCTTGTCTCCAGTTCAGGTGCAGTTTGCAATTAAGCTCTATTCACTTTGTTGGAACCAAGTTGCAAAACCTGCACCCAAACTGGAGACAAGAGTGGTGCTGTCTTTGGAAGAAAGTGGCCATGTTTTTTTCCACACTGGATACGCCCTTTAAACAGTGATTCCCAACCTGATGCTTTAGTTATTACAAAACTACAGCTCCCAGCAAACCTATCAGGACATGCTGGGAATTGTAGTTTTGCAACAGCTTGAGAGCATCAGGTTGTGAATCACCGGTCTAAAGTATATAGAGAAAATATTCTTCACTATGAGAATGTTGAGAAAAAACCGACCCCCTCAGCATGTTTTAGCAGTTTTTTTTTTACCTTATTGCATTCGTGTTTCCTACCCAGTAATTTATTCTTCATTCCTCTGCCTTTGTTGTGTGCAGAGACCATTGGACAAACATGCAGATAAATCAGCGTCAGGGAGGAAAACACTGGAAGACGAACATGAGCAGAGAGAAGAGAGGGGCCGGAGCGGAGGAGGGGGGGGGGGCTAGGCCGGGAGCGCTGATATACGCTTTGTATACATTTCCATAAATGTAGGAGTTCAGTATCAAAAGGTAATAAAAATGAGCGATGCTGTGCGGCCGAGATAAAGGCTTTTGTGAGGAAAATCACAGGAAGGAAGTAGAAGGAGGTGTATTACATTACAGTATGTAAATAGATGGAATGGGTGCCGACAGATTGGATAGGAAACGGCACTCAACTAATCTGGGGTTCCATTGTAGACACTTAAAGGGGTACTCCAACATAATGTAACTCAAAGTATATAGCCTTGCTCCCCTGTCTTTTCAGGTCTGAAATCACCAAAATCACTAAAAAGGTGTTAGTTCTGTGCTTCCTGGTTGAACAGTTGCTCAGTACTACATTTTCCAGAATGCATTGCTTTCTCTCAGCTGTTGATCACAATCCTCCCACCCTGCCTATCTCCCTCCCCCAGCACTCCTGCCAGTTCTCTGCCCAGAACTTTGTATATTAGACTTTTGCCCAGTAAGTTTGCAGCACCTGCTGTATTCATTCCCTTTCTGATCTTCTGCCCGTTTCATTGTAGTGTCACTCTAGAAGGATTGGAGATGAGCCATCTTTGAGTATGCTAGTGTCCGCCCGAAGCCCGCAGCTTACAGGTTGCCTGGAAAACATGGATATGCAAAAGAGGAGCCCGTGGAGCCTCATTGAAGAGTCTCAAAACACAGGACTAGCCAGATATCCCTCCGGGAAGGACCCAGCCAAGGGGCAGCCCCAGGGCTGGCCTTTGGGGTGTGCGACCTGTGCAATTGCACAGGGCGCATCACTCCTGGCCAGCTAGCGGGCGCTCTGGCAGACAGAGAGCTGCACATATAACTTAGACAAAGGAATTGTAACGCCTGGAGTAGTGGATCCACTGGACCGTCACCAGCGATGGCACTAACCTCACCAGGGAGCGGAGTCTAAGGGGCCGCTGGTTTTCACCAGAGCCCGCCGCAAGGCGGGACGGACTTGCTGCGGCAGGCGACCCCCAGGTCGCTACCCCTGGCTTGGTTGCTAGCGACGGCAGGCGAGGCGTGGCAGGAGCAGTAGGCAGGAGATGGTGCTGGCAGAGGTCTGTAGGCGTAACCGCAGGTGACAGGCTGAACACAGGAGCAGTGGTGTAACAGGGGAGCAGGAACCAGGAACAAGGACTAGGGACCAGGTAGCGGATAGGAATCAGGAACAACGGGAAGGCAGCGGGCAAGGACTAGGGACAAGGACTGGAGACAGGAACAAGGAACAAGGAACAGGGACTAAGGTCAGGAACAACAGGGGGCTGGGCCAAACGCTATGGGAAGCATGTAGAGGCTCCAACGTGAGGGACAGGGCACGCTGGGATTTATAGGAAGTGATTGGGTGCAACTACCAATTAGGGGCGGACTGGCCCTTTAAATCTGAGACAGCCGGCGCGCGCGTGCCCTAGGAGGCGGGGTCGCGCGCGCCGGCACAGACGGAGACAGGAGCGGAGGAGAGGTTAGGCGCCCCCAGGGGCCGAACTAGCAGCAGCGCCGGGTCCCAGCACAAGGACCCCGGCGGCTGCATGGGGCAGGAGGAGGCCGCGGCGGCGGCCCGGAACACGGGCCGCCGCCGCGGCCGTGACAGGAATCTCTAAGTTACATGTGCTGTGTGTCTGCCGGAGCGCCCCCCAGCTGGCTGCCTGGGTGCTTTGAGGCGCTCCTGCAGACACACAGCACATCTAGCTTAGAGATTCCTATTTCTACGCTTGATCTGCAGCCAGTAGGAAGGCGCTCCCCGGGCCAGGGACTCGGCAAATGAATGTTCCGGGTATATCCCGGTAAGCTCCGCCTCTGTCGACAAGCCCCGCCCCCGGTGCCGACTGCGAGTGGGACACTGAGTGCACAGAGCCTTCATCATCCTGCTGAGGGGCAGCAAGTAAGGGAGGGGGGGAGATGCAGGAGGGAGATAGCAGCAGCCTCATCCCTCAGTGTGCTGGGAACAGGCTAGTGATCAGCAGCAGCCTGTACTCAGCACTGATACTACTGCACTATACTGCTGGCTGGAAGGAGTCTTTGCTGGGCTACTAACATTATATGGCATTTGTGATTGTCAATGATTTATTTAGCAATGATTTATGAGGTCACACAGCTTTCCCAGCATCTTGTATGTCAGTGTAATGGAGGTCACCCAGCTTTCCCAGCATCCTGTATGTCAGTATAATGGAGGTCACCCAGCTTTCCCAGTATCTTGAACTCAGTATGATTACTGTCACCCAGCTTTCCCGGCATCTTGTAGTCAGTATATGGCGGTCACCCAGCTTTCCCAGCATCCTGTATGTTAGTATAATGGAGGTCACCCAGCTTTCCCAGTATCTTGTACTCAGTATAATGGAGGTCACCCAGCTTTCCCTGTATGTTGTATAGTAGTCAGTATAATGGAGGTCACCCAGCTTTCCAGCATCTTGTATAGTAGTCAGTATGATGGTGGTCACCCAGCTTTCCAGCATCTTATACTCAGTATGATGGAGGTCACTCAGCTTTCCAGCATCTTGTATAGTAGTCAGTATAATGGAGGTCACCCAGCTTTCCAGCATCTTGTATAGTAGTCAGTATAATGGAGGTCACCCAGATAGATAGATAGTAGATAGATAGATATTGTAACCTGCTTATGTTCCCTATGGGTAACATAATCAATTGGGGGCCCACACAGACTCGCTCACCCCTTCCCTAGGCTGAACCCATAGCTAAGCCCCTGTGTACAATTGTCTGCAGGAGCGCTAATCAGGAAGGCCACGGCCGGCCGCGGAGACACCTGTCCCCCTGTGTGCTGGTAAGCACCTTTATCGGGAGTCGGGTGGTTTAGGGTGCTGGGGGTTAGGGGTGGCCCTCGTTGTAGTAGGATTTAGTCTATCATATCTTAATCCTTCAGCCTCAGCCTGGTTTGATTGTGGGGGTTGTCTGGAGGGGTGGGAGGCTGTGAGATTTAGTCTATGTCACTCTTAGGGGGCATTAAGGGGGGGGGGGGGGGGGCGCCGAAAGAAATTTTGCACAGGGCGCCATCTACCCTAAGGCCGGCCCTGGGCAGCTCCTGTTAGGAAACCACCAAAATCACCATGAGATTCTTCAATGAGGCTCCTCTTTTGCAGATTCATGTTTCCCAGGGGGCAATGCACCTAGAAGTTCACTGCATTGAGCGCTTTCACTAGCAGCCGGCAGTGTTGTCTTTGCCTGGTCTCCCTGAGTTTACCAATCTGTTTCACTTATGGAAAACATGGAGACAGACTTAAGCTATGTTCACACAACGTGTACGGGTGAACACACCCCATGTTCTTTTATGGGATCCCGGACGGAGTGTATACACATAGTATACGCTCCGGCCGGGATGCCTCGCGGCGCCGCAAAGAACTGACATGTCAGATTTCTGCGGCCGCAATTCAGTGAATTGCAGCCGTAGAAACCCATGTCAGTTCACACAATAAAGCGAGCGGCTCCGGCCGCTTGCTTTATTGTGTGCTATCAGGATTCTGATGCGGGCGCGCGCTGATGTGCCCGCATCATAACAACACGTCCGGATCATCAGGCTGGTCCTGCAGTACCGGCCGGGAGGAACTTTGCAGAGACCGGCTGTTCCGTGACCCGGCCGGGTCACCGGCTAGTCTCTTACGCCATGTGAACATGGCCTTAGTCTGTATCAATGTTTTCTAGGACTCCCATGGGCTGCATCCAACTTCTGCAGCCACCAGTAATCAAACGCCTCTTGCCCGGTTCGAATGGACCAGAGTGTGCTCGAGGTTCACTCATCCCTAGATTTAACCCAAAAAACATTAGATCACAGTGCTAATAACGTAGATGGTGGATGTGGATGCCACCACTGCTATCGCACTTGTATGACCAACTTTGGAAAACAGACTACAGGCTGCCATCTTGGATAAGGTCTAACACTATGATCTCAGCAGGCCATTGTTCCTTATATACCGTACCTCACTTTTCACTTTCTTTACCTGTTTTGTATTTTGCCTCCATTCCTTGTCACTTTACCTTGGTTTAACCCTATATGAGCAGCGATCGGGTTCTGAGCAGGTTTGGGCCACCCTGGGAGCTTGCAATCCTTTGTTGATGTGGATAGTTAATAACTCAGGCACATGCGGCTGTTCAGACCCGGAGTCCGGGGCTCGCTCGGCTTTGTTGCGTGTTTATCATTCCTTGCGAGTGCAGCGAGCTGGGTATTAAGGAATCTTAGCTGTAAGGCTCGCCATTTTTTTTTAGATGCACTATAAATCTTCAGACTTCAAATAATCCCTTCATGAATGTTCATTATACATGGTGCTACGCAGACCTCCACAAATCTTCTCATAAAACCGCTCCGCCGCTACTTTTATTTTAGAACTTTTTCATTTTTTTTTCTCTTTGTTTCCTGATAGCGAAATATAGAAGTCGGAGAACTGAGACATATGGGATAAAACAGATGCCGAACAAGAAGGGCTCAAAGATGGCTCAGGGTATGCTGGAACACCATTTACCAGGGATGAGAGTGAAGAAGTGAGGTCGAAACAATAGGATTACAATGAATCAACTCTAGAACAGCATGTGTTACTATCATCCAAATAAACATATGTCCTATCTAAGCCCCACCCCCACATACTATGCTCTATGTAAACTGTACATGATACTGATGGCACAAATGGCGTCTTTTCACTTATATAGAGTTTGCTGCCGGGTGTTTTGTGCCGTGACCCGGCAAGAGTGTCCCTGACGTTGGGGAAAAGGACCACTTGTGGTGCAAAGTAATATGTCACAGCGACCATAGTGGATTTGCTGGCCTGGGGGAACCTCTCTGAGGGTCAGGACACTTCCGAGGAGGTATACAAGATGTTATTATAGTCCCCTGGGGCTGGAACACTGCAAATTCCCTCTCGTAAAAGAAGCCATGCCGGGCAACTGACTGTTTTGAGGATGAAAACTGGAAACGGCATTAACAAAACTGAATATCCATCAAAAATACATAGGGAGACATGTATTCGCAAATCGCCCCTTTCCCCTGAGTACGCCGGGGGGGGGGGGGTGGAGGGGGCGAAACGGGCGGGGGGGGGGCTGCGGACTCAAAGTCCGCGCGATTTATCATTTTTAACACTAAAAGATACGCCGAAAACCTACGGATTTATGTAGAGGCAGTCCGCCTTCACATAAATCTCTGTAGCGCCGGAGATGCGGGGACATTTATAAGTCCGGCGTAAAAAACGCCGGACTTAATAAATGTCCCCCATAGTGTTCTAGGATACTGTATTTGCATTGCCCTCTCTGCCACCTCTAACAAACCTTAACAACCACTAAGGTAGCTATAATACTTTTTTAAAGTCTGTAGTCCCCTCCTTTATGTCAGATATCATTGTCCTGCCTGGTTGAGCAGTTAGCTTTACAATTCCCATGGTACATTACGCAGCCTCAGCTTTCCTTCAACAAGAATCATGCCAGTTCCCCACCAAAAGTTGCTGCAAAACACATTTAATATACAGTAGAGCATTACACAATGGTGAATTCATTTCCTGCCTGCTTCTCTGCCTGTGGCATTGTTCAGCACAAGGCAGTATATTGTAAACACACCTTATTCTTTTCAATAAAGATATATTTGTATATGTGTATATGAAAGGGAGATTGTGATATAGCTGGAGCTGGTTAGAGGTCATGATATCACTCAGGAGGTGGGAGTTAGAGACAATATCCAGCCATATCTACTGAGACAGCAGAGGAGGTGTTGTCTCAGGAGAGAGGGAGGGAGGAGCCAAGGGCTGGAGACAATACACACTGATAATGTAAGAAATACACACAACTTCTTTTCATAGGAGCAAAAACATACTGAAGCCAGTACAATGTGGGATAATTCTATATTGGTACTGAATATTTGGGGCCCAGTACACATTAGACAGTCGTCCATTGCTACTGAAATTATCGGGTTGGGCTGACCTTTCTCTGATGTGTATAGCAGCTTTAAGATCTAATAGGATATTTTTGAATTAGCCAATAATAGACCATAGAGACGAGTGATTGCTTTGAAGCCCCTTTATATGTGTTGTCTTCTTCTGGACCTTTGGGTCCCAATATTGTATAACCCTGAGCCCATCGAGGGAAGCAGGGAAGCAATCGGCCATTTTTTTCCAGTGTTTGTTACAGCTGTTCATGTTGCACAAACTTTAGTCCAAATGATAATGTCAAAGCTGTTAATTTCTTCGCCTTTGAGGTTTATGGGCACCTTAAGGAGGGGAAAGTAATGCAGTAAAACTTGTTTTGCACTGATAGAGGAGATCTAGAGATTGTTTTGGTAACTTGAAGTGTATATTTGGAGCATAAAATATGATCTCACAGGAAGGGTCCGACTTTTTTATTGTTTTAATTTAGTTCACCCAGCTGGTAACCATCCAAAAGTAAAGTATACAACAGAGTAATGTCATTGTAATACCCAGATTTGCTGCATAAATCTCAGCCGAATATCCACAAACGCACACAATACGACGTGACCAGAAAGCAATTCCTTCTCCCAAAGTCAGCTTTTGGCTTTGTGCTCGTTGTGTTCTACCTGCAAGAAATTCAATTTATTTAACAAAATATCCAAAACCCCAGAGATGGCTGAAGACTAAGGACCTAGTCATACAGTATGTTCCATAAATGCATCCGTAATTGCTGACAGTTATAGACAAATTCACACTGCCCATAGTTTTATGGATTCGCAATACGGATATAGATTCATCCATAGAAGTCTATGGAAGTGTCAGTAACTTTTGCAGACCTGTTATTTTTACTAAAAAAGAATCTGTAACATTTACTAAAAATACAGATCACCTTCATTTAAAGGAGAAGTCAGGTGAAAAATTTCATTAAAGTATTGTATTGCCCCCCAAAAGTTATACAAATTACCAAAATACACTTGTTCCAGGAAATGCTTATAAAGTGCTTTTTTTCCCTGCACTAACTACTGCATCAAGGCTTCACTTCCTGGATAAAATGGTGATGTCGCTTCCTGGATAACATGGTGATGTCACTTCCTGGATAACATGGTGATGTCGCTTCCTGGATAACATGGTGATGTCACTTCCTGGATAACATGGTGATGTCACTTCCTGGATAACATGGTGATGTCACTTCCTGGATAACATGGTGATGTCACTTCCTGGATAACATGGTGATGTCACGCCCCGACTCCCAGAGCTGTGCGGGCTGTGGCTGCTGGAGAGGAGGATGGCAGGGGGAAACTGAGGGACACAGGGCACTGGAGGGACACTGAGAATCCCTCTGCCATCATCCTCTCCAGCAGCCACAGCCCACACAGCTCTGTGAGTCGGGTTGTAACATCACTATGTTATCCAGGAAGTAACATCAGCATTTTATGCAGGAAGTGACATCACCATTTTGTCCAGGAAGTGACATCCCCATGTTATCCAGCAAGTGACATCACCATTTTATCCAGGAAGTGAAGCCTTGATGCAGTAGTAAGTGCAGGGAAAAAAGCACTGTATAAGCATTTCCCGTAATAAGTGTATATTGGTAATTTGTATGACTTTTGGAGGGCAATACAATACTGTAATGAAATGTTTTGCCAGACTTCTGTTTTAATTATCACCTTGCCATTTTTTGTGGATTCACAAAAGAAAATGGATTATGGACGCACTATGGCTTGTGGAAGACGATTGCGGACATAATACCGGTATATGGTCCTGAAAAACTAGTAAACATGGGAATGAGGCCTAAGACACAGATTTCTTTGTCACTCCGACGGCCTGGGGGATCCTGTACAATTAAGAATATATGGCAATAGGGGGCAGAGACTCAGAACAAAATGTGTAACAGCGCCCCCATATGCCATTTATAGTACCTGCATCTTATTGTCTAGGGCTCACATGCAAGTGCAACATTTCCAGATCCTATAGGAAACCTCCACATCCTCAAAAAAGATCCTCATGGTGTTGAGCTCAGCCACAGCCTCAGAGCAGGAAGAGTTCACCCAGTGGGCATGATGAGAGTGATGGGACCCAAAAGCATAGGATAGATGCACAGTATCAGCCCACATAGCTCTCCCTATTCTTGCACATCTTACTACTCCAAGGCCTTGCCACAGACAAAGCAGAGATAGAACATTTCACTAACTTTCTGCAGTCTTTCTCTGTGGTGTTCATTCTCTAAGAGACTTTCTGTTCCTGCTGTATGCGGAATTTGGAATTTCAGCCAACTCTATCTTCATCCTACTATGTGGAAGGTTCACTGTAGTGAGTAGGATTATAGTTATGAACGTGTAGTGGGAGGAAGATAGAGTTGGCTGAATTCCCAGCTAGAGTGTACAATAGTACCAGGAAGTCTGTTACACTAGACAGGAAGTTTGAAAATAAAGATAGAAAAGCAGATAGTTTGCATCAGAAGCAGAGGGAAAGCCCTAAATACACAGAAAGCTACTAAAATAATTATATTTACCTATTCATATTATTTCATAAAACAATTAAAATAGGTTTAATTATTGGAAAACTTAAAATAAATACTTAAACTTTGGCAAAACTTTGAATTTTGAAGGTAAAAAAATGTTTAGTTTTTTTAAATACCAGGAATTACAGCAGTTTGCCATACTGTTAATGACAGCTTTACACCCCAGCTAGACTACACTGTATCTACAGATGAGCAGATTTCCCCAAATTCTTTTTGGTTCTGATTCGGTGGTTAGATTTCTTCCACACTGAATAAAAAGCTTTGATTGGTCTGAAAAGTCATGTATATCATTGTGGGTTCTCCAAAGACTGTATCCAAGCACTGTATCCAAGCACCAAGGCAGCATCAGCAATGTTAAAGTGACAACATATATGACTATGACTATGGGTAATCAGATGGCAACTGGTTGGCATTAAAGAGAAGCCCACCAGGTAGCCGCCCAAGGTCATGTGATCCTTCATCCAATAACCAAAACAACAGTTGACATGAAGAACAATTAATTGAAGACAAACCCCATAAGTTTTGGATTTGCTGAAATCTAAAAAAAAATAAAAATAAAAATTATTTAAATATTTGCAGTATGAATTCACTCATCTCCAACAGTATCTAAAAAGGTGGAAATTTGCTTTTATTTCTCTGATCTTTACAATGCGCCAAACTATTTGCTATTACAGCTCAGTAATAGGGGCCAAGCTGTAATACCACAAACAACCTGTAGACAATTGAGAAGCTAATTTTGAAACATGGACAACGCCTTTAATTATGCAATATAAGAATGCTAAGGCAGGAAATAAAAAGTTGATGTTCGGTGTTGCACGGCCGCTACATCTGTATAATGAGTCCCACCGTTCTCATGATAATAACAACAGTCAGTGATTTAAAAATATTTTTTTTGTTGTTATTTGCTTCAATTTTTGAATTAAAAATGTATAGAAGTGCGGGGTGAGCCGGCCCGTCATATCTATCTTGTAAATATGCAACATAATCAATAGGAGTCTGAAGAAACATTATTCTGCCGGTGATAAGATCAAGGACATTACTGGAATGCAATCACATCAGTGGCGTCGGCGGTGGCGCGGTGCCGCGTGTTATTCCGGGGATTGTTGATATGCCGTCCGGGTGCGTGCCTTTAATTATTAACAGGCAGCCTGAGACGCTCGCGCCATAATTCAGTTTCAAGTGGATCTTGTGATTATTGGTTTAATGGAAGGTCAGCAGAACAGAATAATTCAGTCTAAAGAGAGATTCAATGTACAGAGGAAGATAAATAGGAAGAAGGACCGAGCGCAGAGGAAGCCGCATCATTTGTATGGACATAGTGAACAGATATCAAGACCGGAGCCGGGAGGGATTACAAGGAAAATCATATAGCGATAACTTTATTATTGTTATTATATAGTAGCATAAACAACTATGGGGTACTGGTTTTAAAACTCATCCTAAAACTCATTGCAACATCTTGGGAACATTCCCTGTGATGCACAGCTATTCAATGTGTTGTCCCTGGTGCTGAACACAGAGCTAAAGCTGTCGGATCCAATCGTTACTGGATGATTAACACTGTCTGTGTTGATGACTTTTTTTTTTTTATGTATGACCACCTTTCCCATTGGAAAAACCTATTCTTCATCCAATATCCAAAGATGGCGGCCATGTTACCGACATGGCTTATACGATGCTGGGGTATTCAGATATTTGCTGGGGTATTCAGATATTTTCCCATTTGTTCCTGACATTGACATTGGATACATCTATAGTTACTGACTAAGTTCATTTCTCCCTATTCTCTGCTTTCTCAGTATAATATCTTTTTCATAACTTGGAGATTAAAGCTTTACCATCCCTTTAAAATGAGATATTTTCTTTCTGGCTGTAGAGGCAGCAGATTGGCATTGAATGACTATTGTTAAAGGAGAAGTCTGGTGCAGAGGGAAAATTTCATTTTGGGCAGGGGTGGGGGGAGCATATTAAAGAAAGTATTTGGACCTTGTGCCCACACTGCGCTGTATCACAAGACTAGGAAATCCCACTGGATGGCACTTTCTCCCAGCTTTGGGGTACGTCACGACCCGACTGAAATGCCGCCAAAGGGCGGGCTTTAGCCTCAGTCACTGACTGGCTAAGCGGGGTATTCAATGAATGAATGGATCCCGGCCCTCGTTCTTTTAGAATACTTCTTCCAAATTTTATTGTAACATAATTACAAACACTGCACGCGTTGCGACCCTCCGGTCTTTCTCAACAGCATAAAATAAATGGTCATAGTCACAACAAAGGAAAACACGTGATCCACAATCAGATGACATCATAACAAAACACAAAACAAATTAAATACATTCAATGCATGAATAGGCTATAGTGAAACAAATATTAATGATGTATAGTACTTAGTCTTCTTATATGAGAATGATAATTATCCAGTTTCGACATTTTCTTGTGCCTAAAAGAGAAATGTAAATAAACAAGGTATGAATGAGGCTGAATAATGCATCAAACGGTAAAAAAAACGTGTGCCAAACTAGTTATCATATGTATTCAATAACTATATATGGGTTATCTCATACTCCCTATTCAAGCCGAGCAGTTCCATGGTGCGTAGGGAGTGAATCCAATAGGCTTCATGCCGTCTCAAAAGCTGTTTGATATCACCTCCCCTCCGTGGTACCCTGACCTGCTCTAATATTTGGAACTGCAACTGAGAAATCTGATGATTAAACTTGTGGAAGTGATGAGGGACCGTTAACAATAAATTTTCCAGACAAATAGTGGATTTATGTTGTACTATTCAGTCTCTAATCTTTTGTGTGGTCTCCCCGATATACATGAGACCACATGGACATTTCATTATCACATGATTAAGAGGGTGGAATTTCCTCACAAAAGGTATGCGAGGGGAGAAATCTCTGCTACGAGCTATCCTAGGGGTATCCACTGCTGATAACAGCTTTTTCGGGTAACCTCTCTAACGCTCTTTCATCTCTTCAACCCTCTCATTACATGTGACGGCATCTGACACAATCCTCCTGACCCTATCACATTGGAAGAGTGGAATGGACTTCTTGGTTGTGTGTGGATGACCACTTGAAAAATGTAGAATGCTATTCCGGTCAGTATCTTTACGATACAGGTCTGTGTGAAGCCTGCCACCAGCTGTCTTAACGACAGATGTATCTAAGAAGTCCACTCTGTGTTGATCATAATGCATAGTAAATTCTAACTCCTCCCACACTCCATTGATGTAAGAATGGAACGTAAGAAGGGTGTCCAGTGGCCCCTCCCATATGCAAATGATATCATCGATAAATCGATACCAAAATCGGACGTGTTTGCGGAACAGAGGATGTGTGTACACAAACCTTTCCTCAAATGCCGCCATGTAAGTATTTGCATAGGGAGGGGCCACATTGGACCCCATCGCCAAGCCTTGCTGTTGGATGTAGAAAACATCGCCAAATAAAAAGTCATTCTCATGTAGCACCAAATTTAAAAACTCTATGAAGAATTCACATTGTACTGGAGAATCGCTGCTGTTCGATACAAGATCTTGGACAGCTTGATTCCCTTTATCATGGACGATCAACGTGTAAAAACTCTCCACGTCGATTGTCACAAGCCAACAATCATCAGTGACAGGACCCAGGTTACGCAACTTCGACAAGAAATCGGAAATGACTTGGCTTGTTTCGTCAAGGGGGTCAAGATTTTTTCCAAAACAATAGCTAGAGGGCTCAAAACAGAATTAGTTAATGCAAGGATTGGACGTCCTGGTGGATCGCCCAACCGTTTATGTACTTTTGGCAAAATATAAAGTACCGGTGTGATAGGATTCTTATTTACCAAATAATCTGCAAACGAAGTATCAAGTACACCAGCCTCAGTATATCTTGTATTTTCTTACGTATCCCATTTAAGGGATCATGGCTTATCTGTTTGTATGTATTACCATCGGCCAAATGGCGGTGCACCTCCCGCATGTACCTATCAAGGTTACGACGATGGCCCTTGTCCGCTGGTTTCACAATACAATTTTTGGCCTGCAGGAGAGAGTTCAGTGCATCAAAGTCATTCTTGGAAAAATTACTCTGAGTGTGGTATGAGTGTGGTATTAAAGCGGGTAATTCATCAGCTGGGTTGTGACGTAGCAGAGGAGATATGCAGACTGTCAGCAGGGTCCAGGAGCAGGTCGTGGTGTTTCACAGGCACTGAGATGGGTAAATATACCTTCTTCATTATGTTTACCCCACCCCCTGCCAAAAATTATTTCCTGCCTCGTGCCGGACTTCCCCTTTAAGTCAATGGGCCCTATTACATGGAGCGATAATTATCACTCCGTGTAATAGAGACAGGTTTGGACCTAAAATTGTTGGACGCTGACCACGTATCGCTACATGTAATAGGGGTGCGCAGCTGTCGGCTAACAAACACCTGACACCCTCTCCCTGCTCCTGGTCTTCTCTTCTTTGCTCCGCAGCTTATTGATCCTGTTGGCTGCAGCGTCTGAGCAACCTGTAAGCTGACAGGCCAGTCAGCCAATCACAGGCTGCAGTGGTCCCCAGCCATGCAGCCCTTACTGCCCGATTATCGGGCCGTCTAATAGGTCCAATAAACAAGGGCCAATCTAGCAGATCGGTGCTCATTTAATAAAACGATCAGGCTTTAGTCGGCCCGTGTAATAGCACCCTATGCATAAAGCCCTACATCTCCCAGTTCTGCAATTTCCTCCTTGATGTGGAGTATTTTTTTCTTTGACATTTTGAAAAATTATGAGACATTTTAGGAAAAAATGTACTCCTTTAAATGAAATGCACTTGTTTAGGCTCAGACTTGGCAGCTATACATAGTGTGTTTGGCACTTGTGTCCCCCGTGCTGCCACCTGTGCCAGCTTCATTGCTAGACGGAGGTATTAACGCCCTGGACTTGTCTGTATTCATTAACGCTCCAGCTGGGAAAGCAATTGGTATACACCGCGCCTCTAAAATGTTCCCTTGACAGATAATACGGGGACGGCTAGTGCGGCCGCAGATTTAACAGCCTCTCTTTAATGCCTAGAACCTATTCTAAGATATTCAGTAGAAACTTTCTACTTTTGTATTATAACTCCAAGTAAAGTTTTGTTTTTCTGTAAAGAGGGAATGTATACCAGCTGGTCCGGATAAACACATGGGGGGGATTCATTATTTATGCACCTGCCCCTGTTTATGGCAGAACCTGCATGGAGAATGGATGATGACTGCATTGAGGCATTAGTGATACATAGGGCGGCACTATTATGTGATGACTTTATGTTAGTATATAGCAGTTCGTAGGGCGGTGGTACAGTATTTACTATTTAGGCCTGATATATTATTTTTGCAGTGTACTGTGGTGTTAGCATTGTATAGCATTTTTGTTGCGCTGTATGGAAGTTATTTATATAATAGAGGACATTGTTATGTAGAAGCCACAATGGAGCGATCGCAAAAAAATGTGCAACTTACAGGTTATACCTCTTCGCGTCTATGCTCAGGTAAGCGTGACTAATAGGTCCAGTTCTGAGTTGACAGCACATTTAGTAATAGCGACTTTTAGCCTGGGTTCACACTGCGTTTCTGCATCCGTTATCTCATCCCTTTTTTATCTCTTTTTTTCCCATTAAATGGATGAAATAACTGATGCATTTTGTGTGCATCTATTTTGATACCATTCTAAAAAAAAAGAATCAAAATGCACCTGCTTTTTTTAGCATACACAAACACCACATTTTTTTGGACACTAAAAAAACAGATGTGTTTTTATCCGTTTTTTATCCTTTTTTATAATGGAAGTCACTGGAAAAACAGATCAAAACTGATGCACACAAATGCATCCATTTTTTACATAAAACAGAAAAAAAAACAGATTGCAAAAGTGCAGTGTGGACCTAGCCTTATTCAAAAGTCACTAATACTGACGCAAATCCTTCCCAGTCTGGACCAAAGGGCTACGTCTGTTAGCTTCTCAGTGATCTCATATCTATGTAAGTCCATGCTCCATTTTGATAAATTTGGCGCACAGAAAACTCACTTGTAAATGTAAAGACCAAGTATACACATCTACACCCATTATAATTCCTTTTTATAATCTTTTTCCTTCTTTCCTATATCTGTCACAGAACATTTTGCTATATTTTCCATTTATTTTTCGTGGACATATCATGGTCACCAGTGATAACACTTGGGGTGGAGGTGAGAGGGCATAGTACCATGGAGATACTGCTGTATATTATTACATGCTGTGAGCTCATCCACTGATCTCTTCACTTTAACATAGGATCTATGGAAATGTTCTTTCTATCTACAAACCTTTCCATAATCCGACATTGATATATGGCGATATTGTGGTACAGTAATAAATCATATCATGGGAAAATGTCACCTTACAATACAGAATCTTGTAGTCCTCATTTCCCTGCCTGAAGGATCTCTGCAAATGTTCATGAGCCTCCTCTGTCACCAGTAGTTTATGCAGTGTGCAGCTATGCATAGTATTATATAGTACTTACAGAGGTGGGAGGAGGGAGACGAAGCTGCAGCTTTTTTAGGC
Organism: Dendropsophus ebraccatus; assembly: GCF_027789765.1. Classification (NCBI taxonomy): domain Eukaryota; kingdom Metazoa; phylum Chordata; class Amphibia; order Anura; family Hylidae; genus Dendropsophus; species Dendropsophus ebraccatus. The sequence goes on from NC_091468.1 coordinate 25,950,920, forward strand.
CCTTTCATACATACGCTTATTATTATTCTGAATAATACCTATTCTGAATGAATGGGCTTGTGCTAATGCGGACAGCTACAAATGTGTGAATGTGGCCTTGATGTGTCAGTGAGCCAGCACATGGTGGAGGAGCTGTGGAGAGGGAGATATCTGATTGGCTGAGTGCACTGATGACCTCACATCTGGAAGAGTCCATTGTCCAGTTTCAGGGGTGTGTGACCTCTGTGAGTGTATAAGAGGCAGCAGACATTATAATTCTTTATTCAACCCTAATTGTATAGTATTAACTTTGTGGTAATGATATATATATATATATATATATATATATATATATATATATATATATATTGCTGTTACATAACAAAAAACTATACAGGCCTCCTGTATGGGCCCCCCACACTTTGCATACTCACCTGGCCCGGTGCAGTCCTCTGGCATTCCTTTGTTTTCCCGTTACACAGGCGGGGAATTCAGTTTATAATATTTTTATGATGATTATTTTTCACTTATTGTTTTTTTTCCTCTTCCTTTCCCATTGACATACCTTCCATAGCGATGCTATATTATCCACAGTGGCTCATATTCGCCAGTGAAAATATCCTACATGAAGCAGTCTGCTGGAACAGGTCATATTTCTGAGCAGGATTAGATATATCACCACTTATATACAGTTATATAAATGCTCAGAGGGTCTCTGAAGTGTAATACCATTTATACTCCCTCAGGTCTATAAAGTCAATGACAGTCACATATAGATAAATCATAGGGTAGGTTGTATACTGGTGTCTATGTGTGTGTGAACCCGCAGAATATGTGAACTACTGCAAAAGATAAAGGAAATGGAAAAAGATCCTTTATGTAATAAAGTAATAAAAATATTCCCTGCATTACTTACTGCCTGGTGTAAATAATATAAAAGTATATAACATACATCCCCAGACTACACAGCCAGCTCTGATTCATAAAATGAAAAACCTATAGGCGCTTTGGTGCAATTTTGCTTCAAAGTATAACGCTAAATGCTAAATAACAAAAGATTTAAAAAAAAAAAATACAAAATCATTATAACTGGAGAGGCTAAAAATTTCAGGGATCCAGATGACAGGAAGCATAAATTATGGAGTTATCAGTTTCAGTACTGGAAGTGAACAGATAGGAACATTTCTTACCCCTTTTCTAGAGAAAACAAGACAATTAGGGAATCTCTGGATCATGTACAGGGGGGAAGATGACAGTAACAGGCTGTGAAGGTAAGGGGGTGATAAGATGCAGTTCCAGTGTTCTTCTCGCTAGGTTGTACATGAGCAGAGATGACAGTAATATGATGTGATTGGTAAGAGGGTTACTAGACCCTCTACAAGGGGAGAGTACACCATCAGTAACTGTCAGCTGTGCAGTTGTTTGGATGACAGTTGTCTCTCCCAGTCCGCTATACGCAGGAATGGTCAGCATGACTGTGTGCTCATGTGTTCCCTATGGACTTCTCCAAAAAGAAAAAGGGCCAGACAGTAAAAATCCATCACCCCAACACTATCTGTCAATGGAGAGGTCCCCAGACACATTGTACTGTCACCTAAACCCACTGCCAGTGCGTATAGTATTAAATGTAGGGGCGCCCTAACAGGCTATGAAAGTAAAGAGATTAAAGCGACTCTGTACCCACAATCTGACCCCCCCCCCCCAAACCACTTGTACCTTCGGATAGTTGCTTTTAATCTAAGATCTGTCCTGGAGTCCATTCGGCAGGGGATGCAGTTATTGTGCTAAAAATAACTTTTAATCCTACAGCGCTGTGTCTAACGGCCGGGGCTTACATTTGTATATGCATTAGGCTGGCACGACCTCTCTGTCCCTCCTCATCATTAGAAATGCTCTAGGCAGATTGCTTCTTATTCCCCACCTGTGTGCATAATGAACATGGGCTGGATGGTTAATACACCTGTGCAAAGCTCAAACAGCAGTAAATGTTCCTGGAGCATTCCTAATGCTGAGGAGGGAGGGGAGGAAGGACGGAGAGGTGGTGCCAGCCTAATGCATATACAAATGCAAGCCCCGGCCGTTAGACAGCTAGTTAGCACTACAGGATTAAAAGTTGTTTTTAGGAGAATAACTTCATCACCTGCCGAACGGACCCCAGGACAGGTCTTGGATTAAAAGCAGCTATCTGAAGGTACAAGTGGTTTGGGGGGGACAGATTGTGGGTACAGAGTCGCTTTAAAGGGGTTGTCCAGCGAAAATCTTTTTGTTTCAGATCAACTGATATGAAAAAGTTATATAGATTTGTAATTTACTTCTATTAAAAAATCTCAAGTCTTCCCATACTTATCAGCTGATGTATGTCCTGCAGGAAATGTTTTATTTTCAGTCTGACACTGCTCTCTGCTGACATCTCTTTTGTGTTCCTAACTGCAGAGGCGCAGTTCCCTGAACAAGGTGTGATTGGTAAGAGGGGTGGTAACTTAGTTGCTGTATCCATTACTAGAGTTGAGCGAATCGCTTTGTTGGTTCAGCAATCTGCTTATCAACCTGCTGCCTTTTAAGTCCATGCTGCTCCACCCTGTCTGCCTAGAAAAGCTGGATCCAGTCCTGAGAAACTTCTCGCAGGACTGGTTCCAACTTTTCCGGGCACCAGGGGTGGAGCAGCACGGAGCAGCATGGACATCCAAAGCAGTAGGCTGATAAGCAGAATAACGAACCAACAAAGTGATTCGCTCTGTATGTACTTTAAATTCGCTCATCTTTATCCATCACCATAGAGTTACTCAGCCCTGTGCAGGGAGAGAGATGACAGTAACAGGCTGTGAAGGTAATGGAATTGATAAAGTGGTATCGCTCTGCAACCGGTCACCTGTTAAGTTCTTCCGGGTGACGCCACTTTTATGGTGGTTGGTCAGTGGTGTATAGCTCAGCCGGTTATAGTTCTGTTGTGACGCCAGTGCTAGTTCAGCACATAGGTGTGATGGTATACCTGCTTTAGTGTGTGGCTGGCTATATTGCTCCACAATGGTCGGTGACCTGCCGGGTTGTGATAGGTCACTTGGGCTCATATAACGGTGGTCTGGAGTGGAGATATGACCCACCCGGACTGTCGGTACCGCCACCCACATAAAGGGGAATGTGACCCAAGGGTACTCTAGTGTAGTGTGCAATTATTACTGAATCCCAGTTGAATAATTAAACTGATCTTTACTGACAAGTCTCTGATAATACAGGATAGTAGAATAATACATGGCTGATACAGACTTTCTTTCACTGGATCTGTACTGAGTTGCCAAAGTGCTTAGTACTGAGTGCAGAGTAGAGTTCAGAAGAGTAGAGAGCAGTTTGTCAGGAGAGTAGAGGGTTTTGTCAGGAAAGCCCCAACCCAGTTTAGTAGTGTGCTCTGCCGAAACTTTAGTAGAAGAGATACTTGAAGAAGAAATACTTGAAAGAAGAAGAATACTTGTGCCAGTGTTTTAACCTTTGTCACTATAACCACCTTATGTCCTGCAGTGTCAGGGTACCCGTTTTACGAGGGTGACACAAGCCCCAGTCCTGGTTACCTGAGTTGAGTAAAGTGTCCAAAGTTTTCCGGTGTCACCTGTGCTGCAAGATAGAGTACGTAGGCCCTTGGCTGCTTTGCTCTATCCGGATCAGTTTCTCTGTCTAGTATACTGTCATGCACTTTTAGAGATGTTCACGGTGTGGGTTGAGGCGTTCTCTGACTTGTCCTCTCTTTAGTGTTAAGCACTGCATCTTAAGTAGAAGTAGAAACCTGAGAAGGCACCTTCATTACCACTTTACTTTGTAGTACCGGACTTTTGCGACAGGTGCCCATACTGGAAACACCTGTGGTGGGACACCACAATAACATGAAGAAAAGTTCCTGTGTCGTTTTCTCTAGGCTGTACAGGTGGAGAGACAGTAACAGGGTGTGATTGGTAAGAGGGGTGATAACTTAAAGGGGTTATTCAGCGCTACAAAAACACGGCCACTTTTCCCCCTCTCTTGTCTCCAGTTCAGGTGCGGTTTGCAATTAAGCTCCATTTACTTCAATGGAACTGAGTTTGAAACCACACCCAATCTGGAGACAAGAGAGGGGGGAAGGTGGCCATGTTTTTGTAGCGCTGGATAACCCCTTTAATGAGAAGTTCCTGTATCCATCACCATAGAGTTACTCTGCCCTGTACATGGAGAGAGATGACCGTAACAGGCTATGAAGGTAATGGGGTGATAACATGAAGAAAAGTTCCTGTGCTCTTCCCCCTAGGCTGTACAAGAAATAACAGTAACAAGGTGGGGTTGGTAAGAGGGGTGATAACTTGATGAGAAGTTTTGTGTTTTTCACTCCTGAGTCATTGTCCCTGTACAAAGCTGTTCCTTATATTATAGTTGTGGAAATGGTTTACAGTTATGGCAGTGAAGGGATATAGAGTATACTGTATGTTCAGTGTTTACTCTGATGTATCTCCCCACTTCTACATGGGACCATTAATACTCTATGGGGGATTTATCAAAGGGTGTAAAATTTAGACTGGTGCAAACTGGCCACAGCAGCCAATCACAGCTCAGCTTCCAGCTCTGGTGAAAGGAAAGAGGAGCTGTGATTGGTTGCTGTGGGCAGTTTGCACCAGTCTAAATTTTACACCCTTTGATAAATCTCCCCCTATGTGATATGTTTGTGTTTAGTAAAACTTTATCTATTCATCATCGATCTATCTCCTCATTTACTTCTTTATTCCAATTTTGGGCAGAACATTTTGCTCTACATGGACAATAAACCGAAACCTATTCTAAAGAGCTGAACTAGAGCGAAATCCTTAAACCTTCCACAGACGATGGGTTTTATTGTTATTGATTGGGCTGAAGGCAATCTTGCTTGATTTTCCATTGCCTAATTAAATGAGGCAGACCTATGCACTTATCCGAAATGGCCTGTTCTTCCAGTAATTGTTTCATTGTGACGCATTAATTACAGTATGACAACATCTCGGCGCGGCCATTACTCAACAGCTGAGATACCAGGGGTCGGATAATGGGCAGAATACTGAAAATGCTTCATGTTAACTGCACGCGGTGCACAAATAACAAAGGTATTATTCATCTGTCACATCTAAAAGGGGGATCACAACTATAACAACGCGTCCCAAACACAACGGCCCAAAGATAGCAAAAGTGAAATCAATGGAGCCAGTGTATTGACACATAATGCAGAAAACTGATGATTATGTGTTCCGTAGCGATGATATACAATGGAAGTTTCTATGTAGTGGAGAAGTGACTGTTTTGTTTTTTGTTGTTTTTTTTTTTTTACTTTTTTGAGACTTTAAAAAGGTTTTATTACATGTATGTGTCCAATTCTGGGTGCAAGTGGGAATAGAACCTTGTTCAGGGGGTCAATGGTCCATTCGAGGGAAAGATTACATAGAAAGCTGCAACCGAACCGGAGTGTTTATTCCAGGAACACGTATAGACAGGAGACAGCACTGCACTCTGATTGCAACTTTTCTTGTGTTGTGGTGGTAATCTTTCCCTTAGATATACAGATAGATAGAAAGATAGATATAAAAAAAGATAGATAGGAGATAGAACAGGGGCAGATTTATTTTAAGAGGTTCAAGATGCTTTTTGTTGTTGGACAGTTTCTGTTTTGTTTTCTATATTTTCAAGACGTGCTTGTGGAGCTACAGGTCAGGGCTCAGTGGGTGTTTCCTGCTTGTGATGCTGCAGGTTCAGAGCTGAGTAGATGTTTCCCGCTTGTGAAGCTGCAGGTCAGAGTTCAGTGGGTGTCCCTGCTTGTGGAGCTGTTCCCTTCTTGTTGAACTGCAGGTCAGATCTTAATGGATGTTCCCTGCTTGTGGAGCTGCTAGTTCAGGGCTCAGTGGATATTCTCTTCTTCTAGATCTGCAGGTCCAGTTGATGTTCCATTCTTGTGGAGCTGTAGCTGGAGCCCCATGTATCTATAACATATGTGCTATAGACAAGTATACAGCCCCATGTATCTATGACATGTTTGGTATAGACATGAATACAGTCCCCATGTATCTATGAGATATGTGGAGGAGTAAATGGAAAGCTTAGTGAATATAAGGGCCCGGTGGCCTATATTTAATGGCGACTGATATGATAGCTGATTATTAATCTAATCCATAGTAATGGCTTGTTGGCTCGATGTGATGGAGGAAAAATATTAGTCCACCTGCTGCGCCAACACTGAGGGCCCCTGCGCCAGGCTTAGCTGAGCGGCAGCATTGGACTCGATTATCTGCAATCACTGGAGATGGGGACAGTAAATTACTCCTATTTATCCCCATGAGGGAAAGAGCAGAACATGGCAGCTATTGTGGTGTGTGTGTATTTAACGCCATGTCCGCGTCTTCCCACCAATTCGCCAACTAACCCCAGGTCACCAATGAGGTAATAATGGACTCTTCATGCTTCCTCCAGGAAAATGGTCTCTTATATGACTGGATTTAGTTGAGGGGAGATTGAACAGCCGGGTACGATGACATGTTATATCGGTGACATCATGCGATAAATCTCAAATCTTTGATACTCTAGCTGCTGCAAAACTACAACCCCCAATATGCTAGAAAGAGCACCTACTGGAGGCTAGTACAGAAAAGGAACCGGAATATTTGGAACCTGTCTTAACCACTTAGGCTACCATCCCATCATATCCCAAAAAAAACAATAAAAAGTGATCAAAAAGATCCCATCTGCATTAAAATGATACTGATAAAAATGTCGGATCTCAGCGCAAAAAAATGATACTACCCCCATAGACTCCCTAGGTGGAAAAAAAAGTTATAGGAGTCAGAACACAGCAATTGTAAGCAAAAAATGATACTGCCCCCATAGAGCTCCCTATGTGGAAAATAAAAAAAAAATTATAGGAGCATTAAAAAAATAGTATAATATGAAAAAAATACAGTATATTCTATGGAAAAATAAGGAGCGCCTTCACAAAGTACAATTACAGAAATCTAGCCATCACATGACATTGCATAATAATTGGCTTTGTCCTTAATAACGGACAATGAGTGGATGTGTTCTGCAGTGCTACAGTGTTATAAGAGTTGGATACATACATAGGGAATTCTGGGAAATGTAGTTTACAGTAGTCAACAAGGTGTCGGAGGGCCAAGCGTTCTGGTTGATGTATTCTCAACCAGATCTCAATATAAAGCTGAAAATTAAAATAATTAACACCTCAGACCCAGGGGGTGGGGGGTGGGGGGCTGTTCAGTAGATCCTGTCAACTCTTGCTTCTTACTCACTGTGTATAAAATTAGAGCTCTGGTTTACAGAAATGTCTACAATACAGAATTAAGCTCCAAGTTACTCAGCTATAACACAAATTGTAACTGGTTACATTTGCTTCATAAGTTACACAATGTATCAAACTCCATTTACATCCAGAGCTGCATTTAGAATTCAGCTCCAGGATTGCTTCACTTCCTAGTTTCCTGTGTCTCCTGCTGAGTCTGTGTGTGAACAGTCAGCAAAGGTTTGGCTGTGTAGTATAGGAATGTCGGGTATTGTAGGGTCACAAGGGAATGTGGAATGCTGAATGCAGTGTGATAAGGATGATGATAATGTTCCTGGTAATATTTTGGTAATGCGGTGAAGCAGTAGGGGTGCTGTTGGCTGGGGTAACTGTGGCGGTGTTGTGGCTGCTAGGTGGGTGTAGGGTCACTTGGACACCTGTCACGGTAGCCTGGAGTGGTGTTGGTACCCACCCCGGGTCAGACAGGCACTGCTTCCGCAGGTTTGGCTAACCCAAGTGTAACCTGGTGTATAGGTGCAGAATGAGTCCAGTAGCTAAACCAGAATAACGTCCGTTTACTTAAGTTCTTCAGTGCAATACACCAAAATAAAGCTTTGGTAACTGCAGGTGCAGACAAGAGGTAGATGTAGTAACTGTAGAGGTGAGAGTAGAGGAGCGTCTTGAGGGTCCTGTCCAAGGTAGCTGTGTACTCTGCTGGGATAGCGTAGTTGAAAGAAGAAGATACTTTCATTCACGTATAGATCTCTGACTTGATCTGACCACCTTATGCCCTACAGTGTCGGAGTACCCGTCCTATTAGGTTAGTACGACGTCCCAGGTCCATGCGCTGGATAAAGCCGACTTTCCGAAACTTTTCAGAAGAGCCGTGCTTACAGCAGGATACATAGGCAAGTAGGCTTTATCCTGCTGGGGTCAGTACCATACTCAGGTATACTGCCCTGTATCTTGTTGAGAGTATCCCTGGCATGGACAAGGTTATCTTTAGAGGACTTCCTTTGCCCCTGAATGGTCTAGCACTGCATGCTAGCTGACGTTGCTTGGATAAGGAGATCTGTTCGAGTCTCTTTAGTCCCTGACAAGGGTCCTGGCTGGAACCAGGCCCTGACTTCACTGCAGCAGGAAGTGTCTCTGTGTTGCGCTCTCCACTGAACTTACCTAAAGACCCTCCCACCAGGAACTAACCTTTATTAATGGGGGCAACTAAACCTCCTTGTGATTGGTGGGGCTGTGTAGTGCAAAGAGGGAAGAAAGAGGATAGGTAGAAAAATGATTGAAACAAGCCTGCACCTGTGATTGGACACAAGAATAACATGTGACAAACAATTAACCCAGTGCATTCCTTTAGCTGTGCATAACATTGGGCATACAAAAAACATAGTAGTGACATCTTGTGGGGAAATCGCAGAATACATTAAACCATATGCCACGGTGGGAACCTGGAATGAGTTACTTTACCTAGGTGCAATAAAAACTTAGTGGCACACCTGTGCTGGGAGACTACAGCAATAATGTTATATTTGATGATAATGATGAGTATGAGGAACATAATAACGATGACATTTCTGATAATATTTGTGGTGATGATGACAACATTGATAGTAGCTTAGTATATGATGATGATGAATAATGATGATGATGTCCATAAACAATAATGAGTGATAATAGTTGTGGTGGTGGTGATGATGATGATAACGAATGATGATAGTGATGATGACACTAATTGACAATGATGATGAGAAGGAATAAATGATGATCGATGATGAAGATCATGGGGAGTATTGATGATCATGATGAATTATAAAGGTGATGATAAAGAGTGATAATGATAAATGATAGTGAATTATTATAGTTCTGACGATGATAGATAGTAATGATAATAAAGGATAATAATAATGACATTGGTAAGAAGTGATGATGATGATAGTGATGAAGAATCATGGGAGTTGATTAGTATTGGCAATGATAATACTAGGACAATATGATAGGACAAATGATAATTCTTGCATATTCTATGGAGGTTTCCTGTTGTGCAGCTGATACAGTCCTCCGTCTTCCTGTGTAGCTGAGCAGTATGCGTCCATCACACATGGGGTGAGGCCAGGTGGCTGTGCTTCAGGAGACGAGTCTAAGCCCCACCAGTCGTATACAAATGTCAGAGCGAGAGCAGGCGGATGAGGGTCATGGGGCAGGTCGGGGTTTCAGGATTAGGAGTCATGTGTGGACAGTAAATACAATGAGGAAATAACCTCTGGCAGGAGGGGACGCAGTCAACCCGGGAAGCTGTTAGCCGTGGGCTCAGAGCAGACATTGACCCCATCAGCTGGAAAGTGACATCCTGCAAACCGACGGCGAGCGAGAACACAAAAACATATATATTACTTGGATTACCTGAAAATGAGGAGCCAAGGCAGGAGTCACCAGCAAAACTCAAGCTGATGTCAGGTATTGTGGGCTGGAGGAGCCAATATGCTCTGTGAGGATTAGGCCTGACAGGGCTGACATTGGACTTTCGCACTTAAGGACCAATATATATATGGAGCCAGGTCTGAATGGCCCAGTCAGATTATCGAGATCTCTGTGGAGAAACATGGCAGTCATGTTGATGCAGATCTCTATAAAGAAACGTGACCTAGTCAAATGAATCTAGATCTCAGTGGAGATATACAGTATGGGCGCCCAGATGGATCCAGATCTCTATAGGGAAAAATGGCTGGTCAGATAGATCCAGATCTATGTGGAGAAACATGGCCAGTCAGAGGGATCCAGATCTCTGTGTGAATAACATGGCCAGTCATATGGATCCAGATCTCTATAGAGAAATATGGCCAGTCAGATGGATCCAGATCTCTATAGAGAAATATGGCCTGGTCAGATAGATCCAGATCTACGTGGAGAAGCATGGCCAGTCAGATGGGACTAGATCTCTGTAGAGAAACATGGTCGGTCAGATAGACCCAAATCCTTGTGGAGAAACATGGCCCAGTCCTAGGGATCCAGATCTCTGTAAAGAAACATGTACGGCAGTACTGTCTGCAGAATGGTGGAATCTAAACTCGCACAAATTGCTGTGCTTCTAATGGCCATTGGAGGTCCAACCCATGACAAGATTGGGATCTTATAAAGGGGACAATCAGCATAAGAAGATTCTTAGTGTGACCCAATTGTTCTGATGTTGTACACCAATATCACACAATTCTCTGTCTCAGACTTGAGAAGCCTCTTCTACGGTTCTCTACACAGTACATGACAAAATGGCCTTGAATGGCTTCCATCATCAATCCTACATGTTCCAGTCCAGCTGCATGATGGAGACATAACTCACACAGAATAACATGATCGGTTTTCATATGGCGGCTCGGGTTGATACATGATCTGTATCAGTTCCTTCCATGTAGTGGACGCCACAGGCTCTTCACTCACCAATATGATTTATATACATGGACTTGAAGGTTGACGGACCATTACCCGCAGGAAGTTTCCTTTTACCACTACAAGACCAGGGTGAACTTTTCCCACAACAGAGATTCCTACCTCCTGCTGTTCTCTGACAGTTCAGTGTTATCATAGAAACATAAAACATTTCTTATTCCAGTCTGTACTGGGAAAACTTGATGTGGCCTCTGATGGGAACAGTGAACACAAAGGAGAGGAGAAATCCCACTAAAGAGCTGTAGTTCCTCCGTATTAGAGGCTGAAATATGTGAAATGAGTGAAATCTGACCATTATCTCTTCACTCAACTTTATATAGTGGATGTATTCAGTTTTGGATGGAAGGAAGAAAGGAAAGAAAGAGAGGAAGTAAAGAAAGAAAGAAAAAAAAAAATAGGAAATAGTGGAATATAGGAAAGGGTGAGAGAAGAATGAGGAAAAAAACTAAGAAAGAAGTAGGAAAAAAAAGAGTGAGTAGTATTAAAGGAAGAAAGAGAGAAAATCATGTAAATAAGGACAAAAGGAAATGAACATTAAAGGAAGGAAAGGCACGAAGGAAGACAGCCAAATCCAAAGTTTTAGCTGTCCAGGCATGATGGGAATTGTGGTTTTGCAACAGCTGGAGGCCCGCAATTTGGAGACCTATGGCTTACATGGAGGAGCATGTGACCATTCCCCGCCCCCCAGTGTCCACCACTGAGCCTGTATATGTCTATGGAGGACACAGTGGACAGGGCATGGTCACATGCTCCTCCATGTCGGCCATTTTATGGACTGAAACAAAACAGAGCAGGGCAGCCCAGTCTGGTGAAGGGGAGTCTGATTTTAGCTCTATGAGGTACACAGGGAGCTGCTGTCAGTATATACATTGAGTACACTTACTAATACTTTGTACTGACCTATTTTACTATAAAGTGGCCAACCCCTTTAACAAATTTCTATTGGCTTTAATGGGCCTCTGGTCAGCTCCCAGTAAGTGCAGGCCCCCTGTACCTAGGGGGCCCACTTGGCTCCTGGGTGCTGTGCCTGACTATTTAACTGTATACTTTCCTAAAAAGCACGTACAATTAAGTGCGGCTGGGTAATTGAAGAGAGCATTGACTGCCCCCCCCCTTCCAATCAAAGAGAGGGCAACTCCCGCGCTTAGAGCTGCTGCACACAAGTGACATCACTCAAGAGCTCGCAGAGCAGGGAGAGGTGACTCCAGAAGACTACAATGTTGCAGCCGCGCAGGGACAATGCCACTCTGTGGGACTTTACTGCTGGAGGAGGGGGGTGTCTGCATGGGGAATACATACTGGGGGATTACCTATATGGGAGATGGTGCTGGAGGGGGATGCCTAAATGGAGGATACTACTTTTTGGGGGTGGGGTAATACTATATAGATGCACAGAGGGGACACCAACTTCTATATGGGAGAACAGAGAGCCCTAACTACTACTACATGTAAAAAGAGGCACATAATTACTATATTGGGGCACAGAAGGCCTAACTACTATATGGAGAAAAGGCAGAAAAGGCTGAACTACTATAAGGGCAAAGAGGGGCATGGTTACTATATGGGGGGCACAGGGGGTCTATCTTCTGTATAGAGGTGCGGGGGGGGGGGTAATCTACTATATGAGGGTATAGATGGTGGCCTTTTTACTATATGACGACAAAGGGGGAGCCTGCGTAATATATGAGGGCTAAGCCTAGGTCTAAATACTACATGGGGGCATAAAGTGGGCAACAGTGAGGAGCAATACACAGAGATGGTGCTTTAGCGAGGAGCCCAAAATATTTGTCTGGCAGTGTCAAGACATCTTCAGGAGAAGTCTTCACGATGTCCTTTGAGTCACTGGATGTAACTGCACTATAATCACTTATAGGATATGCAGAATCTGTATACAGCTGGCTCTACCTCTATATGGTCAGTGATTAGGAAGAATATTGGTCTTTATATAGTGGATTTTATTCAGTCACAGTATAATGGTATTATCCAGTCACCGTATGGTGAGGGTAGTGGTCATAGTATGAAAGTATTATTTATTTTATATATGTGGTATTATTAGTAATATTTTGTTTATATAATGGACTTTATTCAATGGCTGTATAGAGCACAGGTGATAAACTGCAGCCCTCCATCCCAGCTGTTGCAAAACTACAGTTACCATCATGCCTGAACGGCTAAAGCTTTGTCTGTCCAAGCTTGATCAAAATTGTAGTTTTAAAACAGCTGGAGCTGGGAGTTTGACACCCCTGGTATAGTGGTATTAGTCATTATGTTGTGATGATGGTAGTAGTTATAGTCTTGAAGTATTGTTTATATATTTGTCTTATGTTAACATTATATATATATATATATATATATATATATATATATATATATATATATAAAAGTATTATAATACATCCTAAAATTTGCTGTAGTATTTAGCTAGTGTATGTGACCCATGCTAGGCCCATCAGATATGGTGTAGTCCTCATGCTGTCTGATAGATATTAGACAGATAAATATGTGATAAAAAGATAGAAGGATGGATGGATGGTAAAGTTATAGATAGGTGTGACATTTCAGACCATTTAACATGGTCTATTTTGAAACAGTGGTCTGAAACAAGTACATTTTGGAGTGTCGCAGCTCTTTTTTTTTTTTCTAGACAGCTACTGTATTTTTTTCCATTTCTAGATAACCCCTTTAATTTTTACACAGTTTTATATGTGAACTGTAGAAAGTCTTTTACACTGTTCTCATTTCCTATTCATTATAAGTAATATAGCAGAATATACCCTTTATTATTCGGAGAGCATTGCCATCCGCTGCAGTTCACTATAGGTAACAATTAGTTGGGGGCCCACTGAGACTCACTCACCCCCCCTTAGGCTGAAGTCCTAGCTATGCCCCTGGTAAGGAGTTTTGAATGAAAGACATTTTTGAAGAAAGGGAGGGAGGAAAGAAGGAAGCAGTGAAGGAAGAGAGGGAGGGAGGAAGGGGTGAGGGAGGAGAGAAGGGAGGGAGGGAGGAGAGAAGGAAGGGAGGGAGGGAGGAAAGAAGGGAGGAAGGAGAGAAGAAAGGGAGGGAGGGAGGAGAGAAGGGAGGGAGGAAAGAAGGAAGAGATGAGGTAGGAGAGAAGGAAGGGAGAGAGGAGGGAAGGGAGGGGAGGAGGGAATGGAGGGAGGAGAGAAGGAAGGGAGGGAGGGAGGAGAGAAGGGAGGGAGGAGAGAAGAAAGGGAGGGAGGAGAGAAGGGAGGGAGGAGAGAAGGGAGGGAGGGAGGAAAGAAGGAAGAGATGAGGTAGGAGAGAAGGAAGGGAGAGAGGAGGGAAGGGAGGAAAGGAGGGAATGGAGGGAGGAGAGAAGGAAGGTAGGGAGGGAGGGAGGAGATAAGGAAGGGAGGGAGGAAAGAAGGAAGAGATGAGGTAGGAGAGAAGGAAGGGAGAGAGGAGGGAAGGGAGGGAGGAGAGAAGGAAGGGAGGGAGGAGAGAAGGAAGGGAGGGAGGAAAGAAGGAAGAGATGAGGTAGGAGAGAAGGAAGGGAGAGAGGAGGGAAGGGAGGGAAGGAGGGAAGGGAGGGAGGAGAGAAGGGAGGGAGGGAGGAGAGAAGGGAGGGAGGGAGAAGAGAAGGAAGGGAGGGAGGAGAGAAGGAAGGGAGGGAGGGAGGAGAGAAGGAAGGGAGGGAGGAAAGAAGGAAGAGATGAGGTAGGAGAGAAGGAAGGGAGAGAGGAGGGAAGGGAGGGAAGGAGGGAAGGAGGGAAGGGAGGGAGGTGCGAAGGAAGGGAGGGAGGGAGGAAGGAGAGAAGGGAGGGAGGGAGGAGAGAAGGGAGGGAGGGAGGAGAGAAGGATAGGAGGGAGGAGAGAAGGAAGGGAGAGAGGAGGAAAGGAGGGAAGGGAGGGAGGAGAGAAGGGAGGGAGGAGAGAAGGGAGGGAGGGAGGAGAGAAGGAAGGGAGGGAGGGAGGAGAGAAGGAAGGGAGGGAGGAAAGAAGGAAGAGATGAGGTAGGATAGAAGGAAGGGAGAGAGGAGGGAAGGGAGGGAGGAGAGAAGGGAGGGAGGGAGGGAGGAAGGGAGGGAGGGAGGGAGGGAGGGAGGAGAGAAGGAAGGGAGGGAGGGAGATGAGAAGGAAGGGAGGGAGGAAAGAAGGAAGAGATGAGGTAGGAGAGAAGGAAGGGAGAGAGGAGGGAAGGGAGGGAGGAGAGAAGGAAGGGAGGGAGGGAGGAGAGAAGGAAGGGAGGGAGGGAGGGAGGAGAGAAGGGAGGGAGGAGATAAGGAAGGGATGGAGGAGAGAAGGAAGGGAGAGAGGAGGGAAGGAGGGAAGGGAGGGAGGGAGGAGAGAAGGGAGGGAGGGAGGGAGGAGAGAAGGAACGGAGGGAGGGAGGGAGGAGAGAAGGAAGGGAGGGAGGAGAGAAGGAAGGGAGGGAGGGAGGAGAGAAGGAAAAGAGGCAGTGTGGTGAGAAGAAAGGAAGGAGGGGGACAAGAAGAAAAGAAGGAAGGGAGAGAGAAGGAAAGGAAAGAAGTAGAGAAGAAAGAGAGGGATTGTGGTGAGAAGAAAGGATGGAGGGTGGGACGAGAAGGTAAAAGGAAGGGAGAGTGAAAGGAAGGAAGGGAGGCAGAAAAGAAAGAAGGAAAGGAAGGGAAGAGAGAAGAAAGGGAGTGTGGAGAGAAGGAAGGAGTGAAGGAGGGAAAGAAGAGAGGAAGGAGAGAAGGAATGGAGGGCTGAGGAGAGAAAAAGTAGAGTAAGAAAAGAAGGGAGGGAGGCGAGAAGGAAGGGAGGAAATAAAGGAGGAAGGAGGAGAGGACAGAGGAAGGAAGGAAGTGACAGCAGGAAGAAAGTAAGCAATGAAGGAAAGGAGAAAAGGATAAATGGAAGGAAAGACTGAAATACTATAAGTAGCAATCAGTATTATGGATAGAAGTGCTCCCCTCATGATAAGCTGTAATATTATACACATGGGGGACTGTCCAGATATTACTCCTTATGCCGTTATGAGGAATTCAGATACTTGTGATTTTTATAGCTATAGTTATGAGGAAGAATTAGCACTTTTCAGCTCTTACATCCTGGAACCAGTCAATTACATCATATTATATTATAATGGGACACACTAAATTAATCAACATCATTAACTATAAAATCTCAGGAAATCTTACGTCTTCATTCTCTGGAGAGGCTGTGAAGTACTTCTCCCCCCTCCCCTCCCCCCGCTCCCGCTTCTCAGCCTAACTTATCCAGAAAGGATCCAGCCCCTGTATATTTCTGGTGCTGTAGGAAATAAGGCCTGCGTACAGAGGGGTTGGAACCCGCAGTATACATACCCCTTATGTTTAAACCCCCTGTATACAGACCCCCTGAACAGGTCCCCTGTACAGAGACTCCAGATCAGGCCACTGTAAACCCCCTTCATAAAGACCTCAGAATAGAATCCCCCTATATAGAGACTCCAGACCAGTAGCTGTATAGAGACTCAAGGCCGCTCTGGGCAGGTGGGATGACAATCTTAGCGTCCTGTGTCCGCCATAGCGATTGCCATCAGGGTTCATGGGTAAATACCCAGAAGGCTGCAGTGTGCCATTTACAGAGTGAGTTATGCCCCTCCTCAGCCGTATCACCGCAGACCTGGACACTGATGTAGTGATTGTGCAGGCGCTGTGGATGGGTAGGCCTGGGTTATGCCATTAACAGATATTGAGATGAGGTCAGCACCAGGCAGGAGCCGAATGACTGCAAGAAATGATTCTACACTCCATTCCCTGAGCTAATGACATGCAAATTAAGGCTCATCGCTGCCCTCATCTGCATATGGATAACATCTTAATAAAGCAGAGAGCGGCTCGTTATTGTCTAGAGATAAAGTGACCTAGACTAATGCAGATAAGACTGCCGAACGCCATGGGTCATTAATGTGAATTACGACCAAGGAGAAATAGAGAGAATGAAAATACATCAAATATCTATATCTGTGTATCTATCAATGTATCTCATACTTATCTACCTACCTGTCGGCACTGTGTGACTTGTGATACTGTTATTGCTGTGTGGGTCATCTCTGCAAAAAGTTTATAAAAAACTCTATAAATGATTTCATCCATTACAGACAAGGAAATAAGACACATTCTCTAACTAATCCATTCCTCCGGCAGCTGAACATACAATCCATAGGCTGTGAGGGATGTGGGACCAAATATTGTCATGTTTTAGTTACTGATGCCTCTTATATCGGCCCCATAGAGAGAAGTAAATTACCGACACTGCCGAGCACAATGCGTAGTAATCGGCGTATAGTTTCCAGGACAATATGCAAGTAAGTGGCTGTGAAGAGTCTGGCTGCACACTGTGGTGGTGTGGGGGAAGGTAAATTCTTTCCCAAAATTGGCAAATGTTCTATATCAAAATGACTTATTTTTATATTACATTTGACAACAACAGGGGGAAATAGCAAATGTGGTGTCCCACCACGGGTGTTGCTATTGGTTACACTCTTCATAAAAAACTGTCCTTTCAAGTGTAAGTGGTAATGTAGTAGTACCAGAGTTTCTCCACAAGATTTCGTTATTGCAAGTGTGTATGCTCGGTTATTGCACAGCTGTAGTACTCAAAGGGTTATTGTTTGTTTGTGTGTCACATCGGTCTTCCTTTCTCTAAGCTCTCCCCTCTCCAGTCTATCCTGAACACAGCAGCCAGGCTCATCTTCCTCTCCAGCCGCTATACTGATGTCTCCCCCTCTGTGCCAGTCACTGCACTAGTTACCGATTTAATATAGAACACAGTTCAAACTCCTCACCCTCACCCATAAAGCTCTCCACAACTCTGTCCCTCCATACATCTCCTCCCTCATCTCCACCTAGCATCCTTCCCATGCTCTGCGTTCTGCTAATGACCTTACACTAACCTCTTCTATAATCAGAGAACCTCTCATTCCCACCTCCAAGACTTCTCTCGTGCTGCACCAGTTCTCTGGAACTCCCTACCCAAAGACCTCAGACCTATTTCCAACATCCCCAGTTTCAAGCGTGCCCTGAAGACTCATCTCTTCAGGCGTGCTTATATCATTTCGTAATCTCGTCTCCCTCTGCTATCCCTTCTCCATCCTCTCTATAACCTCTTTGGTGCTATTTACACTGTCCTTGTTATCTGATTTCAGAAA
Source organism: Dendropsophus ebraccatus (assembly GCF_027789765.1). NCBI lineage: Eukaryota > Metazoa > Chordata > Amphibia > Anura > Hylidae > Dendropsophus > Dendropsophus ebraccatus. Next base: position 25,968,742 of record NC_091468.1, read on the forward strand.
ATGGCTTGCCCAGTCACCTACAGGCACTTAGAGATTCTATGTACAATGACTGGAACATTGACAAATAAAGCACTTGTTGCCTCTCGTGTTACTCCCAGTCATCCTAGCCTGTAAGCTCTAAAGAGCAGGTCTCTAATTCTGTATTTTAATTTATTCATTGTATAATGTAATATATAACCTGTAATGTATTTATATATTTAAATAAGCACTGCGGAATCTGATGCGTTATACAAATAAATATTATTATCTGTACGCCAATGAGAGTTCTTCCTTCTTCTCACCTATCATCTCTCTTTACTTTCACATACTCACTCCTCACTCACTCACAGCACACCTCACATGCGCTGTGGAAGGGAAGTCAGAAGGGAAGGAAGTGTAGGGTCTTTTTGTCTTTAGATTCTGTAGAGGAAGGACACAAGCCAGAACGCTCTCTACAGGGGTCCAGTTAAGCCCTGGCCCGTGCCAGGTCCCCAGTCTAAGTTGTGGTCTAGACACAGAACACATGTACCTAGACATTGTTTCTTCTCTATTAACTCCACTCAACACTATGCAGTGTTAAGCCTTCACTAGAGAGGACAAGTCAGGGATCATCCTAACCCACGCTGTGGACAAGGAGAGACACAGTGCAGGACAGTATCCATAGAAAGTAAATGAACTGATCCGGATAGAGTAAAGTTGCTAGAAGCTTATTAACTGTATCTTGCAGCACGGGTGTAAGCAGGGAACCCTCAACATTCCACTCATCCCAGGTAACAAGGTCTGAGGCTTGTGTCACCCTCTAGGACGGGTCACTCGACACTGGGGGGCAATAGGTGGTGCAAAGACTAAAGAGTCAAAACACAGGCACAAGTATTCTGTCTCTCTTCTCAAGTATTCTTCTATTTCCACCTCTGAAGTTCCGGCAGAGCACAGTACTACTTTGGGTTGGGACTCTCTCTACATCCTCCTCTCTACTCTTATGATCTTCTCTTCTACTTCACATCATGCAACTCAGTCAGCACGACTGTACCACTCTTTCTACTCTGAGTATAGATCTGGATCCTAAAGCATTAAGTATCTTATGAATTGTAAAGTATTGTATCAAGGCACATGTGTATTATCTACTGCCTGCATCAAGTATCTTCAGAGTAAACAAGATTATATTATGCTAAAGAGACTCTGTGATTCCTCGTCAAGCACCGACACAACACACACACTCCTTGGGTCATCTCCCCTTTCTGTGGGTGGCAGTACCAATAGTCCGGGTGGGTCACTACTCCACTCCGGACCACAGTGATAAGTACCCAAGGGACCCCACAACCGCGCAGCCCAGGGGAACAAGGTATAGCCAGCCCATTGAAATAAAAGCAGGTGTGCCACCATACCTGTGTGCCCAACTGGCACTGGCGTCACAACAGATTACCATCACTGGGCAAGGCTATATCTCGGCCAACCACCATAGAACCGGCGTCACACCTAACCATCTGGCAAGTGACCGGCCGTACCTCCTCCACACCGGGGGTGGTCACCACATAATCAGGAGAGAAAGGCACAAAACTTACAGTAGAATTAAATGAAATGTATGATGGAATTAAATGGATCAGAATGGCTAAGAACAGGTAACAATAGCCTGGGAGAAAATATATGAGGCACACGGCCATATTACACCTCCATGCAAGGGCCGTATGCTTGTCTAGACAGCCCCACAGGAACATACTTTACGGTGTGGGGCACTGCAGGCGAGCTGGGCCTTGTGGTTCCACAACAATGGTCTCAAGAGGTTCCTACAGGTTTTCCCTGTTCCTATAGGGCTGTAGCGGGTTTTCAGAAGCTTCTAGGGCTTCCTATCCCTCTGTGAAATCTCTAACTAATGCTAGACTCATGATCTGGCCATGCTATTGAAGACCGCTAGGTGGCAGAATACACCATATGCATCGCATAATAAGCAGGCATAGACTATGTTAAAGGGGTTGTTCACAATTTTTTTTTCCTTTCAAAAGTCTTCCAGTACTTATCAGCTGCTGTATGTCCTGCAGGAAGTGGTATATTCTCTCCAGTCTGACACAGTGCTCTCTGCTGCCACCTCTGTCCATGACAGGAACTGTCCACAGCAGTAGCAAATCCCCATAGAAAACCTCTCCTGCTCTCCAGAGTGGAATGAATACCACTTCCTGCAAGACTTAAAGCAGCTGATGAGTACTGGTAGACTTGATATTTTTAATAGAAGTAAATTACAAATCTCTGGCACTTTCTTGCACCAGTTAATTTGAAAGAAAAAAAAATTGGTCAACTACGCCATTAATGTCAACAGCAATAAAGTGGAATTTGAGGAGTTATCTGTCCAACAACCGTGTAGTGCTAAAAATTCACACAGTGGGACACTGTATAACGATTTCTATTACAGCAATAATAGGGGTCCTGGGACCATATTAGATCAAACAGAATAATGATATAATATGATGCCATAAGGACACATAATAAGTGATCATTGTAGAGGTCTAAAAAACAAAAAGGAAGATTTATCCAACATGGTGTAAAGTGAAACTGGCTCAGTTGTCCCTAGCAACCAATCAGATTCCACCTTTCATTTTCCAAAGAATCTGTGAGGAATGAGAGGTGAAATCTGATTGGTTGCCAGGGGCAACTGCATACCTCCCAAATTTTGCTGTGAGGAAAGAGGGACATTCACGGCAATGTGACATGGCATCATTTGTAGGAGCACCCCCTCTCCATGTAGCCATAGCCCCCTGTTAGGAGTTTCCCCTTGTAGACATAGCCCCCTGTTAGGAGTCCCCCCTTGTAGCCATAGTCCCCTGTTAGGATGCTCCCCCATGTAGCCATAGCCCGCTGTTAGGATGCTGCTCACCCATGTAGTCATAGCCCCCTGTTAGGATGCTCACCCATGTAGCCATAGCCCCCTGTTTGGAAGCCCCCCATGTAGCCATAGACCCCTGTTAGGAAGCCCCCCATGTAGCCATTGACCCCTGTTAGTAAGCCCCCCCATGTAGCCATAGCCCCCTGTTAGGATGCTCCCCCATGTAGCCATAGCCCCCTGTTAGGAAGCCCCCCCATGTAGCCATAGCCCCCTTTTAGGATGCTCCCCCATGTAGCAATAGCTCCCTGTTAGGAAGCCCCCCCCCCAATGTAGCCATAGACCCCTGTTATGAAACCCCAAGCCGCCCTTCCCCATGTAGCTTTCCCCCCCTGGTAGGTAGCCCCCCATGTAGCCATAGCCCCCTGTTAGGATGCTCCCCCATGAAGCTATAGCCCCCTGTTAGGATTCTCCCTCATGTAGCTATAGCCCCCTGTTAGAATGCTCCCTCATGTAGCTATAGCCCCCTGTTAGGATGCTCCCCCATGTAGCCATAGCCCCCTGTTAGGATGCTCCCCCATGTAGGCATAGCCCCCTGTTAGGATGCTCCCCCATACAGCCATAGCCCCCTGTTAGTATGCTCCCCCATGTAGCCATAGCCCCCTGTTAGGATGCTCCCCATGTAGCCATAGCTCCCTGTTAGGATGCTCCCCTATACAGCCATAGTCCCCTGTTAGGATGTTCCCCAATGTAGCCATAGACCACATGTTAGGAAGCCCCCCATACAGCCATAGCCCCTTGTTAGGAAGCCCCCCATGTAGCCATAGCCCCCTGTTAGGAAGCCCCCCATGTAGCCATAGCCCCCTGTTAGGAAGCCCCTCGTGTAGCCATAGCCCCCTGCTAGGAAGCCCCCCATGTAGCCATAGCCCCCTGTTAGGAAGCCCCCCATGTAGCCATAGACCCCTGTTAGGAAGCCCCCCCATGTAGCCATAGCCCCCTGTTAGGAAGCCCCCATGTAGCCATAGCCCCCTGTTAGGAAGCCCCCCATGTAGCCATAGCCCCCTGTTAGGAAGCCCCCCAAGTAGCCATAGACCCCTGTTAGGAAGCCCCATGTGTAGCCATAGACCCCTGTTAGGCCCCATGTAGCCATAGACCCCTGTTAGGAAGCCCCATGTAGCCATAGACCCCTGTTAGGAAGCCCCATGTGTAGCCAGAGCCCCGTTAGAATTCTTCTCCATGTAGCTATAGCCCCTTGGTAGTCAGCTACTGTCCCCTATGTAATAAATAAAATCAATATACTCACTTGCTTACAGTATAGCTGTCCTATATTGTTGTCTCCTCTCTCTGCTCTGAGCACCAGAGCTATGGGGAAGAGAGAGTGGCCTCTTGTGGCCGGAGGCAGAATGACGCCTTCGGCCACGACTGTGTTAACGGAGCAGGAAGTCAGTATCTCCTACTCTGTCAGTGTCACTGTGACAGCTACTGGCTGCAGCAGCGACCAGTGCGGGGGACAGGGAGAACTGTGGGCAGGCTGGGGTCGTAGTGGGACACAACCCCAAACGGTTGGGGGTATGGGCAGGTGAGCCAGTTTCACTTTACACCATGTTTGATAAATCTCCTCCCAAAGTCTCAGAAAAGTAAAGAGCAGCCTCAGCGCTGTCTCTCAGTACAAGGAGATTTTATTTTCTTCCTGTCATCACTTGTTAAGCTGTGAACATCATCCATAGGACTGATATACAGAGAACACTTAAATGCTGTGTGAACAGTGCTAATGGGTTCACACTTTTATCATGCCGGGCCTAGGATCTCACACCGAGATCAGCGGCAGTAAAAGGCTTTCTTATTGACCGCCCTATATATCTCACAGTTCATCACCTCAGTGTCAGGCAGCAGTGGCTCAGCCGGGTGGTCACGTATAGTCCAGTCCTCACCTCCCATTACTATATTTAGACCATGATTTAAGGTTCCCCCCCAGGACTTTATGAATGTAATAAAGTGTCAATAATTTGTGTGGTAAGTAATGCAGCCCCCGTAAAACGGGATTATTACTTTCTGACAATCAATTAATGCGTCGTAAAACTGATTTGTGGTCATTGGAGCCAATGGGGGCCATAAACCTTACATCTCAGTAATCCGTGGTGAGGCAGATGGTATAGCAAAGCTCTGGGGGCACCGGGAGGAGCAGACGCAGGCACCGGACGCACCTCGGCTCGCCTTAGAGGAGAAATACGGCCCAATTATAGGAAGGGTTTATTCTCCATTAAATAGGCCATAAACCATGATATTTATTGAGTAGGATGCAGACCCTCTCTGGAGGAGCCCATAAGTACTGTATATACTAGAGAGGTGCAGTTATAATATTTTACCCTAGAATTGCCCACTAGGCATATAATAATAATGCTGCATACAACAGTCAGATCCATAGAGGAGATAAAACTTCTTTCTTTCTTTCTTTCTTTCTTTCTTTCTATATATAAATAGCTTCAACGTCTTCTGCCGATGATTTTTTTTATCTTTACAGCTTAGGTTTAGGTTTATTTTACACAAAGCTCTAAAGATGCATGATATACACAGATACATAATATACCAGCTACCAATACGGGGAGCTTAGCAGCACATTTAATACTGTTTAATTGGGTACTGTGGCAAAACCAAAAAAATTCCAATCAACTGGTATAAAAAAGGTAAATAGATTTGTAATTAACTTGTATTTAAAAAAAAATCTTAAATCTTCCAGTACTTATCAGCTGCTGTATGTACTGCAGGAAGTGGTGTATTCTTTCCAGTCTGACACTGGGGGGGGGGGGGGTTCTATGTGGATTTGATATATATATATATATATATATATATATATATATATATATATATATATATATATTCCAGTCCCTGATGGTCAGTGCTGTATACAATATCCAGTCCCAGGTGGTCAGTTCTGTATACAATATCCAATCCTTGGTGGTCGGTGGTATATACAATATCCAGTGCCTGGCGATCAGTGGTATATAATATCCAGTCCCTGGTGATACAGTATCCAGTCCCTGGTGGTCAATTGTGTATACAATGTCCAGTCCCTGGTGGTCAGTGGTATATACAGTGTCCAGTCCCTGGTGGTCAGTGGAATATAAAATGTCCAGTCCCTGGTGGTCAGTGGTGTATACAGTGGCTGTCCCTGGTGGTCAGTGGTGTATACAATGTCCAGTCCCTGGTGGTCAGTGGTATATACAGTGTCCAGTCCCTGGTGGTCAGTGGAATATACAATGTCCAGTCCCTGGTGGTCAGTGGTATATACAGTGTCTGTCCCTGGTGGCCAGTGGTTTATACAGTGTCTGGTCAGTGGCACCTGCAGGGTATTATTACTCCTTCTTACCTTCCTGTCTCTCTACAGCTCCCTGACCTCTCCTCACTGTTATCACAATTACTAAAGGCCACAAAGAGACATTGCAGTGAGTTTCAGCAATAAACATCATGTTATAGGATAGAAGGGTAGTCCATTATGCAATACTGGGATCGATCCACTGCCCTTTCTAGTGACTATAAAATATATGACAAAGATCAACTATTGGCATAGTGACCAAAGCACAACAGAAATCAACTTGTTTGTCTTAAAGGGACACTCCGGACATTCATAACTATTTTTATAATTCTGAAAAAATAATAAACAACTCTTACCCACCTAACACACAGCCCTGGGGGTCCTCCTGGGCCGTCTATGGTTAGTTAGTGGCAGTTGAAAAATCACCAAAACAAAATCTGATCCAGCAATGAATGCTGGGAGATCTCAGATTTGAAGTTGCAGAATTGTCACTATTTTTATATAATAATATGGAGATGTTCCACTGACACGCTTGTCGTCTGTTTCAGGATTTCACTATGTGAAGAGCTCGTCCAGCAATCCTCTCAACTTCTACACCTGGAATATTTCCTGGATTATGAAGGAAGTGTTTTCATACAATGGGGCCAGACCCAAGCATGGTAAGAGGTTCTTACTGTATTCTATATTGGGGTGGAGGGGTGGGGGGGATTATGTGTAATAATCACAATAATCAGACTTGGATGGTACCATAGATGTCACATGATCATAATGATCCCAAATATTGGATCTGATCACAACCTGACCATGATTGTTTATGGACGCCCAACAAGACCAATATGGGATATCAGTTTTTAGATGGCACACACATATATCCTCAATACAAATCCCATGATTGGAGGGAATCATTATGGTGGGACTACAGGATTATATGTGGATACAGTGAGGACAGCTTTCCGTGTAGTGTACTGGATGGTGTCCGCTCTCGGGAGAACATAGAGCGGGAGACAGAGGCCACATGTACTGTAGTGACCATGTTGCTACTATATCGTATATCATGGTGTATGTTCTGTGGATTTGCATATTTATTAATTCATCCCTTATGTCATAGTAGATATGATGAATCTCAGACAATATATCACCCCCCCCCCCCATCACTTATCATCGAAAACAGATTTTTATTCTATCTTGATGAATAGTGAGAGGAAGGATTTATAGCCCAGTGATTTATCTCAATTACTGTTAATGATCTGATCCATCAACATTTTATTGGATGACATTAATACATATAGATCTCTCTGCATTGTTTCTTTTTCTTATATGTTTCTTTGCTGTGTGTTATGTATGTATACTGTAGTGCATGTTATTTCTGTATATTTGGAGGCAGTTTTTTGGGTGGTTAGGAAACATGGGGCTGGGGAATTCCGCTGTACAGTATATGGCATCAGACTACATGGGTTTGTTTGTAGTCTGTAACCATGGAGACATATAGGCGTGTCCAGGAGCTCTACTGTGCTTGTCTCATGCCTTATTGTAGCTGAATTTGGGACTCTCATCTATTGTGCTAAATGTTTAAGATGCTGGACCAGAATCTGGTGCCTCCAGCCTGTCTACTTGTGATGAAGTGATGTGCGCGCCTTAATAATGCACGGAACGCAGGAAGCGATAATGTAGTAAAAATGTTGATGAACTTGTTCGGAGTATCTGGAGTAATGAAAGTTTTTCTCACTGAAGCTGATAATCACATCCTGAGGTGTTTACCTATAAAACCAAATTGATGGATAAATCATTTTCGTTTTATGTCAAGAAAAACGACGACGGGATGAGAATTTGTAGTTTATAGACTTGGTCATAGCTGATCTGATGCTGAGGGTGGCATATTCTCCTCTGGTTGAAAGTTATATAATTGCCATCTATACATGCTTAGTATTGTACAGTCGCCCTCCATAGATGCCTAGGGTTGTACAATCACCCTCCATAAATGTTTAAGGTTGTACATTCGCTCTCCATAGATACTTAGGATTGTACAGTCACCCTCCATAGATACTTAGGATTGTACTGTCACCCTACATAGATGCTTAGGGATGTACTGTCCCCCTCCATAGATGCTTAGGGATGTACTGTCCCCCTCCATAGATGCTTAGGGTTGTACAATCGCCCTTCTTAGATAGTTAAAGTTGTACAGTCACCCTCAATAAATGTTTTTGGTTGTACACTCACCCTATGTAGATACTTAGGATTGTACAGTCACCCTCCATCGATAGTCAGGGTTGTACAATCACTCACCCTCCGTAGATACTAGGTATGTAAAGTCACCCTCCATAAATTTTAAGGTTGTCCACTCACCCTCCATAGATACTTAGGGTTGTACAGTCGCCCTCCATAGATATGTAGGGTTGTACAGTTGCCCTCCATAGATGCTTAGGGCTCAACAGTTGCCCTCCATAGATACTTAGGGTTGTACAGTTGCCCTCCATAGATACTTAGGGTTTACAGTCACCCTCCATAGATACTTAGGGTTATACAGGCACCCTCCATACATACTTAGGGTTGTACAGTCACCCTCCAATGATATGTAGGGTTGTACAGTTGCCCTCCATAGATGCTTAGGGCTCAACAGTTGCCCTCCATAGATACTTAGGGTTGTACAGTCACCCTCCATACATACTTAGGGTTATAAGGTCACCCTCCATAGATGCTTAGGGTTGTACAGTCTTCCTCCATAGATACGTAGGGTTGTACAATCACCCTCCATAGATACGTAGGGTTGTACAGTTGCCCTCCATAGATACTTAGGGTTGTACAATCACCCTCCATAGATACTTAGGGTTGTAGGTTGTCACCATCAATAGACACTATGGGGGAGATTTATGAAAGGATGTAAATATACACCTGGTGTAAACTGCCCATAGCAACCAATCACAGTTCACCTTTCAGATCTGGTAAAAAATAAAATGAGATGTGATTGGTTGCTGTGGGCAGTTTACACCAGGTGTATATTTACATCCTTTCATAAATCTCCCCCTTAGTGTTATACAGTCACCCTTCATAGAAACTAAGGGGTATACAGTCGGCTGTATACCCCTTTAAGCCAGTGCCGCACTTTACTGCACTGCAGTAAATATTACAGTACAACTGATCTCTGCTAGTTTCTTTATTGTAAGAGGGGAGAACCAGTTATATGATATCCAGATTGTGGAGATATTTAGAAGTCACAGAGTAAGTAAATATGGAGAGGACATTGAGGCGATAAGATGCATTTACTCAGAAATTACTTTGTAGATATAAAGTAATAAACGCAACATGTTATCCGGCTAATGTCTCCATCCCCCGCTCCCATACATCCTCATAATAATCCAGCCCGACTCATTATCACCCGAAAACTCTGCCTTCATCTTTGAGTTTTTAAATCAAACATTATGTCTTCCACAGCGAGAGCAATCTCCGAGCACTCCATAAAACGCAGAGAGTTAATTTTGCTTGGCTGGAGGGCGAAGAGTTCCAGCCATGATAAATACATTGCAACTAAATACAACCAAACATACGCAGCTCTACTCCTCTCTGGCCTCGGATGTGGTGGGAGGAATTTAAGGGTCTCGCTAATGCCGGGGGCCAGGAAAGAGCATTACCGAATGGTGTAGGAGGTTCATCACTTTGTACAGTCCTTTTTGTAATTAAGATCCCCTATACTTAACTGGGATCATCACCTTTAGTCGGTGCAGAAATTCATCAGCAAGGGCCCTATTACATGGAGCGATAATCTGCCAAATTATTGCTACGTGTACAAAAGACAATGATCAGTCAATGAAAACAATCTTTTGATCCTGCCTATAAATCATCGGCATCAATAGCGATGCTGATGAATATGTAAAAATAATAGTAAACTGTATACATACCTGTCCCCTTTCCCCAGTGTTCTTGTACCTCCTGCCCTCTGCCCCCAACCACTGCTGGAACATTGGGCCGGTTATAAGGTTATTATATAAGTATTAGAGATGAGCGAATACGATTCGATCAAGTAGGTATTCGATCAAATATTGCAGTATTCGAAAGATTCGAATTTAATCGAGTAGTGAGGCGAATACGCGGGAAACATTCGAAAGCCCGCTTTTTTTTTAATCCAATGTCCATGCTGGGAGGCCGTGAGGGACCCTCATTGGATAGCTGAACCACATGACCTCGAATCTTAAATACTTGGCTCCCGCCTCTCGACTGCAGATGAGCTTTCAACCTTTTTCAGGGCTAAGATCAAGCGAAAAAGTAATCTCTGAATCAAAAGCACTTCTCTAAGAAATAGATGATATAACCGCAGCATCAGCAGGTGTATTCATTCCAGTACCCTGTGTGTACAAGTGACTTATAGTGTCCCTGTGTAACACCACTAAGGGCACGTTATACATATTGTTCCAGTAGGCCACTAAGGGCACTTGATATATACTGTTTCAGTAGCCCAGTAACAGGCACGTGATACATATTGTCCCAGTAGCCCAGAAAAAGGCACGTCATACACACTGTTCCAGTAACGTTCGTACAGCATTACGCGTGATACACGTAAATAACATGACGCTCTGCCGACGCAGATTGGAATCATGTATGTAACACTGCGCAAGAAATACGAACGAAATGTGTGAACATTGCCATAAATTGCCGCAAATTTTTTTTCCCATAGACTATAATGGGATCGAATACTCGTTCGAATAGTCGAATATCGGTGCCTATTCGATTCAAATTCTCGAAAGTTGAATATTTCACTACTCGCTCATCTCTAATAAGTATGTATATAAGTTATTATTTTACACTAAAGGCAACGGCTTCACAGACATCGCTAACCATATGTATACAGCCCTTGCTGCACAATTATTAAGTCGTCTAATAGGCTCTGTAAGCAAGCGCCTCCACAGGAGAGACCAGGCATTACACAATTCTATTAAAATCTATTTTCTTCCATGTAATTTATGAACATGCCAGGTTCTTCATTGCTAACCTCATATATGTATAAAAATATATATATAGCTCTTGCTGCACAATTATCGACTCTCTTTCATGTTACCTAAACCAGTGACTCTGCCCTGTTTGACTTTTTTTTGACAGACAACTCTTCTATTTCCTAAAGTCTCCACAAGGACTTTCAAAAAATCCTCTTTGCGGAGTCCTAGTTGAACCAGCCAGATGCAGGGGAGGTGCAATTTTAGAAAGTCCTTGGAGACAGGCTAAATTGACATAAAATGGACCACCTATACCACTTGGCTGCGACAGCCAGTTTCCAGGTCAAGAGCGTTAGAATGGTTTTGTGGTCTAATCTACTTCAAACGGGTTATCGGAAGTTCCCACATTATTTATATCTTGCTGCCATATAAGAAAACATAACAAACATTATATGCTTACCTCTCCGCGCTCCCCTGGTGTCCTGTATGATGTCACTGGTGACCCCTGCTGCGGAGTGACAGCCTGCTTGGCCAATCACTGGCTGTGGCGCTGTCCCGTATCAGTTAGTGATTGGCTGAGCTGGCTGTCACCCCCAAGAATAACTCCTTTTGGAAGTAACGGCGGCTACAGACAGTGGGGGACACCTGCAACATCGAACATATAATGTTTGTCCTGTTTTATTATATAGCAGCAAGATGTAAAAAATGTGCCTACACCGAATAACCCCTTTAAGGGGAGGGAGGCAATTCTTCCCTTAGAGTAACTTAACTGGGTCAAACCATAGAAATAGCATTGCATGGTGGCCTCCGTTTTTATCTTTGTTTTCTCCTACTCTCTCTCCTATGTATGCCACTACCAATCTTTAAAAAAAATTTTGCTGGGAATTCCTCCTAACCAGTTCTACTGCTCATATAATAAGTTTATGGGGCTCCTATCTGCGTTCTGGGAACGTATGTGCCATATAACTCCGGCACCGGTAATGAGGTATAATGTCCTGATCGGAGCATTAGTGATTTGCACAGAATGTCGACCGGTTAGCGGGGACGATTTTACAAGCTCATTCCTTCAGATTGGATTTCTAAAGAAAGAAATGTACAGTATTAAAAATAATGAATTAAAATGGTAAAAGATGAAATCCAAAATCTACGGCGGGTCCATGAAGGATGACGGCTTAATGTCCTCCGGGGGGCTCCGGAGAGGAGGAGAAGTTCCGACAAGTGCTGAGAAATACGACTAAACATAATCTCCCACATTATGGCCGCGGATATGTCGTCTTCCTCTGGGTGATGGGGATGGTTGTATTTGTCAGGTTGCCCTAAAAATAATGCTCTGAACATTCAATGACATTGAATTCTTATTATCCGAAAGTTACAACCAATAGGAAAGAGTCAGCAAGAAAAATATCTAGAAAAATAGGCAAGGCTAAGAGGAGTGGTAAAATATACTAAGTTTGGTAATGATCTACACTACATGTCACAAAATCATGCACCACAATAATACCGATCAATCCCTCATATTGTCCTCACTATAATTACTGGTGTATTTTCAATTACTGATGTTTAAAGGGCAGTTATAGATGTTATCACATATACTGTACTCATCTGTGTATGCTAGAAAGAGGCTCTCTGGATCTGGAGGACCCAACAATGTCTCTACATTCCATGGACAGCACATTGATTTCTATGAGTACTGTGCAATATTTCATTTCTCCTTTGGTGGCACTGCAAAGAAGCAAATCCCCATAGAAAATTTCTCCTGCTCTAGACAGTTCCTGACATGGACAGAGGTGGCAGCAGAGAGCACTGTGTCAGACTGGAAAGAATAAATCACTTTAGATCCTAGCTGACCACCTATTAGAGGTGGTCAAACAGAGAGGGGTACACTCCCTGTAAAACCTTGTCAGCCCCACCAAGATGGTGAAGACCCATAGACCAGCAATCTAAAAGTACCCACTACACCCTGCCGTAACCCTATCCTTGTACCTGTAAAATGGATAAAAAGTTTATTACTTTTGTAGAGCATAGTTAAAACAATCACTTTAATATCAATGTAATTATACTGACCTGCAGAATAAAGTTGTGGAAAGGATAACTTTGTAAAAAGAACAAGTGTTGTGCCTATCGCTCGCACAACACCTAAAGGTTAGTTGCCCTTCTATATGAATTTTATTTCCCAGAGCCTTTGATTACTGCACCATAAGCGCCCCTCTTTGTCCCTCTCTCTTTCTTTTTCCGTCCTGCCTTACAGATAGTGACAGCTAAAGGGGGAGGGGGGAAAAGGAGAGTTTTTAATATACACACAAATTTATTTATACATTATTCACAGTTTTAATTGTACTATAAGCTACAATAGAACCAGGAAAGGAATAGATTAAAGGGGTTGTCCAGCAAAAATCTTTTTCTTTCAAGTCAACTGATATCAGAAAGTTATATAGATTTGTAATTTACTTCTAATAAAAAATCTCAAGCCTTCCCATACTTATTAGCTGCTATATGTCCTGCAGGAAGTGGTGTTTTATTTTCAGTCTGACACAGTGCTCTCTGCTGACATCTCTGGCCGAGAACGGAACTTTCCAGAGCAGGAGAGGTTTTCTATGGGGATGCATAAAAAACCAAGACAGAGTTCCTGTCTCGGCCAGAGATGTCAGCAGAGAGGACTGTGTCAGACTTAATATAAAACACCACTTCCTGCTGGACATATATCAGCTAATAAGTATGGGAAGACTTGAGATTTTTTAATACAAGTAAATTACAAATCTATATAACTTTCTGATATCATTTGATTTGAAAGAAAAAGATTTTCGCTTGATAACCCTTTTAAGGGAAGAACTAGGAATGGAGCTTACTCTTATTGTAACAGGTGTTCATTTTTTTTTTAATAAGTTTCGAAGAGGATTAAGAGGGGCAGCACAAACAGACTGCAAAAATTCTTCAAAATTTAGGGGGAAGGCCTATAGTTATTAAAACAGGCATGTCGAAATTGCTGACAGATCCCCTTTAAATCAGAATTCAGCAGCAAGGCCTGAGCCATTGAATGTACAGATTTCAGGCTCTCCTTACCCATGGAACCATTTCCTTGTGCGCCATCTAGAGGACTGGGGGATATAGCAGTAGTTGACAAGAAATTCAATTAGCTTTTCAATTTCCCCTAGAACTTTCTAGAACTCCTGAAGTAAACTGTAAACCAATTCCCTGATACGATGTCCTTTGCAAACAGCCATTATCGGGTAATGGATAACTTCTAGCAAACTCCCTGCAATTATTTCTAAATTCATTATATAATCAGTATAATTAAAACCGAAACTCTGGAGGCTTAATAACACAAGACAGATATGAATCATTAATCAGCGCAGCAGACGGGTGTTCTGTATTTAGGACCGGACATGATTTCAGGCACCAGTGATCGTACATAGATGCAGGGGTTAAAAGCCTCCAAGTATCACTGGGAATAGAACACTGAGCCTAATGGATTCCAGTACAATGTACAACTCTAACGCTGCGAGCGGCTGACCGAGGGGCCATGACCCTGACCAGAGTGACCCATAATTCTAAATGTTATTACACAAAATAGATTATATATAGATCTTTACTGAATTTTATTTCCTTGTCCATACTATTTATCCTAATGTAAATCCCAAAACAATAGCAAAAAGAAATAATAGATGACAAGAAAGACAAAGAGCAATCGTGTTCAGTTATAATAATCTCCTACCTGTACAGACAGATATTCTTGTCCATAGCAGTTATATTCTTGTATATAGGAGCAGTATTATGGTAGTTATATTCTTGTATATAGGAGCAGTATTCCTTGGTTGAACTTGATGGACATGTGTCTTTTTTCAACCGTATTAACTATGTAACTATGTAACTATGTAACTATATTATGGTAGTTATATTCTTGTATATAGGAGGCAGTATTATAGTAGTTATATTCTTGTATATAGGAGAAGTATTATAGCAGTTATATTCTTGTACATAGGAGCAGTATTATAGTAGTTATATTCTTGTACATAGGGGCAGTATTATAGTAGTTATATTCCTGTATATAGGAGCAGTATTATAGTAGTTATATTCTTGTATATAGGGGCAGTATTATAGTAGTTATATTCTTGTATATAGGAGCAGTATTATAGCAGTTATATTCTTGTACATAGGAGCAGTATTATAGTAGTTATATTCTTGTACATAGGGGCAGTATTATAGCAGTTGTATTCTTGTACATAGGGGGCAGTATTATAGCAGTTATATTCTTGTATATAGGAGCAGTATTATAGTAGTTATATTCTCGTACATATGAGGCAGTATTATAGTAGTTTTTTATTTGTGTACAGAGGCAGTGTTTTATTAGCTGTAATTTTGTATGTAGGAAACAGTATAAATGATAACAAATGAGTGTATGTTTGGTTTCTTCAAGAAGTGCCTACATTTCCTTTTAAAGATTTCATTTTAGTGGTTCAGATGAAAACCACCCATAAATTTCCAATAACATCACAATAATTCATGAACGCTGACATTGGTAGCATGTAGAGAAGAACAGATAAGTATAATTGTAGGAGATCTCCATCTCTCTCTTACTTTCTCTGCCTGTTAATGATGTTCAGTAAGGAAGAACCTTGGAATCCACAGGTGAGTTGTAGAAACTTTTCATAATGTGTTTATAAAGAACTTTTAGTTATATCGAGAGGCTCCAGGTTATCAATAAAATACTCGTTTCTGAAAATATTCTTCATGCGTTCACTCATTCTACACCTAGGTGGTAGCAGATGTGTGTAATTTACTAGTTTTTTTTTACATTTTTATGTCTTAGATTTCAACTGTAATTTCGAATCCCACTGTGACCTGGAACAGTCTCCTGCTCAGAATAACAACACGTGGAGAGTCACCAATGCGGAGGAGTTATCCAGGCACAAAATCTTGGCTGGTCCACCCGGAGATTATTCTGAGAACTCAACAAGGGGTAGGAAATACTTTTTTATTGACAGACTTCATATATTTTAGGAAAACTTTAGTTTATAATATTGAAAATGTTTTTTAGCGTTCCACCATGTTGTCCACCTCTCACATGAGGCATCTTCTCTCAATGACTTTGGATATCTGAGATGTAACATTTTCTTGACAATTTGACTGAATGAGAATGTGTTGGATCAGTATATTGGATATTGAGCTAAAATAATTTTAGATGTTACTGGTGCCAGGTTAAAAACAAGAGTTGTTATAGAGGCTATCAAATAAGGGGTACAAGAAAGAAGTTGAAAAGGGGTCTTTGACTTCAAAGAATCCTGTTCTTGCTCTTACAGTTCTGTAAGACATAAAATGGTGTTTTACGACTGTACCTTTTGGGACCTTAGGTTCATAAGGTAAGACAGAGACTGGGCTTTTGGGCATGAGTTTGTGCTTATTTTGTGTATTATTTTTATTTGTCTGAGCTCTGTCTGAACACTGTCATACTCTTTCTGCATAGCTGATTGATTCATTTGCTACACCTGTCTCTCCTCTTCTGAGTTCTTTCTGGCCACTTCACAGTTATACTCTGTTTTTCTGAGGTGATTGGCATCTGGTTTCTCCACTCACTCTTTTTGGATTCTGGATCTTTGCTCCAATTACATTCTGAACGGACCGCTGACCACCTATGTATACGTCTTCAGTCTGTTAACCCTTTGCCAGCTATTAGTCTTCCTTGGAAGTGTGCCAGATTTCTTTTTGTCTGCTACTTTGGTTTTTCCTGACCCTGGCTCTGTTATGTGACTATGCACTTGGATCCTGATTTTGTACCTTACTGCCTATTGGGTTTTGACCCAGGTCTGTTTCTTATCCCTTGTATGTTAGTTTGTCTTGTCCATGTTACTGCAGGATAGGGACCGCCGTCCAGTTGCCCGCAGTGACCTAGAGCTGTCTGAGGCAAGTAAGCAGCGACAGTGGGCAGGGTCAAGTTTAGGGCCGTCTATGTCCTCCCTATCCCTTTCTTGGTCGATCTCTACCTGTAGTTTTTGACACGCTCCCAACATTTAAAATCCATAGATTCTTAATTCCTGAAACAGTGCAGCTCAACTCTTACAAAGTATTTGTTCCTTTTTCAGCCTTATATTGGCAAAATGTATCCAGGGCAGCAAGGCCAGATATTTATTTACCCTTTTTTTTTTTTTCATTTTAATGAAGACCGTTTGGAAATTTCCAATCCGGATGTTATATTTAAGGGGAGGATGTAATGAACCTACAGTGATGTTTCTTCTGGCTAGCTGGGTCATTGTATGTCACGTAGTAGAGTAATGTAGCCAACTTGATGGCCCATATAAACCCACAGCTCCTTGTCAACAATGGGGGTCCAGGGGAGGTATAAAGTCTTGACCCTGCTTCTTAGTAACTGTGTCCGGGCTGGTGGTAGGTGGAGCCCCTGATGTTGTGAGAGCAGGGTAAACCAAGACACCCGGAATTAAAAGTTCTTGCAGAGTAATGGATAACTTTTATTGAACATCTTCCAAACACTGGTGGCACTAATCTAGAACTGTTCCAATCAGCTTCCACCAGAGGTTGGCTTTCACCAGAAAAAAAAATGTAATTTGGCTCAACTAGAGGTCAGTAAAGGCACAAATTTGCTGAGGGGTGATACTTCCCCTTAAAGAAGAAAGTCCTTCAGGTCAGGTAAAGAATATACATTACGCAGGATATTGTAGTCCTCTATGTTGTCTATATCCTCATGATGCCATTATCACTCTTATTAACAGTTATTATTCAGTTCTGTGAGCCCAACTTCCTATCT
The DNA here is from genome assembly GCF_027789765.1 of Dendropsophus ebraccatus. Classification (NCBI taxonomy): domain Eukaryota; kingdom Metazoa; phylum Chordata; class Amphibia; order Anura; family Hylidae; genus Dendropsophus; species Dendropsophus ebraccatus. The sequence goes on from NC_091468.1 coordinate 25,986,525, forward strand.
GTTCCTTCATCATAACCTGAGGACAGGGCGGCACAGTGGCTCGTACTATCTGTACACATCTTGGCTATTATCGAGCTCTGATCATCAGACGCCTCAGCACATCAATGTTTACTGTGTACACACTTAATTGCCTCCAGAAATTGTTCTGATAAGATTTCTGTTCCTTCAGAGGCTCTCAGGAATTTCTTCTGTTTAATGCAGTGAATTACACTTGACATAGTCGAGCCCCTGCAAATTGGCTTTGACAGCAGTAAAGTTCCCCAGTGACGTGACGTTATCGGAACGGCAGAGCCCACTTGGGATTGCGTAAGTGGCGGTAATAAGAGGACATGTAAACATTGCGGGTTTATGTCTCTGGATCATTACCGGTGCAAATAAGACGTCAAATGAGCAAGTTTCAGGCTACAATAAAAGTTAACAGGTCAAAAGAGAAAATAAAAACATTGATTAGTTTATAGACTGTGAACCTGGCCGGAAAAAGGAAAGAAATGGAGAACAGATCATATCAAAACAGAGACAAAAGTTTAGGGGGGTCTACTGACTTTTTTAACCCACCCTTTTGTTCTTGGGGAGATAAGTCTACCAGATTTCTCCCTTCTCCCCATTTAGGCTATGTTCACACTACGTAAAACTATGGCCGTAGTTCTCGCCGCAGAACTACAGCCATAGTTTTGCGGTGTGTGACACAGCTTTGTGTTGAATGGGATCCCGGCCAGAGCGTACACACATCGTACACGCTCTGGCCGGGATCCCATGCGGCGCTGAAACAAAACTGACAGGTCAGTTTTCTGCGGCCGGAATTCAGTGAATTCCGGCCGCAGAAAGCCCTGTCAGTGCACACAGTGAAGCGTGCGGCTCCGTCGCTTGCTTCACTGTGTGCTATGGGAAGCTCTGATGCGGGCGCACGCTGATGCGCCCTAATCGGAGCTCCGCGGCCGGAAAGATCACTCGGCCGGTACTTAAGTACCGGCCGAGATGATCCGGCCAGAGACCGGCCGGTCCGGTCTCATACAACGTGTGAACATAGCCGTAGAATGCATGTATGCTCAGCCAGCATCCGTGTGTTTGGGAGAGATAGACGACACCTATCTGAAACGTAAGGCCAGCTTGAGTAGAGCGATTGTTCTCCAGGATGGTGAATGTGTTTTTTTTAACCCTAAAGGCCCTATTAAACGAAATGATTATCGGCCGTATTCAGCCAATATCGGGCGTTATGGCTGATAATCGTCTTGTGTAATAGAAGGCATGAACAATGTCGGCTAATTGTTGCAGGCGTTTGTCTGTCAACATGTTGAAAGACAAATGACTAATATAGCAGCGGTCTGCTGCTGTCGCTCTGTGGAATAGGAGTGGCAACAGACCACTGCTATCTTCTATGGGCTGCCCGAACAATCTATCGATCACCGGGGGACCCCCCCCCCCCTCCCCCCGGGCACAGCTTCCCACTGCCGATCGTGTAACAGCTGCAACAGCGAGCGGGGAATGAGGAGCAAGCGAGTGCTAACAGCGCTCGTTTGCTCCTCTCAGTCACCCCGTGTAATTGGGGCTTTAGCCAGTCTTAAACAAACCATCAGTGCAGTAGGGGTGTAGCTACCGTTGTACTAAGGGGCCCAAGTAAATTAAGTGGCCCCAAGACCCCTCTGTACATGGCAGGTGGAGGCCCTATTACAGATATTAAAGTGCAAGGCTGGTCAGGTCATTGCTTTTAGGGTTCATGGTGGAAGGGGCGGTGGTGTAATGTAGGGGGGATCACAGGGCGGTTGCCTTGGGTACAATATTCTTTGGATGTATTTACACCACATTTGTGCTGTCCAAAGGCATAGAAACAGCGGCACCCTGTGAAATCAAGTGTTGATGTACACAGATCCCATGTACATCTATGGCCCTATCATAGTTAAGTATTAACCACATTTTCAAGTTCTCAAACTCTGCTTCTGAGTAAGGATAAAAAGTTGTATACACGTGGTAAATGATCCAAACATAGTCATTACATGAATACAATTGGCCCATAGATGTCAGTGGGGTCCATGGCAGTTCACAGATATGTCAGCACATAGTTTGGACAGGCTACTGATGTATCCAAGCTTTAGAAGGCACAATCGTAATGTAAGCCCTGTCTTAGAGGGAGAAAAATCTAAAATGGCACATAGGTGGGCAGTAGATAAAAACGAGCAATGCCCACTAACAACAGTGACAATGGGATAGGATCAGGGCACTGCTTCATTCCCCTGTTCAGAAAACCAGCTATGACTTTAGAGAATGAAACCTGGCTGGATCCCACCCCTGGATATACAACTATGAATGCAATGGACCTTAACATGGAATAGTAGACAATCCCTTTAATAAAAGAGCAATAGAAATAAGCAGAACTCTCTAAATGTCCCTTAGTTGGCAAGAATTTTACTTTTCTATTAGTATTTACCATAGTATTGGAACAGTACCAGTAAAATCGGTTGAATCTTTGTTTTAAACTTTTATAAATTTCCTCGTTTTCTTTAATGAGCCAATCCTGTGATGTCATTTATATGCAAATTATCTAGCAGGACGGGAAATGAGATATCTGCCCAGGCAAGTCTAGTCTTCGCAGTCTGGAGCCACCAGGTGTTAGATTTTCTCTTCAGTCTACAACGTAAACTCATTGGATATTCTTGTGCACCTTGTGTTTGTTGTCCTTGATGTTTTGGATACGTGTTTCATTACTGACGTCTAATTGTAGGAGCGCGGGGCGGTAATGGTCTGAGTAACCGTATGACTGCCGAACGTATACTATGTCATACTATGAATCCCTCTCCTAAGGGGACATTGAAGCTGGAGAATATGGCGTTAACCCGCCGTAATGGGAGATCATTTATTGCTCTTATTTGTTTTCCAGGTCCCCAGTTTTCTGGAGACATTTATTGTGCGGTAATGAAGCCATCGCTCATAACATGTTTCCAGGTGGCAGCAACTAAGGTTTATTAGAGAATTCATCACTGTACAATTGTAGCGCGTGTGCGGGGAGCACCACATTTACCTATGTCATGCCGCGCAAAAGCTCATAAACATGTTACTAACGTACAGACAGTATATGTCGCACAGTAACAATGGACGTAACTCAAGGATGAGCTAGAATAGTCTGTACTTAAAGGAAACCTCTAGGCAGAATTACAAATCTCTCATTGACTTGACTGTGGCGCCTGTACCACTATACGTGTATAGCAAAACTATTATGTAAGGCAATGATGGGAGTGGGATGTATTCACTCTGCTCTCAGATCTTAATTGATACTGTATATAACTCACATGAGTCACATGATATCCTGGTGGAGCTTAACCGCCCAGATCCCGCTCCTGCCACATCACAACCTGCTCAGGAATGCCCGCTCAGCCAATCAGTAACTGGGGCGTGACACTGCTGCAGTCACTGACTGGCTGAGCGGGCTATTCCCGTCAGGTCATGATGGAGCTGGTAACACAGTGCTGCAGGGGCATATGAACTGGTAAGTATAGATTATTATGTGCCCTCACCCCCTGCCTGCACTGGATTTTTCATTTTGGCCAGACTTTTCCTTTAATTGAACTATAGCAAAGGAATAAAGACAACAAAGTCTTTATAGTTATAGCTGTTGGCTTGGATAAATGTTATTTGGCATGCGTAGCTTGTTTAGGAGCCAAGAGAGATAGTGGCCGCGGCAGTCATGTCCTGTTACAAATTAATTTTATCAAAATTTTTGACCATGTAACAATTGAGATGCATTTCCTATATCTAGTATCATAGCAGCTTACGATATGTAAAGCATGCCTCCCGGGCTCAGCAATAAACATGCGGCGGCTGGCAATCTAAAAGCCATTGATTGACTTTGCAGTCCCGTCCTTAATGCGTTGTGACTTAACACCCGAGAGAGCAGAGCCTGGCACCGGAGCCAACTCCAGCAGATGCTCAACCGACACGTACGGATTATTGATCGGCATCGCGGCTATCTGAGAGCATTCAAGAACTTCTACAAGTGATCTGATGCCTGAGAACCTCTTCACAGGAAAGTCAGCTGGACAGATAGCTCTCATGACATTGTCCTCACACCTTGAAGTACGTGCGCTAGTAAAATCGCTGGGTGTAAAATAATGTGTGTTATCCATCAATACACACTGGGCTGAGAGGAGAGATGCCTAGACCTGAGCAGATGTGAGAATGAAACACGTCCAAGAACGGTCGGTGATAAGGGGTTAATACCTCACTGTTATTATGTCGTGAGCGGGCCCCTTAGATATTAACTCCCTTAGAACTGATGGCCTCATTTAAACCAAAGACCAAGAAATCAGCAGCTCTTAAAGCGACTCGGTACCCACAATATGCCCCCCCCTCTAAAACCACTTGTACCTTCAGATATCTGCTTTTAATCCAAGATCTGTCTTGCGGTCCGTTCGGCAGGTGATGCAGGTATTGATCTAAAAAGCAACTTTTAAACTTGCAGCCCTGTGTCAAATTGGCGTGGCCTAGATTGTCTGTGTCCTAGGTTTGCACCACCTGTCCATGCCTCCTCCCCACCCTCTTCACTATTAGAAATGCCCCAGGCAGGATTTCTCTTAATCATCACTTGTCTGAACTCTGCACATGAGCTGGATCGTTAAACGGGTAGTGCGGCGCTCGGCAATTATTCACAGAATAACACACATTACAAAGTTATACAACTTTGTAATGTATGTTATGTCTGTGAATCGCCCCCTTCCCGTGTCCCCCCACCCCCGCATGTGTACCCGGAAGTGTGGTGCTATATACATACCTGACGCGTGTCGACCCCCGTCTTCTGTCAATGCAATCTTCGGGAGGCCGGCTGACTCGCTGCAGCCGTCCCGTCCCCAGCCCCCCTCTGCAGCGTCATCAACTGCTCAGCCGCGATTGGCTGAGCATAACTGTGCTCAGCCAATCGCGGCTAAGCACAGTTATGACGCGGCAGAGGGGGGCCGGCAGGAGCGGGTCGGCCGGCCTCCCGAAGATGACGTCTTTGAAGAAGATGGCGGACGGGGTCGGTCGACACGAATCAGGTATGTATAGCGCACCACACTTAGCGCACCGCACGGGAACGGGGCGATTCACAGACATAACATACATTACAAAGTTGTATAACTTTGTAATGTGTGTTATTCTGTGAATAATTGCTGAGCGCCGCACTACCCCTTTAAGACACCTGTGCAGTGTTCAGACAAGTGGTATTTAGGAGAAATCCGGCCTGGGTGTGTTTTTAAGAGGGTGGGGAGGAGGAAGCGGACCCCACGACAGATCTTGGATTAAAAAAGCAGCTATCCAATGGTACATGCGGTTGGGTGGAGGGCAGATTGTGGATTCAGAGTCACTATAAATGGCTTGTCTGCTTTAGACAATATCCACTTGTTAAAAGACTCCCCTGACAATAGTTGATCACAAAGTTTCTTAATTCTGGGACCCTCAGTAATCCATTGTGATCTATGGAGAGTGTTCAATTGTCCTGTCGCGCCACCATATAAGAAGGCTATTTCACAGTGTCCCTTCAAATGTATGTGTTGTCTGTATAATGCAGGACAGGGCAGCTGCTCCAGAGGAAGGATCAGTTCAGAGTTTGTTAACAAGATGTACAAAATTGGTTTTACTAATCTGGACAACCCCTTTAATCAGGTTGTAGCCATAAGACAATCCATATTTATAATCCTGTTGGCCAAGTTATATGGACACTTTATTGAGGAGTTGGGGGATTTGAGACAATATCTTTTCGGCTTCAACCTCAGTATTAGACTTGGATTTCTGTAAGTTTACCAGAGCAGATGATTCTATGGTCCATGTCATCTGTACAGAACATGTACATGTCCACATCCATGACACACATCGTAATCTTTATTATTATATGCATAGGACAGATCATCGGTAAGGTCTTATTGGTGATTTATCCTATAAGAAACAGACTGGATGTCCCAATGTCAGCTCCATAGGAGGTTTTGGCTGTTTTGCCTCTCGGGGTTCATTATTATGTCAAAGACTATGCCCACTGGGAGATCAATTGGTACTGCGATGGATTGGTCAATACCTGTCTTATCTACAGTAAAAAAAAAACAATGGAAGAGTGTGGATAATAGTTAATATAACACTAAGGAAAGTTAGATATAGACAAGAAAAAGATAATTAAATGGCTATGGAAATAGCTATGGGGCCAGTAGGGAATCTGGAATGGCAGCAATGTCTACATCCACGACCCACAGACACTCTGTGTGGTGGTTTGTCCTGGGCATGAGTCCCCAAGAGTAGCATAACCTGTATCATTGCACACAAAGGGCAAATCATCATGAGTGAACATCATGTGAGAAGTAACCATCTCTTAAGTTGGCAAAATATGTGGATTTTTTTAGAAACTTTCTAGATTTTTTGACACACTGTATCACTTTATGGTTGGCAATGGTCCCCAACCTACAGTAGGGTTACTGAGGAGCACTACAACATGGTCAACTTCATTGTGACTTCTTAGGGTCCTATTACACGGAGCGATAATCTCTTGAATTGCTTCATGTAATTAAGACAACGATCAGCCGATGGCAATGATCATTGGCTGATCGTGTCTTTAAGTCCTGACAGCTGACGACTGTGATTGGCTGAGCAGCCTGTCACTCCAGAGGCCAGCTCTGTAGTTCTCCAGCGTCTGTGGGACCGGGCAGAAGCCAGGAAGATGCCGGGGAGCAGGCAGAGGCACTGGGGTCAAGTATGTATGAAGTTTAATATTTTACTCTAAAGGCAAGGGCTATACGGACATCGCAAACTACATGCATATATATATTTTATATATATATAGCCTTTGCTACACAGTAGTCGAGCCTTGTAATAGGCTCAGTAAAGTAGTGCAGATCTAGTGATCTAGGAGATCAGTGCTGATCTATATTTTTGATTGGTCCATGAAATGGGCCCTTACAACTAGTCCCAATATATTGGTGGTTTTCACTATTGGACAGCCGTAGTCATGAGTCCTCCACTTGTATAGAATATTTCTTGTTCTCGTCAGCCTCCACTCCCCACCTTTTAGGTAAATTACAGTGGCATATTAGGGACCACCCCGCGTCATCTCATCAGTTCCCGGCAGAGAACTATTGACTTGAGCGCTCCTCTTTTAAATCTATTGCTCCTTCATTTTTATCCACTTCATGGGGTCTATTCATCATCATCTGTTATCGCCACCGCAAAAATCGTCTGCAAAATGGAAAATAATTTGACACAATAAAAATCTGTCATTCTTGCCATTAATCAGCATGGCAGTGCAATCGCACAGGGTTACCAGACATGACCTTACCTCGGCACAATAGACGTTCAGCAAATGGCCTGAGCCGAAAGGGAGTTAACTGCTTGAGTGCTTCAAAAAAATGAAGAACATCCTGTGGCTTCAGAATAAAAATGTGAACATTGAATATATAGCAATGAGGGATATAACCATAAACCATAGTCTATCTCTGAATGACTTCCCTTCAACCAGGTATTTACCAGATCTGTGTTAAAGTGCTACAAAACCATGGCCATTTTTGCATCACTCTTGTCTCCAGATTGGGTGGGGTTTGAAACTCAGTTCCATTGAAGTAAATGGAGAACCAAGGAGAACCAATCACCTGATATTAACTGTCCCTATAATAAAAGATTCTCTCTCCCTAAGTCTATTCCTGAAGATACAGACTGCCTGTGCAGTCTGTATCTTGTGCTTTTACCTAATCTTGTATAGCGGAGAAGTAAGGCCGGGGGCGGCCATCTTGATGACGTCACAGTGGTGCGTTCCAGCGCTGGAACGCAAGGGACGTAGTCAAGATGGCGCCCGGCTTTACTGCACCGCTACAGAGGAGTGGGTAAAGTATAAGATACAGACTGCACAGGCAGTCTGTATCTTCATGAAGTTTATTTCTGAAGATACAGACTGCCTGTGCAGTCTGTATGTTATACTTTACCCAGTCCTCTGTAGCGGTGCAGTAAAGCCGGGCGCCATCTTGATTACGTCCCTTGCATTCCAGCGCTGGAACGCACCACCATGACGTCATCAAGATGGCCGCGGCCCCTGCCTTACTGCTCCCGGCCTTACTGCTCCGGTATACATGATTAGGTAAAAGCATAAGATACAGACTACACAGGCAGTCTGTATCTTCAGGGACAGACTAATAGGCTCAGTTAGGATAGACATACACAGCGATCTCGCGCTGTATAGCGCGGGATCACTGTGTATTTACAGAGCGGCGGCAAAGGCTCATGGGAGCCCTTCCTGCCGCTCAGCATGCCGGGAGCTTCCTGTCGCGCACCGGCTCTTTTGAAAAGAGCCGGCGCGAGACAGGAAAAGAAAATGTGTATATTGCAAAAACATGGCCATAAAAGTAATTAATCCTAATTACAAATATTAATAAAATACCAATTTTAATCTAATTATTGAATTTTTTTTTTTTTTCCGCCCATGATTGGTTCTCTTTAATTGCAAACCACACCTGAACTGGAGACAAGAGTGGGGAAAGTGGCCATGTTTTTGTAGCACTGCATTAACAATTTAAATGGGTTATCCAGCGCTACAAAAACATGGCCACTTTTTCCCCCTACTGTTGTCTCCAGTTCAGGTGCAGTTTGCAATTAAGCTCAATTTACTTCAATGGAACTGGAACTGGCTCCGTTTACTTCAATGGAAATTAGTTTCAAAACTCCACCCAAACTGGAGACAACAGTAGGGGGAAACTAACTATGTTTTTGTAGCGCTGGATAACCCCTTTAAACTTCAGATGCAGCTGAACATAAACTACAGCAACCAGAATGACCATCAAGAGGGCAATGGGATAATGGTAGCTAGGTAATGGTAATGGAAACAAACCAGACTCCAATGTAATTTCAGACTTCTCACCAAAACCCCAGGTGAAGCGCTATCATTAACTCAGGTGATAACCTTTTTCCCAGTAACTGAAACAAGTTACAAAGTTATATAGCTTTGTAATATGCTTCAATCACCTATCTGCCCCCTTTACCTATCTTTTTTCTCTTCAACCTCCCACCAGGAAGTGAAGTAAACTCATTCTTACCTAATGACTGTTGACCCCAGGCTGCTCTGTGGCAGCCATTTTGTGACAATGACATCATCAAGTGGGAAACTGGTCTAAGTCCTGTTAGGCCAGCCTCCCTTGTCAGATGACTCAGGTTGCTCAGCTCTGATTGGCAGAGCAAGATGTAAACTATCTAACAGTTTTACAGAGTCAGTTAGACATCACAGGAGACAAAGTGCATCTTGGGAAACCCCAAACCAGGAAGTAGACAAAAAATGAAGCCAGCACGTGGAGCTTCAGATCAGTTTTTTTTTCCATCAGCGCCGGTGTTGTCCTTTCAGTCAGAACCCAAACCAGTCTCCATCATTAATTTCGAACCTCAGACATTAATTTAGACCACAGACTGCACACAGACCCAAATAATCAAAAACCATAATTAATAAGCATCGGCTGCCAGGAATAAAAGACACAGAAACCAATATAATGTTTATGCTAGGTGGTGATCGGCCACAGCTTTTAATAATAATTTCTTTAACAATACAAATAACCTCCCGCTCTCTTAGACCAAGGGGTTATATGCCGAACCACAGATTTCTTCCGTTCAAGTCTTTCTTACTAACACCACATGCCTGCTTAGCAGGTAATTTACACCAGTTTTGACTTAAAGGGGTACTCCAGCAGAAACAAAATTAAAATTTCTTTTAAATCAACTGGTGTCAGAAAGAGCAAGAGATTTGTGCTTTAATCTTCCAGTACTTATCAGCTGATGTATGTCCTGCAGGAAGTGATGTATTCTTTTCAGCCTGACACAGTGCTTTTTGCTGACACATGTGTCCATGTCAGCAGCTGTCCAGAGCAGTAGCAAATCCTCATAGAAAACCTCTCCTGTTCTCCAAACTGGAAGGAATACACCACTTTCTGCAGGACATATGATATAGCAGCTGATAAGTACTGAAAGACTTGATATATATATATATATATATTTTTTTTTTTTTTTTTTATAGAATTAATAAAAGTACCGTAAATTACAAATCTCGGGCAGTTTCTGACTCCAGTTAATTTGAAAGATTTAAAAATTTTCCGCTAGAGTACCCCTTTAAGTAGTGTAATAACAAACAAGAAAACACACAAAAGAAGCAAACACCAAAGACCAAAAGGAAGGGTGGGTGGTTTGACAACTGCAGGTTAGTCCAGGGGACTTAAGGGAGGAAGAGGAAGTTCAGGAGACTAAAGGGACAGGGAGGGGTTAGAGCAGGGGTGGGGAACCTTTTCCATGTCGAGGGCCGGTCGGGCATTAATAAAATCATTCGAGGGCCGCATACCGTGCGCGGCAGTTAGTAGCGGGGGTTTGCAGCACCCAGGGCAAGGCAAGGTATTGTTCCCCTAGTGCCCCTGCTATTGTAGTTAACCCCCAGCCATGTCCCTGGTAGCCTAGTTAACCCCCATCAGTCATGTCCCTGGTAGCCTAGTTATCCCCCCCATCAGTCATGTCCCTGGTGGCCTAGTTAACCCCCATCAGGCCTGTCCCTGGTAGCCTAGTTAACCCCCATCAGGCCTGTCCCTGGGAGCCTAGTTAACCGCCATCAGGCATGTCCCAGGTAGCCTAGTTAACCCCCATCAGGCATGTCCCTGGTAGCCTAGTTAACCCACATCAGTCATGTCCCTGGTAGCCTAGTTAACCCCCATCAGGCATGTCCCTGGTGGCCTATTTAACCCCCATGAGGCATATCCCTGATAGCCTAGTTAACCCACATCAGTCATGTCCCTGGTAGCCTAGTTAACCCCCATCAGGCATGTCCCTGGTGGCCTAATTAACCCCCATCAGGCATATCCCTGATAGCCTAGTTAACCCACATCAGTCATGTCCCTGGTAGCCTAGTTAATCCCTCATTCATGTCCCTGGTAGCCTAGTTAACCCCCCCCCCCCCATCAGGCATGTCCCTGGTAGCCTAGTTAACCCCCCATCAGGCCTGTCCCTGGTAGCCTAGTTAACCCCCATTAGTCATGTCCCTGGTGGCCTAGTTAACCCCCAACAGTCATGTCCCTGGTGGCCTAGTTAACCCCCATCAGGCCTGTCCCTGGTAGCCTAGTTAACCCCCATCAGGCATGTCCCTGGTGGACCAGTTAACCCCCAACAGTCATGTTCCTGGTAGCCTAGTTAACCCCTATCAGGCATGTCCCTGGTGGCCTAGTTATCCCCCCCATCAGGCATGTCCCTGGTAGCCTAGTTAACCCCCAACAGTCATGTCTCTGGTGGACCAGTAAACACCCAACAGTCATGTCCCTGGTGGACCAGTTAACCCCCAACAGTCATGTCTCTGGTGGACCAGTAAACACCCAACAGTCTTGTCCCTGGTGGCCTAGTTATCCCCCCCCCCCAACAGTCATGTCCCTGGTAGCCTAGTTATCCCCCCCCCCATCAGTCATGTCCCTGGTGGACTAGTTAACCCCCATCAGTCATGTCCCTGGTAGCCTAGTTATCCCCCCCATCAGTCATGTCCCTGGTGGCCTATTTAACCCCCAAATAAAAAAAAATAAACATCCCACTCACCTTACCTCCGCTCCCACGCTGCCCATGTCCTCCTCTCTCCCAGGACCTCTGTGCCGGTCTTCTCCTGCAGGCGGCGCGCGATGAAATGACGTCATCGCACGCAGCCCGCAGGAGACTGAAGACACGCGCCGCTCTGGAGGAGGAAGGAGCCGACACAGACAGCACGGCAGCTGTCACAGACACCGGAGGATGCTGTGTGCGCCGGCTCCTTCCTCCTCCACAGCAGCGCGTGTCACAGGGGAGCTGCGGGCCGCGGGCCGCATCGGGAGGTCTCAGGGGCCGGATGCGGCCCGCGGGCCGGAGGTTCCCCACCCCTGGGTTAGAGTATGAGGGAAACTGTGGTATTGGCCACAAACTCATAGGAAACAGCCTATTACTATCAGGATTTATTCCAGGGCTCGATGCCTCTGTGGTGTCCACTATTCTAGAACCTGATGCTTTCATGTCTAGCAGAATTTGGTAGTTTCAGAACATAATGTAATAATGTGATAATGTAGAACTTTAAGACTGTCAAGTACTGGATAACTTTCCTCCTTGAGGTCTAGTGCTCTGTAGTCTGGCCGGGGTGGCACGGCAGGCCTCTACGTTAGGATCTCTCTTCTCCACAACCTTCGCCTTTTCCTTTCCCAGCTTCATATAAAGACAATAATGAAGTGAAATAGTCATTTGTGCCGTACAAGAGAGCGTTTATGGCTTAACCTTGGGTTTTAATTATATTTTCGAATCCTCATTGAGTGTTTTTTAATGCTTTAGCACTTTACGAGCAGATTATGTTCTCGGGACGTGCGCGGTTTGGATAAGATACGCCAATAATTAGGTAACATGGGAGTGCGGCCTTGTGAGCGAACGATATGATGGGGAAAACAGCTGGATGCAGAATCTCATCTTCTTGTGACAATTGCCTATTACATCGTCTCCATCTTCTCCCCTCCCATAGTTATTATATAAGGGATTATTTTCTCGGATTGTATATTAGGCCTCTAATTTGCTCCATATAAAGTTGCCATAAACATATAAGGCACAGGCTACAGCGACACAGTCCAGGTGAATTGTCTGCAATCAGCCAATAGCCTCTGTGTAGCCCAGTGTGAAGCTTGTCTATGGGGCATCACCACTACATGAATACATGTAATCCCAGTATAATCTCTGTTGTGTCATCAGCGCCACCTGCTGGGCTGCCTGACTGTGGCCTTAAGGTCTCAAAGATGTTCCTTCTCCTGGCAGCCTGGCTTCTAACTACCTAGCTGCAGAACATCATGATACATACCTCAGCTGCTGCAGAACATCATGATACATACCTCAGCTGCTGCAGGACATCATAATACACCTCAGCTGATACACAACATAATACACCTCAGCTGCTGCAGAACCTCATAGTACACCTCAGCTGCTGCAGAACATCATAATACACCTCAGCTGCTACACAACATAAAACACCTCAGGTGCTGCAGAACCTTAAAGTACTCCTCAGCTGCTGCAGAACGTCATAATACACGTCAGCTGCTGAACATCATAATACACACATCAGCTGCTGCAGAACCTTATAATACATAACTCGGCTGCTACAGAGCATTATAACACCCCTAAGCTTCTGCAGAACATCATGATACAGCTCGGCTGCTACATAACAGAATACACGTCAACTGCTGCACAACATAATACACCTCAGTTGCTGCAGAACCTCATAGTACTCCTCAACTGCTGCAGAACCTCATAATACACCTCAGCTGCTGCAGAACCTCATAATAGACCTCAACTGCTGCACATCATTATACACCTCAGCTGCTACAGAACATCATAATACACACATCAGCTGCTGCAGAACCTCATAATACATAACTCGGCTGCTACAGAGCATTATAACACCCCTAAGCTTCTGCAGAACATCATGATACAGCTCGGCTGCTACATAACAGAATACACGTCAACTGCTGCACAACATAATACACCTCAGTTGCTGCAGAACCTCATAGTACTCCTCAACTGCTGCAGAACGTCATAATACACCTCAGCTGCTGCAGAACCTCATAATACACCTCAACTGCTGCACATCATTATACACCTCAGCTGCTACAGAACATCATAATACACACATCAGCTGCTGCAGAACATCATAATACACACCTCGGCTGCTTCAGAAAATCATAACACCCCTAAGCTGCTACAGAACATCGTAATACACTTCAGCTGCTGCAGAACCTCATAATACATCTCAGCTGCTGCAGAACCTCATAATACACCTTAATATACAGTTCACCTTAATATATTATATTATAAATTACAAAGGAAATGAATCCAGATTTATTTTGTATTTATTTTGCGTTGCCAGCTCCTCTGCAGACCTGTGTGTCTCAATCATGTGTAACAGACAGCAGACAGTCTGATCCTGCACTCTGTATTCTATATTTTCCTTACTTCTTGCTGATCTTCCAGTGTATAAGGAAAGAACAGGGAACAGATGGAAGAGGACATGACTACAGAGGGTTTGTTTGTGGTCTGTTACTATGGAGACCCTTTAGTCTGCACAGGAGCTGTACACACAAAGAAACATTGTATCAAGACCTTGCTTCCAATTATATCTAACCCAAATGGGAATGACTTAATAAGCTTCTGTTCTCCATGTTTAGCTCATAAAACTGCATTGCAAACTGCAAGTGTGAATCTAGCCTTAAGAAAACACTCTGTTAATGGCAAATTTTTTTTAAATGTTTTTATTGCAAAAATCCAAATTGATTCCCCAGTGTCTGCAAGGAGAGCTGAAGGTTATTCATGAACAAAGTGCAGGCTTCCTACCAGCGAGCGATGAGCTTCTATTGATTGAAGTGAGTCGATAAGTAGACGAGGTCGGGGAAAGCTGCTTGACTTTGTAACTTTTTATCTTTTTATGGAAGGAGTCCTGTGGGGAAAAAAAAGAAGAATTAAGAGTAAGCGGGGATGGGGGACTGGATGAGGTCTTCTCCCATAGTTGCAGGTGTATAAGATTTATCACTATTTCGGAGGTTTGATACGCTGAGTTCTTTTTTAGGATGTCTGAACTGGTGTTTAATTTAGCGGGTGTGAATACCGGCCAGTTCTGATGAAGTGCAATGAAATGGCTTTAATCTTAGACAATCTGATGACCCAGCACTTCTTTACAGAGCAGAAATACACAAGACCAAGGCAGAAGACGCTTGTTCAGCTGTCAGCTATTCTTCCAGACTTCAACAGTTACCTGTGCACAAAGGGTCGGGCATACTAAATCTAATATGCACCTTGAGTTTACTGTCACTAAAAAACTTCTTACATTGCAAACGTTTAGACTGGTCAGAGTCTTGATGGTCAGACTCTCACTTTAGATTTTCGATTGCTTTAGCTGGGAGAAGTTCATGTCTGAGTGCTTCTCTCTCCCGCTCACTGCCCCCTATTCTGGCTTATTGCAGGCTTATAGAAAGTCTATGGAACGTAGCTCCTGCAATGAGACATGTACAGCAGGCAGCGGGTGGAGAAGTCCTTAGCACCAATTTTCTGTCCACTGTCTGTTGTCAAGGGAAATTTGTCTCTAGTAGCAGACTGAGCAAGACACAAATTACAGAAAGTGGGGGCAGGGCTTACTATGTGCTCTGTTAAGGACAGAGAGAGCCTGGACTACTGTATGTCCCTGGAGTCTGTGAGCCAGTTTGCCTGCTCAGGAGGATTTACACTGTTCCTCAAAGGTAAATCAAGGTCTCCTTTTAATCTCTGACCACTAATAAAGTTCTCAGCAGCTATGCCTTTTGAATATAGCCATATATCTACTGCTGTATGTCTACAGTGCTGCAGTGTAATGTCCCCCTCCCTTTAGTTTCTCAACAGTAACAACCTTTCCCTTGCTGTTCTGTAGCATAGCCTTTCCTTTCTGCTCTGTGAGGGTAACAAATGTATGATTCTCAGTTGGATGTGCTGGGTTTGGCCTTAAGATATAAGAATATGAAGTATCATATCTGTCCCATGAATAAGCTCATTTCAGTGATCCAGGTAAAGGTCCAACTAGCTTAATAAAAAAATAAAAAAAACATTATCATTTGCAGCCTGCCCCCATCCCCCAACACTGGGTACAGGATTCCAGTTCCATCTGCTGTAATGAATTGCAGGGCTTAAGCACAGGGTGACGGGTCACCTCTCTTCTCCAGGAATCAGCTGCCTTAGATAATGATCCCATTCCAAGAGCCGCACTCTATAAGGTAGATATAACCCTGTAAAGATTGGACCTTTTATGTTTTTCCATTGTTTTGTCCTATTACTTTCATATATAAAAACTATCATACGGTATAGAAGATTACTGTCCAGCGTAGTGCACAAATTTTGCTGCAATGTAATGTAACGTCAATGCAGCACCACCTGGAGGCTCTCGTGTGAACTAATAATAAAAGGCAAGGAAATAAAGAAAAGGATGAAAGGGGTACTCAGAAAACAATAAATAAAACTGGTTTTTGAACGTTATACAGATTTGCAAATTACTGTTAAAAAAGAAAACTAAAGTCTTCCAGTACTTATCGTCTGCTGTATGTCCTGCAGAAAGTGGTGTATTCTTTCCAGTCTGACATAGTGCTCTCTGCTGCCACCTCTGTCCATGTCAGGAACTGTCCAGAGCTGGGGAGAGGTTTTCTGTGGGGATTTGCTACTGCTCTGGACAGTTCCTGACATGGACAGAGGTGGCATCAGAGAGCCCTGTGTCAGATTGGAAAGAAAACACACTTCCTGCAGGACACACAGCAGATGGTAAGTACTGGGCTTGATTTTTTTTTTTTACAGAAGTAATTTACAAATATGTATAACTTTCTGATACCTGTTGATAAAAAAAAAAATCTCCAAAGCTCCTAAGTACCCCTTCAAGAACAATTACCAGACTCTTCCAAGAATCCATCTCGGTCTATGATTTCCCTGCATCTTTTTCACACCGCAGCTATAATTTTGCAGATGCACATCTTACAATATGCCAAGCCTGAGTAAAATTAGGAAATAGCCGGCTAATAGAAGTCAATTTTTTTTCGCTCCTGGATGTAGAGAAGGAAGCGAGGAGAATAAGACACGGGGAAGGCTTTTAGAAACCCCCAAGGTTAGCTCGTCTGACATCTCTCTCTGTACAGTGAGTTGACTGGAGGCTTTAGAGTTTAATTTATCCTTGTGTAAAATGTGGTCTGGAGCCCATTAGTAACTCTGCCAAATGGCTCTGTCTGTGTCTCCCGCAACCCTGGGCTGAAGCCATGCCAGCAGCTCTTACAGTCCGGCCACCACTACATGACTCAGAAGCACAAACAGAATTTAATGCTCCAGGAGATCTCCCACCCTCATTTACATTTGGACAAAAAAGAACATTTTTCATGATCATTCGGCCGTCGCCTTCGGTGGCCTGAATTATTATCCGCTGCCATTATAAGGAGACACGAGGGATCATCCCTGTAATATTACATCTTGTGGGTTTAGGTTAATGGTTCTTTTCCGCACATCTTCCTCAAAGGACTTTTTCATGAGTTGAAACCAGTGAATGATCAGAGGAAGTGAGGAAGAACCCACCATGGGCTGAGACCACCAGTACCAAATACACACGTAGCTCTAAAAGAAACACTAGGGAATTTTTTTTTTTTGTTATATAGTGCAGCATAGGCTATTTCTGGAGAGTATTGTAGATGTCTGCCTTGTGCTTACCTGTGTTAACTGATGTAACAGCCATGCTGATTCCTATTTCCACTCTGAAATGATTTCCCAATGTTGCCTTAATTTCTAATGAGATTTTGAGCCAAAAGAGTTGGAATAGTCTCATT
Organism: Dendropsophus ebraccatus; assembly: GCF_027789765.1. NCBI lineage: Eukaryota > Metazoa > Chordata > Amphibia > Anura > Hylidae > Dendropsophus > Dendropsophus ebraccatus. The sequence continues at coordinate 26,003,843 of NC_091468.1, forward strand.
GCTGCAGTTCCTCTAATAAGGCTCAGTAACGAGCTGAACCAATCAGACTCATAAATGGGTTGGTGTCAGTTCACACCATGTGCAGTTTTGATGTTATTTTGATGTAATTGTATTTGTTAAAGGAACCTTGCCACAAGGAGAACGTGATTTGACTTATAAGATTTGAGTCTACAGGCTGTGCTCACATTTTGTGATGCATTTTGATGGCTTTTTGATTGTGGTTTGGTGCAATTTTTCAAAGTCATTGTTAAAATTATGTTTTTGCCATGATTTGCACAATCATCGTAAAACGGCACCATTTAGGGGAAGACATAGAAAAATGCAGAAAAAACACAGCAAAAATGCAATGTGTGAACATAGCCTCAGGAGCTGTATACCTACCCTATGTAACATAGAGGTAGACCATAAGGGTCCCAGTCCTGGTTGGTCCTGTTTCCAGGAACCACACCCTTTGCACACAAGGTGATAGGGGTACTGCCACATGGGCCATGAGGAAGGAGACAAAAACTTGGTCCAGAACCCTGTATGACATGTCTCAGCACCATTATGGGGGCCTACTTTGATCCCTACATTCCCTATCTTCATTGATTCCCCTCGTCCTTGGGGACTCATCCAAAGCCTCTTCTCGACTGGTACACTTAGGGTACTATTACACGGGCCGACTACAGCCCAATCATTTTAGTATGTGAGTACTGACTAGATTGGTGCTAGTTTAGACTAGTTTAGTGCTACTAGACGGCCCAATAATCGGACAGCAAGGTCTGCATGGACATTGTTAGCGATGCCAAAACACCTTACCTCTCTCCACTCTTCTGTGCTCCGCAGATTCCCAGTCCTGGCGGCTGCAGCATCTCAGTGTCCTGTCAGCTGACAGGCTGCTCAGCCAATCACAGGCCGGAAAGCCACGAAGCACAGGAGAGAAGACCAGGAGCCGTATAGTATCTGGTATTTGGTTAATCATTGGCCGTGCATCATTATTATACATAGTGATGTGCGGTCGGCGCCCAACGATTTTAGGGCCAAACCTAAACCAACGATCAGCTGATGATCATCGTTGTCTCTATTACACGGAGCAATAATCGTGCGAATCGGCTCAATCCGGCCGATTATTGCTCTGTGTAATAGGGCCCTTACTTGTGGATCCACCCCGGTGCTCCATACGATGACTCCTCATCCCGTGTCTCCCTAATAGCTTCACTTTCCTCCTTTCCCTAAAGTCAGTCAATATTTGCAAATTTTATGAAACAGAAAAGGAAATAAAAGGTGCAGACGGCCATAGCAGACGACATTAAACAAACAATATAAAATTTGCATGATAAATAAAAGCAAACATCGCGACTTTAAGAGAAGTCTTTGAACGCCTCCGGAGACGAGTTTAGATTTAAGCTCTTGATGCTGCGGGAGATAAAAAGACTTTTAGTGCCGCTACTTGTGTGCAGGAAGGTAGGTTCCCAGTAGGTGCTCACAGTCGTCTCCTGCATCTATAGGGGCCCCCGCTGCTTCATCTGCAGAGCTGAAGGGAGGGGGCATCATCATCTCACCCTGGGAACTCAGATAGAAACACCAGGGTGGAGATGAGATGATTTTAGTTTAACATAGTGAAAGATAATATGCAGCTATGTGTTTATTAACACCTAGAGGTACAAGGAGGATGAGCTTCCATTCATTTCCAGGTTCCTATATATGGAAATGTATTATGTATAAGTTATATATATATATATATATATATATATATATATATTTGTACAGTATATGCACAATATATTATTCTAAAGTCATAAAAAAGTACAATGGAGAAGGATACGTGTGTAGTTTTTTTTTTTTATAATAAACTATATTATAGTATAGTCTGCTGCATCAAGAGGCGACCTTGGCTTTGTTTAAGAAAAGGAGGTGGCTTCTAGAAAAGTAGATAGGAAATTTTAAAGAACATATATATATATATATATATATATAAACTATAATAAGATGGCTCTGCTAACCCTGCCCTTGTTTATACAGCAAAGCACTGAGTATTCCGCAGTTGTGACAGTACTGGTGAGGGGAAACTAAATCACATTATAGCACTGAATGCCAGTCTGTCGTATCTTAAATATGTTATCCATTTGTGATCAGAGACAACAAAGGGCAACCTAATGCATAATAGGTTTAGCAATATCTGGTATCTCCTGGATCTGGATTATGAGATGACTCTGCTTACGCTAACCCAGTTCACACAGTAAAGCTCTAGTGATGAAGGGGAGAGTTTCTATATATTAGGATTTTAGGATTCTCTTATACAGTCTGATGTTCTCTGAGTCATAAACCGCTCCCTCTCACCCTCAGTCAGGTGTAGCACTGTCTAAAGACATGATCAGTGTTCCTTAAAGTCATGTTAACAGCCACAAATAGTACAGACAACTACATGAATAACTAATGTACCATGGCTGCTCGAAATGTATTAGCTAATAGTGGTAAATGAGCTCAGATCCTCCATCCTTCTAATGTTGACCCAATTGAGTCATGTAGGTGACACACAAACGTCTTGGGTGAAGTTAATACCTACTCTCAGTATACTTATAATGCTAGAAGTAGAGATGAATGAATTCATTCAATACGAACCAAATGCGCATTCGTCATTATCTAATTTTTTGTTATACTGAGTTAATCAGTACAGGAGCAGGGACTCTGGTCAAGAACAGGACAACCTGTTCCTGTACTTACTGAGCAGGGAAGTATACAGTCTATTGGACGCCTCACTGCTCAGTGCATATTCACACAGCAAATGTGTCAGGCTGCCCCACCAAGTGACTCTTTAATGAGCAGCCTGGCTCACAATGTAAACCTTTCGGGGCAGGGATTCCTGTCTTTAACAGGTGTTCCTGCTCTTAAGGTAAGCAGTGATGCTCTATACATTTCTGCTTACACTCTCTCAAACATTAACACCTGGTCCAGTGAGTGTACAGGAAAATCTGAATTAACGGTCAAATCCTCAAATTTTCCATGTTGCCCATTTTCCTCCCACACACCAAAAGCAGGGTGTATGCAGACTACTGAATGCTCCTGTTGTATATGTTAAACATATGCATACTTTGCAGTACCCTTAAAGGGTTTATCTAGGCTGGGAAAGCCATGGCTGCTTGTTTCCAAAAACAGTGCCACTCTTGCCTTCAGGTTGTGTTAGGGTGTGCAGCTCAGTTCCACTGAAATTTTGGGCGGAGTTCCCCTTTAAAATGTCTCACTTTTAAGCCTTTCTTTCCTCCTCCACCTCCTACTTCTCACCATCTTTGATGATTTTATTTTCTTTTAAACAAGATTCCATGGAGGCTGCGTCTTGACATCTGTTCAGTAACGGCAGCCATTCTTCTGAGCGGAGCCTATATGGGGGATGGGGGGGGGGGGGGTTGTGACAGACGATGAGAGTCTTTGCTTTTTAAAAAACATTTTTTCAATTATTGTTGATAATTTTCAACAAACATAAGATTAACTCTTTAAACACTGCACCCCCAATCCCTAAAGCAATGAGTGTAATTGCATTTGTCCTAGCACCCCCTCCCCCATATAAACTATAAATGCAAGGCGAAAGGGAGGGCTTGGTGAGATACAGGATGGTACAGGTGGTATCCGAATGCCCCAGGCAGTAGGATGGATACACAGCAGCTGCATCTGTTTACATCTGCACAACCCTTCATTATATCATTCTATCAATTACATCAAATGAGCTGAAACTCTTTCTGCCATCTCCATCCTTCTATACGTGACTCTCATACGGTGATGGAAATTTACATGTAAGTGCCCCGTAATAAGGTAATTCTTCTATGTTCTATCTTCACAAATGTTCCTCTTTTCCGTCTGCAGAGTATCTCACCATCTGCAGACTTCTCTCGTGCTGCACCTTAATACTTTGTGCACTCACTCATGAAGACTTTTACATGTGCCCTGAATCTAAAAAGCTCTCTAAGAAGGTCAAGTCAGCTCTAACCTGGTGTTACACTACTACAACTCCTAGTATGCTGAGAGTTGTAGTTTTGCCACAGGCAGGTGCTCACTGCCACCCACCAGTCTCCATCCAGGGGTGTAAAAGCTTTCACCATAGACTAAACATTTCTGCATACAGGGCCCCATCCTCTTCTAGTCCACAGCTCCCAATAGCCTCCTAATATAACGTACGGTGTATTATAATAATCCTAAACCTATAGACAGCTCGATGCCGGAAAGACGTCTCTGCGGTGTATGAGATGGGAGAAGTTTTATCACTCAGCGCTCCGGGGCTACACGATTCTAATATACCAGCCCTGGATCTGATACTTATTTGTACGACTTTGCTGGAATATTCTCTTGCTGGAAAACCTTAACTCTTAATAGGGAGACGAAGCATATATATATATATATATATATATATATATATATATATATATATATATATATATATATATATATATATATACCCTCCTGTAGCATATATAGCAGTAACAATGAGATAGCAAGAGTCATAGCTACAACGGGGCCTATAGATCACCATGAAAAGGGGTACTGCTATAGGCTATGTTCACACATGTAGTATTTCTGTGAGTCTTTTTTCAACCAAAACCAGGAGTAGGTTGGAAACATAGGGGGAGATTTATCAAACATGGTGTTAAGTGAAACTGGCTCAGTTGCCCCTAGCAACCAATCAGATTCCACCTTTCATCCCTTACAGACTCTTTGGAAAATGAAAGGTGGGATCTGATTGGTTGCTAGGGGCAACTGAGCCAGTTTCACTTTACACCATGTTTGATAAATCTTCCCCATAGTATTTGTGCAAATCTTTCTATAATAATTTTACCCTATCAAATCCACTACTGATTTTGGTTGAAATAAGACTGACGGAAATATTATGTGTGAACATAACCTTTGTCTGACCTGAAAAAACTCAATGCTCAGCAGTATATGCAGCTCTGTGCAGCAGCACTGACGGGAGCAGAGTTGTCACACAGGTTAGAGGTCAGAGAAGTCAAGTGACTGAACTGACAGGAGCAAAGTATGTCAACCCTTTCCTCCCCATTTGTCAGAACACTCAAAGAGAAGCAGCTTCTCATCAGCCAGCAACCTGCTCTGTACTGAAGAGAAACAATAACCCTGAAACAGCTGTCTACAGATGAATAACCTTTCCTTCTCTCTTGGCTAACATTCCCTGTAATGTTCCACATCTTCTTATCAGAGACAGACACTGACATAAAGGGACGACTACCTCCAAAAGGAGACATCAGATAGCTATAATCGTCTTCACTTAATCCCCAGTGAACCATGAATAGTCTATAAGCCTCCACAGTTATGATGCTCTCCTCAAGGAGAAACATTGCCTCTTTAATTCCATGATGATAGGCCTTTCTGTGGCCAGCCACCACTCTGCTCTGTACTGATAAGGGGCAACATCCCAGAAACAGATGTCCACAGATAAGTAACCGCTTCCTCTGGAGAGTTGTCTAGCTTGGCTTAAGTCTCCAGTTAGAGCAAAGAAGGGGAACCTTGGCCCTTCAGCTGTTGAAAAACTACAATTCCCATCAAGCATGGACAGCTAAAGTTTTGGATGTCCAGGCATGATGGGAATTGTAGCTTTGCCACAGCTGGAGGGTTGAAGGTTCCCCAGATACTGACTTGAAGGAAAAGAAGTTTTGCATATCCTTCTTTTCAATTTTTTTGTAATTCAGTTTTAAGGGCATGTTACTAAAGCTTGTTCTTTTATTATAATCTGTTTCTATTTTCTGACTGTATATTTTTTTTAATTTCATTTTGTGTACATTGTTATGGGGGCAGCCATCTTGCCTGGGCTGTTCTTAATAACATTTAGTGACATGCTTTACAGCAAGACTCATGGACATAGAGGACACTAGACAGAGTCTGTCCCCTTGAGATGAAAGTGAAATATTACTATACATGTTCTGTAACCTTTAAAGCAAATATACCATCAGGTACATAGCTTAATGTCTTTTCCATGAATGGATTGGCGCCGACGTGGGGATGCCGGAGCCGTAGTCCTTTTTTTAACCCATCACCCGTTTCCGTGTGACTATCTCCCCTTCACTCTGTTACTCAGCTCAATTAAAATCAATGGAGCCGTGTCAAAGAGGGCAGGGGGTTTAAAGGGGTTATCCAGCGGTACAAAAACATGGCCACTTTTCCCCCGCTCTTGTCTCCAGATTGGGTGTGGTTTTGAAACTCAGTTCCATTGAAGTAAATGTAGCTTAATTGCAAACCGCACCTGAACTGGAGACAACAGTAGGGGGAAAAGTGGCCATGTTTTTGTAGCGCTGGATAACCCCTTTCATCCCACTCGGGGCCCTCCTCCAGTGCTTCATGCCGGCCCAGTGCTCGGGAATAGACTGGGGCAGTGCGCTGGAACCAGGCATCTCCACACAGATTCCGATCCATTCATATAAAAAACTTAAAGCGATGTACTTGATGGTACATTTGCTTTAAAAAGGTCATTCCACCAGGAGCTGCTATTGTCTCCTCTATCTACTGGTGTTACATGTTGCTGCAATGCTGTACAGATCACTTTACAGCAGCCTCCTCTTATCACCACAGACAGAACAGGAAGTCTAAGCTTAGTTTTAGCCCCAGTGGAGAGAATGAAAACAGCAAGATTTCAGGATTATTACATAATATAGAGAAAATAATGGAAAATTTTAAAAAATGTTATCAAAAGTTCTTTGTTGTTGTTTAATATCTAAACAATATTTAAACAAATATGACACTTTCCCTTTAAGCAAATCTGAGTAGAAGGGATTCCTATCAAAGATTCCCGTTCTGTGTCCTGGCACAGAACATAAATGTATGCCAATCCAAGAAGGGGCAATGCTCTAGGTATCACCACCCACACCCTGACATTTACCTGGTTGGGCTTTGGAACCCCCCCAACAGCGCAGTGGCTGCTCACTGATCAGGAGGCTTACAGTGAACATCTGTCTTTCAACGTCTGGACCTTGCAACATGACCAGGCATATTAATCCGGCCAGAAGTCCATCAGTAGACATCTGGCGCAAGCCGAATCCTAGAGTGACTGATACTTTCTTCCCATAACATCCGTCTCACTTCTCATCCACAGAACTTCACTTCCTTCAAGAATCTCTCGACAAGTGAGGATTTACAGCATATTATGAGTAACGTCTGTTTCCTCCCAGAAATCTCATCCTGAACAGACTTTTCCCATTAAGCATATGCTCACGAGAGGGGGTCCAACCTCGCCGAGACCCCGAGATGAGCCGTAATTATATAACATCTGCTCTCCGCTCCCGTTCATTAGGAATTCATAACTTCTGATCAAAGTTACTTCTGCAAGTGAAATATGAAATTCTCACATCAAGAGGGATGAGAAAGAGCCAGGATTATATGGGTAAGACCAAAAATGGGGGGGGGGGGGGGGCTTAAAGGGAATCTGTCTGCTGTAATTCAGGAGCCAAACTGCTGAAAAGGCGAGGAGACGCATGGTACCTTCATATATCCATCTGTACTTCCAGAACATAGAAAAGTGCTTTTATTCTCTTACAAAAAGGGGGTCAAAAAGGGGTTCTCCCAAGCCCCTAAAGTTCAGAGGGCTATAACCCCTCATCACTCCCCCTCCCATCCCTATGGAAATGACACTTTGCACTACAGAAATAAAGCATTTTTCTACATTCTAGAAGCACAGACAGATATATAAAAGGTACTATGGCACATTTATCAATCTTTTTGGGCCATTATTTTGGCATATTCTGTGTTCTTGCACAGGACATAAAATTTTACTCATCATTTGCCATATTTATCATGTGCAGTTTTTTATTTTATGCTAAAAAGATTGTGCAGCAGTACTCCAGTCAAAATTTAAGCCAAAGAAACTGCTCAAAACAAATTGTACAAGTGCATAAAAGATGCAGATTTATTAAGGCCTCTGCGGCCAATCATATATTTTCAGCAAGGTCTGTGAGTTTTGAGCAACATGTAAAAAGTGTGCAAGTGCAAAGAACAACTATACAGCTGGTATAACCTGGGTATTTCCTGTATATAATTATATATGTACAGCTGGTATAAGTTATGCTTCTCCTGTATATAATTATATATGTACAGCTGGTATAACCTGGGTATCTCCTGTATATAATTATATATGTATAACTGGTATAACCTGGGTATCTCCTGTATATAATTATATATGTACAGCTGGTATAGGTTATACATCTCCTGTATATAGTGATATGGAGAATGCTGGTATAACCTGGGTATTTCCAGTATATAATTATATATGTACAGCTGGTATAACCTGGGTATTTCCCGTATATAATTATATATGTACAGCTGGTATAACCTGGGTATTTCCCGTATATAATTATATATGTACAGCTGGTATAACCTGGGTATTTCCCGTATATAATTATATATGTACAGCTGGTATAACCTGGGTATCTCCTGTATATAATTTTATACAGTATGTACAGCTGGTATAACCTGGGTATTTCCTGTATATAATATACAGTGGTACCTTGGTTTAAGAGTAACTTGGATTGAGAGCGTTTTGCAAGAAGAGCTCATAGTTTTTTGAAATTGTGACTTGTGCCCTGTACTCTGACCAGGAAGTCTGCCTCACCTTCCAAATCATAGCAGAACCACTTAAGGCTGGGGCTTACATTAGGGGACAGGACTGTGGAGGTAATCTCTTCATAGCTGTAACCCCTCTCTCCCCGGACAGAGAGTGCTGCTATACTGTGCCCACATCTGTCCTGCTCATTCCTTCACACTCCCTGCAGTCTCTGTCAGTCCTTGTGTTTCCCATCCTCTCCATTACTGTACAGTAACTTATAATATCACATATTTCATTTGTTTTACATGTTATTCAGAATAATAAATTATTATTTTTGGGGTGTGGAACCAATTGTCTGCATTTCTATGATTTCTTATGGGAAAATTTGCTTTGATTTAGGAGTGAATTTGGATTACAAGCACGGTCCTGGAACGAATTACTGTATGCTCGTAATCCAAGGCACCACTGTATATGTATAGCTGGTATAAGTTAAATATCTCCTGTATATAGTGATATGAAGCATGCTGGTATAACCTGGGTATCTCCTGTATATAAATATGTATGTACAGATGGTATAACCTGGGTATCTCCTATATAGGTATATTTGTACAGCTGGCATAACTTGGGTATCTCCTGTATATAATTACGCATGTACAGCTGGTATAACCTGGGTATCTCCTGTATATAATTATATATGTACAGCTGGTATAACCTGGGTATCTCCTGTATATAATTACTGTATATATGTACAGCTGGTATAAGTTGTACATATCCTGTATATAGTGATATGGAGCATGCTGGTATAACCTGGGTATCTCCTGTATATAGTGATATGGAGCATGCTGGTATAACCTGGGTATCTCCTGTATATAATTATATATGTACAGTTAGTATAAGTTAAACATCTCCTGTATGGTGACACTTCCCCTTTAAGTTCAGCACAGATATAGATATAATAGTAGTCTTTCGGCATGTTTCGGGCTCCCTGTAGCGTCCTGGCCGGCACCGTCTATTATTTATTCACACTCAGGTCTATTTTTCTCACCTCTCCATCCATATTTAATATGCAGAATAACAACAGAGGAGGCCGATAGCAGAACGCTCAGTCACCGCGGCCTCGACTCGGTAAATGGGAGATTTTTCTCCTTTTGGGTTATTACCATATAAATCACGGCGTCCGTTCTCTTCATCGTCTTCATCCATCTGAATCAGGGTCCGTGGAGGATAAAGAGGTGACCTGGTACATGAGGGGTCAGGGTGATGCTAGAGATCACAACCTCCTATATGTCCTTTCATTTATCAGACTCATAGTTATAAGGGGGGGTCACACCTCTAACAATAAATTACGGACCCTACAATGTTCTCCTGATGTGTCACGGTGATGTTCGGTTACTGTAGGGTGATTGCTGCAATGTATAGGAGGATTCACTAGTATAGATCTCTGCCAGGATTCATGTATTTCCTGTGTGTCTAGGTCTCAGGACCCTCCATACCTATTACTGGGGTCTTCTGTCACCCAATGATGATGATGATGATGAGGACATTATAGAGCTGACACACAAAATATATACATATAATGCAAAGACTTATAGGGTATCTGAGACTGACACCTATGGGGGCATCTGAGACTGGAGCTTATGGGGGTATCTGAGGCTGGAGCTTATGGGGGTATCTGAGGCTGGAGCTTATGGGGGTATCTGAGGATGGAGCTTATGGGGGTATCTGAGGCTGGAGCTTATGGGGGTATCTGAGGCTGGAGCTTATGGGGGTATCTGAGGATGGAGCTTATGGGGGTATCTGAGGCTGGAGCTTATGGGGGTATCTGAGGCTGGAGCTTATGGGGGTATCTGAGGCTAGAGCTTATAAGGGTATCTGAGGCTGGAGCTTATGGGGGTATCTGAGGCTGGAGCTTATGGGGGCATCTGAGGTTGGAGGTTATGAGGGCATCTGAGGATGGAGTTATGGTGGCATATGAGGCTTCTGAGCTTATGGGGGCATCTGAGCTTATGGAGGCATCTAAAGCATACTTTTATAGGGTATCAGAGACTGGCACTTAGAAGGGTGTGTAATGCAAACACTTATGGGACATCTGAGACTGTTACTTATGGGAGCATCTAATGCAAAGTCTTATGGGGGCATCTGAGGCGAGCACTTAAAGGGCTCATCTCAGGAGGGCGTCTAATGCAAACTCTTATGGTGTATGTGAAACTAGACATTTGAGATGGGCACTTATGGAGGGATTTAATACAAACGATTATGGGGTATACAAGACTTGCACCTATGGGTGCATCTGGAACTGAAGCTTATGGGGGAATACTAATGCAAACCTTTATAGGGCTGCAGGACTTACAGGGCTTCAGAAGCTAACACTTATAGTACTGCTTAAGGCCAGGCTGGGTATGTCAGGGTAGCTTGTGCAGGGTTATGGCTGCTCTGTGGGTCTAGGATTACTTGAGTACTTGTCACGGTAGCCTGGAGTGGTGTTGAACCAACCCCTGGACAAACGGGCACTGCTTCGCAGAGTTTTAGATAACCCAAGTGTGTACCTGGTGTAAAGGCGTGGGTGCAGCAAGAACAGACCAGAGTCCGATAGCTTAACCAGGATAATGGTTGTTTACTTAAGGTCTTTAGTGCAATACAATAACAATTTGGTAACTGCAGGTAGTAGAAGTGGTTTGTATACTAGAGGAAAGTCGAGTCGAGGTGTGTTTTGAGGGCCCTGTCCAATGTAGCTGTGTACTCTGTCGGGATAGCGTGGTAAATAATATAAGAAGAAGATACTCACTCATGTATAGATAGCTTTTATCTGACAGCTTTATGCCCTACAGTGTCAAGATACCCATCCTGTGAGGGTAGTACGAGGTCCTTGCGCTGGGCTAAGCAGAATTTCTGAGGCTTCTCAGACTAGCCGTGCGTTACAACAGTATACATAGGCACAATCTGTAGCTTTGTCCTGCTGGGGTCAGTAACTAAATTAGGTATGCTGCCCTGTGTAGTGTAGTATCTCTGGTTTGGACAAGGTGATCCTCAGAGGACGTCCTTCCTTGTGAGGGGTTCTAGCACTGCATGCTAGCGATGTTTACTGCACACAAGAAAAGCTCTTTGTCTCTGTCTGTTTCTCTCTCTCTCACAGACTAATGTAAAAGACCAAAGACCCTCCTACCAGAAACTAACCTCCCTTTATAGGGGTGAACTAAACCTCCATGTGATTGGTTGGGCTGTGTGTGTAAATAAAGAAGAGAGGTGATAGGACAGGAAAAAGAGGAAAAACACCTCCACCTGCCACAGGATAAAACATGACATGTGACAAACAATTAACCCATTGCTCCCTTTAACTGTGCTCTACATAACACATACAAAGAATAGAATAGCGACACCTAGTGGGAAAAAGTAGGTGCTAAGGAGACGTCGGGGGCATTTATGACCTCATCAATGCAGAGACCCCAAATCTCTGCCATTATGTCATTTTATAAAGGCTGAGATATGGGGAGCTGTTTGCTAGATCCGTGCACTATAGAGCTGCTTCATCTGTCCCCGTTCTGCCTGTAACATGGACAAAACAAAGCGATCAATGGGATTTACCTTCCCTGACAGAATGTCATGTCTACTGAATAACATTTATTATTAACTCTACACTCGCTGGAATGATAATTTTCCATTCTCCAAGCACATGGACAATATGAGGATCCTGCAAACAGCTCCCCCTATCTCAGCTTGGGCGTGATATAAGAGGAAGGGTATATTGGGGGTGGATGCAGTGATAATAATAGAGAGAGTATAGTATATAACTCAGTATATAAGATTCCCCCCCCCCCCTTACTGTAATGTAATATCTTAATTGATAGAAAACACTTGTCCAATTAACAGTTTTTGCAGCTTTTCTTCTGGATTGGGAGACATTACAAATCTGTGTCATTTATGTGAATTATTGCGGATCTGCCGTACAGAACATGGCGGCACAGGAGCAGAATCTCCGAGCGCCACTTCCAGATTATCAATAATTAATTTAGAGAAGTAGAGCGTGACAAAAACACAAATTTACTTTAAAGAACACTCCGCCTGACACGCTGCTGCCGCCGCCGCCACGCCGAGGACTCGGGTCGGGGATCTGAGACTCATTAAAATCATTATATGGAAAGCAATTTGTAAACAGACAAACACGGAACAAGAGAAGCTTTATTATTCTGACACGGGGGATGGCTATGAGGGCGCTCCTGGGCTTCCTTTCTATCTCGCTTCTTGAGTTAAGCAACTTTGCTTTTTGTTTAATTTTCTTTTAGTTATAAAATATCTTATCCTCCGCTCATACAGAAAGCTGTACCAAATCCACAACAAGTCTACAGGGCAGCATGAATGAAGTAAGCAGCTCTAGTTGAACAGAAAGCAGCCTGTCTACAAAAAGGGAGAGAGATGACAAGAGGAGTTCAGCCTAGGCTCTCCATATGAGAAAGAGATGCCCAGGACAGCCTGGACACAATCTAGATGGATAATAGATAGATATGAGATAGATATTAGATAGGAGATGCAAAAAAAGAGGTCCATGGAGCCTCAGTCACGAGTCTCAAAACACGGGAATAGCCAGATATCCTTCCTGGGATGGAAAACCGCGGCTGATAGATAGATAGATAGATAGAGAGAGAGAGACAGACACATAGATGTTTCTATGTTACAGATTGGCTTCTCCCCTCTGCCACCAGCTTCTATTGATCCCTGGGACCGCCGGTGTCATCACTTCTCTCCGGTACTCGACATTTCGGACGCCATCATTTAGAATCCGCTGATCGATTCCTGGGCTTCTTCCCGACTCTGCTATTGCACTCATCTGTTTGCAGATGTCTTATCCGCAGCTTTAGCGTTTTATCCACAGCCCCGTTTTTCTTTCTTTTGTATTTATTTAAGCAGAATCTAATAGTGATTTCCATAAGCCACTTAGCGGCGGCGGCTCAGCTTTCTGCTCTCTACAGATCTGCAGCGATTTGCGACCTTTCCGTAATGACTGTGTCCTAATTTCTACGAGTAATCACTTTGTAATTGAATTCGCTTGTCGCCTTTCTGAAAAGCTTCATGTTCACGGGGAAATGCCAAGATGAAGAAAAAGGCGCTCACTACTGCCCCCTACAGAACCAGGACACTCCTCTCCTGAAATACTCTGTTCTATGTGGCCTTCTGCTGATTCCACTATGTAACAGTCCTTCAGTCCTATGTCTATATATTGCTTCCAGTAGAGTTGTGGTGTGCCGCTGCTCGGGGATGGCCTTGTCGGTTCAGCTGATACGGTCGTGTGGTAGCTGAGTGGGTCAAGGGTAACTTGAGCACTTGTCACGGTAGCCTGGAGTGGTGTTGGACCCACCCCCGACAGTTGGCACAGCAACACCACAGTAAGGAGGAGGTAACCCAAGTGTACAGGTGTGTGTAAGTGCAGGTGCGCAAGGAGGAAGCCAGAGTCTAGTGCGTTGGCAAAAATGGAACAGTTTACTGGAAGTAACCATAGTGCAATACAAACGTTACAGTTGTCAATAACTTGTTGTCAATAAGTGCTCACAGTTGAAGTAAAGAATAGGTGCTTGAAGTAGTAGAAAGAGAGGAGAGGAGTTGCCACAGGGGCCCTACCTAATGTAGTACTGTGCTATTTCCGGAACAGTTAGAGTGAACAGAAGAAGTGAAGTGACTACTCGTACTCACGGATGACCTGTTAGTCCCTGACTGACTTATACCCCCTAGTTGTGGGCTACCCTTCCTAGGTGGGTAGTAGGAGCCCCAGTCGTCATTTATCTGGGTGAAGCAGACTCCCAGGGTTTCCCAGTCATCCTGCACTGTGCAGTGGGATACATAGACATTCCGTAGCTTTGTCCCATTGCAGTCAGTTCCTATAGCTTCAGGTAAGTGCCCTGCACGTTTTAGAGAGGTGTGGGCAAGGAGAATCCCTGTTTGGCTTCTGTCCCCTGGTGGATGCTTAGCACTGCATACTTAAGTAGTTACTTGCATAAAGAAAATCTACTGTTGCTATCCTGTGTCCGTGACAGGGGACCTGGCCAAAGCCAGGCCCTTGCTTAACTTCACCAGAGGCTAGTTGGTTTGCTTCCTCTCTCACTGAGAACTCAACCGGAACTGCCACTTCCTCCCACCAGGAACTAACTTCTCCTACAGGGGCTAACTAAACCTTACTGTAAGTGGTGAGGGTTGCGTGTGTGTGGAGTAAAAAAGGACAGGATAGAACAGCATAAGGCCCCGTTCCCACTGAGGAAAGGTAGCGGAATTCCGCGACGGAATTGTCCGCCGTGGAATGCCGTTAGCCTCCCGCTCATAATGGGAGTCTATGGGAGGCGCGCGCTCCTGCCCTGTCCGCGCTGAAGAATGAAGATGTTCATTCTTCAGCGCGTACAGAGCAGGAGCGCGCGCCTCCCATAGACTCCCATTATGAGCGGGAGGCTAACGGCATTCCGCGGCGGACAATTCCGTCGCGGAATTCCGCTACCTTTCCTCAGTGGGAACGGGGCCTAAGAGAGAAAGCACTCACACCTGTAAGTGTTTAGAAAACAACACATGATACAAAACAGTTAACCCTGTGGTTTCCTCAGCTGTGCATAAGTTTAGATAAAGACAGTAGTGACACCTAGTGGGGAAAACACAATAATACACCATCTCCACTTGTGTGAGCCTGAGGGAGTTACTTGCTCAGGTGCAATAGACAGCATCCTGGGCTGGGAAACCACAGAGTAACTCTCAATCTATAACTCTCAGAGTTCTGTCCTGAAATACTCTGTGCAGCTGTAGGACCCTGCCTCTTTGACTATACCATTCACATTCTTCTGTTGCCATAATAATTATCCTTCTCTAACCGGACACATACAGATAAGGGGGCATAATTTATGCAAACCACCCCCAAAGTGGGTATCTTGAGGGCATTTCCCTAGGTTTTCCTTGGGGGGGGGGCTTAAAGGGGTATTCCAACTTCACTTATCCCCTTTTCAAAGGATAGGGGATACATGAGAGATCAAGGGGATCAACCATGTGGGCCCAAGTTGTAATACCACACACAACTGAGGAAACGGGAGGCACTGTTATTGGAAGGAGAAGTGATGTCTTTATTAACCTCGCATAACCCCTTTAAAGTAATGATATGGGGCAGAGAGTTTTCTCCATTACCTGGCAGTTATTCCATAGATGATCATACTATAGCCAATCTGACCTCACTGGCTCATAACTGGAACAAATGCTTGTAGGTAATAGGGTTATCCAGGATTAAAAAGATAACTGATTTCTTGTTTGAACAGCGCCACTCTTGTCCTCTGTTGTGTGTGGTATTGCAACTTGGCTCTATTCATTTCCATGGAACTAAGCTGCAATACCAGACACAACCTTAGGACAAGAGTGGCACTCTTTATGTAAGAAAAGGGCCATGTTTTTATAATCCTTTCATACTAACGGGACAGATTTGGTTCAGTGTCACTTTAACAGTTAGTTCACCAGAGGCAAAAGCCAAGTCATAAAGGAGGAAAGTGGGTCACATCATTAGATAGGAAGCTTGGGGGGCTCAGATGTATGTGGGTTCTCTCTGTGTCATGTCATGGGGGGGGGAGTCCGTCTATATCTAATGCAGGTAACAGTGTCCATGATACGCACAGTTACATCTCCTCCTCCTCTCTCAGGGCTAAACTGAAGGTTCTAGTTCTCGCTGATGAGCTGTTACAATGTGTCAGGGGGATTAAGTAGGAAGACGACTCTGCTCTGGTGGAGAATGAAATCACCAGCCGACCGCCCATCAGCCGCACATCTCACAATAAGTCAAATTAACCGAAAAGTTCTTCCTCCTCTTCCCCCCAATGTGATGACCGCGGCCGCCATCCCTGCAAAGGAAAACTCTGGGAATTGATTTGTATGGAGAGATTGAGAGCAAAGAAGTGGAGCAGTCACAATGTGACCCCCTTCTGGAGACAGATGACTTCTCGTATCCTACTATGTCTTATTACTGCTCACATCTGGGAGAAGCTGCCATGTTCACATTCAGTCCAGTGTGCTGGGACTTGTAGCACTTCTCAGACAGGATCATATCCTTATGGACCTTATGAAGTTACAAGATATATGTATATACATTGCTTCAGAACAACTTTAATAAATACCCTCATATACCTACCAAATGTGACAAACATGGGAATCTGTACCTAATAGTATAAAGGAGATAGTAATGATAATATACTTTATTTATGTATGTTAAATTAAAGGGGTACTCCGGAGAAAAGTTATAAAGATTTTTGATTTATTTTTTAATAAATTTTTTTGTCTTCCTGTACTTATCGGCTGCTGTATGTCCTGTGGGAAATGGTGTATTCTATCCAGTGGGACACAGTGCTCTCTGCTGCCACCTCTGTCCATGTCAGGGACTGACCGGAGCAGTATCAAATCCCCATAAAAAACAGTTCCTGTCACAGACAGAGATGGCAACAGAAAACACTGTGTCAGACTAGAAAGAATACCGCATTTCCTGTAGGACATACAGCAGCTGAAAAAATAGAAGTAATTTACATATCTGTATACATTTCTGACACTGTTTTTTTTTTTTTTTTAAGTTTTCTCAGGAGTACCCTTTTAATACCGACATACGAAGATATAGTATTACAACCATAGTGTAACTGACTGATACAATAAACTAGTAACACCACTATATACAGTGATTAAATAATACTGCCATATAGTGACTACTTATCACAAAAAAATATATCATTATACAATAAAACCCAATAACACTACTATACAGAGAACTAATAATACCACAACACAGTGATTGAATAATACTGCCGTATAGTGACTACTTATTACAATACAAAATCCCAATATCATTATACCATAAAACCAAATAACACTACCATACGGTGAACTAATACCACAATATAGTGATTAAATAATACTGCCATATAGTGACTACTGTAACGCCCGGAGTAGTGGATCCACTGGACCGGCACCAGCGATGGCACAAACCTCACCAGGGAGCGGAGTCTAAGGGGCAGCTGGTTTTCACCAGAGCCCGCCGCAAGGCGGGATGGACTTGCTGCGGCAGGCGACCCCCAGGTCGCTACCCCTGGCTTGGTTGCTGGTGTCGGCAGGCGAGGCGTGGCAGGAGATGGCACAGGCAATAGTCTGCAGATGAGAGAGCACGTGACAGGCTGGACACGGGAACAGGTGGAGTGACAGGGGAACAGGAACCAGGAACAGGGACTTGGGACCAGGTAACGGACAGGACTCAGGAACAGGGACTTGGGACCAGGTAACGGACAGGACACAGGAACAACAGGGAGCTGGGCCAAACGCTATGGGAAGCATGTAGAGGCTCCAACACAGGGAACAGGGCAAGCTGGGATTTATAGGGGAGTGATTAGGTGCAACTACCAATTAGGAGCACACTGCCCCTTTAAATCTGAGACAGCCGGCGCGCGCGCGCCCTAGGAGGCGGGGACGCGCGCGCCGGCCGGCACAGCGGGAGACAGGAGCGTGGAGAGGTGAGGCGCCCCCCGGGGCCGAGGTGATAGCAGCGCCGGGTCCCCGACTATGGACACCGGCTGCTGCATGGGGCAGGAAGCGGTCGCGGCGGCGGCCCGGAACGCGGGACGCCGCCGCGGCTGTGACAGTACCCCCCCCCTTTGGCCTCCCCCTCTTTCTTGCCTGCAGATGGCACAGGAAGCCACAAAGTCTTTGACATCTTGAAACAAACTGGACCACCAGTAGTGGCGAGAGATCCGTTGGCCGGTCTTACGGACTCCAGGGTGCCCGGCCTCCAACGAGGAATGACCCCACTTCAAAATACCTCTTCGAAGCGCAGGGTGAACATGAGTCTTTCCGGGGGGTACTCTCCGAAGCGAGGAGGTGACGACTGGTGCTAGGCGATCAGGCGGTAAAACATGGCAAGGGACTGTGGGTCTGTGGACGAGGACCTTCTGTAAGTTCTCCCGGTGGTGAGAGGACCCGACCTTAGTCTTGGGTACGGAGAGAGGGTACACCTCGGCAGAGAAGGCATCCGCCGAGTCTTGGTCTTCTGCCGGTAGGTCGGATAGAGGCTTGGCTGGGACAGGAAACGACATAGTACACTTGGTCTGAGGTGACCTGAGACACTGGTTGGAACAGTCCTGACCCCAACTGAGAATCTCCCCGGTTCTCCAGTCCAGTTGAGGGGCATGTTCTTGCAGCCACGGGAGTCCCAGGAGGACCGCGGGGGAAGAATGGGGCAGGACGTAGAAGGATATCTTTTCTTGATGTAAAGGACCCACCTGGAGGACTAAAGGTGCGGTCTGGTAGTACACACGGTCGGTAAGAATTTCGCCTGTGACCGAGGAGATAGTCAGGGGCCTGGCTAGTCGGGTCACGGGTAGCCGCCATCTTTGGACCAATGTTGCCGCAATAAAACTGCCTGCTGACCCAGAATCGAGGAAGGCAGTAGTCTGATGATTTCGTCCTGAGAGAGTCCGGATGGAAACTGGCATAGACAGACTTGGAATGGTGGCATTCACACCTAGGGACACCTGTCCCACCGGACCTAGGTGCGAGCATTTTCCGGATGTTTGGGGACGTAGGGGACATCCCAGCCGGAAGTGATCGGAACCCCCGCAATAGAGACAGAGATTCTGCTCCAGGCGCCGGATTCTTTCATCAGGCGTCAGGTGAGCCCGTTCCACCTGCATAGGAATCTCAGGAGAGGGTTGGGACATCGAAAGGTCAGGATTCTGGAAAACCGGCGCCAGCTGGGGATGGCGACGGGAACGGGTTAGTAAATGTTCATGCCGAACCTCCTCCTCCCTCTCCGAAAAACGAGTATCAACTCGGGTGGCCAGTAGAATGAGTTCGTTCAGGGAGGTAGGCAGGTCTCGGGCAGCGAGCACGTCTCTCACACGACTAGACAGGCCCTTCTTGAAGGTGGCCAATAGGGCGGCCTCGTTCCAGTCCAATTCGGCTGCCAGGGTGCGGAACTGGATGGCGTAGTCACCAACAGAGGAGCTGCCTTGAAAGAGGTTGAGGAGAGCAGTCTCGGCTGAAGAAGCACGGGCAGGTTCCTCAAAGACGGAGCGAAACTCGAATAGGAAGGCCCGGAGATTGGCAGCAACTGGATCATCACGGTCCCACAGTGGCGTGGCCCAGGCCAGGGCTCTACCCTCTAATAGGCTGATGATGAAAGCCACTTTAGAGCGCTCGGTGGAAAACTGACTACTCAAAAGTTCAATGTGCATGGTGCACTGAGTCAAGAATCCTCTGCACAACTTAGAGTCCCCAGAGTACTTGCTTGGGAGGGCCAGTTGGAGTGAAGAAGAAGCGTCAGGAGGTGGTGTGCGCTGGGCAGTAGTCTGCTGCTGTAAGGCGGCAGTGAGTTGCTGGATCTGCTGTGACTGTTTCTGGATTTGTTGCGCCTGCTGAGTGACCACTCTGGCGACGTCACGGAGATCGGGCACCTCGCCGGGATCCATGGTTGGAGCCTACTGTAACGCCCGGAGTAGTGGATCCACTGGACCGGCACCAGCGATGGCACAAACCTCACCAGGGAGCGGAGTCTAAGGGGCCGCTGGTTTTCACCAGAGCCCGCCGCAAGGCGGGATGGACTTGCTGCGGCAGGCGACCCCCAGGTCGCTACCCCTGGCTTGGTTGCTGGTGTCGGCAGGCGAGGCGTGGCAGGAGATGGCACAGGCAATAGTCTGCAGATGAGAGAGCACGTGACAGGCTGGACACGGGAACAGGTGGAGTGACAGGGGAACAGGAACCAGGAACAGGGACTTGGGACCAGGTAACGGACAGGACTCAGGAACAGGGACTTGGGACCAGGTAACGGACAGGACACAGGAACAACAGGGAGCTGGGCCAAACGCTATGGGAAGCATGTAGAGGCTCCAACACAGGGAACAGGGCAAGCTGGGATTTATAGGGGAGTGATTAGGTGCAACTACCAATTAGGAGCGCACTGCCCCTTTAAATCTGAGACAGCCGGCGCGCGCGCGCCCTAGGAGGCGGGGTCGCGCGCGCCGGCCGGCACAGCGGGAGACAGGAGCGTGGAGAGGTGAGGCGCCCCCCGGGGCCGAGGTGATAGCAGCGCCGGGTCCCCGACTATGGACACCGGCTGCTGCATGGGGCAGGAAGCGGTCGCGGCGGCGGCCCGGAACGCGGGACGCCGCCGCGGCTGTGACAACTACTTATCACAATACAAAATTCCAAAGCCGTTATACAATACAACCCAATAAAACTATCATCCAGTGAACTAATAATACCACAATATAGTGATTAAATAATACTGTCATATAGTGACTAAACAGAATTGCAAAACCCAATAATATTAGATTAAAATGTTACAATAAATTACTATTTTATAAAACGACCAAGTAATACCACCAATGAGTGAATAAATAATACTGCCATATATAAACAGCTATACAGTGACTGAACAATATCTACAATATGTTCCTTCCACCAGGTTTGTAGGCCCTTGCAGCTTCTTCCATGGCTTTTGATTCCTCCTGGCAGCCAATCCCTCAAGCCCCCCTCTTGTGGAATAATATACTGACATATAGTGAACTACCTTCATCCAGGTTATTGGCTGGATCCAATTTCAAGGAAAAGCTCTGAACTTCCCTTGATGAATTTAAGTTCCTGGCAGGAATGAAGTATCCGGACGGCAAATTAGTTTCATATTTTTATCACTCATCCCTTGATTTATATTTTTCCGAGCTTTTGGACATGTCGAGGACGACGGCCGAAGGAATGAACATTTAATCCCGGTTTTACTCAAGGTTGGTATCAGAGACTTAAGTAACATCTGATTTATAGACTCTACCCAAGTTCCATTTGTAAAGCCACAAATCTCACACGTATTTGACTCCACGCAAAAGAGAAGGGAAACAAAGGCCTGTGAATCACCGCGCCGGATGAAGACGTTTTTCACGGTTGTCAAGATGGGGAGTAAATTAAACTAAGCAGTTCTGGAAAATGTAATCCTCCGAGTAATTCATAATGCACTATAGTGAGTATACTGTTATCTATTACCACTGTCCTGGTTGTGGACAGGGGGAGCCCATCTTACCTACATATACCATCTGAACTACTGCACGCCCCACTGTATGGTTACATCTAACTACTTGATTCTGCAGATAAATATTTAATCTGTCTAAAACTATGATTTATATACTAATACCATATTTTTATCTCAATCTTAAGCTTTTTGATCACATATTTAAAGTTATATTGTTATACATAAAAGCAGCATTATTGTAGTTATATTATTGTATATACTGTAGGGGGCAGTATTATAGTAGTTATATTCTTTTATACAGGAGCAGTATTATAGTAGTTATATTCTTGTATATAGGAGCAGTATTATAGTAGTTATATTCTTGTATATAGGGGGCAGTATTATAGTAGTTATATTCTTGTATATAGGAGCAGTATTATAGTAGTTATATTCTTGTATATAGGAGTAGTATTATAGTAGTTATATTCTTGTATATAGGAGCAGTATTAAAGTAGTTATATTCTTGTATATAGGAGCAGTATTATAGTAGTTATATTCCTGTATATAGGAGCAGTATTATAGTAGTTATATTCTTGTATATAGGAGCGGTATTATAGTAGTTATATTCCTGTATATAGGAGCAGTATTATAGTAGTTATATTCTTGTATATAGGAGCAGTATTATAGTAGTTATATTCCTGCATATGTATATAGGAGCAGTATTATAGTAGTTATATTGTTGTACATAGGAGCGGTATTATAGTAGTTATATTCTTGTATATAGGAGCAGTATTATAGCAGTTATATTCTTGTATATAGGAGCAGTATTATAGTAGTTATATTCTTGTATATAGGAGCAGTATTATAGTAATTATACGGTTCAGGGAAGAAAAAGAGTGCTGCACCTCACACCTATGGCTGACACTAGTGCCTCTCGGCTGCATAAAAAACATCAGAATTTTGTGTATGAATTGATCAAGCCACACTGCCCCATGTACCGCGTGCAGGTATCTGATACACATGGGTCCCTACACTAAGTCCACACTGTGCCGGTCAGTGGCCACCACCCCCGCAGGCGTGCATGGGCATGGCCACAGGACCAGACCCAAAATGCCCTTACAGAAAAACCCCAGCCAGCTCCGCCGGCGGAGGAAGCCGCCCCAAAACAGCACAAGTCTGGATAAGGTATTGCGCTCACCATTGCTACTGCAGATAGAATGGGAAAAAACAGGAGGGATAAAAGCACATGCACTCAGGTGTCTCCTGCTAATTGCGGTCATGTGGGTCTCACCAGGAGGAGTGCAAAAACACTGAGAAAAGAGAGAAACAAAATACGGTTCAGGGAAGAAAAAGAGCGCTGCACCTCACACCTATGGCTGACACTAGTGCCCCTAAAAAACACATCAGAATTTTGTGTATGAATTGATCAAGCCACTCTGCCCCATGTACTGCGTGCAGGTATCTGATACACATGGGTCCCTACACTAAGTCCACACTGGCGCAATACCTTATCCAGACTTGTGCTGTTTGGGGGCGATCTTCTCCGCCGGCGGTGCTGGCCGGGTTCTGGTGTGGCATTTTTGGGTCTGGTCCTGTGATATGGGGGTCGCAGGGCCGTTCCATGGCCTCCCTTCCCTGACTGTGCGCGCCTGCGGGGGTGATGGTAACTGACCGACACAGTGTGGACTTAGTGTTGGGACCTATGTGTATCAGATACCTGCACGCGGTACATGGGGCAGTGTGGCTTGATCAATTCATACACAAAATTCTGATGTTTTTTATGCAGCCGAGAGGCACTAGTGTCAGCCATAGGTGTGAGGTGCAGCACTCTTTTCTCTCCTGTATTGCATTTTGCTTTCTTTCTTAGTGTTTTGCACTCCTCCTGGTAGGACCCACATGACCGCAATCAGCAGGAGACACCTGAGTGCACATGCTTTTAATCCCTCCTGTTTGTCCCATTCTATCTGCAGTAGCTATGGTGAGCGCAATACCTTATCCAGACTCGTGCTGTTTGGGGGCGACCTTCTCCGCCGGCGGTGCTGGCCGGGTTCTGGTGTGGCATTTTTGGGTCTGGTCCTGTGATATGGGCGTCGCAGGGCCGTTCCATGGCCTCCCTTCCCTGACTGTGCACACCTGCGGGGGTGGTGGTCACTGACCGGCACAGTGTGGACTTAGTGTACGGCCCATGTGTATCAGATACCTGCACGAGGTACATGGGGCAGTGATCAATTCATACACAAAATTCTGATGTTTTTTATGCAGCCAAGAGGCACTAGTGTCAGCCATAGGTGAGAGGTGCAGCACTCTTTTCTCTCCTGTGTTGCATTATAGTAATTATATTCTTGTATATAGGGGAAGTATTATAGTAGTTATATTCTTGTATATAGGAGGCAGTATTATAATAAATACATTGTGTCGATATCAGGTCATGACATGAACCAGACATCATTATTTCATGAATTATCACAATGTACATTCGGCGCCTCTGTTAAAGCTCTGGATTTTATTAATTTGGGTAAATTAGGAATATTAGATCACCCTCAGCCATGTATAGAATTGGTTTACTGAGCCTTATTACAGGGAATGAGTTGATTCCCCAGACAATAAGCGGTGATATCATTTTCATCCCTTTACATTGTTAATCTGTAATTGAGCAGCAATTTCTCTGAATTATCCCCCATTTATTTTCTCCATTTTTTTTTTAAATCTGACAATTAGCAGAGTCCAGATGCAGAACGCTGGCAATCTACGATAGAGTTATCCCTGTCAGCTCTGCACAGATCTGCGATGATTGGAATCTGGTTATTCAGTAACATTGTTGTACAGCGTTGTGATCATTAGAGCAGATTTAACCGTATTTTGTTTCCTAAAAGGGAAACAGGTCCACTGATGCCAGTAGTTTTATGGTCAGTGGTCGTGAATATGTAATTCAGGTTTTTATGGATACATATACACAGGGAACCACTATCTAATATCCAGAGTACCCGCTGTGTGCGGTATGGACAGCAGCTATATTGGCCAGGAGAAAGATTCCGGTAGGGGTCACAGGTATCTGGAGCCATGTTGACTGCATCCCACAGCTGCTGGAGGGCCAACAGGGTTATACCTATTCCCCTCAGGCTGGTGCAATAGATTTTTAGAAAGTTGTTTAGGAGGCTCGGCCGAACCGATATGGCTGATGCGGGCCCATTGGCAGTGGTGTAGGTGATAATTAGGAATCAGCGAAGCGGCCAAGGTTTGGGTATCGGCTTCTGATTACAGCTGTCTGCCAGCTCCAGGGTGGATACAACCTTGAGGACTGCCTGGAAAACTGGGATCCAGCCATAGCAATAGGCTGTACCCCAGTTTTCTAGGCGGTCCTCAGGCTGTATCCACCCTCTCCACCGAGCGGGCAGACAGCGGGAATCAGAAGCCGATAGTTCAGGTTCATACGAACCCAAACCTTGGCCGGTTCGCTCATCCCTAGTGAAAATGCAGTTAGGACCCATTTACATAGTCTCTACACTGTGATTCAGCATATGACATGGATATGTATACATAGATGGCCCTTGTTGTTTACAATCATACTTATGTAGTTTCCCACCACGTGTTTCTTTGTTCTTTACACACCCAGGTAAAAGTGTTTCTGTCAGGTGTCACAGAACAGTTAGCTGCTGTGCCATACAACCACTAGGTGTCTCACTCCCCTGCTGTTATGTAGGAAGGTTTAGCCAGCTCTACACTCTCACAAAACACATTTTCTGAAGTTAGGGAGTTGGAGTCTAGCTCTAGACTAGTGAGGAAGTTTTCTAGCCTAGCTCTAGGCCAGTCAAGTCTGTTCATGTTTGCTAGTGTCAGACTATGGCAGTCATGCACTGCTGAACTTAGCAGTGGGGAACCGTAGATAAGGGAGCAACCCCCTTTCCTATGACGTGGATTCATTCTTAAGGACAGTCAACCCCCTTGAGAAGGAAAGGACGGAAAGGCTGATCTGCAGTAGAGCACAGATGCAAGGTTGCCGCTCTCTACTGAACTTCGCTCAACTAAGTAGGAAGGAAACTACTAATTACCTACCTACTACCTATTACCTACTGCAAGAGACAGAGGAGAGGGGGCAGACATAGGGACATGTCCCATGTCCTAAAACGACCTGGGCATTGATGCATCAATGACCCATGGTCGTGAAAGGGTTAAGCACTGTTTAAAGTGGTACTGTGTCAACTCTGCCGCCTCACCTGCACCCACACTCTGCACCTCTCAACAGTTCTACCTAAAGTCCAGTTGTCCGTGTGTTCAGGGTTGCATGTTACCCCTCCTGGCCATTGTGACAAGTAGCCCTAAAACATCCAGCGCCCCGGGTCATGGGTCATGCAATGACAAGGAAAAACCAAAGATATCTGGACTTGGTTTTTCCCTTGTCATTACATTGGCTTATAGGGCCACTTAATATGGTGGTTATGGTGGTTTCCCTACAGGAGCCACCCCTTGGCCAGGTCCTTCCCGGAGGGATATCTGGCTAGTCCTGTGTTTCGAGACTCTCAATTAAGGCTCCACAGTCTCCTTTCTTTTGCATATTCAAACTATTATTATGGCATAGACCACTAGACATATCTGCCATAGTCCAACAAAAATGTTATCATTAATCCCTAAATTACCCTAGACCACTGTAAAACATTATGGGCACAATATGAACATCATGAATAGTGATATATTTTCCCCAAAAGCCGCCGAGAACTGAGCTGAGATTAGATGTGTGCACTTGATGTCAGAACTGATCATATCCCTGAATATTTCCATAGAATATCAAAGGCTGGATTTCCTATTGCTGCAATTTCTGTCAGATTTTTTTCATCTTTATCGGCTGCCTTCCCTTTCTATCTCTGTATCCCGCTTTCCTCTTTAATAGCCCAACAGAAACATGGACTGCAAACACGTTTCACGTCGCCGATAATGTGAAGCTGCGTCGTGACTTTCAGCTTCTTCTTGAATAAGTTCTTCACATGGATGTGTCAATATTGACAGCAGCTCCTTTGCGCTACAGCGATTGTCCTTTTAGGTTCACCGGTCCTTTAAAACGTTACAATGGAAGCCAGGACTGTGCAGCGGCGGCGGCTTCATTATGGCGAGTTAATCAATTCACTTTGTATTACTTAGGCCTAATTAGTTAATTAGATGTTAGTTAAATAGACTAACTAAATAGATGCTAATAGGCTGAACATAGAGGGCATTGCGCGGGACTGCGGGGACACGGATGGGATCTTATTAAAGAATAATAGCTTCCATTGCGCCAACAAAGCTTCCGGCTGCAGAACACTGCATTTTGTTGGTTTTAGAAATTAAGTCGTCCTTGTTATATCTGATGAGATGGTAATACTGTAGATAAAATGTGGTCTCCATGGATCTTATCCTTTGCTCAGTATAGCCTTGTAAGCAGTCAATTCAAGACTTTAGTCACAGACTTTTTTTTTGTTTCTACTGTCATTTGCTTGCTTTTTCTATGCTTAGGAGTCCAGTAGGCGGTCTACATTTCTGGGGGCTGGACCAATGCTGGGCTATTTGCCAGTAATACACACAAATTGTTATTTTCTATCCTAATTGCCACTCGTCTAGTCGCAGCACAGCACATACTCCTCTCTGCTAGGCTATGCCATGACGGGGTGCTGGGAAACGTATACTAAACAGGCTGGCACTATGTTGGGGGGTGATTTACACAGTACAGTACTAGACTGCATGTGGAGGGAAAGGGGTTACATGCACTGACTGCAAGGTGCTATGTCAGCAGCAATGCAAGAAACAGCAGCAGCACAGCAAGTACTAACCAAGTGGTAGCACAGCCAAAACAGTAGCTCAGTGGTTAGCACTGTTGACTTCTCTCAATGTGGTCATGAGCTCACATCCCGCCATGGTCAGAACTGACAGCAAGAAAGGGGTCACACTAAGCACTGAACGACTACTGCCTGCAGACTAGCCTGCAAAAGGCAGCACTGTGTACATATAAAAGCAAGGAAGATTTTACACATAGCACTGAAACTGCTGTTGCTGAGATGAGAAGAAAGCCTTGATTTACCTTGCACATAGCACAGCCTCTGTAGAACAGACGCAGCTTGTGCATAGCACACCCTGCACATACTTTCTTTGTTCTGTCCTGATCTAGTTGTTACTAGAGACAGATTTCCCCTAGTAACAGGCAGTAGACAGCATATTATAGGGAAGTTAGAAACCTAGTAGCCAGTGACTTTACAGCTGTTCTTCTGGAATACAGAATAATTTTTGGTAAAGTGACTTACAAATGTCCGGAGTCACATCCGTAATCACAGGAAGGCAAGTTGTCACCATTTTTACTCTACACCAAATTTGGCACAATTTCTTTCGAATTATGGGTCAGATTTGCCATTGAATTGTCTGCAACAATCATCCTTATTTCTGACAGTCTAATATGACTGAGATGTAATTTCATCCATACTTTATGTTTATCCTACAGTGCACCATGATAGTTTGTCCAATCATGTATGTTGTCCCTGGTGGCACCATATGTAATGCTACATTCACTTGCTAATGGCAACCATTGCTTACTTAGTGACTTAGTGCACCAAGAACCCCCCCCCTCGCTTCCCTCCCGCCACTAATAGATTTTTATGCACTTGACATTATTTTACAGTTTAGAGACGTTACAGGTGCCTATTAACTGTGTGGCCGACAAGACTCCTCCGCTAATGAAACCCCAGTCATGCAAAGCCGGGTGCGGAGTTAAATAATGACAAGCGAAGCGTGACTGGCCAAAAAATGACAAGAGCCGAGACTACGAGAAAGTCAAATAGGAAATTAATTACAGAGAACAATGTCATGTGCCGAGTGTTGCAGAGCTCGTATCTCCCAGCTCCGGAGAGGCTTACATGGGCAGATAGAGAAATGTTAACCCTATGTCTTCCAGCCAGTGCAAAGACTACAATTCCCAGCATGCCCAGAAAGCCAACGTCCAAGCATGCAACAGCATTGGAATACAGGTTGAATGGAGAACACTGATTTAACCCATTCAAGGAGGTGAGATTCCTCTCCTTATTGCCATATGTGTGCACATACTGAATTAGTCCTGGACTTCCTTATATATTATAATTAATTATAATTATTATTATTATTATTATAATTCATACATACAGGCAATCTGAATTGTCTCCTGCCCCTGATAGGGTAGGCAAGTCTTTGACAAAGCCCATAGCTAATAGGAACATTCTTTGAAGGCTACCACAGGAGAAATGAAGCATTACAGTTGCCTATTACTAGGTAATTCTGGACAGGACAGTCCTTCAGACGCTCTTAAATACACTTTCCACTCCACGAGATGGTGACCTGTCTTGCATTACTGCTCAAAAATGTACAGTATAACTAAAATTGACAACTGGGTGTTACCATTGTAAAAGGGTGTTCCTACACTGTCTGACATACACAACTGGTAACACCCAATTGTCAATTTTAGAAGAAACATTTTTAGTAGGAATAACCAAGGAACAGCACCTTGCAAAGTTCTAGGAAAGGCCTGAGAAATGATATATGAGGACTTATTAATGGATGTTATTCACTTGCAGGAATGCTGCCAGGTCCTGAAACACATACTGCCAAAAACAGCCCAACACTGTCCTCAGATCCAATAGAGAATAAATAGAGTGTCAGAGTTCACTGCTCTATTTTAATGGGAGATTAGGGTTTCCAGCCTCAACATGGAGTCAGAGTGGACCCCTCATTTAGCTAGTTATCCCCCTCTGTCCCGTGGAAAGATAAGAACAATGCTTAATACATTAAAGGAGAAGTGTGGCAAAAATTTTTATTAAATGATTGTATTGCTTCCCAAAAGTTATACAAATTACCAATATAACGTTATTACGGGAATGCTTATAACGTTTTTTTTTTCCTGCACTTACTACTGCATCAAGGCTTCACTTCCTGGATAAAATGGTGATGTCACGACCCGACTCCCAGAGCTGTGTGGGCTGTGGCTGCTGGAGAGGATGATGACAGGGGGACACTGAGGGACACAGGGCACTGGAGGGACACTGAGCATCCCTCTGCCATCATCCTCTCCAGCAGCCACAGCCCGCACAGCTCTGGGAGTCGGGTCGTGACATCACCATTTTATCAAGGAAGTGATATCACCATTTTATCCAAGAAGTGAAGCCTTGATGCAGTAGTAAGTGCAGGGAAAAAAGCACTTTATAAGCATTTCCCATAATAAGTTTATATTGGGGATTTGTATAACTTTTGGAGGACAATACAATACTTTAATAAAACATTTTGACATACTCCTCCTTTAACTTAACAACATCACAATGGAAATTATTAATAACTTTTTCACAACCCTAGGCCATCAGGGAAATGAGTACTAACCTCTTTCCTATTGTACATACTTAATTAATAATAATCCATGTATTACCCAAGACTACCAGAAATAAAATGTTCAAAATCCTAGACCACCAGGGAATTTAATACTAACTACTAACCTATTTCCTATTTTAGACACTAAGGTGATTTGTATTAACTCATTCACTACTGTAGATCACTATAGAAATTACTAGCGGTAAGAAAACTTCAGGTTCGCTCATCTCTGCTAACAACCTGTTTTCTATCCTAGGCACACGTGTGAGTAGTATACAGCATGAGCTTATACACTACCATAGACTATTAGAGGGGGTTCCATTTCCAATGACTTCCCCCAACTACTAGAATTAAAATGTAATAATATCACCGTAGACCACCAGGGAGATTGGTAACATCCTTCTCCCATTATTAATGTTATTTATGCTGCGTTTACACAAAACTATTATCGTTCGAATTTTCGCATAAACCATCGCATTTGAGCGATAATCGTACCGTGTAAACACAGCAAACGATCAAACGACGAGCGAGAAACCGTTCATTTTGATCTTTCAACATGTTCTTAAATCGTCGTTCGTCGTTCACTGAAAATTCACAGATCGCTTTGTGTAAACAGTCTTTCACCGATTCACCCTATATGTAAGATAGGCTTAAGTGATCTTAAAACGATCGCAATAACGATTTTTTCAAACAATATACCGTTCCGTCTAAGCCTTGATCGTTATAAAAACACATCGTTATTTCAAAATCGTGTATCGTTCCATTGCCCTACTTGTCGCTCCGTGTAAACGCAGCATTAGATTAACCTATTCACTATCCTTGACCATCAGGTGGATCCCATTCACACTAGGATTACAATATGTTAACCTCTTTTGTGCTGGTTAATGTCTCTCTTTCCACTTCCTTTTTTTATCATTTATATTTTACAGCTTTTTTTTATGAAATTGAAGATAAATACTAATAGTGGTGTGTCATCACATTTGTAAGTAATAACTGTAAATTTTTTCCGTTTTTTTCCTTCCTTTAGTAATAACCCAGTATTACGCACAGCATATTTTTATCCTTTGATAACTTATGAGTTCTGCTCTTTTCTCGCTCTATTAAAAATTCTTGAGGGATTCAGAGAAATAGAATCACATCCCTGCATCTCACCTTCCTCAGCTTCTGTCTCCCTTTGAAGTTTTTGAACTTCAGATGCTTCAGGGTTTTGTCGTTGATTTCTGAAGTTTTCACAGTCACAAGGCCAATTGTAAAAGCGGAGCGGGGGGTGAGGTGACCCCCGAGACTGATCGGAAGACCTGGTAATAGACAGGAATGCACTACCATGGCAGCTGACCCTGATGGGACAAGGGGGGTTGTATCATGTAAGGAATATATAAATGAGTAAAATAAATAATAAATACACACAAAAAAACATCAAAAAGGAAAATATAAATCTTTTATTGCCTCCCAAAAGGCTGAGGTTGTAGCATTTTTCAGGAACCATTTTTTTGTATTATTAGTTTAGTTTGAAAAATTCTGCCATAGTAAACTAAACTAATGCAGACCCCCAGACCCTTAAACTAATACAGACCCCAGACCTGAGCCTCTAAACTAATACAGACCTCAGATCTGAGCCTCTAAACTAATAGCCCTATTTCACGGGTCGTTAGAGGAGCAAACGAGCGCTCTCAGCGCTCGTTTGCTCCTCGTTCCTCGCTCGCTGCCGCCGCTATTCAACGCGGCAGCAGCAAGCGGGTGAGTGCGGGAGGGGGCGGCGGGGAGCTGCGGGGGGCTGCCCGGGTGATCGCTAGATCGTCCGAGCAGTCCATAGGATACAGCAGCGTCTGCTGCCGATGCTCCTATTCAACGGAGCGACGGCAGCAGATCGCTGTTATATCAGTCGCTTGTTTTTCAACACGGGATGATTATCCACGGGATGATTATCGTTCGTAGTGGCCGATATCGGCCGAATACGAACGATAATCGTTCTGTGGAATAGGGCCTTTATACAGACTCCAGACCACTGAACTAATATAGATCTGAGACCAGACCCTCAACACTAATACAGACCCCAGACCAGACCCAAACCAGTCAACCTTAACTAAGACCAGAACCTTAAATAATACAGACACCAGATCAGGCCCTATAAACTAATACAGATCCCAGGCAAGACCCCCTAAACTAGTACAGACACCAAACCCCCTAAAATAATACAGAACCCAGATCCCCTAAACTTATACGGACCCCAATGCAGACCTCAGACCAGACCCTCAAAACTAATACAGACCCCAGACCAGATGCCCTAAACTAACACAGACACCAGACCCACTAAGCTAATATACACCCCAGAACAGATCTTCAAAACTAATACAGACCCCAGACCAGATACCCTAAACTAACACAGACACCAGACCCCCTGAGCTAATACAGACCCCAGAGCAGACCCACTAAACTAATACAGACCTTAGACCCTCAAAACTAATACAGATCTCAGACCAGACGCCCTAAACTAACACAGACACCAGACCCCCTGAGCTAATACAGACCCCAGAGCAGACCCACTAAACTAATACAGACCTTAGACCCTCAAAATTAATACAGATCTCAGACCAGACGCCCTAAACTAATACAGACCCCAGATCAGACACCCTAAGCTAATACAGACCCCAGACCAGACACCCTGAACTAATACAGACCCCAGACCAGACACCCTAAACTAATACAGACCCCAGATCAGACACCCTAAACTAATACAGACCCTGTATCATCTTGTTCTTTTAGCTAGTAATCCTCTTTGATACTGAGTGACAGCACCCTGATGGCAGCCCTGGGATCAGCATGTTGTCTACAGGGATGAGAGTTGAGTATTTAGTCAGGACGTGACTCCTGGGGGGTTGTCTGCTCTTCGCAGAGGGGTATCTGGGAGGTCTCCCCTTTGTCCAGACTGCATGCCTCTAATCCACTTTACATTCACAGAACAGATACCTGGTGAGTAATGTTCCTGATGATAGAGGAGAACGCTGGAGTCCTTAGTCTGGGTCTAACATTAGTGCAGATATTACAGGTTTTATGTGATGTCACTTGAAATCGATATACACATTTCCCAAAATAAGAATCTGGAGGTTTTTTATTGAATTTGGAGGTACGTGGCCGGTTATCCTGTCATCTATAAGGTCATGTATTAGAGTCAGAACTGGCAAGTAAATGATGCCGTTTTTCTTTGTATCACGGACATGGCAGGCCGCTAACATTAAACTCGTAAATCAATTTTTATCATTTTGCAGCCACAGAAAATTCAAAGGAGGAAGACATTATGTCAGTATGATAAACACCCCGCTCTCACTCCCCATGTATAATTCCTAAGCCGAATAATCATTCATCTGCTGACCGGACTTACTGTGAGAATGCCAGAAAATTACTGAGACACAGAGGAAATATCTGCTGAGTTAAAGGGGAATATGCCTTTAATATTAGGGAAGAAGAGTTAGTGGCCTGGACACCGATCCCCCACAATCCTGATTATCGATGATTTCCAGTAGAGAGTATCCCCCCACTAGCTGCATCTCCTCTAACTTCAAGAATCCATACTGATATGGCAGATGACATGTCATGGGAATTTAAAGGGACTCTGTTTACCTAAATATATTTATAGGTAACTTTAAATAATATCAGGGTAAGGCTAGGTTCACACTGCGTTTTCAGCATCCGTTTAACGGATCCGTTTTTTTTTAACGTCCAGAAAAATAGGGTCAGCAACGTTTTTTGGTCCGTTTTGGTGCGCCAAAAAAAAACGGATCCGTTTTTTTTATAATGGAAGTCAATGGAAAAACGGATGCACACAAATGAATCCGTTTTTTGCAATCCGTTTTTCATGCGTTTTTTGCAAAAAAACGGATGCGTTAAACGGATGCTGAAAACGCAGTGTGAACCTAGCCTAAGGGACAAAGAAAAACATGTAAACTTCCTAGGCCTTCGCTACCTCCTGCTTATCACATACATGTACAGTACCTCTATCTGATTACATATGTGTTCCTCCTACTGATGACTTATGTATATCTTTGATCCCATACGTGTACCTCCTACTGATAACACGCATGTACCACCTACTGATCCCCTACATGTACCTCCCACTGATCACATATGTGCACTACCTGCTGCTCACATACATGTACCTCCATCAGATTACATGTGTGTTCCTTCTACTGATGACACACATGTACCTCCTGCTGATCACATACATGTACCACTTACTGGTCGCATACGTGTACCCAGGGTCGGGACAAGGTGTTTTGGTGCCCTAGGCAGAGAAGGCAAATAGCACCCCCCCCCCCCCCCCAAAAAAAAAAAAAACAACATATATACACAAAGTGTATAGCCCCACACAGTATAACCCCCACATAGTGTATAGCCCCCAGAGTGTATAGCCCACCCACCACGTCTTCTTTCTGTAGAGTTGTTCACCTCCTCTTCTCTTCCGTCCGGGTCATCATGAAGACTTCTGTTAGTCATGACTTGTCCTCCCGGCATCTATCAAACAAACATTTTAGGCTCCACAACTTACCAACACTCTCCTCATCCCTGTACAATACCTCATCCATAGTGCCTCAACATGAACAGTTCCCCCTATCTGACACCCACATAGTAACTAGCCCCTTCTCTTCCTCCATGCTGTAAATACTTCCACTTTGCCCTGACACTTAATGAGATCCCCTCTGCACCTCCTCCATCTTGTGCCCCCATGTAGTCATAATCCCCCCTTTAGTTCCCCTCCTAATCCCCCTTGTAGTTCCCTCTCATGTGTCCCCATAATCCCCCTCCTTTGCCCCCCTGTAGTCCCCCATCTCCTGGATAAGTTTAAAATAAAACAAGCCAACTACAGTGGTACCTTGGTTTAAGAGCTTACAGTTTTTCAAAATTGTGACTTGGTTTAACAGCATTGTTTTTGTTTAAGAGCTCCCTGTACTGGGTGGGAGCGCGAGTGGGGGAGGGACATGGTCTGCATAGCCGGGTCTACAGCACTGTACTCTGACCCAGGAAGTCTCCCTCACCTTCCAAATCATAGCAGATCCATTTCAGGCTGGGGCTTATATCAGGGGACAGGACTGTGGAGGTAATCTCTCCATAGCTGTAACCCCTCTCTCCCCAGACAGAGAGCGCTCCATGTATGTGCCCACATATGTCATGCTAATTCCTTCATACTCCCTGCAGTCTCTGTCAGTCCTGATTGGTCCATGCTGAACACACCCCCTTCCCCATTGCTGTCATGTGACCACACAGACCTCTGACAGCAGCCCTGCTTCTCTATTCTAGCCTGTTGTACTACATTACTGCATTATGGGGATCTGCAGCTCCTTCCTGTATCTACAAACTGCTGCTGTGTTATCAGGGTTATGCTCTTACTATACATTATATTTCACATGCTGTTTGTTATACTGTATAGTAACATATAATATCGCAAATTCAGCTGTTTCTGAATGTTTGTTTCATTTGTTTTACATGTTGTTCAGAATATAAAATCATTATT
The DNA here is from genome assembly GCF_027789765.1 of Dendropsophus ebraccatus. Lineage (NCBI taxonomy): Eukaryota > Metazoa > Chordata > Amphibia > Anura > Hylidae > Dendropsophus > Dendropsophus ebraccatus. The sequence continues at coordinate 26,039,183 of NC_091468.1, forward strand.
TTTGGGGTGGGGGGGGGGGGGGGGGGTGGACGGGCAGAGTAGCCTGGAATTGATTTTTTTTTTTTAAAGGAAAATCGCGCCCTAGGCGCCCTACCCCTGCCTACCCTTTGTCCCGGCCCTGCTTGTACCTCCTGTTTATTGCATACATGTACGTCCTACTTGTTCATATACATGTACCTCCTGCTGTTTACATACATGTACCTCCTGCTGATCATGTACATGTACCTCCTGCTGATCACATGTATGCCAATTTGCCTTAAACATTCAATGTGACATGACTGAAGACGTTCCATCTGTATCTTCTCTATCAGTCAAGTGTAACTTAAAAATCTTGTATCCGGAGATGCTTTATATTCACTGATCCCAAAACCGCACACAGGATCAACAAACAAGTGGAGTCTACCAGCGCAACAGCTCTAATCAATGGGGATTTATTGTTCTTGTTTATAGAGAAGGACAGATGGATTTTTATTCTTGACATAATCCAGAGAACTGTATCTGAATGTTCTAATATGTAGTCATCAGATTATAGTGTCATGTTCATGAATAGAGGATTATATAGTAAACTATACCGCCAACACATATTCTCCACTCCAAGTGTGAGAAGTCAGGTGTGACCGTTAATGTCCATCTACCTATAATATAGCACTTAAAATAAAAGGAACTAGATGCGGTTGTATGTTGTGCTGTTTTCTGAGGTTTTGGAAATGTGACCCAGAGTGGGTGCTCCTGGGAGGAGTTATGGCATTGCTGAGTAGCTCAGGGGTGGGACCTTAAAAGACTTAGTGGGAGTTCATGCACAACAACCTTACACGTAGTGAACACAGAGTTTATTATGTAGTACTAGCAAGAACAAAGGTTGGGGTAACTCTGGTCTTTGAAATCTAGTGTATGTGATGGAAAAGCTATAGACCCTATTGACCCAACAGAGGGCAAAATAGTGTCCCATTGGGGTGGAATGTGCCAGCAGACTGTACTTTCCTACACAGTGGACCAATGGCGTTCAATACCATATGTCAGAGGTATACACCATGGAATACTCCCAATATATACCTCATGGTAGAGAAGTGCAGTCTGCATGGCATATTGCTTATTCTGCCATACTATTCTGGTACCTTATATAACTGAATACTTGTCGTAACTTATCTGCTTTTGGGTACACCCCAACTTCACACTCCACATATCTATAAGCCAGCATGGAAACAACCGAAAATGTTAGCAAAGGCCATAGAAAACAACAAGAAAAAAGAATCCTGCCAGGATGAAAGGCATCATATTACATTTATTCTCCTCATTTAGTACCTATCATTTCTTAAGAATTTAATTTGTCTACATTTAATGTCATCCGGTCAATCCTTACACCTGGGAAGACAAAACATTAAAGAATCTTGGAGCTGTCAAGCCGAAGGAACCGGGCGTTTAACATGAAAGTAATCGTTTGACAGCACCATACCTCATGCAGATCATCTAAACAAGCTGTCAAGATGTGGATAAAAGAATTAGAAGTAAGGAGTAAGATAGATACAACCGAGCAGTATTGAGTATCTGCAGGGAAAGTTTGGTAGGTGCTCCGCCTGACCTGCTTGAACTGTTGTAGGTCAGATCTAATGGAGCTTGATGGTGACCAGGTGTGGTGTAGAACTAGGTGGTCGGTTTTGCTGTACAGCTCAACCAGAGATAGTATTGTCATGAAGAGTTGAAAGTAGTGCTTGAAGAGTTGAAAGTAGAGTAGAGGATAAGAGTTTGTTGATAGAGTCCTAACCCAATGTAGCCCTTTGGTGAAATACTTGTAGAGTAAAAAGTTACTTTTACCTGTGAAGACTTTGGTCTGACAACCTTGCGCCCTACAGTGTCAAGTGTCCCGTTTACTAGGGTGATACAAGCCCCAGTCATGGTTATTTGGGTTAAGCTAAGTTTCCAGGGGTGTCCCAGTAACCTGCACTGCGAGATAGGATACGTAGACCTTCCTTGGTAGCTTTGACCTATCCAGGCTATTCCCCCTTGTGTCTCAGGATGCTGCCCTGCACTTTATAGACTGTTTCAAGGCGTGGGCTAGGATGTTCCTAGACTCTTTTCCCTTAGTAGTGTTTATCACTGCATAATGAATAGAGTAGAAGTACTGGAAGAACTAGTTGTCTCTAGCTGCATCTGAACACACTCGTCATCGATTAGACCAGACTGAACTGAACTGACTTTGGTTCCTGGACAAAGGTCCTTGCAGAAGCCATGCCCTGGCTTGGCTACAGCAGGGACGTTTCATTTCATATGACCCACTGCTTGGGTATAACCCTTTGAGGCGCTCCCTTAATTCACATCTTAATTGATCACCCTCACCCTTATGGTCCATTTTAAGACCACCACCAAGAGGCAGAGGCATGTTCATAATAAAATGAAAGATTTGATAAGTAAAAACTCTACTAATTCTAATAAGAGCAAAAGGTTTGATTGTATTTGACAGAAAGTCCGGTGCTACAAAAAAAAGAAGAAAATCAACAAAAATATAAACTAAAAATCTCCACAAAAAAAGTATCAAGGCGTCAGTTTCTTCTCGAAGGCAAATGAATTTTGAAACCTGAAAGACAATTACATTGAGTGATTTCTTCTGCAGAGGAACATGTCCTCGTGGGCTATTACTTTTATCAATAACCGAAATCAATTCTATTTAACCGATGTTTCTCCAAATGTAAGCTTTTATGACACATTGCCCATTACACAGGAACCTTCACTTTTATGGAACAATCTAATTTACTGCCAGGGAGAGAATTGCTTCAAGAAGAGAAAAGAAGATTGCTGGAAGCGTCTTCTAAGTTCGTGCGAATGGGGCTCAACACCAAAGACAACTAGAAAAGCCATTTGGAGTTCTTAATATTGTGGAAATTACAGATGTCCATTATAATAGGACAGGCGGTAATACAAAACATATAAAAGAAAGAAAATGCATAGTATAAATGGTTAGGCTTAAAAAAGGCACTTATGGATGCTAGTGCCGAAACGCGTCGCTGCTATTAATAAACTACCTGTTTTTTATTACTAGTTTATTTGGGGGTTATACATTCGGTAACCGAGATTGCGGTATTACACCATTAACTACCCTATTCTAGTTTTTATACCTGCGCTTCGCACTTTAGAAGATCACTGTTGGATCCTAAAGTCCTTGAAGGATCCGGTTTGTCTAGTATAAAAGTGTAGCAAATCTCATCAGGTCAGAACCGTGGCTAAACTGCATTGATAGGGTGCTATTAGGTGGTAAAGAGAGTGACTAAAAAAAAAAAAAAAAGATGGTAATGAGATGAGCAAATTTTAATAGTTATTACATCAACACCTTACAATCTCTGGGTGGAGAACAGATTTTATATTAAAACAGTAATAATAATAATAATAATAATAATCAGAATAACAGAAATCCTCTATTATACTGAGGAATATAAAACTAAAATACTGCCTCCTATAGACAAAAATATAAATACTATAATGTGAGGCAACAATGAAGAAAGAAAGTAGCGAGCACTTACCGACAACTATGAGTCACTATGAGGACGTGTCCTAAAACAAACAAGCTGTGAGACTTAAGTTATCTGTGAGTGCTTATTTCTTTCTTTCTTCATTGTTACCTCTCATTACACTGTTCCATCAGCTGAGCACCACGAGACACTGCTGTTCTGGGATTCTATTCACGGTTCGCCCCCACGCTGAATCTAGGTGCCGGAGATTTGTTGTAGCGGTGCCATCCACTCCTATTTGTGATTGTCGATAAATACTATAATACTGCCCCCTATGTACAAGGGTTATTATAATCTACTATAATAATGCCCCCTATGTACAAGAATATAACAATTATAATGTAAATACTGAGCAACAAAGGAGCGGAACTCACCCCGGTTCAGCCGAAGAATTGCTTTATTGAACACACTGTTGACTCGGCAAGAAAAGAGGAAGGTGGAGGAACAGGTGCAATCCTAGACATTTAGACGTCTAGGATTGCACCTGCTCTTCCACCTTCCCCCTTCCTTGCCGAGACAGTCAACAGTGTATTCAATAAAGCAGTTTTTCAGCAAAACCGGGTGAGTGCCACTTCTTTGTTGCTCAGTATTTACATTACGTTACTTATGCTATTTCTGCAGAGCACCCCCGCAGCCACTATATATACCACTATTTTAGTTGCATAAAACGTATGGTCCTACATCTCCAGTGCAATGTGAGGTAGTGCCAGCTACTTCCTATCTTACTTTGCTTGTAACTACTACAATACTCCTCCTATGTACAAGAATATAACTACTATAATGCTGCTCCCTATGTACAAGAATATAACTACTATAATACTGCTCCTATGTACAAGAATATAACTACTATAATATTGCCCCTATATACAAGAATAAAACTACTATAATACTGCCCCTATATACAAGACTATAACTACTATAATACTGCTCCTATATACAAGAATATAACTAGTATAATACTGCCTCCTATATACAAGAATATAACTACTATAATGGCAAAAGCAAGGAGAAACAATAATCCGATGCACTCACCGATCAGATGAAATCTTCAGAAGTTTATTGGTGTCTTATCATACCAAGGAGGGGGAAGGGTGGAAAAGGTGCGGGAGCGTCTCTGCAATCACAACAGTTTCACGCCGCAGCGCTTTGCCAAGTTCAGAGTACGTCACTACCGGGATAGGAGTGTCTTATATACAATTACTGCGCACGTGTGCCAAAACAGAAATACAAAGTGCAAGTAATAAAACATACAGAAAAAATCTTACAAGAAAACACTCCAGTCGTTTCTTTTGTTTAACCCGTTTGGGCCCGTAGCGTCTAATTCCGCTATCCAGATCGCTTCTCTTCTGAGAAGGCTCTGGTGTTTGTCACCTCCTCTGTCTTTCGGATCGATCCTTTCCAGACCTAGGAAACGCAAGCACTTCGCGTCTCCTGCATGGACAGTGTTCACATGGTCTATAAGACGGGGAACGCCTTTCCCCGTTCTTATAGAATACATGTGTTCTTTGAATCGGGTCCATATAGGTCGCTTAGTCTTCCCTATATAGAAGCGATTGCATGGACAGACAATGCCGTACACTATAAATGCTGATCTACATGTGATTAAATTATGGATGTAACAATCTATGCCATTAAGTTTAATGTAGTCAGTGGTGATAAGTTGGGAGCAATAATTACAGGATTTCATCAATGCCTTAGAACATGTCCATCTCACTGAAGGATGTATTTTAGCATCCATTGACGTTGAGAGCCTCTACACCCGTATCCCACATGATGCGGGTGTAGAGGCAATCGACTGGTTCATATCCAGATGCGATAAGCCCCCGGAGTTCAGGGACTTTGTTAAAGAGTCTTTGTTGTTCATTTTGAGTAACAATGTTTTTTTGTTCCAGGATCAGTGGTACGTGCAGGAGATCGTTACGGCAATGGGTACGCCGGTCTCCTGCACGTACGCAAATTTATTCTTGGCAAAACTTGAAAATGACCTCGTTTTCAGTACCCTTAACCCGCACATCGCAGGCATCAAAGCATACTTTAGGTATGTCGTTGATGTGTTCGTTGTGTGGGAGGGGACTGATGGCAGCTTTGCACAATTCGTTGCGTTTCTTAATACCTCCAACAAAGTAAATATGTTGTTTACACACAAGGCGGGGGGTACATCCCTAGATTTTCTAGACATCCAAGTTGATATAAAAAATGGTCACCTCCTGACATCTGTCTTTAGAAAAAAAAACGGCTTGCAATTCGGTTCTCCATTATGCTAGTTCTCACCCTGCTAGCGTAAAAAATTCTATTCCTTTCAGCCAACTGGTTTGTTTAAAAAGGATTAACAACACTCACCAAACGTTCTCCATCCAGGCTAAAGAGTTGGAATCTAGGTAATTGGCAAGACAGTATCCCCCTAAGGTCATAATTAATGCTAGAAAGAAAGTGGACATGCTACCTAGAGAAAATCTGCTTACTACAAAACCTTCCAACATGCAGCATAGGAAATTTACTTTTGCCTTTCAAAATTCTCCACTTAACTACATATTAGCCCAAAGTATACGTAGACACTGGCACATACTTGAGAAAGACGAAGACATCGGTGAAATTGCCGCACATGGTCCCTTAATTACTTACCGGAAAAACCGCACCATTGGCGATGTCCTTAATATGAATATAGCCCCTAAGAAAACTGGCACTGAATGGCTGACCTACACTCATTTAAAAGGTAATAAGCGATGTGGGACCTGTAATTATTGCTCCCAACTTATCACCACTGACTACATTAAACTTAATGGCATAGATTGTTACATCCATAATTTAATCACATGTAGATCAGCATTTATAGTGTACGGCATTGTCTGTCCATGCAATCGCTTCTATATAGGGAAGACTAAGCGACCTATATGGACCCGATTCAAAGAACACATGTATTCTATAAGAACGGGGAAAGGCGTTCCCCGTCTTATAGACCATGTGAACACTGTCCATGCATGAGACGCGAAGTGCTTGCGTTTCCTAGGTCTGGAAAGGATCGATCCGAAAGACAGAGGAGGTGACAAACACCAGAGCCTTCTCAGAAGAGAAGCGATCTGGATAGCGGAATTAGACGCTACGGGCCCAAACGGGTTAAACGAAAGAAACGACTGGAGTGTTTTCTTGTAAGATTTTTTCTGTATGTTTTATTACTTGCACTTTGTATTTCTGTTTTGGCACACGTGCGCAGTAATTGTATATAAGACACTCCTATCCCGGTAGTGACGTACTCTGAACTTGACAAAGCGCTGCGGCGTGAAACTGTTGTGATTGCAGAGACGCTCCCGCACCTATTCCACCCTTCCCCCTCCTTGGTATGATAAGACACCAATAAACTACTGAAGATTTCATCTGATCGTTGAGTGCATCGGATTATTGTTTCTCCTTGCTTTTGCCAATTTTGACCTCCTCTCCTCTGCTGCACCCCGACCGCTATCTCAGTAGGTTTGTCTATGTCTAAGTACTGCCCGAGTACCCATACGTGAGCCGAGTTCACCTATAGTGCGGGCGCTATCTTCTATTTGACTGTTTGTTATAACTACTATAATACTACTCCTATGTACAAGAATATAACTACTATAATACTGCCCCTATATACAAGAATATAACTACTATAATACTGCTCCTATGTACAAGACTATAACTACTATAATACTGCTCCTATATACAAGAATATAACTACTATAATACTGCCTCCTATATACAAGGATATAACTACTATAATACTACTCCTATGTACAAGAATATAACTACTATAATACTGCTTCCTATGTACAAGAATATAACTACTATAATACTGCTCCTATATAGAAGAATATACCTACTATAATACTGCTCCTATGTACAAGAATATAACTACTATAATACTGCCCCTATATACAAGAATATAACTACTATAATACTACTCCTATGTACAAGAATATAACTACTATAATACTGCTTCCTATATACAAGAATATACCTACTATAATACAGACAAGGAAAGAAAGGAGTGCTGTACCTACACCTATGGCTGACACTAATGCCTTACCTTGTCCGTATAACTACTATAATACTGCTCCCTAATATACAAGAATATATTTATATTCTTATAGATAAAATGTTGTTTTAAAAAAGTAATTTCTAAAAAACAAACATATACTCGGCGCTGTACTTAGAAAAAAGCCCACTGTTATGCTGCTAAAGTGTAGCAAGGGATTCCGTAGTCCCTCCTAATAGTTAAAATACGCCAAAAATATGTGTGTACACTTAAAGCGCTACAGTGTGTGCTTAAATGATGGAAAAGAAGTTTCCTGAGAGATACTGTCCTATAAAAATGTAAGCATAATATATCTTCTGTAAAGTATGTGAATAAATAGTGACAATGGTTCGTTCAAGCAGTTTAAGTATCTTTAGTGATATATAGCTATACTGCTGAATACCTGGTAGTTTTGTGATGTAGTATAGTATCCTCGATTCTTCTGTATCTTTTCAGTAGTTGTAGGTGTTGAGTTGGGAGTGGGCTTCGGCCGGTGGCTCCACTACTACCAACTCTTGGCGTGCGGTGAGTAATCCAAAGGTTTTCCACGGAGTAGCAGTGACGTCACTGTAGTAGTTGCCGTAGTTCATGCAGGTCAAACATCTAACATGTTTCGGCGATCAGCGGTCGCCCTCCTCAGAGATAATTTTGGCCTTGATGCAGGTTTCCTTATGTGGACTACTTCACCTTCCCTCCTCTTTACCTCTCCAGTGATATTAGGACAGTATCTCTCAGGAAACTTCTTTTCCATCATTTAAGCACGCACTGTAGCGCTTTTAGGCTATGTTCACACTACGTAAGTTTCCGGCCGTAGTGCGCTCCATGAATAAGCGGGCGGAGATTTACGTAGTTTGCGTGCAATGGAAAGTGTACGATCTAGGGCCGCACAGTTCACACTATGTGCGAACTTACGCACGGATCGTATGCGGCGCCGTAAAAAATGAACCAGACCATTGTTTCGGGACGGAAATGCTGTAACTTACGCCCGTAGCGTAACATGCGGTCCCGTACGTAGTGGTGATTTCTTCATTTTTACACCTTTTTGTGCCGATCCAAAAGGTTCTGTGGGGTGTCCGGGGCTAGGCGAAGATATCCCAGTAAAAGACCGCTGTCAGATCGCTACGTACGCCGCTCGGGTACGTAGCTTACGGGGGTAAGTTTGCGGACCGTACGTAGCCGGCCGCAACTTGCGTAAATTCCAGCCGGAGTTTTACAAGTATATGTCCGGCCGCGAAAAATATGCGGCCGGACATATACGTAGTGTGAACATAGCCTAAGTGTACACACATATTTTTGGTATATTTATATTCTGTTTTCTGTGAGTTTCTTCTTATTCTTTTTCTTCCACACCATTATGATCTCAGACACTGGGTTATATGCAGCCAGACCAAGCTTCATGAACCCTTTCTTTTTTGCGATTCTTCTGTCACCCTTTACCGTCCTCTTTCACAACGTTTTCCTCCGCTATTCTCATTACACATTCCTGTGTTACATGATAACAGAAGATACATTCCGCAGCCTGTGCTGTATACATACCGAACTAATGAGTTTTCTTGCTGTTACATTTAATGTATATTTTGCACAGAAGAATTTTAGGCTTTGAGAAAACACAGAACATAATACAATACCGAGTGGCGGTTGTATTTATATTCCACAGATTCTACCGTTTCATTGTTGACATTGTTACCAATGTAGAATTGATAGCCCAGGTAATAATAAGGATCTGACTCCACTAGAACCCGCGGATGTTAATGTAAAGCACTGCATCATAATGCCGAGAAGTGGCCTTTCATAGTCTGTGTGTAATAATCATATAACACATCTCTATAGAATTTCCTCCTTACATTCTGTGTGGCGGGCCAATGTGTGACCTTTAGAATTTACCCATATTTCTTTCTTACAGCTAATCCCCTGATTGTAATTTCAGAGCGGATTCGGCCACCTCACGTGCATATGGATCTGGACGATATTATGTAAAGGTGAAGAGATGTACATACAAATGGGTAGTTTTTATCAAGTCTTCTGCTAAGAGCCAAAAAAAAACAAAAAACGAGAGATTATTTCTCGATCTTTAAGCTTTCACTTATTGAGATGCATATTTCAGAATGTGAGGTGGATCAAATAGGTTCTTATAGGAGGTGCAGGGTAAGGGCGAAAGGGATTTCCCCAAAAATTACTAAGACTAATATATAGGGTGCATAAGGAGGACCAAAAAACATCAAAAAGTCTTAACAAACTTAACATAAACTGCATCAACTTATCCAAACATGTTACTAAAGCTCTCAAGAAACAAACAAAAAAAAAAGTTTTATATGGTTTTTTTTTCACTAGATTAATCAATAATTATTGCCTATTAGAGTGTGTTGCTATTATGGTGGAGGGGGCACACATCTACTTGGAGTGCCACTGGCAGTGATCCTCTCAGGTGGTTTCAATGTTCATTGGCAATCATGCACTATTTCACAACATTTACTCCTGCAGGAGAACAGAATAGATAGCTACAGCTCTTCACTAATGGTAGTTTTACATGGAGCGATAATTCGCTCGATCGCACGATTAACGATTTTGAATGAACAATGTTTATTTTATAACGATCAGCGTTTAGATGGAACGATACATCGTACAGAAAAATCGTTATGCGATCATTTTGCGATTGCTTAAGCCTATCTCACACATAGGTGAAATCGTTGAAAGAATGTTTACACGGAACGATCTGCGAATTTCTTGCAAACGATCTACGACGATATGAGAACATGTTGAAAGATCAAAATGAACGATTTCTCGCTCGTCGCTTGATCGTTCGCTGTGTTTACACGTACGATTATCGTTCGAATTCGATCGTTATTGTGCAAATTCGATAAATCGTTCCGCGTAAAACCACCATAAGGATTTCTTAAGCAAGTGCCATGCTGGTCATTTGGCAGTATTGATTAGTATTGTAAAGAAAAGCTTGCACCAGAAATGAGGTCATGCACAGTCAGGTATCATGACTTCACATGGTATCTTATGATGTCATACTGAAATGGGTATAGTGACCTCCATCTTGACAGTCCCCACTCTATGGATTCAGACTAGTGAATAGGGGACTTGGAAAAGAAAACCACCCAAATTCGTGGGGTATCAGGTCCCAACTGAGTAGTAAACTTTACTCTCTACATGGGTCAATAACTGAAAGCAGTGATGACCCCTATCTCATCATAATCTACAGACTGCAACTAGCCATAGACTGTCAATGGGATGGTCTCCAGTGCTCTCAATGGGGCATGAGCCTGAGATTTTACTTGTAGAGAATGGACCCTCATTAGTGTATTAGGTGCTGAAACTAATGGCACCAATTGGTTGTGAACAAGCTGCCCACAGTAATGGAACAATAGATCACAGGGATGATGATGGTGGTCCACATTTTTATTTTAGGAAACCACAAGCCTTAGTATACAACTTGAGGTTCTACATGAGGGATGGGAAACCTTAAGCCCTAAAACTGTTGCAAAAATGCTCATCATGCCCAGACAGCCAAAGTCAGGCTATCAAGGCATAATGGGAATTGTATTTTTCCAACAGCTGGAGGGTCAAAGGTGCCTCATCCCTGTTCTACAGCAATTGAGAATTTACAACTCCCAACATGCCAAGAAAACCTGCAGTTATGTTGCCAGAGACCTCAGTTGTCCCTGTCCTCTCTGCTTGCCCTATGGCTGTATACACAGTAGACTTCCACCTTCAGGTCATTACATTCAGCACCTGTCGTCGGAAATATTGCTGCTCTAAAACATCTAGACGCGCGGTATAAATTATATTCCTACTATATATAATATATGAAGAAAACTTTTAAGAAAGGGCATTATACGCTGGAGTGTCTTACACTATAAATTTGTTTTTCTTTTGTTATGAAGATTTTTTTTCTTCCTTTCGGCTTTGACAAATGTGTTAATTACCTGTCAGAAGCAGAAGAGGACGGGGGCTTTGACGCTGCCATATATCCTTTCCAACCTTCATAAGACACACCACGCCGTGTAACTAGGAGACGATTTATGGCGCATGTTTACATTTTGGAACGTGGAAGAAATCAAGACTCCTCCTCGTAAATCTTCATAGCGGCTCAGGAAATGAGGATATCACCGGTGGTGACATTGCCGGAGAACTCCCGTAATTATCATTATAGTAAAGTGGGAACGTTTACAATGACCCCGAATCGCCATCTGTGTATAGTAAATATTTTTATTGGAGTTTTTCTAGATGGACTGGAGTGAATGAGTTTGTATTAACCAGCTAGTGCCCAGGTGTCGGGGCATAGCTATGGCCTGCAATCCTTATAGCTCTGTCACTGGTAAGAGGTTCCACAGGCAACGGTGGCTTCTAGGTCCTAAAAAATACCCCACCTTTCTAGTTTAACCATTGATGTCACAGAACAACCTGTATGATGACCTCATGATGTATATGATGATTGTAACACCCCTGGGTGTCTTCTGGATGTGTTTCTTTTCTTACCGCCTAAAGCCTTGTACCAGATTTTTCACAGAATTTTCCAAGCGGACTTCAGTGCTCTCTACTGCCACCTCTATCTGGGATAGGAACTGTCTAGAGCAGCAGCAAATCTCCTTGGAAAACCTTTCCTGGTCTGAAAAGTTCCTGACATGGACAGAAATGTCAGCACTGAGAGCTTTGTGTCAGACTGAAAAGAAAAAAAACATTTCCTGCAGGACATATAGCAGCTGATAAGTACTGGAAGACTGGAGATTTTTAAATATAAGTAAATTACAAATCTATATATATACCTTCTCAAACCAGTTGACTTGAAAGAAAAAGATTTATATAGACCAAACTTTTTGTTGTTGGACCTCAACAGTCAAATCATTATGATCTTTAGCCTCACCCTTTGTGAAATTGGTGGGCATCTAACCAATTATGTGAATGGGTTTCCTGGGCGCCCCTGTTTAAAAGGAGCAGTGGGCGAGTACAGTTTGTGCACTGCCACTCCAGTAACACTATATTGGATTGCTAAAGAAAGTGTAATATAAGTAATGTTTGATACAGTGGCTCTCTAACTCCCCTTTTCCCTTTCAAAGCATATGGTTCTATGAAACAAATAGTTGGCATTGTGGAAAAAACTTACGTCTACAAAAGGGAATTACAAAAATTTTAAAAAAATTTCATACCAGGGACAATTTGACTTTTTCGAGATGCAATGAACAGTACCACCATAGTGGAGGTCTATTTTTTAGAGATCAGCAAACTCTGAGTTTTCTTGGGTCAATCCGAACCCGAATTCTCGCCATTTAAATACCGGTGGCTGCCTGAATACAGCCATAATCCATGTTTTCCAGGACTCGCTTAGGATGCATCCAACTCTTTCAGCCAAGAGTTCAAGTTTGTACTTAAGGTTTGTTCATTTCTACTATTTTTTGCCAGAGATTGTCTTATCTCACTTCAGAATGGAAAGACGGACACCTAGATCCCCTAATTTGTCAACATGACCCCCTTCCCTCTACACAAAAAAAAAAAATCTCCCTTGTCGACCCGGCACTATGTTTCCAACTTGAAAAACTCACAAAAACATTATTTTTTATAGATGGGCAAAGAAACTCCAATACCCTGAATTGTATGGGAAAATTGTAGAGGGTTGGAAGATTATACATGAGGCTGTGACTAGTGAAAGATGGCAAAACTATTTAGAAGAAGCAGTCCGGGCTAGTATAGTGTGGCATAGGCTATTATTGGCAGGCAGGGGTATTCTACCATATTTGATTCATTGTTGCCCTCAGAATGAATTTCTAACACTGTCTACATTTTCCGTGATGCTTCTGGCTTTGCAGAGACGGGCAGTGTCCCATCCCTGCAGTTCCTGATGACATCACCTGGTGAGGTAATTGGGCTGCAGTTGGTAACTCATAAGTGGGTTGGTTTTTGGTGCATTTTGTTATTTAAAAGTACTGGCAGGAACCGTCATGCTCGGCTCCTGACGACGGCATCCTTGGCAACCGGCCTGGCTAGGGATGCTTTGGCAACATGGTCATTGTTGTTGCCATCGCTGGGGCTTCAGCGCCCCTGGCCGATCATCCCAGGTGTCCTGGATTGCAACTGCTGACTGGCGCCTGGCGCCACCAGTCAGCTCCATACTTTGTGCCGGGGGCTGGGGTCTCTGCCCCAATCACGTCTAGGGCTGGGACTCCAGCCTCCATTTAACTACCACTCCCATGTTTCCTTGCCTGTGATAGAGCCTCTTTAGAGTGTGACTAAACTAGTGTTTATTCCTAATTGCTATTCCCTGGTTTTCCTGATTTTTGGCTTGACTTTTGACTATTCTCCTGACTACCGATTTTGTACCGCACAGACAGATTATTACCGACTGTTCACTTAGGGACTATTGCGTTTGTTTGACTTGTCTGCATGTATGTGTTACACCAACTCAGGTCAGGGACTGTCACCCAGTTACTTGCTGCCGCATAGGGCAGTTAGTGGTAAGTAGGTAGGGATAGCGGGGCGGGTGTCAGTGCAGGGCTTCACCTGTCCTGTGTCGTTGAGTCTTGTCCTGACAAGTACGTTTTTGAGAGATTTAACACCATGAAGAGACTGAGGGATTTGACCTATAATCACCATTGAGGTGTTGATTTGCATAAAAGAAAGTAAAAAATAAAAATTTTGAGTGAAGAGGGAAGTCATTAAGTGAGCTCCCATCGAACAGACGGACCTGTGTCCACCTTGGCACCCCCCTCCCTTTTCCACACACTTTCATTACTTCTCGCTCTGGTCTTATCCTTTACTTTTTACAAGTCGTTTCCTGAACAGAGAGATTTCCATTTGAGAAGAAGACCAATTAGCTCTGGGCACCTCATTGTTTTGCCTTCCATCGTTCAGAGTAATTGATGTAGATTTGGGATGGAAATGCATTGCTTAACAAACATCACAAATAAGAAGTTCTGTGTTTGTGTCTTATTAAACCAGTGAATTTGCATAAAGCAAGCCGTGATTACCAAAAGCCGGCAGCAGAGCAGCGCTTCTTTATGCTCCCAGTAAACCCAGGCTTATCAAATCATTCCAAAGGAAATTGTTTAGAAAGGGTCATGACAAAGTGTGAAAATTTGAAGAAAAGGGAAAAAAATTGAGGATTCAAAATAATTTAAATGAGAATGTGATCAGAAAACGTAAGTCCTTGAATCGTCCTCTTCTGCCGAGCGCTTGTAAATCAGCTTCTATAGTTTCTTAGTAATGTCTGAAATTAACAAAGTTGAATAATAAACAATATGGGAGACACATTGATGGTCACTATATTTCTCCTGTGGACAGGAGTGGTCTTAAAGTGAATCATGTAGCTCGTTCTAGACGGTTCCACGTTGTAGAGGTCCTTACAATGTGTCCGGTTCGGGGGTTGGCCTTTCGCCCACTGATATTTTGAAGAAGAACTACTTTTATTACTGCAACAGGGTTGGGAGTCAATCTGGCATGGCCTAGAGCATTCGTGCCCTAGGCATGCAGTGTCTCTCTACCTGCCTCCCTTCACCTTAAGAATGCCCCTGGGCTTATTAGAGGTGGGAAAAGAGGCACTGCAGGTCTAAGGCACAGATGCTGTAGGCCACGCCAGATTGGCTCCCTACCCCGCCACAGCAATAAAAGTAGCTTTTCTTCAAAATACTGGCAGCGGAAGAAAAGCTAACCCCCGAGGCGGACACAGCGTCTACAACGGGGTACCGATGGTTTGGGGATGGCTACATGCCGGTACAGATTCGCTTTAATGAGGAGATCACCCCTTCCCCATGCCGTGACAATTTTTGCCCTGATAGGTCATATGAGAATAGTTAGTCATAATTAGTCATATGAAAATAATTAGAAATGGTGGTGCAGATAATCTTGGGCTTTTTGTGTGGTTGAGAAATAGTCTCATCAGGTTTGGAGGTTAATCCAAGGTGTGGCAGGGAATGTGCAGGGAATAGGGTCCAGATGCTTGTTTAGGGGATGGCTCCATTGGCAAGAACAAATGACAATTAGTTTAGTAAATATCCTGTGTTTTTTATAACATGTCCAGAACAACCAATCAAAAATATGAATCCCTTCCAACCTGAGGTACATGTACATGCACCACACGCAGTGGTTGCTGCCCATGAATAAAGCTGTCACCTGCTTGTGGAGGCCAGGATAGGAGATAACTCTGATAATTATGACTGTTTACCTCTAATTCCATAGGTCAAAATTAGTGACTGTTATGGCAGCCAGAGGTCCAGCAAACGGCCCAAGTCTGCTACTTTTGTACTCCTGTTGCACCTTGCCAGAGACAGGATGGGATAAGGTCTGAATTAAGATAGGGAACATGGCAACAAGTGAATGAGCTTGCCATGCAACCCACAAGTGTCCATAATTCTGCAGTGGCAGTCCTTCCAGTCCATGCCCATTCACTTGAGTAATGGAGTCATTTGATCAGGCAATGCAAGGGTATGTGCACACTACGGAATCCCGATAAAAAAACTGTTACGGACTCCGCAGCCCGCACTTGCTCGCAGACTCAGGTTCATTCTTTAGACAGACGACGGAATCCACCTATGCATAGAATGGAGTCTATGGCACAGGTGGAAATGCGCGCAGCCGCCAGAGTCCATGAGCGGGTGCGAGCCATGGAATCTGCAATGGGTTTTCCATCCGGATTCCATAGTGAGCACATACCCCAACACTGTGGTTCCTAGTTGTGGGCCCATGTATCACTGTGTATCCCTAGACTTATTTGAGCACTGCAGTGGAGTGTACAAGTAATTAAGTACCTACTTATATTTTCCCTAGGGGAAATGAAAAAAAAATCTGTAAAAATCAATAAAAAAAAAAACATTTCTTATTATCACAAAAAAACAAACATAACTTGACAGTATAACATATTGGTACTTTAAAACAGTGCTTCTCAAACTTTTTCTACTGGAGCCTAACCCAACAGACTAAGGCAATGCCTGGGCCTCACTAGACTGACCAAGAGGGTGCCTGGGCCTGAAAATAATGCTAGGGCCGCCTTTCACCCATCTCCCAAGCTCTATATACTAATAAAGCAAGTAAAATTAAATGAATAATGTTGCTAAAATTGAGATTTTTGCAAACAGCAAAAAGACTGTGCATATCATAGTTAATTTTGTGAAAACTGGCTCCCCAGCTGGGCCTCACCAACAACTAGGGGGCGCCTCACTAGTGAGACCCGACTCACCGTTTAAGAAGCACTGCTTTAAAATATTACCAATAAAAAGTACAGCTCATCCCACAGAGTCATTGAAAGAAAAATGAAAAAAGTTATGGCGCAACATAAAGCAAAAAAAAAAACATCCACAAAAATCAAGTCAATTTGATATCACCATAATCATACTGACCTGCAGAATAAGGTTACCACGTTACTTATACCACATGGTGATCAATGTAAATGGAACCTAAAAAACAAGGGCGGAATTCCATTCTTTTTTTTTCCATTCCTTATCGTGAATATTTTTTTTGTGTGTCTGTATTTTATATGTCAAAATAAATGGTGACTTTATATAAACGAACAAACCATGAGCAGAACACTAAAAAAAAAAAGTTGCAGGGTTGGGGGAAAAAAATGAAAATTCCCATTGGCAGGAAGGAGTTAAACCAACTTTTCAGACTTTAGAATAAGGTAATAAAGTTATAGGAAATAATGAGATACCCTTTAATTTCCGCAGCCTTGGACGCTATGCTGTGAATCGAATGCAAAACTTTAAATACCGCTGGTAAATAACCTTCCGTCTGCCACGACATTTGGTTGGGTAACAATGAGGAGAGATGAACGCTACACGTTTTTTATTTGGAACATTAAATGTTTCAATTTCTAATTGTATCCATTTTCCTTTTTTTCCCGGAGACGGCGGCAATGATAATATTCCTCTGCGATTGTACCGGGGCATTGTAATTGTCCCCACTTCTATCTCATTACCTTAAGGAAATGTTAATGGAACGGGTTGCGTTGTATTTTTGCCTTGTTTTTTTTTATTACATTTTGTTTTCCTTGAGTGATTGGCTTATTATACGGAGCAGAGGGCATTATGGCACCGGTGAAACAAGATACAGTTTTGGTGTGCCCGGCATCCTAATGAGGCGGTTGCGGCCGTATATTGATAAGTCGCTGTATCATCCGCCATTTCATCAAATTTCCAAATCATTTGTGGATCATTAGTACTTAATTAAAACAAGAGCGTCCTGGACAGTCGTAGCCTCCCGGAGAAATTTGTGCCGAGATTAATACAGATTTTAGAAAATTAGTCTTCATTTGCAATTGTAAGTAGATCACAATTCATCTATTATTTGTACCTCACAAAGACGAGGCATTTCAATGAATGGAAATTCGGCCTATTCATTTCAGGTTATTGAATGTGGGCGATAAATTCTGAAAATACAAAGATTTCAATGCTCACGACTAGTTAACCCCTTCATGGCTACATTTGCTGGAAGATACAACTGTAGCTAGTACTCTGGGACTGGAAATATCATCTGACTATCTATATTAATCTATTAGCTCTTACAAAACAGTTTGTTCTGTCACCCACAGACTCCTTGACTCACTAGTACACTAGTACACTAGTATCGCTCTGTGTTACAAAGACAACAATCAGCCGATGAAACGATCATCGGCTGATCGTTTCTTTAGGTCAGCCAAACACTGGTCGTGATGGTCCCGGACAGTGATTGGCTGAGTGGCCTGGCAGTTCACACAGGCCGCTGTGAAGCTGTAGCTGCAGGATCAGGAAGCATGAGAGTGCAGGAGAACACCGGGGACATGGACAGGTAATGTATTAACTGTTTGGGCAAGGGCTGCACGAACATCATTAACGATGTCTGTGCAGCCCTTGCTAAATTAATATCAGGCCATGTAATAGGCCCAGTAAATGCTCTCCTAGCATTTATACAATAAAGCTACCAATATATATTAGACATGCGTTGGCCGAACCTGCTACCAGCCAACTGTCTAAGGTATATGGCGGCCCCTGAACTCAATCCTAAAGACAGGTGACAAAGGAGAGATGAAACAAACACACTGGATTTCAGCTGCTGGATTCTTTTGTTCCCAGTGATATAAGAGGCCAGAGGTGTCTGGCAGTGGCTGTCTTCTGCTTCTTCAAAACATACAGTATGCACACCTGTGCCAAGTGAGTGTTCATGTCTATGGGGAAATCAAGAGAGAAGGCTGTCGGACAACCAAATGTTCAGCCAACAGCTATAATATATATATGACCAGCTGAAGAAGGTTATCCCAAGATAAAGGGTAACAAGGGGATTGGGGGGGGGAGTTACTACTGGGACCACCACTGATCATGAGAACAGAAGTCAATTGTCACCCAGGTAAATGAAATCTCTATGGTCACCACTCTATTTATTCTTTAGGAGCTTATAAACATTGCTGACCCTCAAATTCATAGTTGAAAGTAAAGGGAGCAATGACCAATCATGCATGTTGCTGCTCCATTCACCCAGGGACAATTGACCTCTTTTCTCAAAACTTGCAGAATTCCCCAGTTAGGCATAAACCCTTTAGAGCGACTCTGTATCCACCAAACCGCTAGTACAATCCATTTGATGAGAGTAAATCCTTACTGGACGTGTCTTTGAAAATGCGCCCGGTGGCTTGGTTAGAGTAAGAAATTATTTTTTAATAAGCAGCACTGTGTCATGTTGGTGTGGCCTAGAGTGTCTGTGCCCCAGGTCTGCGATGCCTCTCCTTTCTTCCTCCCTGCCCTCCTCATCATTAGAAACACCCCCAGGCAGGATTTCTCCTGTTCTACACTACCTGCACCTGGGCTGTAGCGACACAGGTGCAGTTTAGACAAGCGATGAATAGAAATTCTGCCTGGGGCGTTCCTAATGGTGAGGAGGGTGGGAAGGAACACGCCTAGCAGACATGGAGCAAAGACACTCTAGGCCACACCAGTATAACACAGCGCTGCAGATTAAGTTAATTTTCTGCTCTAACCAAGGCACCGGGCGCATTTTTAAAGACAATATCAGGAAGGATTTACTCTCATCAAACGGATGGTACTAGCGGTGTGATGAGGGGGGTTGGTGGATACAGTCACTGTAAAGAAAAAGTAGTT
Source organism: Dendropsophus ebraccatus (assembly GCF_027789765.1). Taxonomy (NCBI): domain Eukaryota; kingdom Metazoa; phylum Chordata; class Amphibia; order Anura; family Hylidae; genus Dendropsophus; species Dendropsophus ebraccatus. Next base: position 26,058,784 of record NC_091468.1, read on the forward strand.
TTTTCTTTTTACCTCTTTTTTTTTTTATCATAATTTTTATTTCATATTTTGTGCATTATTATGGAGGCGGCAATCTTGCCTGAGCTGTTTTTAAGAGGATTTAGTGACTTTTCCCATTGACATGAATAGAAAACATTACTAAGAATTCTCTCTGACCATTCTTTATTTACTGGTGTCACCTTTCACTGCAATGATGCACAGATCACTGTCTAGCAGCCTCCTCCTTATCATCACGGACAGGAGTTTGAGCTAAGTTGTAGGCCTAGTGGTTAGAATGGAAATAGTAAGATATCAGAATTATTTTATTGTGATGAAACATTTACTTTAAGACCAAATTCACCTTCCAACCCTCTCACCATTTCGAGACATCAAGACAAGACATATAATTTATAACAAACAATTAGGGTAAAAACAAGATAGTTATAAACAAACTATAATATTTGCCCTAAACAAATGTCCAGAAGAATATTTTAAAGGAACTCTTTACTTGGACATTCATTTTTCTTAGGAGGGTGTCTACACTGTAAGCTGATCACAAGGATCACCACTATAGGAAACCTGGCAGCAAAGGTTTTATTTTCTTACACTGCCACCACAGGAGGGAAAAGGAACTACAAAGTTCTTATTGAAATCAATGAGATGTCATTTCCTCTATAGTCAGAGATATCTAAAGTAAGCAGTGATGATACTTCAATCTGACTCTCCACCTTCAGATTGCACAAGTTCTAAACCTTAAACTTAGTTAAATCTAGACAACTTTAGCTTATAAATTAGTTCTGCAATAAACATTCACTTTTTGTTCTTTTTGTATTTCCATCGACCGTAGTAAATTGTATTTTTAGTGTAAATTGTAGATTGGTAAGTGGAGCCTCAGATATATTGCCAAATGTTTTACTTCTAATGTTCACTTCTGAAGTACCGGGGAATTTCTAAAGGGGATAATAGATTTGCTTTATTGCTGAGTATGCCGACTCTTTCTTCAAACATAAAAATATTGTGTACAATTGGCTTTTCAGGTTTTTTTTTTGTTTTCCTATTTTTTTTACACATTATTTTTAACCCTTTAAATAGAATACTCTGACATATATATGATACTCAGAGTCAAATTCTATATAATTGTTAAATGTTTTACATTGAATCAATCAGGATAGATTGGATGGGGTCCACAGAATCAGCACAATGAAGAGACTGCAGCCTGTGAGCACCTGGTCCCCTTTATTGGTTATATTTTCACAATGATTTGAACCCACTAGTAGTTGCTAATACTGCAGAGAGGGCACTGATGCTGTATAGGGCCACGATGGGAGCACTACTACTATGGTACATCCTCTTTAATCTGACACAGGGATAGACCAGCGCCGTCACGGGGAAGCCGGATTCTACGGTCCATTTTTTGAAACGCGGCCCGATTCCCGAGTACTGAAGCACAGGAGGCGGGCCGGCCCGCCTCCAGTGGGAGGAATCCCCCGCCCCTGTATGACGTGGCTCCATTGATTCTAAAGGAGCCGTGTCATAGAGGGGAGGGAATTCCCTCCAAGTGGGGGCGGGCCAGCCCGCCTCCTGTGCTTAAGCTCCGGCCCGGGACCTGTGGATAGAACGTCGTCGTATACAGGAACCAAGCTGCGGTTCAAAAAGCAGACCGTGGCACCAGCTTCCCCGTGGTAGCGCCGATTTATCCCTGGGTCAGATTAAAGAGGATGTACCTGATGGTACATCCTCTTTAAGATGGTACAAAGATGACACTGTTACTGTATGAAAGCACTAAGCGAGCACTATAATTGTGTTAATTCTAGTAAGGGAGCAGTATTACTGGGTGGTGTACAAGAGAGGGCCGTGATCTTGGGGCAAAAACGAGCTCAGGGGAAGTAGCAGGCACAGTATTGGAAAGTGATGGGACAATGCAATAGTACTGTTAAAGGTACTGCAACAATATAGTAAGTTTGTATGTGTGGGGCAATATTACTGTACTATCTGGGGCAATCTTTTTGGGGTAACCGTTGCTAAAAACTACCAGAGGAAGCAGTAGGCACAGTATTGGGAAGAATCAGTGGCTTGGTGCTGTTAAAGGGGCAGCAGGATGATGATTTTGTGCGTGACGCTATAACCATCTAGGGAACAATCTGGCAATATATGTGAGGGTAAGGTAACTATTGATCTAAGGGCATAAGGGGGTTGGTACTATTAAAGGGAAAGCCAGATGGGAAGTTTATGTAGAAAGCAGTAAAAGGTTGAGAAGGAGAACTTAGCAGAGATGAATCCTGGCTGGAAGAATGCTTCATGGCGGTCTGGGCCAGGTAGAGAAGAAAATGAAACGTGATGTGATTGTGATCTGTGACTACCACCGTAACAGCCATGGAGGCAGCTACAGGGCCCGCCACATCCAGCGGCCCATCCCTGCAATAAAACGGGCCTCCTGAGCTGTCGTCATACTACCAAAGGAGTTGCCTACCATGGGGAACACTATGTACTGGGGAGGGTAGGATACTAGGGGAGATACTTATTTTGGAGGACATTATAGGAGATGTCCACCATTTCTAACATATGCTATCTACTGGTCGGAGGGCTAAAAAATAGGGATTATCTACAGTAGGATGAGGGGGGGAGTCAGCAAAGGTACAGAGTCAGAGGCAAACACATCAACGGGTCACGTAACAAAAGGTCGGGGCAGGCAGATAGCAAGGATGGCCAGGGTGCAAATTCAGAGGGTCATAAAAGCCAGAAGGTACAGTACACAGGAGAATGCAGGGATGCTTAGCTTGCTAGAAAACTAGACTGAATGGCCAGAGAGGGGTTAATACACTGGAAATGTTATATAGGAGATCAAGGGTCTGGACCAGAATGTGATTGCACCATCCCCCTGATCTCCAAACCACAGACACCTGATAACCAAACACACTGACTGCCAGGGAGAGCCGCCAGTCACAGAAATCACCAAAGTAAAACAAGGTTAACACCAGAGGGAAGTATGCAGGGAACAGATAGGGTGTGGTAAGGAAATCAATGACTGAGGTAGAAAGTGTAGGAGAGTGATCAGACAAATACAAAAACAAAATACAAACACACAAAAAAAAGCCCAAATACCAGTGCAATCTCAGCCGCACACCACGAGCCGAGGGTCATGCTGAGTGCAAAACAGGTATGGGCATGACAATGTGGCTGTTGATGGCTTTAGATCCCAGGTAGAAACCTTTCTCCCTTATGTCTGGCAATCAGCTACTCTTCCTTTTACTTACAGCTAAACCAGCTGTAATAGGAACTATGAGAAAGGAGGAGGGCAATGTGACCAACATTCTGAATCTGGTAAAAGTTACCTTTTTTTTTTTAATGTCCTTAAGTGAATCCTTCAACAGTCCTTTTATAATCTTTGGGAATTTTTAGCAATTTTGTCATTGTGTCAGAGTTTTAATAATCATTCATTTAAAATAATAATAATTAATTAAATCAATAATTTAATAATCTTTGACTGCACCAAAGGGGTTTGGATGCATTATAGTACTGGACGTCTGAGCTTGGGGTCTTCACATTGGGTTCACATTCTCTTTTGAGTTCATAATCTGATTACGTTGATCTCTTCCCATTACTGCTGAGAAGTGTAAAGAGTTTGTCCAAAAGTACGAAACGTAAAAAAGAATTTTATAAAAATAAAAATGACATGCCTGTTAACCCTTTATTGGCTCAGCAATTTGTTTTGTGTTTTCATCATCCCATTCCATGAGCCCTAACTTTTTTATTGTTCTGTTGCTTTTTGCAGGACAAGTCGAGCCCTTTAATGGCATCATTTTTAAGTTCAAATACCATACTCATTGGGGGACATGTATTAAGGCAAAACTGCGTACTTTTTTGCGGAAAGGGGCGATTTGCGAATACTTTATTCGCAAAACGGCCATTTGCGAATAAAATATTCGCAAATCGCCCCTTTCCCCCGAGTACGCCGGGGAGGGGGGGTGGAGGGGGCGGAACGGGGGGGCGCGGACTCAGAGTCTGCGCGATTTATCATTTTTAACACTAAAAGATACGCCGAAAACCTACTCCACCTTTCAGGTGGCATAGGTTTTCGGCTGTGCGCACCGACGTGCACGGGATTTATGTAGAGGCAGTCCGCCTCTACATAAATCATAGCGCCAGAGATGCGGGGACATTTATAAGTCCGGCATAAAAAACGCCGGACTTAATAAATGTCCCCCATTGACTTTAATTAACTCTTGTCAACTCAAAAAAAAATCTATCAGTTTTCATTAATACTATTTTGGGCTACACAAAACTTTTTGATCACCTTTCTTTCACTTTTTGGCGATGGATTAACACAGTACAGCATTGGGGGTGGATTTCACAGAACAGCATTGTTTTAGATACTTTTTTTTTTACAATGTTTACCGTGCAGAAAAATTTTTAACAGCTATGAACAGCTTTTATACCTGGAAATTGTGTTGCATGGGTGCTGATGGGGTGACGGATGGCTAGAAAACACTTACATGCTGCTGCATTAAAGGGGTTAAATTGCAGAGATTAGATGATTCTCCATTGCTGGCAGTAAGAGGCAGCTGAGCTCCAGCAATATCTTATTCTTATTCCTGTGTGGACGTTTGAGGTCATCTGGAGGGAATATCACTAACCTGACTTTTTATATTATATAGGCGCTGCATGAGTGTATTATTTGGATTCTACATGGTGCACCTATGTCCAGACCTGAGTATAATTTTTATTTTTATTTTCTGCACATGTCCATGGTGTTTCCCTACTTTTTTCAGTAGCCAGGGTGCAATATTTCTGGCTTGTTCCCTGCATTTTGTGATTACCCGATCCCTCATATGGTGCAGCATTTAGACACTGTAAGTCTATGCGGGCCATTTGCCTCGGGGCCTGATTACAGTAAATAAACCCTACCTCCTTATTGATCTACAGTGAGTTGGTTATTCAGCAGAATATCATTGCCTAATGACGTGAAGGAATGTTTAACCGCTATTAAGTTTTGCAGATAAAAAGATTCCCATTAGGGGATAAACGGAAGGATTTTCACACAAAATCAGCAATGTGTTCTGGCAGGAGAATGCTAATAATAATATTCTGATGGAGAATAAGTCGACAGAGGAATCAGAGGATAAAGGCAAAAATCTACAAATAATTCGGGCTGCTAAGCCTGTTGCCCCAAGACCAAGGTCCTTGTCTTAAGCTGACCCTTCTCATTATCAGTCTACTTGTTATACCTACTGGTTCCAGTAGGACTAGTCAACTATCTAACGCAGGGGGGTCAAACTCAAATACTGTACATAGTGGGAAAAATTAAAAAATTGGACAAAGTCGCAGGCAACCTTTAAATTTATTGAAGTGTGCGTGTGGAAATCTTGACCCTGTCAGGGAAGCGTCCATGTCACTGATGCATGGACCAATGGTCCATGGAACTTGCCTCCATGTCATATCAATAGTTCTCCTTAGGCGCTGCACTTTTATAACACCTCCTACCCACTTATACAAACTCCACACCCATAGTGCCCAAAATTTTTAACTTTACCCTTTCTGTAGTCCATGTGGTATTAGATACTTAAATAATAATACCCCCTAATCCTGCCCCATAAAGTAGTTACCCTCACACAGTACTTAGCCAATTATTTCCCCCACGCTGTATGTAATCCCATAATAGTGCCCAATATAGTAGTCCGACCCTTCTATAATGCCCCATGTAATAGTCAGCCCCCCTCAATAGAACCCCATATAGTAACCATTACCCTCCAATAGTGCCCCATATAGTAACCATTACCTTTTACTAGTGCCCCATATAGTAATCATTACCCCCAATAGTGCCCCATATTATAGCCAGCCCCCTTAATAGTGCCCCATATAGTACTCACCCCCTTAATAGTTTTCCATATAGTACTTAGCCACCATCAAGTGCCCCATATGGTACTCAGCCCCCTCAATAGTTTTCCATATAGTACTCAGCCCCATCAATAGTGCCCCATACAGTTGTTAATTACCCCAGGACACGACGTGGCCTTCTATTACAACTCACGGGCCTGGAAACTACAGACCCGTAAGTCTAACATCTATAGTAGGTAAAGTATTTGAGGGGTTTGTAAGAGATGCTACACTGGAGTATCTTCATGAAAATAATCTTATGACGCAGCACCAGCATGGATTTACGAGGGATCGGTCCTGTCAGACTAATCTGATCGGCTTCTATGAAGAGGTGAGTTATAGACTGGACATGGGGGAGGCTGTGGATGTTGTGTATCTGGACTTTTCAAAGGCATTTGATACTGTGCCGCATGAAAGGTTGGTCTACAAAATGAGGATGCTGGGACTCGGGGAAAATGTATGCAAATGGGTAAGTAACTGGTTGTGTGATAGAAAACAGAGGGTGGTCATTGATGGAACATATTCAGATTGGGTTTTAGTTACTAGTGGGGTACCACAGGGGTCAGTGTTGGGTCCACTTCTTTTTAATATTTTTATTAATGATCTTGTAGAGGGGCTACAGAGTAGAATCTCCATTTTTGCAGATGATACTAAACTGGGTAGAGTAATCAGCACAGAGGAGGATAATATCATATTACAGAGGGATTTGGAGAAGCTAGAGGCTTGGGCAGTGAAATGGCAAATGAAGTTTAATGTGGATAAATGTAAGGTTATGCACTTGGGCCGTAGAAATAATAAGTACAGTAATGTGCTAAATAATAAAACACTGGGTAAAACTACTTTCGAAAAGGACCTGGGGGTATTGGTGGACAGTAAACTCAACTTTAGTGATCAGTGCCAGGCAGCAGCTGCCATGGCTAATAAAATAATGGGATGCATCAAAAGAGGTATAGATGCTTAAGATGAGAACATAGTTTTGCCTCTTTATAAATCACTGGTCAGACCACACATGGAATACTGTGTACAGTTTTGGGCACCGGTATATAAGAAGGACACAGCTGAACTGGAGCGGGTGCAGGGGAGGGCCACAAAGGTCATTAAGGGAATGGGTGGGTTACAGTACCAAGACAGGTTATCAAGCTTGGGGTTATTTACACTAGAAAAAAGACGTCTTAGGGGCGATCTGATCACAATGTACAAATATATGAATGGACAGTACAGAGGTCTTTGTAGTGGTCTTTTTACTCCTATGTCACGATAGGCAGGTGAAGACAAGACACTCGACAGTGGGCCCTAAATCTGACCCCACCCACTGTCACCTGCCTACTTGCCTCGGTCGACCCTAGGCGGTCGTGGACAACCACAAAGACAATCCCTATGCTGTATACGTGCAGAACATAAAACGCAGACAAACAGACAAACACAATGCGGAGAGTAAACTAGCCGAGTCAGAAACCAAACGAGCAACGCAGTACAAAATCAGAACCGAGCGGAGAGTCAGAGGACAGGCAAAAAGGTCAGAATCCAGGCAATACCAATGGGAAAGGAAAGAGCAGGATACAAGGGACTGGGGAGCTGGGATCAGAAACAACTAATAGCCAGCGATTAGAGGCTGGCACTGATAACACTTTATACTGGATCAGGAGCCCGGACCAAAGGCTGATTGGTCCGGTTTCCTGAATCCAGACACATAGCAGCTGATGCGCTGCAGGCTGAGTGGCAGAGAGATCCGTCACTCAGCCTTAGCTCAACAGCACTCAGCTGCTCGGCCGGGCGACGTACACTAACGCGAGACCCGCGGCTCCCCTGGTTACTAGGGACGCCGTCGGGTCTCCGTGACGTCACCCGGCCCGGCCGAGGAGGGCGGCACTGCGCTCCAGCCGGAGCAGACGACGCTGGAGCGCGGTCAGGTAAGTTCCTGACATTACCCCCCCCTTCAGGAGGGGCCTCCGGACCTCTACCTAAGGGACCAGGCTTAGATGGATTTTGTAGATGAAACTGTCTAACTAGACGTGATGCATGCAAATCTCTACTAGCTACCCAAGTGCGCTCCTCTGGCCCAAATCCTTTCCAATGAACTAAATATTGCAAAGAACTCTGAACCCGACGAGAATCCAGAATTCTCTCTACCTCATATTCCAGTTCACCCTGAATGACCAACGGAGCGGGAGGAGCAGACGGAATCACCGGATTAACAAATTTTTTCAATAGCGATTTATGAAAAACATCGTGAATTCTAAGACTCCTAGGCAACAGCAGCTTAAATGAAACTGGATTTATGATCTCTACTATAGGATAGGGACCAATGTATTTAGGAGACAATTTACCAGATGGTGTCTTTAATTTCAAATTTCTAGTGGAGAGCCACACCTTGTCACCCACCCTGTACTCAGGGCCAGATATGCGTCTTTTATTAGATTGTTTTTTACAATTCTCTTGAGCTTTAACCAGGTTCTGCAGAGCCTGGGCCCAAACTGTGCACAGTTTTCTGTAAATTTTTTCGGCGGATGGATTAGTGGATTCGGACGCATGTACAGAAGAACAACGAGGATTAAACCCAAAATTACAAAAGAACGGCGACATTTTGAAAGACTGACTTTCACGATTGTTTAGGGCAAATTCAGCCAATGGTAAGTATTCTCTCCATTTCTCCTGTGAGCCTGCAACGAAACACCTTAAGTATTGCTCCAGTGACTGATTTACCCTCTCCGTTTGTCCATTGGATTGTGGATGAAAGGCTGAAGAAAATGACAAAGATATACCTAGGCGACCACAAAACTCTTTCCAGAATCTAGATATAAACTGTACCCCCCGGTCAGACACGATATTCTCTGGTACCCCATGCAACCGTAAGACATGACTAATAAAAAGAGAGGCCAAAGTACGAGCATTGGGAAGTTTGTTGAGAGGAATTAAATGACACATCTTCGACAACCTGTCAACAACCACCCAAATCACCGTTTTACCCTTAGAGGGTGGTAAATCAGTTATAAAATCCATGGAGATGTGGGTCCAAGGTCTAGCAGGCAGAGGCAGGGGTTGAAGAAGTCCCTCCGGTAACCTGCGAGGAACCTTGGACCTGGCGCAAATCTCACAGGCTTCTACAAACAGTTTAGTATCCGTGGCCCAGGATGGCCACCAATAATGAAGAGACAGTAGATATTTGGTACCAGCAATACCTGGATGACCTGCCAGTACTGAACAATGTGTTTCTTCCAACACTTTCAACCGAAGATTAGGGGGAACAAATAGTTTATTTTCCGGGGTGTTTCTAGGCGCCATGGACTGAGACTGAACCACCTGAGCAGCCAGATCAGGCTGCAGAATTGCCACCACCACCCCAGGAGATAAGATGGTTTCGGATTCTTTTACAGGGACTTCGTTAATACTGAAACTACGAGATAAAGCATCTGCCCTTACATTCTTGGAACCTGGTCTGAAGGTGATTTCGAAATCAAATCGTGCAAAAAACAATGCCCATCTGGCTTGCCGTGGAGTAAGGCGCTTGGCTTTATCTAAATAAACAAGGTTTTTATGATCGGTTAGAACCTTAATTTTGTGTTTAGCCCCCTCTAAAAAATGTCTCCACTCATCAAATGCCCACTTAATGGCAAGGAGCTCTCTATTGCCAATGTCATAGTTGCATTCGGTCTTGGAGAACTTTCTAGAGAAGTAGGCTATGGGTCGGAGGTTAGTGAGTGTTACGGGACCTTGTGACAGGACAGCCCCTACACCCACCTCAGATGCATCTACCTCGACAATAAAAGGTAATTCAAAGTTAGGTTGAATCAACACCGGAGCGGCAGAAAAACATGTTTTGAGTTTGTCGAAGGCCAGAATGGCTTCAGGAGTCCAGTTATCCATATCGGAACCCCTTCTGGTAAGATCAGTTAAGGGTTTAGCAATTACTGAGAATCCCTTAATAAATTTTCTGTAGTAGTTGGCGAAACCCAGAAATCTTTGAAGAGCTTTAAGATTCCTTGGGCGTTCCCACTTTTCAATGGCTGCCACCTTAAGGGGATCCATACCAAAAGAACTAGGGGTGATCTTATATCCCAGAAAAGAGACCTCCTGAACACCAAACTGGCACTTTGACAACTTCGCAAATAACTGATTATGTCTTAAAAGTTCCATAACTCTGCGAACATGGTTGACATGTGAAGACCAATCTGGAGAAAAAACCAAGATATCGTCCAAGTACACTACTACAAAACGACCCAGGTACTCACGAAACACATCATTGACGAAGCGTTGGAAAACTGCGGGCGCATTACACAACCCGAAGGGCATGACTAGGTATTCAAAGTGTCCCTCGGGGGTATTGAATGCAGTTTTCCACTCGTCACCTTCCCTTATTCGAATTAAATTATAGGCCCCCCGGAGGTCGATCTTAGAAAACCACCGGGCCCCCACAATCTGATCAAACAAATCTGGAATCAAAGGGAGCGGGTGTTGATCCTTAATGGTGATTTTATTTAGCTCCCGATAATCAATGCAGGGGCGTAATCCACCATCTTTTTTGCCTACAAAGAAAAATCCGGCCCCAAGGGGAGAACAGGAGGGACGGATGTGACCCTTGTGTAAGCTTTCCTTAATATAATCCCGCATAGCTTCCCTTTCTGGTCGAGACAAATTAAAGATACGCCCTTTCGGGTATTTAGATTCAGGAACCAAATCGATAGCACAATCGTATGGACGATGAGGGGGTAGTTCATCCACCGATTTTTCATCAAAAACATCACGAAAATCAGACAAAAACTCGGGGATCTCCCCTTCTAAGAACATCCTGTTAAATTTAACGAAAGACAGTGAGCAGCACACTCGGGCCCCCATTGGACGAGTTCTCTGCTTGCCCAATCAAAAACAGGGTTATGCTGGGTCAACCAGGGCAAACCTAAAATAACATTGGAAGACAAATTGTCCATAACCAGAAAATCAAGACACTCCGAATGGATCGACCCCACTTTTACTTCTAGAGGAGGAGTGATATATTTCACTCTACCTTGAGCCAGTGGGGTAAAGTCCGCCCCAGTAATACTCAGCGGGCATTTAAGCTGAAGTGGACATACCTCCAGACTGGACAAAAACCCGGAATTAATAAAATTAGCGGATGCCCCTGAATCAACATGGGCAAACCCCGAAATACACTTCTCACCCAAACATAGTGAGATGGGGACCATTAATTTATTCTTATCGAGTGGTACCTGTGCGCCTGAGTGACCCCCTCGATAGTCACTCAGGCGCTGGAGTTTTCCGGCGATGATCCAGGCTTGGAAGTACACTCCCGAACACGGTGTCCAGCTTTGCCACAGTACAGACACAGATTATGTTGCATACGATGGGCCCGTCTAGTTTTCGCATCGGTAGCACCGATCTGCATGGGTTCCTCCGGAGGTGGTAACGGGGAAGGAGGAGGTTTAGAAGGAGACAGAAAAGAGGTAGGGGTTTTACAGAGTGCAATGGTTCCTTTCTCCCTACGTCTGTCCCGCGTACGACGATCCACCCTGATGGCTAACGTCATGGTCTCTTCTAACGTTTCAGGAGGAGGATAAGCTACCAACCAGTCCTTTAGCTGCTCAGAGAGGCCCACCCGAAACTGATAGCGCAGAGCAGAGTCGTTCCAACCGGATGGGATACACCACTGGCGGAACTCTGCGCAATAGTCCTCAACTGGCCTTTTCCCTTGTTTTAAAGATGTCAATTGTCGCTCGGCTACAGCAGTCCTGTCAGGGTCGTCATACAATAATCCCAAAGCTGAAAAGAAATAATCAACCGAGGTTAACTCTATGGCGTTAGGAGGAAGAGAAAATGCCCACTCCTGTGGTGGCCCCTGCAACAGTGACATGATAATCCCCACTCTTTGGGACTCGTCCCCTGAGGAGCGGGGACGTAATCGAAAGAACAGTCGGCACCCCTCTCTGAAAGTCCGAAAATTCCTTCTATCGCCCTTAAATTTTTCTGGGAGTTGTACAGGTGGTTCAGGGGGGGAAGGGGTGGTCATGGTAACTTGTCGGGGAGCAGCCTCCTGCTCCTGAACCCGTTCAGCAAGACTCTGTACCATTGAGTTTAGGTTCTGCATTTGCTCCAACACTGCTTTCATAGGATCCATAACAGAAATCCTGGTGCACGTCACGAAACTGTACAGGCTGGCTATTCTGTCACGATAGGCAGGTGAAGACAAGACACTCGACAGTGGGCCCTAGATCTTACCCCACCCACTGTCACCTGCCTACTTGCCTCGGTCGACCCTAGGCGGTCGCGGACAACCACGAAGACAATCCCTATGCTGTATACATGCAGAACATAAAACGCAGACAAACAGACAAACACAATGCGGAGAGTAAACTAGCCGAGTCAGAAACCAAACGAGCAACGCAGTACAAAATCAGAACCGAGCGGAGAGTCAGAGGACAGGCAAAAAGGTCAGAATCCAGGCAATACCAATGGGAAAGGAAAGGGCAGGATACAAGGGACTGGGGAGCTGGGATCAGAAACAACTAATAGCCAGCGATTAGAGGCTGGCACTGATAACACTTTATACTGGATCAGGAGCCCGGACCAATGGCTGATTGGTCCGGTCTCCTGAATCCAGACACATAGCAGCTGATGCGCTGCAGGCTGAGTGGCAGAGAGATCCGTCACTCAGCCTGAGCTCAACAGCACTCAGCTGCTCGGCCGGGCGACGTACACTAACGCCAGACCCGCGGCTCCCCTGGTTACTAGGGACGCCGTCGGGTCTCCGTGACGTCACCCGGCCCGGCCGAGGAGGGCGGCGCTGTGCTCCAGCCGGAGCAGACGACGCTGGAGCGCGGTCAGGTAAGTTCCTGACATCCTAGGTCTGTAACCATGACAAAGGGGCATCCTCTACGTCTAGAGGAAAGAAGATTTCATCATCAGCATCGACGCAGGTTCTTTACTGTACGAGCGGTAAGACTGTGGAACTCTCTGCCACATGATGTTGTCATGGCCGATACATTAAATAAGTTTAAGGGAGGCCTTGATGCTATTCTTGAACAATATAATATTACAAGTTATGGACATTAGATTTCCGGTGATACGTTGATCCAGGGATTGTTTTGGTTTCCCTAGGTTGAACCTGATGGACTCTAGTCTTCTTTCAACCTTATTTACTATGTTACTATGTTATTATGTTACTTCTAGGCCACAGGCAGTGTGCCCCATATAGTACTAAGCCTCCTTTAATAGTGTTCCATATAGTACTCAGCCCCCGTCAAGTGTCCCTTATAGTACTCAGCCCCCATAGTCCCTTATAGTAATCATCCCATGTGCAGAAGATTATAAAATGGGAGGTGCGGACGGCTGTCCAGACTTTGCTTATAATTAGCTTCACTGTCAGTGGACCAGCTGTAGAGAATCAACTGATTTCCCCCACAGGCCAAAAATAATGGCACAAAGGCCAGAGTTTGACATGTCTGATCTAAGGTGTATGGTGGTCTTCCAGCTCTCTCCTGATCCTGGATTAAAAAACTGCCTGAGCCTCTTGTACTTATGGCGATAGGCTGTCACAAAAGCAGCAGCTTTATCTCCTTTGCCTGTTTAGAACACATGGAGATCGCAATTGATACTGGTAGAGATAACTGTTGGCCTAACAAGCTTTTGGGTGACCGGGCAGCCCATAGAAGATAGCGGCGGTCTGCTGTCGCCTCTCCTATTGCACAGAGCGACGGCAGCAGATGGCTGCTATCTTTGTCGTTTGTCTTTCAACATGTTGAAAAACAATGACAGACTACGATCAGCTGATATCGTACATGTTCTTCTATTACACAAGACGATTATTGGGCGATATTGGCCAAATACAGATGATAATCGTTTCGTGTAATAGGGCCTTAAGGAAAAAAACGGATTAGCTGTGTTTAATGTTAATGACCAATCCTTTTGTTCTCCCTGGAGATAAGCCACCACCAGGAGCCTTTCTGCTCACTAAAACCACTTATAAAGTTATCTGAGCCATGGATGTTTATGTGCACCCCCTCCTTCCATCCGTCTCTTTTATGACCATTTATTCTCTGCTAGATAATGTAACACCCCAGTTATATTGGTCTTTACAACGAAACACATAAATAGCTCAGAAGGAAACATATTAATAGTACCCAATTTATGAATTGTCCATCCTGTGCGGAGATGGTGTGTCACACCATGTACACAGTGAACCTTGTCCATCTTGAAGATACACATAAACACATTAGGAGACCTGACTGGTGAGTAGGATAAAGCTTTTCTCTAGCTTTCTGCCTTCTTAGTTAATGTAGACAACAAAAGAAACATCACCCAGAATGCATTGCAAGGTAAAGTGATGTTTAGAAGCTTCCTAACAAGTACAGTATGCAGACAACAGGTGAGGACAAGAATGAAATAAAAGAAGTATCTTAATCTTAGATTGAAGAGCAACATCTCTTTGTTGGATCCTGAGTGATGACAAGATATAGTTACATGCTCGAATAACGTCACTGGAGACTGGAAACAGAGCAAACTGCTATATACAGTCTGAAGAAATGTGGGAGTATGGGGTCCCAGAGCGATGGCACAAAAGATGGTGACAGCCTAATGACACGCTGGCACTTGGGGGGACATTTATTACAGTAAGACAGGCGTTTTCTGTGCCGGACTTAAAAATGTCCCCGCAGCTCCGACGGTATGGAGATTTATGTAGAAGTAGATTGCCTCTACATAAATCCCGTGCACGCGGCAGGAAACCTACGCCATCTCAGAGCTGGAGTAGGTTTCCTGCTTATATTTACGGCAAAAAAATGATGAATTAAGCAGACCTTGAGTCCTGACACTTGAAGTACAGGATAATGATAGGCTGACACTTGAAGTACAGGAAAATGACACTTGGGGTACAGGATAATGACACGCTGAGACTTGGGATACAGGATAATGACACTTAGGGTACAGGATATTGACACTTGGGGTACAGGATAATGACACTTGGGGTACAGGATAATAACACTGACACTTGCCATACAGGATAATGACACACTGACACTTGCCGTACAGGATAATGACACTTGAGGTACAGGATGTTGATACTTGGGGTACAGGGTGATGACACACTGACACTTTGGGTACAGGATAATGACACACTGACACTTGGGGTACAGGATAATGACACTTGGGGTACAGGATGATGACACTTGGGGTACAGGATAATGACACTTGGGGTACAGGATGATGACACTTGGGGTACAGGATAATGACATGTTGACACTTGGGGTACAGGATGATGACACACTGACATGGGGTACAGGATGATGACACTTGGGGTACAGGATAATGACACACTGACACTTGGGGTACAGGATAATGACATGTTGACACTTGGGGTACAGGATGATGACACACTGACATGGGGTACAGGATAATGACACTTGGGGTACAGGATGATGACACACTGACATGGGGTACAGGATAATGACACTTGGGGTACAGAATAATGACACTTGGGGTACAAGATAATGACACACTGACACTTGGAGTCTATAGACAATATGCTATTGACATTTAAAGCCAGTTACAATCTTTTCAGCATTGAAGTCTCTTCAGAAGCGGGGACATAATTGAAAAATATAATGTGGTTTTTGCACCATTATCTCTCTGCTCCAGTTGCACAGATATCGCTGCTACTAATCTAAGACTTGTTCCTATTGATATTCTGCCCACATGAATGGGCAGACGAAGCAGGAGTGGAGGAAATTGACTGCGCTGTAGTTTTAGCACCACATTTGATGTGAAAATTCAGTTTCCCTGGTTCAAAGCCAATGCCAGCTGTACAAAATTATGTTTATAGACAACAGAAATGGCTCATTCAGTACAAAGCGAACGGCACAGAGACTCGCTTCCTGCTTGCAGAATTTAGACTTTTGTCTTTACTGTTTTTGGGAAGATTAAGATGCATTGATTTTCTGTTCTTTAGTAGATCCTACAAAACTTATATGATGTTCCTCCATCTGGTCAGTAAGGTGTTGTAATGATATAACTATATTAGTTATTCCATTGAAAGGGCTTGTCTGGGGTATGAATCAACTTTAAGGTCTCATTGAAACGATTCTGGGGTCTAGTCTGGGTCTTAATTTTTGGGTCTTGTCTGCAGAGTATATATGGGGAATATGTGGCAGCATAGTATATCTATATGTTTTAACTGTTTTACAAATGTCAAACTTTTTTTTTATTTGATTTGTTTTCTGTATCCCAGACTCATATCCCAATCTAATCAATGCTCCAAATACATAATTTAGGCTTTGACGAATTCCTAAATTTGGTTTAAATTCTAAGCTACATATTCAAGAGGCAAACAAACCTGAACTGGTGCTTTCCAGAGCATTAGCTCAATGTTATTTACATAAGAATGACCTGAATTTAGGTTTTAAGCGGAAGTCAATTCCTACTTTGGATTCCTTCCAACTAAATATTGGTTTGCACTGAAACAATAGTTCCAAAGTCTTATCAATAGTTCCATGCTTCAAGTCCTAGAATGAAAATCCAAAAATTTATTCCAGCTTCAGCTCCACTGAACTTTTGTTCTAAAGACAAGTCAACAATTTGGTGCATTTGCATAGAATTGATGCATGGAAAAACTATCAGTTTTTTCAGACATTTCTGTAAACTCTGATACTAGAAGTACAGCGACTGCTGCCAAGAAGATTTGCACATTTGTAAAAACGGTTATAAAAAGCAGCAGAAGCATTTGACCACTGACCTAGGGAGTAACATTTGCTGTCTGCTAAATGTAGAGTTTTTGTAGACGTTGTTCTCCTTTTATGTATTGTATTTTTTTTTCACCCAACCATGAATCCAATACTGGTTATGAGCAAATCTGCTGAAATGTGTTTCTGTCTGATTCACTCAAATCCGATTTGGAATTGAAAGTGCCAAAACAGAAGGAGGCACTCTTGTCAAAAGCAACGGTTCCTGCTCTGTGCAAATGCATTGAAAGTCATTTACTGGGCCATGCACAAGTTCTTGGCTACTCAGTGTAGCAGACACTGCCACCTTTGTCTTTCCACTTTCTTTAGCTACCTACTTTAAGGCTGCATGAACATCTAACTAATTGACCCAGAACAGATTCCAGAAGTTTTTTATTTGGCTGATTAGGGAAAATTTTGGGAAACTAAATAAATTTTACTTGTTTTAAATAAATTTTCTCATCTCAATCAAACACTCGCAATGGATCTAGCTTAGGTAATTGAAATACTAGAAAAAAGTTTTCAATCATGTTCCCCCCTAACAAAGATAAAACTAAACAACTTAAGTTCATCATAGTAATTAGATTAAATGCTGGATTTTTGGCATTGTCTGGCCATCTTGTGTGCATAGGGGCCTTAAAATTTTACCCCTGACAGCATTTGATAGGAGAGAATAGGATCGGGCATGTTAGATTTCAAAATGCCCAATCCCTTAGTTCTCAGGGGAATAAGCTGCTGCCAAAAGTGTCAATACAATGATTTTAAGCTGCTCAGGTCCTGTGGCTGCAAAACAAGCTCAACTCATCATCATCAACCACAGTGCTGGAAAGTCGGTATCTTGTGTCTGAGCAAATATTAAGTGTTTGGTTTTCACCAAATGTGGTACTGTGCATTATGGCCAGATATCTCCTCTTTGGTCTCATCTATCCAAAGTTCCAGAAGTCTTATGGTTGGCTCAGATGCAACTTGTGCTGCCATGTTCTTTTGAGAAAGTAATATCTTTGTACTGCCATGAAATTGAACAATTAATAAAGTAGTTTTTGGGTCTTTGCAATTTCTATGAGAATTCTGGTATTGGGGTGATTGCTACATACTTTTTTATTTAAAAGAAAAGAATATGTAAGTCATATGATTCTTACCGATCACATCCATCCTCCCCAGCCTATAAATCTCCAGCTCTATTCACACAGGGCAAGGTCCACATGCTCTCACTAGTAGAATCCAACATTTTCAGCTTGGATTAGCAGCTCACTTAGACCGTAATTTGCAGTAAGATAGTTATATTATCCACCTGACTGAGCAGGCTTTAAATACAGGGAAGATTTGTGAGCCCAATCTCTTCACATTCGACACAGAAGCCTTACGATATACGGCTCGCATTACACACCCTGTAGAATGAACACTCCGCGCACAGGGGTCATATCCATCGGCTATAAATTACCTGTGCTTAAAATCATCACTTAACTTGTAGCCTCATCTGTGGACACCTTGTTGCCGTTTATTAATACAGGACATTTTCCTCCACAGCTATAATCATAATTCTGCAAAGTCTGGGCTAAAATCTCTGTGCATTACTACTTATTAATACAAGGTTCACTGCCACCTTCTAGAAAGTTTTCTCTTTTGCACTAAGTACTGGTACTTTAATCTCTCCCAGAGTGCAGTGCAGCATATGAGCTAAACTATTAGGAACTTTGTCTGTCAGCAAACTTGTCAAAAGTTTCCAATATCAACCAGCAGAATTCTGAATGCTGCTCTTGAATCTTACTATCCCAGTAAAGATAAAAAGCAAGAGAGTCCTTGGGGAACTGTTACCTCTCTTGACTAAGCGCTTAGCAGTTGGGTCGGGGAACCTAATGATTAAACTTAGGTAGAGAGTTCCCACAGTCCTAGGCTTTTAAGAATAAATAAACAAAGTGGAGGGACTTTGGTGAAAATGCTATAATACGTCTTATAGCATGTATTTATTAATATGTACATTAAACACAAACATGAAAGACAGGTTTTATACTTAGATGATTATAGGTAAAGATATAGGGGGTACGGGGTAAAGGTACGAGATGGGTTACCCCTAGTTTAACCCTGCCTATTGCTGAAGTGGGACCTTCTGGTTTAGGCGTCCCCAAACAACAGGAGGGACTGACCCTGTGCTAGGGTTGTGTAGGTCTTTCCCGTCACAGATGTCAGTTGTCACTGTGTCTGGTAATATACAAAGTGTGTAGCATATGAAAGGCAGGTGTAGATGTTTTTTAGTCGTGGTTCTGATATCCCTTCTTCCGTTTATCCAACGCGTTTCCCTTGTTCTATGGCGACAAGTTCCTCAGGGAGTAGGAAGAGTGTTGGAGTATCAATGGGATATGCCTTGATACATGTCTCAGTCTGATCCAGGAAAAGTTGAATTTACAGATGAATGTTGTGGGTGCTCCCAAGTCTGTTGTAGGGGATCACCGTTGTATGTATAAAGATACGTCTGGTGGATAAGTTGTGGTCACTTTATCCAGATTTGTGGACACAAATCTGGATAAAGTGACCACAACTTATCCACCAGACGTATCTTTATACATACAACGGTGATCCCCTACAACAGACTTGGGAGCACCCACAACATTCATCTGTAAATTCAACTTTTCCTGGATCAGACTGAGACATGTATCAAGGCATATCCCATTGATACTCCAACACTCTTCCTACTCCCTGAGGAACTTGTCGCCATAGAACAAGGGAAACGCGTTGGATAAACGGAAGAAGGGATATCAGAACCACGACTAAAAAACATCTACACCTGCCTTTCATATGCTACACACTTTGTATATTACCAGACACAGTGACAACTGACATCTGTGACGGGAAAGACCTACACAACCCTAGCACAGGGTCAGTCCCTCCTGTTGTTAGGGGACGCCTAAACCAGGGGGTCCCACTTCAGCAATAGGCAGGGTTAAACTAGGGGTAACCCATCTCGTACCTTTACCCCGTACCCCCTATATCTTTACCTATAATCATCTAAGTATAAAACCTGTCTTTCATGTTTGTGTTTAATGTACATATTAATAAATACATGCTATAAGACGTATTATAGCATTTTCACCACAGTCCCTCCACTTTGTTTATTTACCTCTCTTGACTAGCCAGTTTTTTTCAACCTGGAAAAGGAACCGGTGCTTGAGTAAAACTTTCCTTTCCGTATGGAATGTAGGCGGTGCTGGGTAAAACTTTGTGACTTTGTGGTACATTGAGCACGGTGTATGCAGCTCAGATCTGTCTTGTAGCAATTGGAACAAGCTGTGGGGTGATACTGCAGCTTAGTTACTTGTTTTGTAAGGAACTGTGAACTAAACTGACAGTAAACTGTCTAGGCCTAAGGCTTGGTGTGAGGTCTAGCACTTAAACTGGAGGAAACTCCCATTGTAAATTCACACTGTCACTGCGTGGTAGCAATTAGCAACCAAACTAACCACAGCTGAGGAAACCAAAGAGATGCTATAATTGTCTTAACACCTAAGACTGGTCACTGGTAGGTCGGAATCACCAAATGAATGTTCATGGGAATCCCTGATAATTGGCCGATGCTTAAAGGGGTACTTCAGAAAAAAAAATTGTCCAGTACCAGAAAGTACCAGAAATTTGTAATTTACTCCAGTCTGCCAGTACTTATCAGCTGTTGCATGTCCTGCAGAAAGTGGTGTATTCTTTGCAGTCTGAAAGAGTGCTCTCTGCTGTCAACTCTGTGACAGGAACAGCAGAGTGCACTGTATCAGACTGGAAAGAATACATCACTTCCTGCAGGACATACAGAAGCTGATGAGTACTGGAAGACTGGAGATTTTTAAATAGAAGTAAATCACAAATCTCTGGCACTTTTAGACACCAGTTGATTTAAAGGGATTTTTTTCTGCTGGAGTACCCCTTTAACCCCTAGATGACCCTGGGCGTACAGGTACGTCCAGGATCGTCTACGGGTGTTCAGAGTGGGGCCACGTGGCGGCCCTGCTCTGAACCGCCACGGTCCCAGGTGCCACATGTAGTCTGGGACTGCAGCTATTAGCGGGCACGGTCCAATCGCAGTGCCTGCTAATCAAGTAATCAGATGCAGCTGTCAATATTGAGCTGTCAATGTTCGGCTGCAGCAGCTGAAAGCAATCCAGTGCCTATCTCTATGATCTATGCAGTATATCTATACTGCATAGATCTCAATGACAGATCAGTGCACTTATATTAGAAGTCCCCCAGGGGGGCTTCTAGTATAAGTGTAAAAAAAAAAAAAAAGTGTTATTATTAGTAAAAAGCCCCCTCCCCTAATAAAAGTTTGAATCACCCCCCTTTTAAATGTTATAAATAAAAATGAATAAATAAATAAACATGCTTGGTATTGCCACGTGCATAATCGCCCGAACTATTAATTTATTTGATTCCTGATCTCGCACGGTAAATGGCGTAAGCGCAAAAAAATCCCAAAGTGCAAATTTGCACATTTTTGGTCGCATCAAATCCCGAAAAATTGTAATAAAAAGCAATCAAAAAGTCGTATATGCGCAATTAATGTACTGCTAGAAAGAACACATCATGGCGCAAGAAATGACACCTCACACAGACCCATAGACCAAAGGATAACAGCGCTATAAGCCTGGGAATGGAGCGATTTTTAAGGAACATATATTTGTTAACAATGGTTTGAATTTTTTACAAGCCATCAGATAAAATATAAGTTATACATTTAATCGTAACGACGTGAGGAACATATATAACATGTCAGTTTTACCACAGGGCAAATGGCGTAAAAGCAAATACCCCCCAAATAAAAGAAAAAAAATTCTGGTTTTGCAGTGTACTCTATGAACAAATTCAGCCTTTCATTGCAAAGTACAATAAGTGGTGCAAAAAATAAGGGCTCATGTGGGTTTCTAGGTGAAAAAATGCAACTGCTATGGCCTTTTAAGCACAAGGAGGAAAAAAAACAAAAATGCAAAAATTTAAATTGGCCTGGTCCTCTAAGGGTTAAGGGGCAGCAACCTACCTACAAACAAGAGAATCCTTATTTGTCAGCTAATTGAGTCTTTTGTGTGACCATTAAAATCATAATCAGCTACACACGGGCAATGAGCAACCGAAAGGAGGATTTCCTGTCATTATCCACAGAATCATATCTAAAAAGTTTTTCATCAGCTAAAATAAGTTTCCCATTGTCTTTCTAGGAAACTTCTTGTTCTTTCCATCTCCCGGAGGTCAGAGTCCCACAGTGGTCACCCCGTGGCTGAGGAGTAACAATCCAAACTGCAGGGTGGAGATGGCAGTTTTCCTGCAAAGGACTGGAAAGTATTTTCTACGGCTTCATCCAGACAACGTAGTGATTTATTCAATGGAAGCGCCAAGAATACCAGAGAAAAGTCGGTAAGTGATCAAAAGCTGGTAGCGATCACATGACATATAGATGTGCACTTCCCAAAATGTTTGGAGCATTGATCAGATTTGATAAACGTTGAGCTGTTTTTTCTCCACCTGCCTCTACATGGTCCCCAGTGGTTGGGATGTGAATTGCAGCCTATTGATTGCTTTGCTAGCATTTAATATAATAAATTTGTATTGCGGGAAACTGGAGTTTGTGATGAAATTGCAGAAAGGTAAAGGTGGACACATCTGTAATATTTTTTTTATAGTATAGATCCTGTTAGGGAAATAGTTAGGTTACAGGAGGGGTGTGGGCACAAGGAGAGATCCTCTTTATCAGTGTCTGTATTGGTGGGAGGAGTAGTTTTGCCACAGGTACCACCACCTCTTTAGATTTTTCAGTGGTCCCTGGTCCCTGGCTCCAGCACTGCTGTCCTCTGCTCAGGTCCCCAGTCCCCAGCTGCTTCTAGGTCTGAGTGGGATCTGGGACGTGACGTGTCAGGCCTGAGTGGGCTTGGAACGTCATATTCCAAGTCCCCTCTCTAGACCAGGAGCGAAGGACAGCGGACCCCAGTAAGCGGGAAAAAAAGTCTGGGCCCGGACTTTTCCTTTAAATTTCAGCCAACCAATATGGTGTCCAATAGGTCTATGTGTGTAAATGGAGTCTACCAGGATGCAATGGTCAATCGATCTAGATTCCCTCCAAACAAAGATGAGTTTTATGAGCATCCAAAAATGTCATCATAAGGAAATATTTGCCATGTATGGAGACAAGCGAGAGTCTCTATCAAGTGTTGCTTGGTGCATGTCTTTTGGTCGATTCTTTTGGGCTTGCCAACCTTGTTGACATTAGGTGTAGAAAAAAAGAGGACGAGTCTTAGGGCTCTATAACACGGCCCAATGACTGAGGTGTGTAGGAGTTTTTTTTTTTTCTTACAGTCACCAGCTGTTGGCCGTGCATCGCTATTACACATATCGATCTTTTCATCAGTTGATCGTTGCCTCTGTTACACGGAGCGATGATCGGCTAAAATGGCCTGATTGGGCTGATTATCGATTTGTGTAATAGGGCCCTTAATCTACATGGTCTCCAATGCAGTGGGGGAGGTATTTTGCAACAGGTTGCTTTCCAGCCAGGATTTTGGCAGGCAGATCGTGAAGGTGCACATGTGTCTATATGGGTATAAGGAATATGGTAGCTGCTCATGTCCGGCGTATCCATAGTATAGGAGGGGGCCGGCTATGTGGGGGATCATAGACCACAGCTAGAGAATCACTGGTAAGTCGGTGAATAGTTACTGTTCCTCAATAAGTTTTAATATATGGAAAATCCCTGACCTTAATGTCTGTGGTGTTCACAGAAAGAAATTTATGGTCGGAAAACGTTCTATTGATACACAATGTTTACAATTTGTTCCAGAATATCCAGTTTAATTATTTAGTTATTATAAGATAATCCTGAGTGATGGACATCAGAGCAGCTCAATACCAGCCAGCAGAGTTCACAATGCTGACAAGAAATCTATGGGTATACACATTCGATACAGCATAACCCAGGGTTATGACACTGCACAGAATGTAAGCTATATGCAGACACTGAACAAGCAGGGAATGCTGGGAGATTGCAACTAACTATAAACCTGCAGCATTATGAGTGCAGCTCTGGAGTATAAAACAGGATGTAACTCAGGATCAGTACAGGATAAATAATGTAATGTATGTATACAGTGACTTACCAGCAGAATAGTGTGTGCAGCTCTGAAGTATAATGTATGTACTCAGTGATTGCACTGTATACTGTGTATAGAATAATTCTGTATATAAGCCAAAATAATGACACTCAAATTGCAAAAAAATATAAAGAACCATAAATTTTATAGGATGTTTTGTAAGTCACACTGATCGTTGAAGCTCTTCCTGTTGTTTATGACGTTATTGATGCTTTTATATATTTACAATTTTCTGTCATTACAAAGTTAAACATTGCAGCCGCCGCCGGCGTTCCCTCCACCTACCATGGATTGATCTATAGTCAATGTAAACAGATGGGATTACATCGTAGAGAATGACTAACAGTATCTGGGGGTTTAATATGCTGAAATTACAATAGATTCCTTTGTCGCCATATAATATAAAGACTAGAAACACGTGTACAACAAGCCCGGAACCTGCTCTCTAACAAGGCGCTGTCGTATTAAGAATCTTATGGGAAATGGTTAATCAGATAAGATTCAGAAACGTTCTGATCCATTGTCTTTGTTGATGTAAATCCTCACAAGATGTGTCCATACAACAGATACAAGGCTACAATATAACATTTATAGAGGAAGAGCAGCTAGATTGCACTCAGTATTTATACAGTGCCACAAGGTGGCGTCTTGCAGTTTAGTACAATGGCTTGTACTTGTATGCTGTACAGCAGCCTCCAGCTGTCAGGACAGGATAGATATTGTATTCTCCGGATCCTCTGATGAATGACGTGTAGGTGACCACTGCTGTACTCACTGACCTGTTCTACTCTATAGCACTGCATGTGGTCAGGCAGGGTATTACAAGTAGTTTTTCTTTTATTTGAGTGGAATATTCCAAGAGGATGAACTCTTATTAGAGCATATAGACTTTATAGGCCTAGATTAAGCGGGGTTCAGTATCAGGTAAAAGCACAAGTCATGAAAATAAGGCCTAGTATGATTATAATGCACAAATGTGTTTAGCCTGAAGGCAACATAAACCTAAGGGGATATCAAGATTAGAAAAACATGGCTGTGTTCTTATGTAAACCACTATTCTTGTGTGCGGTATTGCAGATCACTTCAATAAAAGTAAATGTATTACTAAATAAAGATTTGCATACCATTGGATCGGCATTGCCATGCAGATTCTGAAGGTGCTGTCCATTCTCAGTATCCAATTTATACAAACTGGAGATGATCTTGTGAACTGGGAAATGCCATGAGGTATGGAGGGCATTAATAGAAACTGTGCGGCGGGGTCAATACGACGGTACGCAATTCTTTATTTAGTAAAACTTCTGGTATATTCACTTGAAAGTAAACTGAGCCAATGAGTAGTACCACACTCAATAGTGGTGCTGTTTTTGGAAAAAATACCAATGGTACTATCTCATTGAATATATATGGTGGACCATGAAATAAGTGATACAGTGATTGTTTGCACAATAAACAGCTCTACAAATGAAGCAGACGTTTAAAAAGGTTTTCTGGAAAATGTGTGTCTCTTATGTGGGGTAATGGTATTCTTTACACATAAATCAATACTGTATGTAAAGTTACTGCACTTTACAATATATCTTGTGTAGGTACAACCACTTATCCAAGTAACCTATCCCTTATACTTAGTTATTATACTGCTTGTATCAGCACAGAGTCTCTGCACTCACAGAAAAACCTAAGACCTGGTAGTTATAACCAGGGCTGTGGAGTTGGTAAGCCTCAGCTCCAAATCTAACTCCGTCTCCTGTATTTTGCCACCAAACTCTGACTCCTGTATTTTATCCGGCTCTGACTCCTACTCCTTCATAAATGGCCAGACGGACACCGAGAAAGTTATTTATCAATCTGGTGTAAAGTAAAACTGGCTCAGCAGCTTCTTTCTAATGTCCTACATTATCCTGGGGCAATAATCCTGGGACATTATCCTGAGTGAATAAGGAAAATATATAAAGCAGATTCTCCTCTGTGTGTTTGCAGTGGATGCAGCTAGTCTTAAGTCACCGTGTTCTGAACAACTCACTACTAACTAAATATTTGGCATACAAAAAGGACAACTGCTAACAATGCCAGATACCTGTGATATAGAGGTCAGATACTGTATAGGCCCAGATTTATCAAATTGGCTTACAAGTGTGTTGTTCTAATAAAAATCACTGCCCCAACGCACTACGCCAGACTAGGGTACCAAAATCCCAAGATACTAAGGGCCACATGTATCATCCGGCGAACGGATGATTTTTGGCGGAAAGTGCCGATTTGCGTATTTTTTTATACGCAAATCGGCACTTTCCGCCGAGTACGCCAGGGGGCG
Organism: Dendropsophus ebraccatus; assembly: GCF_027789765.1. Classification (NCBI taxonomy): domain Eukaryota; kingdom Metazoa; phylum Chordata; class Amphibia; order Anura; family Hylidae; genus Dendropsophus; species Dendropsophus ebraccatus. The sequence continues at coordinate 26,084,769 of NC_091468.1, forward strand.
GAAAGGGGGCGAAAAGTAGGCGGGAAGTGGGCGGAACTGAGGGCGCGGACTCAGAGTCCGCGCGATTTATCATCCGTTCCGCCCAAATGTACGCCGAAAACCTACTCCAGTCCTCAGCTGGCGTAGGTTTTCGGCGGTGCGCACCGGCGCGCACAGGATTTATGTACAGGCAGTCCACCTCTACATAAATCCCCGTACCGCCGGAGCTGCGGGGGCATTTTTAAGTCCGGCGTAAAAAACGCCGGACTTAATAAATGCCTCCCTAAGTATAAAGGAGGAATGACTTTGTAAGGTGTTAGAAAGTAAGCTAAGTTGGATAACTTGGCTTTAAATGATTATTCTGTTAGACAGGGGCATCTGTTGATTGTAGAATTAAGGAGGTACTCCGGGCAACAGTGAAAAATCCAAAGGGGGCAGTGGGTAGTGGGAACATATTAAAGAATTGCTACTTACCCAGCCCAGCACAGTATCATCAGGTTATTCACAATCTGTCTGGCTGCTGGGGCTTTCTGCTGAGAGAGGGGAAGAGAGAGCTGTAGCTACTTTATTCACTCTCTGTCCAAATGCTATGACTTGCTGCTGAGAGAGGGAAAGAGAGAGGTCAGCTATGGTTTTCACAATGGGAACAGATGCTGGGACTTCCTGCTGAGAGAGGCGAAGAGAGAGCTGTAGCTACTTTATTCATAATTTGTCCAAATGCTCTGACTTCCTGCTGAGAGAGGGGAAAAGTAAGGTGCAGATACTTTATTCACAATAGGAACAGATGCTGGGAAATCCTGCTGAGAGAGGTGAAGAGAGAGCTGTAGCTATATTATTCACAATGGGGACAGATGCTGGGACTTCCTGCTGAGAGAGGTGAAGAGAGAGCTGTAGCTACTTTATTCACAATAGGAACAGATGCTGGGAAATCCTGCTGAGAGAGGGGAAGAGAGAGCTGTAGCTATATTATTCACAATGGGGACAGATGCTGGGACTTCCTGCTGAGAGAGGCGAAGAGAGAGCTGTAGCTACTTTATTCATAATTTGTCCAAATGCTCTGACTTCCTGCTGAGAGAGGGGAAAAGTAAGGTGCAGATACTTTATTCACAATAGGAACAGATGCTGGGAAATCCTGCTGAGAGAGGTGAAGAGAGAGCTGTAGCTATATTATTCACAATGGGGACAGATGCTGGGACTTCCTGCTGAGAGAGGTGAAGAGAGAGCTGTAGCTACTTTATTCACAATAGGAACAGATGCTGGGAAATCCTGCTGAGAGAGGGGAAGAGAGAGCTGTAGCTATATTATTCACAATGGGGACAGATGCTGGGACTTCCTGCTGAGAGAGGGGAAGAGAAGCTGCAGTTAATATTTTTAAAGACTGATCTGATGTAGATAAAAATAAGAAACTGGTAGAGTTATTTGGGTTAGCTATTAGCAGCACTGCCCATTATATAATAACTGATTTTTTTTATACATTCCCCTCCTGTGTAGGACTTGTATGTGTCAGACCTCATTGGTTATATTTGTCAGACATTATAAAACAGCTTCAGGCTCCGATGCTCCCGGTCCTTGGGAAGTTTATGATGCGGTTAGAGGATTCTGAACTGAATTATGATGTAATCAACATATTTATTTAGTTCTGCTCTAAATGTTAGTTTAGTGTGGGCCGTAATTTTTAATGTGAAATCCAGTAAAATATATAATCTTCTGAGTTATCGTCACAAAGGTAGCAGATTTACCGCCCGGAAATGAGCATCTGGCAATAAGTTTGGCGCTGGCCTCCCGACAAATCATAAAAAATGTATTTTGACGTAGAATATGAAATGGAAATATATCCTGATATTTCTGTGAGATTCTCGCAGTGAAGTGTCTGGTGGAGGCTTCTTAAGAGGAAGCAAAAAAAAAAAAAAGTTATAAAAAGAAGTTATACTCCCACTTAATCTATAAAATAGTACATTACGTTTATAGCTGTGAATTGTGGGAAGTCGTGACTTCAATAAGGTGATAGAAGAGTCCGTGAGAGGACAGAGCATGCAACACATATACTGTATATATCTGATGTTGACAACAAACTCAGCCTTATATTCCCTCGATGTGTGTATCATAAATTCACTTTATCTATCTATCTATCTATCTATCTATCTATCTATCTATCTCTCTATTATCTATCATCTATCTATTATCTATGTATCATTATCATACAGTGTATACAGTCTCACTGTTACAAAAGTTAATAAGTAAAGTAAAATATAAAAAGATACATGCCATTGCGCATGTCTGGAGCCTAGACCAATTATCATGGAGTGAAGGTTCCACTGTGGATTATCAATAGTAGCCAAACATAAAAAGTGGAGAGCAAACATGCTACTGGATACAAAGTATACAGGACTCCTTGGGGAGTTAACCCCTTTGGTGTATCTCCCGATCATGCACCATATAGGCTCACATATTAGACCTGATGTCCCACTGTACATAAGTCCAATGATCGGCAAGTTCCTGCAGAGGGCTTTGCCATAGGACAAGGTGGCATGCAGGACAGCTTCAGGCTCCTGGTCAGGGTGCCCCTGTGCCCCGCGTGGCTCCTATTACTTGCAGAACAGACCCAAGAGTCTGGTGCTGCTGGAACAACTTCTGCAAGTCACTGTTGTCACTCAGTTTCTTCCAGAGCACAAAACGCATAAGAGCCACAACACAAAACGCACCATGTGAATACATATCAATGTATTAAAAGAAGAAAAATAGGTAAAAAAAAAAGAAATTGAAAAAATAGGCCGTTGTCATCACTCGTGTGGGTGTCCCTCTATTTCCTGAGAAAACAGCTTGAATATTTGAAAGACAGATGGAAATTTTTTTTTTTGTGAAAATCATGATTCGACAGTAGAAAATGCATAAAGCATAAAAGACATTTCACACATATGTATGCTAGACTCAAAAGTTCCTGATGAAGAAATAGGATCAAGTGGGAAACCAGACTATTAAGTGACTTAACTGCAATATCTCGGGAGTATCTTCAAATCAACATTTGTACCATAGGGCCTTAGTGTTTGTAAGGTAAATATCCCCAAAAAAGTTCTCTTCTTTTTAAAATTGCACGTCAATCACTTCCTCTTGGAGGAATGGGGATATGTTCTACAATCATGACTCGGAGGTCGCTTTCAGTATGCTTGATGTCTAGAAAGTGTTTGGGAACTGGTAAGTACATTTTCTGTTTGCAGATGGTGTGCCTATACTGTGTAATCCGTGGCTTGAAATTATAGGTGGTTTCGCCTATGTAGAGAAGTTTACATAGACAGGTAAGTATATACACAACCCAGTTGGTCTTACGTGTGATGTGATGTTTAATGGCATATTCCTTACCTGTACGGGGATCTACAAAAGTTTTGCCTTTAATGATATACTTTTACGCAGCTCTAAGAGGACCCAACATAAGTTAGGTGGAACGGGTACCACCGGGTGTTGGCTTTGACCAAGCAGCCTTTGATATTTCTAGTGGTGGGTTATTCAATTCAGGTATGTTGGGAAAACTGTGACCTAAAATATGCCAATGCTTGTCAATAATTTTGTTAATGTGTTGGCTTAGTCCACAGTATTGGGTCACAAAAAATATGGGGTGGTCCCGCTGTTATGCTCTGTTTTTGTAGTAGCCTATCCCTTTCCATATTCAGGACCTCCTCCCTATTTTTATTAGTTAGTGTTTTAGGGTAAGTGCTTTTATGGAAATGTCTGGCAAATGTATCTAGTGACTCCTGTAATTTAGTATTATCCCCCACAATCCTCCTTATCCTAAGAAATTGGCACTTGGGTAAGGATTTGCTGGCATTGGGAGGGTGATTGGATTAAAACAATAATGTGTTTTTGTCTGTCGTTTCTATAGAGGCATGTAGTGAGTGTGGAGTCCCCCCTGAAAACTAATGTGTCTAGAAATTGGACATCTTCAGTAGAATAGGTCAGGGTGAATTTTATGTCTGGGTCCATGAGTTCTAGAAGTGACAGAAAGAACAGTTGACATGCTTACAGTATGTGTAAGAGGTATTACTCAATGCTATTTTGACAGCCCTCATGCCCTTTTTGTGTTCGGTGGAGGTGTACAAACTCACAATATCCACAGATGCTAACAAAGTGACCCTAGATGTCTCCACCTTCTTAAGTTTACAAAGAAAATGTGTGGTGTCCTGTAGGAAGAGGGCATCTGAAACACTAAGGGCCCTATTCCACAGGCCGAGCAACGATGTAACTGCCCACGGCTCCGATGATTGTTAAGCGAGGGCTGCAGGGACATTGTTACTGATGTCCTTGCTGCCCTTGCAGCAATACTTTACCTGTCCGGGCTTCTCATGCGCTCCGTCTTCCTCCCCGGGTCCCGCGGCGCATCAGCAGCTCCGGAACGGCCTGACTAAGCTGTCAGACCGCTCAGCCAATTACTGGCGGTCCCAGCCTGTGATTGGCTGAGCGGTCTAACTGCTCAGTCAGGCCGCTCCGGAGCTGCTGATGCTGGAAGCGGGACTCGGGGAGGAAGACGGAGCACAGGAGAAGCCCAGACAGGTAAAGTATGGCGCTGCTTCTCAAATTGTCGGTCGCCTGCCGCGCACCGCTATTCCACCGTAACGATGCGTGGTGGGGGACAGATGATTTTAGGTCTGGCCCTACATGAACGATCAGTCGATGACACGATCATCGGCTAATCGTTCTCTCTATTCCACCGAGCGATAATCGGGCCGAATGGGGCCAATTCGGCTGATTATCGCTCCCGTGGAATAGGGACCTAAGGGTTGCAGGATTCCGTCCAAAAATTTGGATGCACTGCTTAGTAATGAGCCCATGCCCGACTCTATTGGGCGTCCCCGGGCTCCTGTAGGTTTTTATGTGTTTTGGGGAGCAGAGGCATAACTGGATGTTCACTCATGATGTACTCTCTACATTTTTATCTATACACCCATTGGCAACTGCTGTATCCAAAAGTCTATCCATAACACAAGTTGTTGGATCCTGTCGGAATATTTTGTAAGTAGTAACATCTAATAATTGCAGATGAGCTCCCACCATGTATTTCTCAGGGTCCATAACCATGACACCACCACCTTTATCAACAGGTTTGATGTTGATGTTGCGGATATAGGGCTATTCCTTCAGGGCATGTATTTTAGCTGTAGTCATATTGTGATGCCCAATGTAGTCTGTGGGCATATTAAGTTTTAGCTGTTCAATATCCCTTTTCACAATGTCAATAAAAGTTTCTTTAGCATGTACAGTTTGGGCACAAAATCAGATTTTAAGAATAAACCCAGGTCTTTCAGATTAAACTCAGTATTAGTAATAGCCTGTCTAGACACCATATCAGTGGTATTCCTCCATCCAGTTTAATACATTGTAAAAATTTCCAGAGATTCATTTCTAAAGTAAACCAGTCCACCCTATTGCCACGGCAATAGGTAAGTCCTTTCTCAAGCACCTGTATATGTGTCACAGTAAGATTAAAGAAGGAGATATTTACCACAATCATGTCTCCACTATCGGGTCCTCCTTCTTCTTCATTTGAGTGCTCTGTGTTTGTGAACCATGGTTTCTTTCTGTGGTGTCTCCACTTGCTCCTTCTTTGGGTTGGCTTTTTGTTGTTGTAGGGTGAGTCTTTGGAGTTGTTACTTGGCGTTTCTGGCCTAAAAAAAACTTTAGCTGGATAGTGCGTCTGCGAGTTGTCGCTCGGTGCGCTGTTGCGCTTGTTCTTCCTCCCAGTGTTTTGGTCATGCCTTGCATTCCAGTTGTATATATTGCTTTGATCAGAGTCCTTCATGTCTCGTCGCCATTTACTTTTCTTAATCTCTTGAATCTCGCTTTCAGGTTTAGACAAAAAACTTTTAATTTGTCCATATGTGTCACCATATCTTACTGCAATAGGAGTAGTCGCAATGAGACTTCTAGGGAGTTTGTTTGTACGTATTCCTTTCAAGTACAAAGCCCATATTAAGGAGTATAATATCAAGTGCATAGCAGTTTGATATTTCCATGAATCAGTATTGGTGGTAAATAAATAGGGTTTAAGGCGAGATTGCATAATGCGAGGAATTCAACCATTTTTGTAGTATTCACCTTAAGTGGTGAGATGTAAATGTAATCCAATCTCTTTCTTGGATTCAAAATCCTCTATCTCAGTGATGGGCAACCTTTTCAGCTTAGCCTGTCAAAATTCAGCGAAAAAACAAGCATAACTCGGGTAGTGTGTCACTTTGACAAAAAAATATAATTTTGCTATATTTATAGTTTAAATAACAAAATATATACCCCCAGTCCTTATCCCTTTACCAGCATGCACTCAGTTCCCCTGCCCCCTTTCCTTCACCAGCATACACCTCCAGTCCCCATCCCTTCATCAGCATACACCCCAAGTCCCCCTGCCCCCTCATCCCTTCACCAGCATACACCCCCAGTCCCCCCTTTTCTATAATTTAAGGTGTCATCTGATGCATCTGTGGTGTCACACCACAGGTGTTGCTATTGGTTACACCCCTCGCAAAGGCCTGTACTTTTGTATGTAAGTGGTGATGTAGTAGTGATAATGTTCCGCCACAAGGTGTCTCTATTGTAAGTATATGCACCTAGGTATAACACAGCTGTAGAACTGAAAGAGTTATCGTCTGTTTATATGTCACATGGATCTGTAGACCAATGAGCGTGTTTTCTTCTTCTGTCCTATTATTTCACGCTTTACTTTCCACACATATACTCTTCACCCATTCACAGCACACCTTACAGGGGCTGTAGATAGGAAGTCATATGGGTAAAGAAAGTGTAGAGGTCTTTTGTCACTAGACTCTGTAAAGGAAGTTCGCAAGCCAGAACGCTCTCTATAGTACTCCAGTTGGGCCCTGGCCCTCTGCCAGGTCCCCAGTCACAGTGTGCAGTCTAGAAACTTCACTAGAGAGGACAAGACAGAGATCATCTCAACCCTTGCTGTGGACAAGGAGAGTCACAGTGCATGACAGTATCCACAAAGCAGAAGGCTAGGAACTGATCTGGATATAGCAAAGTTGCTAGAAGCCTATGAAGTCTATCTCTCAGCACCGATGTTAGCAGGGAACCCTCAGCATTCCGCTTATCCCAGGTAACAAGGTCTGGGACTTGTGTCACCCATTAGGATGGGTCCCCGGACACTGGTAGGGCAACAGGTGGTGTGAAGAGGCAAGAGTCAAAACACAGGCACAAGTATTCTCTCTTTCTTCTCAAGTATTCTTCTACCTCATCCTCCAAGATCCCGGCAGAGCACAGTACTAATTGGGCTGGGACCCTTACAACATCCTCTCTACTCTTCTGAATCTCCACTCATGCAACTCACTCCGCACGACTGTACTACTTTCTATCCGCTCACTACAGATCTGATTCCTAACTTATCAAGTGTCTTATAAAAGTGTGACGTATCATTTCAAGGCAAATCTGTATGAGTTGCTGTACATCAATGTTTTCCAAGTAAAGCAGATCTTATTTATGATAAAGAGACTCTGTGATTCCTTGCTCCGCACCAACACAGCACACAAGCATTCCTAGGGTCATCACCCCTTTTTGTGGGTGGCAGTGCCAATAGTCTGGGTGAGTCATCACTCCACTCCGGACCACCGTGATAATAGCTCGGGGGACCCCGCAACAGCCTGGCAGGTCACTGACCACAGGGGAACAAGGTATACCTGGCCGTTTAAAATAAAAGCAGGTGTGCCACGATACATGTGTGCCCAACCGGCACTGGCGTCACGACATAACATCATAGGGCCCGGCTACATCTCAGCCAGCCACCATAGAACTGGTGTCACACTTTACAATCTGGCAAGTGACCTGCCGTATCTCCGCCATATCACCGCAGGGGGTCACCACAAAGCATTATATACTTTTTGTGTAATGGAGCCTGTGTATATACATCTTGTAGTTGATGTCATTGCTTTGGTCGGTACAAATTGCTTATTTTGCTAATTTGTGATGTGAATGTGAGTAAGATGATCTGAACCAGATCGGAAAATGGAATTGATAATGACATCCCTGCACAGAGGATTTAAGAGTTCACATCATTTACTATTGACAGAAGTTTAATTAGAAAAGATAATGGGATTTTTGAGTGTTTCCCTTTATTTTTATATTCATTTTCTGTTTTACTAACCTGTCAGGGGAAATTATATTTTACTTAATTTAAAAGGTCTCAATATTTGCTTATCCCTCAAAAACACTGCCAGATGCATGAGCAATACTGTAAATGCTGCTTTAATTGTAGCAAAGTGAATGAGATCCCCTGAGTAATGGAAGATGATGGCAGAAAACTCTGACCAAGAGCTCCCTGAGGAATCACTGACAATATATAGACACGGAGGTCAAACACAGCCAAATCCCATCTAATATATCCTGTACTGCAAAGATTTAAAGTGACTCTGTACCAACAATCTGCCCCCCCCCCCCAACGGTTTGTAACGTCGGATGGCTGCTTTTGATTCAAGATCCGTCCTGCCGTCCGTTCAGAAGGTGATGCAGTTATTGTCCAAAAAAAACCTGTTCTTAAAATTGCAGCCCTGTGGTGTGGCGTGGCCTACAGTGTCTGTGCCCTAGGCTTGCACCGCCTCTCCATCTCTCCTTCCCACCCTCCTCATCATTAGGAATGCCCCTTTACAGGATTTTTCCTAATCACCACTTGTCTAAACACAGCACATGTGCCTTAACGATCCAGCCCATGTGCAGTGTTCAGACAGGAGATGAATAGGAGAAATCCTGTCTGGGGCATTCCTAATGGGGAAGTGGGAAAGGAGGAGGGACGGAGAGGCGGTGCAAGCCTAGGGCACAGACACTCTAAGCCACGCCAATTTGATAGAGGGCTGCAAGTTTAAAAGTTGATTTTTAGGACAATAGTTGCATTACCTGCCGAACGGACCCCAGAACAGATCTTGGATTAAAAGCAGCTATAAGAAGGTACAAGTGGTTTGTGGGGGCAGACTGTGGGGACAGAGTCGCTTTTACTTATCAATACATATTATCATTACAGTGTTATTGTACTACAGATCCCAATGCATAGGGGACAGGGGATTATAGTAGTTATATTCTTGTATATAGGAGCAGTATTATAGTAGGTACAATCCAAACAAGGAGAAAAAAGGGCTTGCACTCACCACAAGTCGCTGCGGATCAATCCGTTTATTCAGTCTCGACAGACATGTGTGGGGAGGGGGAGTGAAAGCAGGGGCGTCTAATGGCTACAGACTGTTTCACATGGTTAACCACGCATCTTCCGGTCCTCTGGCCATAAGATGCATGGATAACCATGTGAAACAGTCTGTAGCCATCAGACGCCCCTGTTTTCACTCCCCCTCCCCACACATGTCTGTCGAGACTGACTAAACGGATTGATCCGCAGCGACTTGTGGTGAGTGCAAGCCCTTTTTTCTCCTTGTTTGGATTAAAGTAGTTATATTCTTGTATATAGGGGCAGTATTATAGTAGTTATATTCTTGTATATAGGAGCAGTATTATAGTAGTTATATTCTTGTATATAGGAGCAGTATTATAGTAGTTATATTACTGTATGTAGGCGGCAGTATTATAGTAGCTATATTCTTGTATAATGGAACAGTATTATAGTAGTTATATTCTTGTATATAGGAGCAGTATTATAGTAGTTATATTCTTGTACATAGGAGCAGTATTATAGTAGTTATATTCTTGTATATAGGAGCAGTATTATAGTAGTTATATTCCTGTATATAGGAACAGTATTATAGTAGTTATATTCTTGTATACATGAGTAGTATTATAGTAGTTATATTCTTGTATATAGGAGCAGTAGGGGGCTGGGTTCACACTATGTATATTTCAGGCAGTATTTGGTCCTCATGTCAGGTCCTCATAGCAACCAAAACTAGGAGTGGATTGAAAACACAGAAAGGATCTGTTCACACAATGTTGAAATTAAGTGGATGGCCGCCATATAACAGTAAATAACGGCCATTATTTCAATACCACAGCCGTTGTTTTAAAATAACAGCAAATATTTGCCATTAAATGATGGCCATCCACTCAATTACAACATTATGTGAACAGAGCCTTTCTGTGTTTTCAATCCACTCCTGGTTTTGGTTGCTATACAGCCTCACAAATACAGCCTCACATATTCTTGTACATAGGAGCAGTATTAAATTAATTATAATTCTGTACAACTGTATAACATGTCAAAATATGATTGTTAGTTGAAGTCTTTTTTTTTTTGGATTGATAATTTTACCTTCAGCCAGCGGTAAGGGGGTTACATTGTCTTTATTCAGTGCACTTTTCTTGCAAGCTTACAATCTAATTTCCCTATCCCAGGCTTGATCACACAGGGATCACTTTCTTAGTCACTTAATCTACCGATCAGGCAGGACTCGCAGCCTCTTTGCCTCCTTTTTGCTTTCTGCTGTGAGTCTGATGGCTGCGCGGCTTGAAGCCTCTAGTAACTTTAATACTTTCCAAGCTGAACAGACTGCTGTGGATCCAACTGTTTAATTAGACGTTAAAGTACAACAAAAGGCGTCTGCTTAATGGCTTAAAGGAAAAATGAGCCGCCAACCGGGGACACAGAACACAACTGCGCAGATTACCCAGGAGCAGTGATTAGTGAAATGCGTTCTGTTTGTTGGAATTGCTTGCGTTAAATATTGTCATACAGATTTGCGGAACATGAAATTATACACATTCCCCTATTACAATCATAATCGCTAATGTTTTTGGACAGTTGCAGTAGACTTAGGTGTTACTTAAGAACTCCAAACTTTCACATACAATGATTTTGTTGAAATATGTCTTCAACACCACATGGTGCCAGGCTATTGAATGTATTGAACTATTTTATATGAAATTACCTGCTAATCAGGTACCTTGTAGGTCTCCGATGTCTCAATGGTGGTTCCAGAACTGGTTTTGAGATGCTAATTATCTTGTACCAAATTCGGTGAAGGTTCTTTTTTATAAGGGGGGAACCTGCTAACCCCACTCCCTCCCTTGCTAAAACTTACATAAAACAGAAATAAATAACACACACACATTTTTGGCAAAAATTTTTGGCAGCATCTGCTGCCTTTTATTATAACTTACACATATGGGGAGGCCCGACACAAATCACGCCCTCCTTCTCCGCAGGAACCAAGGTGAGGGAGAGGGTGACCCGCCTAGGCCATTCCTCCCCCATTGACCGCAGGCAGCCGCCTAGCCAAACCACGGCAAGGGGCCCCTCACCAAATGGAACCACCTGGAAAAGGGGAGCGTGATTTCCGCCTTACATAAACATTAAAACTGCAATATAACAAAACCATAACAAAACATAGCAATACAAAAACTATGCTCACAAACAGGGTGGGAGGGTGGGACCTGCAAAAAGTGCTTAACCCATCCTACACTCCCTCTCCTTTTATTCCCCTAACCCCGCCCCCTCTCACACCTATCTCACCTGACATACCTCCCACAGGTATTCCCGCTGCCTAGCTAATTCTCTTTGTCTCTGCACAAAGCCCCCCCAGCTAAGCCCACCCACTCTACTAACTCCAGCAGCCATTTTAACTCCCTCATGAGACCACCACCATTATCCCCCACTACAACTAAACCCTCTAGCAACCTTCCAGTCGTGGTCGCAGAGACCCCCCTTATGGTTCCTCGCCGGGAGACCCCTTACCCCAACTCTTCACTCTTAAGGGGGGAACCTGCTAACCCCACTCCCTCCCTTGCTAAACTTACATAAAACAGAAATAAATAACACACACACATTTTTGGCAAAAATTTTTGGCAGCATCTGCTGCCTTTTATTATAACTTACACATATGGGGAGGCCCGACACAAATCACGCCCTCCTTCTCCGCAGGAACCAAGGTGAGGGAGAGGGTGACCCGCCTAGGCCATTCCTCCCCCATTGACCGCAGGCAGCCGCCTAGCCAAACCACGGCAAGGGGCCCCTCACCAAATGGAACCACCTGGAAAAGGGGAGCGTGATTTCCGCCACCAAAAGTAGGGCCCCCCCACATGCCCTACTTTCCGCCACCACCTACCATCTTCACGGACTCCACCATTGCTCCAGCGCATCCTGAAGCGCATTGTTGAAAATGTCCAGCCCAATGTCCGACAGATGTACATTGTCTGTATGATACAGACCCTCACATGTATAGTCAATCAGTTCATCATAATCAATAGCCACACCACCCCGGTCCAACACAAACTGCTTGATTGCCTTATTGACTTTCTTCCGGGATCTCTCAATGGCGGGCATCGACCTTGCCTCCTTCCACCATCTCCTCTGCACCATACAAGACCACATGATGGTCACTCCTGGCCACCTTGCCAGCCATCTGTCCATCTCCCGTCGGATACCATGTATCAACTCCAGTGACATCATCCGACACAAATCGTTGCCTCCAGCATGAACGATGATCACGTCCGGGGGTGCGCACCCTCTGGATATGTCATCAATCCTCTTTGGCAACTCCTCCCAGTGCAGACCTCTCTTGCCACACCACTTGACCATGCACTTCTCCATGGGCAAGCCCAACTGCCGGCCATAAGGACATCTCCTGGCCCGTCTCTCTGCCCAATGGATGTACGAATGCCCCACAATCCACACCGACTTCTTTCCTGAAACAAAACAGAAACAGTGACAGTACACCATAACCCAAACATTTCAACCAGTAAGTTTATCAATCCACTTCCCCATCAGTGGACAATATCACGCACATAGGTCTTAAACGCTGCCGATTTCCATCTGCCCAGCCTCTTAATCTGCTCCTCCCCCAGACCCCTCGCTGCTGCTTCCGAGGCTGCCCCAATACGAAACGAATGTGAACCGTACTCGTCTGCATTCAAACCAGCTGCTGCCAGAGATTTTTTCAACATTGCACAAAACTGAAAACGAGATAACGCACTCCCGTCCTCATGCAACAAGAAAGCTCCATCCCTGTTACCCCTTACCGCCATATACTTTACTACCGCTCCCCAAGGGCATATCCGCCCACCCATCTTCCTCAGGGATACCCACGTCCCCTTACCCATCTGATCTGTCTTGGACCGAGAAATCAGACACATGACATTCCCCCCTGACAACTGCACATCTCCCCACCGCAGGCCCAGCTGCCCCTGCTTCGATTCCACGACCAACTCTCCTACCCTAAATGCCCCAGAAAAAGCCAACACAAAAGCTGTCTCCCACAACACTATCTCATACTTGTCCCTACATACAGACTCCAAAACCTCTAACAGTATAACCAAACGCCCAGAGTCTATCGGCTTCCTCTTGTCCCTCCTCTTTCCTTCAGCTCTCGCCCAACCCCTCAATACCCTCCTTACCGCAAAAGACCTCGAGGGGTCTTCCAACCCATATACTCGAGAAAAGAAAGAAACTGCAGCTACCACAGTGGAGGCCCTTCCTTTCCCAGCACCAGCCCGTTTAATGCTCCCCAACCACCTCCACAAAATGTTAGCCACAGTTTCACCCGGATACTGAGTTGAAAATGCCCTCCATCTCCTCCATTCCTTGGCATATGTCTTCCACGTCTTCTCCGCCAACGATCTTCTCACAAGTCCACTCAGAATGGGGTCACCACCTGCCAAACACAAGCGGGGCAGTGTTCACCGATCTTCTCTGCTTTAGGCACTAGTGTAAAGAATTCATCCATCTTGCCCCTCGACAGTGCGTCTGCTATCCCGTTGCTTACCCCTGGTACATGTCTAGCCCTGAACTGTATATTACACTGCAGACACTTGAGCACCAAGAACCTTAACAAGTGTATGACCGGCCCTGAACCACTGGAGAGATTATTGATATCGTTCACCACACTCATGTTATCTGACCAAAACTCAACCCACTTATTGCTCAACTCCTCCCCCCACAACTCCACTGCCACCACAATTGGAAATAGCTCCAGCAAAGTCAGATTTTTAACTAAACCCCCATCTACCCAACTCACAGGCCATCTCCCCGCACACCATCTACCATCAAAATATGCGCCAAAGCCATAAGAACCTGCTGCGTCCGTAAACAACCTCAACTTTAAATTAGAAGCTGGCTCCTCAATCCATACTGCCGTCCCATTGAACTTCTGCAAAAAGGTATCCCAAACAGTCAAGTCCTCCTTCAACTCCCTCGTCACCCTGATTTTATGAAACGGTTTTTTAGCCCCCGCCATGCTCCTCTCCAGCCGTCTGCTGAATATCTTACCTATGGGAATCACTCGACAAGCAAAATTAAGGGAACCAACTAGAGACTGCATCTCCCTTAACTTAACCTTCTTACTCCCACCAATTCTCTTCACCAATTCCCTCAAAGCAACAACCTTCTCGCTCGGCAATCTACACACCCCAGCCACCGTATCAATTTCAATTCCCAGATAAGACAGCCTAGTTGTAGGTTCCACAGTCTTATCATGTGCCACCGGCACACCAAATTCCCCCAATAAACCGCTAAAAGCCTCTGCCACTGACCTGCACCTGTCTGACCCTCCCGGACCAATAAACAAGAAATCATCCAAATAATGTGCAACTCTGTCCCACCCTGTTAACTCCACCAAACACCAGTGCAAAAATGAACTAAACGCTTCAAACCATGCACACGAGATAGCACACCCCATTGGTAGACATTTATCAACATAATACCCCCCTTCAAAACAACACCCCGTAAACCTGAAACTACTAGGATGCAACGGGAGTAACCTAAATGCCGACTCAATATCCACCTTGGCTAGCAAAGCCCCCATGCCCATACTTCTCACCAGCTGTACAGCCTCCTCAAATGACTGATAACGCACTTCACACAGCTCCTTCTCAATCGCCTCATTTACAGAACCCCCTTCAGGATAAGACAAGTGATGAATCATTCTAAACTTACCATACTCCTTCTTGGGGACTACTCCAAGTGGAGAAAGGACCAAATCTCCAAAAGGGGGATCTGCAAACGGGCCTGCCATCCTGCCCAAGCTCACCTCCTTCCCCAACTTCTCCCTCAAAACCTCTGGGTGCTCCCTTACCGACTTCAGATTCTTAACCCCTTCCGGAATCTTAACTACCCCAGTTACAGGCAATATAAATCCCTCAGAAAAACCATTCTCCAACAATTCTGCCTTCCCCTTATCTGGATATGCTCTGAGCCACTCCCTTAAATTGGCCACCCTCACTGGAGTTGCCCCCTTTTCCTGCAATCCGAAAGGACTGCGGACCTACACTCTTGTTACCCGGGGCCTTCCTGAAGCAATCTACCTGAGGATGGTTAAAACCGCAAACACTGCAGCTGTGACGAAATTTGCAAGCAAACCCCCTGTTACACCGCTTCTCATTGTAAGCCCAGCAAACTGCCTTAGACTTACCCAAACCAGCCCCAATGCTGGACCCTGAAACCACTGGCCTCTCCCTCGCAATCAGTCGAGACCACAGATCCAGATCCTTTTGCCCATACCCCAAGATCTTATTCCCCACCATCTTCCTCCTAAATGCTCTGTCATACTCGTACCAACCCACACCCCCATAAAAGGAATAAGCATCAATAATTAAATCCATGTAACGCCACAGATCCCCGCAACATTCTGGCTTCTGTTCTGTCGTTATACTAGCAAAAACCACGAAGCCCTTAACCCAATCCACAATAAGCTTCCTTTTCTTCTCACCCACCCCTTTCTTATCGTCCCTCTCTGCTACCGCTTCCCTCGTGAGCTCAAAGATATCGACAAACTTCCCTTCCCTTATTTTTTTAATCAACTTACGAGGTAAATGTGAGTAAGTGGGGGACAAGCTACAAGCATAAGTATCCCCCGCCCCCAAAACCCCTCTAAGGGCCTTAACCTTCTTACTGCCACTATCCCCCCGCTTCTTTCCCTTCCTCTTCAATAGCTTAACGCACTTCCTAAAGGCTCTCAACATGCCCCCTTCCCCTTCTTCCGTCCCCTCGTCATCCGACGAATCAGAGGACGACTCACCCAGCTCAAATTCCTCCTGGACATCCAGTTGTTCCTCTGTGGTCGCCGTCTTCTGCGATGAAATCCCCGCTCCTTGCCCGACGTCCTCTTCAGGTCCTTGGTTTCTGGAATCACAAGCAGAAGGCCAGTTTCCATTCCCCACAACTGATGTCGTCCCCACACCTTCCTGTGGCTGATTGACCATTCTGTCTTCACTTCTGACCCCAGCCGTTGCCTGATGGTTCACTACTTGCCACCCAGCAGGCTGAACACCACCCGCACCCCCTGCTACTTGAGAGTATACACCAGAAGGATTAGTACCATAGGGAAACTGCATAGCCCAAGCCGCCCCTTGCGGATACATATAATTAAAGGGGGCCGACAACTGGGCTGAATGGAAACCTCCCACGGGCATACCTGGTGGAGCAGAACCCCATGCACCCCCTGCCCCCCAAACTGCTGGTAAAGCATTACCCTGCCACTGAGCCCCGCCCCCAAAACCAAGACTATGCACAAGATTATATGGGGGCACAGCGCTGGGGGCACCCAGATGCTGCCCCAAAAAATTGCCACTTATTCCTGTGGCTCCCTGATCAAATGGGACCTGTGGGGAACGCTGGGCTCCTAGGGAGGGGTATGGGGCCAGACCCGCCATGCTGCCTAATGCAGGGTCCACAGGACCCAATGGCCATTGTGCAGTCACAGGTCCGCCAGCATATTGCTGTGGCCCATGACTGCTAAAATTTGAGGGGTGGCAGGGGCCTACATTGGTGGCCAGGGAGTGCCCAGCGCCAGCGTGGGTGACCTGGGGTTGCACAGCGCTCGCGGCGGAGATCGCCGCGTGCGCCTGCGCTCCGGACACGTCACTTCCGGTAACAACCGGAAGCACGTGACCGCCGGCCGGAAGTGGATGCGCCGCATCGCGGCCATTAACCACGTGGCCCGGCAAGCTGGGAAGAGGCTGAGCGGAGGCCGGGAGCAGCACGGGCGGCGAGCGCAGGACCGGAGGAGGCGGGGAAAGAGGTGAGAGGACCGGGGATGCGGCGGGAGCGGAGGACGGGGGAGCCGGAGCGGGGGCCAGGAAAGGAGGAGCTGGAGCGGAGGACAGAGGGGCCGGAGCCAGGAAAAGAGGGGCGGACAGCGGGGGAGAAAAAGGGGCAGAGGACGGGGGAAACGGAGCAAGGTGGGAGGGGGGGAGAGTGCCCGGGAAGTAGGAAAGAGGGTGAGCGAGGGAAGCCGAAGCAGAGGAAAGCACAGCAGGAGGAACCGGAGGGGGGACAGACGCAGGGTAAGGGAAGGAGGAAGGGGCCTGGAGCAGGGGAGCAGCAGGGGACGCAATGGGAGAAGCTGGAGGGGGAATAGGACCAGGACCAGGCACAGAGGGGGAAACGGAGCCAGGACCCCCCACCCCACTCCCACGGCCAGCACCACCCGCCCTTCCAGCAGTAAATTTCAGGGGCTGCTTACCAGTTCTAGTGGCTGCCTGGCTCCTCTTAGTCGCTCTCCCTTGCCGCCGGGTCCTCCTCGCCTGGGGCTCTCCTCCGACCATCTGGGAAGGGCTGAAGTCCTGGATCTCCTGGCTGCTCATCTTGGACGTCAGGCTGCAGTCTTCACTCTTCAGGTACCTGCAAAAAGTGCTTAACCCATCCTACACTCCCTCTCCTTTTATTCCCCTAACCCCGCCCCCTCTCACACCTATCTCACCTGACATACCTCCCACAGGTATTCCCGCTGCCTAGCTAATTCTCTTTGTCTCTGCACAAAGCCCCCCAGCTAAGCCCACCCACTCTACTAACTCCAGCAGCCATTTTAACTCCCTCATGAGACCACCACCATTATCCCCCACTACAACTAAACCCTCTAGCAACCTTCCAGTCGTGGTCGCAGAGACCCCCCTTATGGTTCCTCGCCGGGAGACCCCTTACCCCAACTCTTCACTCTGGAGCAGAGTTGCTCACTTCTAAGTCCTCCAGTCGGCTCCTTAAAGGTCCATCAGGAGACAACCCCAATTAGAGGTGACTTTGATGTGATTTGCCACTGGGATGTATTTCTATTTAAAGGGTGGATAGATGTCTCAGAGTCCAATGAACTCCTTAGGTTGGATTCCGAGATGTATTTTTAAGATCTAAGATATACTGTAGATTATATCGTAACAGCAAAACCAAAGTCTCAGTATCTAAGTATCACAGCATAATTATTAGTATAGCATTTCAACCATTTAGAACAAAGAAAAGCAATTAATAGATTTATATCTGGAGATGACAAACTTGGGGAAATATCTGGTTTGAGCAAACCTAAACTAACAGCATTTGAATCCCACTGCCTGGAGAAGGTGGATGCAGTTGGAGACTTCCAGGAAAGTGGGTCATGGCTGTATCCATATTTTCCAGGCAGACCTTAGGGTATGTGTACACTTCGGAAAAGCAACGTAAAATCCGTCGTGGAATCCACTGCTCGCTGTCGCTCGGAACAAGTTCATTCTTTGGAATCCGCCTGTGCTTAGTATGGAGTCTATGACACGAGCGGAGACGCGCGCGCGTGCTGCAGTCTGCGAGTGGGCGCAATAGCGGATTCCGAGACAAATTTTGCGTTGCTTTTCCGAAGTGTGCACATACCTTTAGGCTTCCACCTTGTCCAGGCAGTGGGATTGAAATGCCGACCATTTGGGTTTGTTGAAGCCTGAACTTTCAGCAAGTTTACTCAGTAAACTTGAGCTGGAGGAAAAGAGTATTATTAAAGCGATTGCAAGTTCAGGTCTCCTTGTGAGACTAAAAAGCAAGTAAAACAGTTTAATAAAATAATAAAAAATATTTTAACATAAAAATATACTCCCTTCATTATAAAAACAGTAAAAAATTTACACAATTCAAAAAATGCATAGTTTTAATGCATTAAATACTGCCAATAAAAGTAGAAACTGGTTGTCTTTTAAGCCCTCATATTTATTAACAGTAGAGATGAGCAAACTTTTCAAAAGTTTGATTCAGCAGGTTTGTCAAACTTTGACGAAAAAATTTCGGTTCAACCGAATCTTAAATGAACTGCTTTAAAACAACGAAATATTTGTAGATACAATAGTGGGACTAAAGGGGCTCTTTTGCAGCAAAGCTGTGCCAAAAATGCATTGTTTTGTGTCAAAAAGTTTTTTCCATTTTTTCAATTGGAGAAACACCAAAAACATAAGTTTTAAAGCTGCACTGAAAATGAAGTGATGTGTCACTTCTTAGTAGTGTGAGTGTGAAAAATGTAATATGTCAGCCAGGGCATCAACTTTGCCAACATGTGACACATGTCACAGCACTGAAGCTGTTAGCATTATCTGTCTAAGTGACCCAGAGAGGGCAAAACACAATAGATGATGGCAACAGCCCAATAACAGGCTGCATAGCTGTACCAGTAGTCTAATTTACAAAGACAGACAGGCGTATGGTTTATCAAGACCTTCCTTGTCCCATAACAGGTTTGACTGCATTAGCCACAATGTAAGTGACCCCATAGGGCCTAGGACAGAAAGTTAAAAGGTGGAAATAGTAGCAGCACTTTCTTTAACCTAGTAGGGCCTAGAACAGCCAGTTGACTGTGGAAGCAGTAGCAGAAGCTGCACACTTGGGTGCTTCACAGTGTTAACAGGGGAACGGTGGACAAGCGGTGGATGTTGGTGGATCACTGGCATAGAGGACAATGACACTTATTCTACTGCCAGACATGGTTTTAGGACAGACCATCCAACGTAACCTGACAGGTGCTTCACAGGGTTAAATTCACCCAGGAGAACTGTGGACAGCAGTGGATCACTGACATACAATGATGGTTATTCTGCTTGTAGACATGGTTTTACAACAGGACTAAAATTGTAACCTGACAGTTGCTTCACACGGTTAATTTTATCCAGGAAAGCTGTGAACAGTGGGGGCTCACTGACATACAATGACAGTTGTGATGCTGTCAGACATGTTTTTACAACAGTCCTTCTGATGTGCACTGACAATTGCTTTAGTGTTAACTTAACCCAGGAGAGCTATGGATAGTGGTGGATCACTTACGTACAATGACAGTTATTATGCTGCCAAAAACGGTTTTATTAAAGGACTAAAGATGTAGTCTGACAGGTGATTAACAGGCTTAACAGTGGCGGTTTTGCTGCCAGTCCAATCTGGGATAAAGTTCTGCTCATCAAAGGAGTTTCATCTAAATCAGATAGGACACTGAACAAGCATCTCTCTGCATGCCCTTCTGAGATCTATGGTCGGAGTTAACACTGCAAACTGCCATGTCATAGAAAGTTTACACCCCTCTGGGTATCATGGAACAGACCAGAGTTTAAAGGACAAGTGCCATGAAAAACTTTTTCTCAGTAATTGAAGCACATTACAAAGTTATATAACTGTGTAATATGCTTCAATCACCTATCTGCCTCCCTTTCCTGTCTTTCCCCCCTCAAACCCCTACCAGGATACCTTATTACTGTCGTCACCAAGCTCTTCTCTCAGCTTCTTCTTGTGACAATGAGACATCAGTAGGAGGGCTGCTCTAGCTCCTGTTACACCAGCCTCCCCCTCCCCTGCCTTGTCAGGTGACTCAGCTTGCTTAGCTCCCATTGGCTGAAAAACTGCAAGCCATCTGAGTCATGTCACTTGCTTATCTTCCCTCGGTGACTGACTCCCAGCACATAGGCAGCCTCCCCCCTCCCCTCATGCTCTCTCCTGCTGCCGAGTGGACTCAGTGAGTGAAGGATTCATGTCACTAGGGAAGATAAGCAAGTGACATGACTCAGATGGCTTGCAGTTGTTCAGCCAATCAGAGCTGAGCAAGCTGAGTCACCTGACAAGGCAGGGGAGGGGAAGGCTGGTGTAACAGGAGCTAGAGCAGCCCTCCTGCTGATGACTCATCGTCACAAGAAGAAGCTGAGAGAAGAAACTGTTGACGACAGTAATTAGGTCTGTGTGAGTTTCTTACACTTCCTGCTGGGGGGTTGAGGGGGGAAAAGACAGAGAAGGGAGGCAGATAGGTGATTGAAGCATATTACAGAGTTATATAACTTTTTAATGTGCTTCAATTACTGGGAAAAAGGTTTTCATGGCACTTGTCCTTTAAGAAGATAAGTTCAAGTATTGCACCGCAGTAAAGCCAATCTGTATAAAACTGCAGAGTACAACTAACTCGACTGTTTGTATCCCCTGTATTATCTGCATTCAGTTTACTAACTACATATAACATATGCTAATGGAGTTCCAGAAACCTTCCTCAACTCAATTGTGCTTACTGTAACCTTCTCCTCTGTTCTAACATAGCTGCCTCGTGTTGGATTCTACAAGAAGTTCTGAAGGGTTCAAGTTGTTTCACAGAATCCAAGTGTCCAGACATCTCCTTCCTACACTTTCCATCACTGGAACAACTACAATGACTAGTTAGGGACCCCATCAGGTTAGCTACACCACCCTGCCATGTGACCTATCTGATGGACTACTACTCCCAGCCAGCCTATGCCATAACTTTCCCCATGAGCTACATGTCCTTCCCTGTAGGGTCAGCGATGTCTCTTCCTCTCCATTAGACTGATACCTTACAGCCATTACGAAGCTTTATAGCGTCTCCGAAAAACCTAATTGACTATAAAGAGAAAAGCAAGAAAACTTAAAATGATGTGATAATGATGAAAGTAAATAATGTTCTGACCCAAAGGTCTGTAAATAATATCATTCACCACCAATTTCCACCACTGGTTGGCAGCCAAAGCTGCGATGAGCCAATGGTCGCCTGAGAGCGCTGCCTTTATTGCCGACATCCATTCCGCCGGCTGACAAGCAATCTCTATATTGCAAATGAAACTGGACTCTCCACTTCTTGGTTATTTGCAATGTCCATCTACTTCCTATATGTGAAATGTTAATTGCCCCATAGATAATATTTATCACTGGAGTAAAGGCTTGAGTACTCGGCGCGCCGACATCTAACATTATGTCATCTAACAAATGAAGGCAACAGAGAGTTATATGTGGAGGTCACAGCCGAGGCGGATATTTACCTGACGTATTACAGCTCCGTGTAGCCTTCTCTACATTAGAATTAGATCCTTTCATGTTTTCTTTGTTCTTTATCATTACTAACAGAGCTTTGGTTTAGAGAACCCTGCAGGGCTTTAACCAGTTAAGGACAATGGGAAGCAGGAGAAAGTTTAAAATTCGTGCCGGCACAAGGCATGGAGGAGAACACAAATCTCTGAAACTTCATCTGGTGCTGATAGAGCCTAAAAAGTTGGAATATGGATAAAATGTTTTGCAATCATGGTCTTATATGCAACAAATACAGCTCTGGAAATTCACAACCTATATATATGTCATGGCCTCCGTTTACTCTACTCACTCCACCAGCTGAGGGGTTCTCCGACGCCCTCCTTGTATGTAATGGTTCTAAGAAACCTCAAAGTGTCATACAAACCTTTCAAGGGCAATCAGAGTACTTAAAGGGGTTGTCCAGTGAAAAAGTTTTTCTTTCAAATCAACTGATGTCATACAACCCCTGGTAAAAAGTATGGAATCACCAGTCTTGGATGAGCAGTCATTCAGACATTTCATGCTGTAAAACAAACTCAGATCAAAAACATGATACAATATTAAGGTCATTCCAAAGTGCAACTTTTTGGCTTTCAGGAACACTCAAAGAAATCAAGAGAAAACATTGTGGAAGTTAATGAATGACACTTTTATTGACCAAGCACAGGGAAATAAATATGGAATCACTCAATTCTGAGGAAAAAAGTGTGGAATCATGAAAAAAACATAAACAAAAGACCATTCAAAATACATCACTAGTATTTAGTTGCACCACCTTTAGCTTTTATAACAGCTTTCAGTCTTTGAGGCATGGACTTGATGAGTGACAAACAGTATTCTGCATCAATTTGGTGCCAACTCTCTTTGATAGCAGTTGCCAGATCAGCTTTGCAGGTTGGAGCCTTCTTGTGGACCATTTTTTTCAGTTGTTTGTCTTGACGCTTTGATGTCTTTCTTGGTCTACCAGTACGCTTGGCTTTAACAACCATTCCATGCTGTTTGTATTTGTTCCATATCTTGGATACAGCTGACTGTGAACAGCCCACATCTTTAGCAACCATGCGTGAAGGGTTACCTTCTTCAAGAAGTTTCACAATCCTCTCTTTTGTTTCAAGGAACATTTCTTTTGTTGGAGCAATGGTTCTCGCCACTCCACTTCGTCCAGCAGCCCTCCAAGGTGTCATGACTGCAGGTGTTTTTAACTGCAGACTAACGGGCACATCTAATCTGGGGCAGGTGTCCATTTAGGTAAAGGAAATAGACTGGGTGTGTCCTTTTTTTCTACCTCCAATTTGAGTGATTCCACACTTTTTTCCTCAGAATTGAGTGATTCCATATTTATTTCCCTGTGCTTGGTCAATAAAAGTATCATTCACTAACTTCCACAATGTTTTCTCTTCATTTCTTTGAGTGTTCCTGAAAGCCAACAAGTTGCACTTTGGAATGACCTTAATATTGTATCATGTTTTTGATCTGAGTTTGTTTTACAGCATGAAATGTCTGAATGAGTGCTCATCCAAGACTGGTGATTCCATACTTTTTACCAGGGGTTGTAAAGTTATATACATTTGTAATTTACTTCTATTAAAAATTCTCAAGTCTTCCCATACTTATTAGCTACTGTATGTCCTGCAGGAAATGTTGTTTTATTTTCAGTATCGCACAGTGCTCTCTGCTGACATCTCTGGCCGAGAAAGGAACTGTCCAGAGCACGATAGGTTTTCTATGGGAATTCATAGAAAAGCGAGACAGAATTCCTGTCTCGGCCAGAGATGTCAGCAGAGAGCACTGTGTCAGACTGAAAATAAAATACCACTTCCTGCAGGACATACAGCAGCTGATAAGTGCTGGAAGACTGGAGATTTTTAAAAAGAAGTAAATTACAAATCTATATAACTTTTGTCTCCAGCTCAGGTGTGGTTTGCAATTAAGCTCCATTCACTTCAATGAAACGGAGTTACAAAACCTACACCCAAACTGGAGACAAGAGTGGTGCTGTCTTTGGAAGAAAGTAGGCATGTTTTTGTAGTGCTGGATAACACCTTTAAGTTCCAATAAAAGCCAATAGCTAATTCAACAAAATGCTCATCACAGCACTTCAAGTGTGAGGAAAGGGTATAAAGGGGTTGTCCAGTGTGGGGGCACTTTTTGGGGGGGACCGGGGAGGAGGTGGCTGAAATAAAAGACGTCCACTCACCTCCCCCGGTTCCAGCGACGGCTCACTCATCGCGGCGCTCCGGTCCCCGGCTCCTGGCCGCTTCCGGGTGTCTGACGCTGCCCGAGACGCTACATCTCAGGGCCGCTCAGCCACTCAGTGAAGGAGGCGGGATCCGAGCGGACTTCACACGGATCCCGCCTCCTTCACTGAGTGGCTGAGCGGCCCTGAGACGTAGCGTCTCGGGCGGCATCAGACACCCGGAAGCGGCCGGGAACCGGGGACCGGCGCGCCGCGATGAGTGAGCCGGCGCTGGAACCGGGGATGTGAGTGGACGTCTTTTATTTCAGCCACCTCCTCCCCGGTCCCCCCAAAAAAGTGCCCCCACACTGGACAACCCCTTTAATGCATCATTTTACATATAGGACATATTGTTAGTAGGATCTTCCCACCTCCAAGATTAAGTCACCTCCAATGTAGTTGTGTTCTTTTGGACCTTTATGGCTCAATTTTACACCCCTATGTAAGTACTATGAGTGGCATTGAGTGTACTGCGCCAGGTGACTGAGAACAGAGCAGGGGAAGAGGAATAGCGCCAGCCCAGTGTGCCCAAGGAAAGTGAGTACCATTTTTATTATTAATATATATTTTTAGGGGGCAACTTACTGGGGACTTCTACTTATTGGAGGGCTTACCTACCTACTGGGGACATCCAACTAAAATGGGGAATTATCTACCTAATGGGGGATCAACTACCCTCTCTAGGGTATCTACCTTTTTAGGGAGATGCTACCTAGTTGGAGCAGAGGGGATTATGTACCTACAATACTATGGGAATTTAGGTAATGGAGGGTGCATTCTCTACCTACTGGAGCCATCTACCTAATTGGGTGGGGTGGGAACTATCTTCCAAATAGGGGCTTCTATCTAATGGGGGTGAAATATCCTAACTACTAGAGGAATCTACCTAATGGAGGGGGCTGGCTACCCACTATATGTCAATCAATACTTTGCTTTGCCTTGTTAGCTGCAAACTCATTCTACACCACTGGTCTGACCCCTTCCATATATATGTATCACTGCTGTTAAGATATATGTAGCTAATACTATTACATATGTATGTGATGTCAATAATTATTAGTTATTAGGTGGGTGACGTGCATGGGAGGTTTATGGTGCTTTCTTTACCATCATTGTATCCGCCTCTTAGATACATTGTATATTATTTGTGACGTCCGTGCTCCATACAAATCTGCTAGGTTATTATCACATCTCTTTATTTCATAGGGCGATTCAGAGGCTTATATAGGGAGGTTATATAAATGGCATCATCCAATGTCACCTCACTAAATTACATATCATTCAGAAGCCTTTAAGATTTTAAGAAAAATTGCACATTTGTCATCAAAGCCGCTGTATGAAGGACGTTTATCAGTCATTGTATTTTATTTCAAAAGATCAATTAATGGCGTCGGAGGAAGCGGAGAGGATCGGGCTCTGGGAAAGCAAAACACATTCTCACCACATTTCAAGAACTAATAACAGGCCACTATTCATGTCACAATTGTTATTATAACAAACCAAACGTCGCATGACAAACTGATCTATTGTCTCTCGCAGCCCAGAACAATTACATTGTCTAATAACTCAGAGTTTCAGTGCACTCTGGACCTCATGACGGGAGCCTCAACGCTTTGCTCTCGCCCATGCGCCATATGTTAGGTCTCTTAGGTGACAAAACTCTGTGGTCACAGGAAGTGATGTCATTTGTTAATAGGATTGGACAGGAAGTGATATAATTTGATTAGTAGGATCAGACAGGAATTGATGTCATTTGATTTACAGATTCAGAAAGGAAGTGATGTCACTTGATTAGCAGATCCAAACAGGAAGTGATGTCACTTGATTAGCAGATCCAAACAGGAAGTGATGTCACTTAATTAGCAGATCCAAACAGGAAGTGATGTAATTTTAGGTTCATACAGGAAGCAAAGTAATTTGATTAGCCGTTTCAATAAAGGTTACTTGGCGGGTTTAATAAAGATTTCACTGCATTGAGCGTTTTGACCAGCAGCTATCAGTGTTATCTTTGGCTGGTCTCCCTGAGATCAGTGATCTGTTTCTCTTAAAGAAGTGATACCAATGGATCTACAAACATACAGGACATGATCACATGTATTTAGCTTGTTGATTCAGTGAAATCATTTGATTATCAGATTCAGGCAGGAAGTATGAATTGATGGCATTTTGAACAGAAGGGGGCGACAAACAGGATCACAGAAAACACATCCACCATTAGAGGCCAGGATGGGAGATAATTCTGATTCCGGCCTTCATTCCATGTCATTCAGAAACCATGAGGCTGTGCCATAGATGCTTATGGTAGACCTGTGAGGAGCCATTGCAGTAACAGAAGGAGACCCTTCATTCTGTCAAACACCTTCAGGCTATGTTCACACTGCGTATGAATCCGTCCGTTGTGCGAATCGCGAATATACGCACGTAGTTTTGAGGTTGTTGCATTCCCTTAAAAGTATATGATATACGGCCGCACAGTGCACACTACGTATGTGCTTACAGCCGGATCGTATACGGCGCCGTGAAAAATGAACAAGACCATTGTTTGAGGACGGAAATGTTGAAACTCACGGCCGTGGATTTCCTTGCGGTCCCGCACGAAGTATTTATTTCAGCCAAATTGAACTTGATTTTTCGATCCAAAAGGTTCTGTGTGGTTTACAGGGCTGGGCGAAGATTTCCAAGTAAATGACCTGCTTCAGATCGCTTCAAATCAAGCTAGGAAGCATAACTGTACAACGGGCGTATGTTCGCGGTTCGTACGCATCCGGCCGCATGTCGATTTTTCCCACGCCCGTAGTTTCAGCCGCACATGTACGGCGGCGTATGAACTACGGACGGATTCATACGCAGTGTGAACATAGCTTAAGGCTGTGTTTTCCATTGAACAATGAAGACCAACATTCATAGTGTCCATTCAGTGACCTGATAATAACAGCCCTGAACAACAGGACTCCTCAACGCCCTGCCATAAAATGTCCCCTAAATGGATGTTGCAAAAAATATAGGGCAGTTGTTAGGTGGTGGAATTTTGGGGGTAAAATTACAGATGTAGCAGAGATGAATGCTTATGCATCATGAAATAAAAAAAAAAAATTTTTTTAAACCTATTAAAGTGTACCTGTCATTTAAATAAACTTCTGATATGTCTGACATGCCTCTGGAACTTCCAGTTGATGCTATTGCCAGAAGTTCCTAGACTCCATTATACAGTAATTCTGTCCGCTTCTACTTTAGAAGTGAGAGGGGAGCTGAACATGGGCAGAACATGTGCTGCTAGGTGCTTTTGCCCTTTCTTTTTAGCAAGGGGTCCCAGCATCCGGTCCAAGCACCTATACAAACCTTTGACATGTGGCTATAATATATCAGAGGTTTGTTCAAATGACAGATACACTTTAAGAGCCAGGGTCAAAAAGCAAATAAAACAAAAATCCCAAATATAATCACCTCTTATCAATGATATAATCTATAAAGAAATCAATAGTCCTCCAAAGAATACTAAACTCTAGAGACAGGAGTTAGGATGCACCCACCAAACCCTAGACTGTCCCTGCCTATTTGATAAGGTTAGGTATAACCCTTTTGTACATACCCTATTATGGGCACCATAGAAAAGCAGGGGCACAGCTAGATGGGGCTGGTGAGGTTATTGGTGCCAGAAGGGGATGAGGTGAGGGAAAACCAAGCTGCAACTCTTCCAAGAATGGAGAGTCACTCGAAGGACCGGCTACATCTGGACATGCATAGTTTGCACCTGATCACTGACATCATATGACTTACATTCATATACTAAGTCCAAGATATCATAAAGTAAATGTCTCCATTACTTCCAAACAGACAGGGATGATTACCGGCAATGGAGACGGCCACCAGGTTTCGGACTCCATTATTCAAGCTTTCAGTTTAATAGATATTAATTTTCCTGCAGCTTTTCTGTAATTAGATCAATAGTATCACCATAAACATCCTCGTTTTATCTTCCTGCTGTCACAAGATGAAGACTGGGCAGGTTATTGCCTCCATCAGGACTTATGGAGAACGTCGTCCTCCAGAGAGTCAACCAATAAAAGATCAGCGGGATGTGATTTATGGGGGTCCTGGTAGATTTGGTTTCTGGCGAGGAGCCCTGTGCATTTAGATAATACATCTCCAATGGTCCGGCCAACATTATCCTATGTAGATGTGAACCTTCTACTTGTCATAAACATCATCCTGCCTGACAGAACGTTTTTCATGAGAGACTGAAGCTAATGGCGCGGCCGAGCTTGGAGGAGAACCAGATGAAATTAGAAGAGTGATGTAAAGAATTAAAACTTCACTAGACTCCAAACTATCATAAATTATCTGCTGTTGTTCCATGGCATCGACAGCAGGATTCAACTGCAGCACAAATTATCGGTATATAATATTGGCATATGTTATATGGTGTATATA
Organism: Dendropsophus ebraccatus; assembly: GCF_027789765.1. Classification (NCBI taxonomy): domain Eukaryota; kingdom Metazoa; phylum Chordata; class Amphibia; order Anura; family Hylidae; genus Dendropsophus; species Dendropsophus ebraccatus. Next base: position 26,113,385 of record NC_091468.1, read on the forward strand.
CAGTACTGCAGGATAGATAGATAGATAGTCTGAAAACCATTATATTGTTAAGTGCATATCAAAATAAAAATCAACTATGTAAAGAGATTTAAAAATCTGTTACCATTTTGTATCCACAGCTTCTATACAGATCTGTATGTCTCTATGGTTACAGACTACAAACAAACTTTCTGTAGTCTGATGCTTCTTAACTTCTTGTTAGTTATGTTATCCCAATATTATAACTTATAATGAATATCTGATCAATGGTTTCAAACTACCGGGACCCCCAACTGTCACGACCACTGCTCTATGCACCTGGGGGACAATTAATCCCTTTTGGCTTGACTATAACACTGTCTATTAGTGGATGTCTAAGAAAACATTTTTAGGCTGAACTGGCCAACATTCTCAACTGGTATTATTTCTTCAGTTTATGTTGGTCTTACATAGTCTTTGTATATTGCTATTATTTAAAGCAGTATATGGCAGTATTATATAAGCACAGTATGCAGGTTCTTTGTTACCGAATGATGGCTTTTTTTTTACCATAATGTTTTTTTTTAAGCAAAAGCAAAAAAATAAAAATAGCCCAGGAGGGAAGGGGTTAAGGTATTATACTGTATCTTTTTGCTGAAGTGGATAGTGATGGTGACTATACGCTAAGGTTATTTCAATGATATTTGTTCACTATATGGTACGTTACTTGAAGAGATTATCCAGCGCTACAAAAATGTGTCCAATTTCTTCCAGCATGACTTTTGTATCTAGTTTTGGTGCAGTTTTTGCAGGTCAGTTTAATAGAAGTAAATGGAGCTTAAGGGTGCGTTCACACCTACAGGATCTGCAGCAGATCTGCAGCAGATTTGATGCTGTGTTCAGTTATTTAAATGAAATCTGCTGCAGAAAATCAGCTGCAGATCCTGTAGGTGTGAACGCACCATAAAGGGGTTATCCTCCCCCCCCCCCCCCCCCCCCCCAAGAAACAAGATTATGTTCATCGCCTTTCTATGAAATTTACCCACACATATACATGTCAGTGAAATATAGAGATAGCGCTCCTGTCTGTAGGTGGACTCACTGCTATCAGTGTGCACTGCTACAGAATATGTTAGTGCTATAGTATATGTGTACAGTAGGTGGTTATTTATGTTACCTCAGTGGTTGATGATGATGAGCTGGTAATTGCCTCCCACAACCAGCACACTCACTATCCTCTATCACTGGGCACCAGTACAACACCTGTATCTGCAGACACTCATCTCTATTCAGAGACCATTGACTTTTCCATATCCCTGAAGGTCCATAAAACATATGTCTGAGATGGAGTCAGACCCATGTATCACTGACTACAGGACCCTGATCCTTCAGATTTGGGGTCCCCTGTGAAGCTGTGACTACAGGACATTTCATACAGTGAAGGTCAGGAGTGGGAGATCTGGAAGAGAAAGAGGGGAAAAAGCACAATTTCCGGGTAAATAATCCACATAAGAGAAGTGGAGTCACCTCCCGGCGGCGGATAAGTTATGAGAGGCCGTATATAATGTGAGACTTTCATTCCAGGTGACTCATCTTCAGCTTATTAGGTTAGCTGCAAAGAACCCGTGAAATATTGGGGAGATTATATATTGTTTTAGATGACGGGCACAGAAAGAACATAAATCCTGAGTCAGTGATAGAACCGGCGCTTCTTACTGCGACTCCCTGCCAGGCTGAAGGCGTTCTCATACACACTTTATTGTCTAAAGACTTCAGAAGACGGAAATTTATGTATACACTAATGGCACACTGACACTTGGGGTACAAGATAATGACACTGACACTTGGGGTACAAGATAATGACACTTGGCGTACAGGATAATGACACTGACACTTGGGGTACAGGGTAATGACACTTGGGGTACAGGATGATTACACTTGGGGTACAAGATAATGACACTTGGGGTACAGGATAATGACACTGACACTTGGGGTACAGGATAATGACACTTGGGGTACAGGATGATTACACTTGGGGTACAAGATAATGACACGCTAACACTTGGGGTACAGGATAATGACACGGGGTACAGGTTAATGACACGCTGATACTTGGGGTACAGGATGATGACACTTGGGGTACAGGATAATGAAACTTGGGGTACAGGATAATGACACTGACACTTGAGGTACAAGATAATGACACTTGGGGTACAAGATAATGACACTTGGGGTACAAGATGATGACACTTGGGGTACAGGATGATGACACTTGGGGTACAGGATGATGACACTTGGGGTACAGATAATGACACTTAGGGTACAGGATAATGACACTTGGGGTACAGGATAATGACACTGACACTTGAGGTACAAGATAATGACACTTGGGGTACAAGATAATGACACTTGGGGTACAGGATGATGACACTTGGGGTACAGGATAATGACACTTAGGGTACAGGATAATGACACGGGGTACAAAATAATGACACACTGACACTTGGGGTACAGGATAATGACACTTGGGGTACAGGATAAAGACACTGACACTTGGGGCACAGGATATTGACACTTGGGGTACAAAATAATGACACACTGACACTTGGTGTACAAGATAATGACACTTGGGGTACAGGGTAAGGACACGTTGACACTTGGGGTACAGGATAATGACACATTGACACTTGGGGTACAGGATAATGACACTTGGGGTACAAGATAATGACACTTGAGGTACAAGATAATGACACTTGGGGTACAAGATAATGACACTTGGGGTACAGGATGATGACACTTGGGGTACAGGATAATGACACTTGGGGTACAGGATAATGACACTTAGGGTACAGGATAATGACACTTGGGGTACAGGATAATGACACTTGGGGTACAGGATAATGACACTGACACTTGAGGTACAAGATAATGACACTTGGGGTACAAGATAATGACACTTGGGGTACAAGATAATGACACTTGGTACAAGATAATGACACTTGGGGTACAGGATGATGACACTTGGGGTACAGGATAATGACACTTAGGGTACAGGATAATGACACGGGGTACAAAATAATGACACACTGACACTTGGGGTACAGGATAATGACACTTGGGGTACAGGATAAAGACACTGACACTTGGGACACAGGATATTGACACTTGGGGTACAAAATTATGACACACTGACACTTGGTGTACTAGATAATGACACTTGGGGTACAGGGTAAGGACACGTTGACACTTGGGGTACAGGATAATGACACTTGGGGTACAGGATAATGACACTTGGGGTACAAGATGATGACACACTGACACTTAGGGTACACTTGGGGTACAGGATAACTTTTTTCACATTTGATTTGTGTAACAGAGCCTTGTAGCGCTGTGATTTTAAGTTCAAATCCCATCAAGGGCAACATCTGCAAGGAGTTTGTCAGTTACTGCGTTTATGCCCCCAGCCCCTGTCAGTTACTGCATTGATGCCCCCACCCCTGTCAGTTACTGCATTGATGCCCCCAGCCCCTGTCAGTTACTGCATTGATGCCCCCACCCCTGTCAGTTACTGCATTGATGCCCCCACCCCTGTCAGTTTCTGCATTGATGCCCCCACCCCTGTCAGTTACTGCATTGATGCCCCCAGCCCGTGTCAATCCCTGCATCTTTGCATCTACTCTGCACTGCACTAATGTCTTTTCCATGCAGTCTCATTTCACTACTGAATACAATTTACCCCAAGGTCTACATTCTGCCAATAATCTTTGACTAAGCCTGGCCGTACACTAGAGATAGCTGTTGGCTTGTACATTAAACAGGCATCGCTCCCTTCTATCCATACACAAGCACACTCAGAGTGGTCGATCATTCATGTGTTCTGAATGGGTCACTGCCAGATACCAGATAGAAAGAAAGACTCCTCTTCCTATTGGTTACTTTTTGGCGTGTGTTTATATGATGATCCCGGCTCTGTCCATAAATCCCTGTTTCAGGTTTATATATTCTGGCCAGTACAGGATAGAACAATGGCGGCCTGTCCTCCTGCTGCTCCAGTGAGTTATGTCGGGGAGGCAGGCAGCGAGAGCAGCATGAATCAGAGAAGTGGCTGCTCTCAGGACTCCGGACGGAGAACCCGGCTCTCTGCAGGGACCACATTTATCAGGCTCCAGAGGTAATTTTAAAAAGTGTGATGAATTGGAGCCGGCAGCTAAAATATATTCAGCCATTGTATCCCCCAGCCCGGGGACTGTGCACTAATACATAGTGATATAAATGGGGATATTCCCGGGGACGGCCACAGACTGATGGATACAGCTCTAGTAATATACTCTTATTCCTATAAATATTAACATCTACTCTGCAGAACATCATCTCCTGGCTGACACGGGTAAGATTTATTATACCCCAGACCCATAATTATTATAACTAACAAGCTGGACGGATGGATCCGACTGCATCACCCTCCCCATGACACTGCCCTTGTAACATGCAGGAGTAAGCTGAAATATAAGGAAAAGCTGCGCTGCGGAATCTGTTGGCGCTATACAAATACATATCATTATTATTATTATACTGTGCTGCTGAGAGGGCCTGCCGTGATGAAACACTAAACTGATAGAAGAGGGTGGGATCAGAGTCAGCAGAGTCATCTCATCATTAGAGGGCGGGGTCAGAGTCAGCAGAGTCATCTCATCATTAGAGGGCGGGGTCAGTAAGCAGAGTCATCTCATCATTAGAGGGCGGGGTCAGTCAGCAGAGTCATCTCATCATTAGAGGGCGGGGTCAGTCAGCAAAGTCATCTAATCATTAGAGGGCGGGGTTAGAGTCAGCAGAGTCATCTCATCATTAGAGGGCGGGGTCAGTAAGCAGAGTCATCTCATCATTAGAGGGCGGGGTCAGTAAGCAGAGTCATCTCATCATTAGAGGGCGGGGTCAGAGTCAGCAGAGTCATCTCATCATTAGAGGGCGGGGTCAGTAAGCAGAATCATCTCATCATTAGAGGGTGGGGTCAGTCAGCAGAGTCATCTCATCATTAGAGGGCGGGGTCAGTAATCAGAGTCATCTCATCATTAGAGGGCGGGGTCAGTCAGCAAAGTCATCTCATCATTAGAGGGTGGGGTCAGTCAGCAGAGTCATCTCATCATTAGAGGGCGGGGTCAGAGTCAGCAGAGTCATCTCATCATTAGAGGACGGGGTAATCAGAGTCATCTCATCATTAGAGAGCGGGGTCAGTCAGCAGAGTCATCTCATCATTAGAGGACGGGGTAATCAGAGTCATCTCATCATTAGAGGATGGGGTCAGCAGTCATCTCATTCTCATTAGAGGGCGGGGTAATCAGAGTCATCTCATCATTAGAGGATGGGGTCAGTAGAGTCATCTCATTATCATTAGAGGGAGGGGTCAGCAGAGTTATCTCATTATAATTAGAGGGAGGGGTCAGCAGAGTCATCTTATTATAATTAGAGGGAGGGGTCAGCAGAGTCATCTCGTTATGTTTAGAGGGCGGGGTCAGCAGATTGATCTCATTCTCATTAGAGGGAGGGGTCAGTAGAGTCATCTCATTCTCATTAGAGGGAGGAGTCAGCAGAGTCATCTCATTATCATTAGAGGGAGGGGTCAGCAGAGTCATCTCTTTATAATTAGAGGGAGGGGTCAGCAGAGTCATCTCGTTATGTTTAGAGGGCGGGGTCAGCAGATTGATCTCATTCTCATTAGAGGGAGGGGTCAGTAGATTGATCTCATTATCATTAGAGGGAGGTATCAGTAGAGCCATCTCATTCTCATTAGAGGGCGGGGTCAGTAGATTGATCTCATTCTCATTAGAGGGAGGAGTCATCAGAGTCATCCCATTATCATTAGAGGGAGGGGTCAGTAGAGCCATCTCATTATCATCAGAGGGAGGGGTCAGCAGAGTCATCTCATTGTCATTAGTGGGTGGAGTCAGCAGAGTCATCTCATTGTCACTAGAGGGCGGGGTCAGCAGAGTCATCTCATTGTCATTAGAGGGAGGGGTCATCTCATTATCATTTGAGGGAGGGGTCAGCAGAGTCATCTCATTATCATTAGTGGGCAGAGTCAGCAGAGTCATTTCAATATCATTTGATATATCAATATCAATATCTCTGTCTGTTATCTCCCATGCACTGCATCTGTATTTAGTGGAGGGAGAGAGTGGAGTACTCAGCACTTGCTTGCATCGATTTCGTTTGGAAAGTCCCTTTAACTCCTATTTTTGAAGTGTATGCGCAGTAAAAGATTAAACTTAGTTGCAAAACTATAGATACTTTTTAAATTCATCATTTTGACAATCGTTTCCTCCTCATCCATTTTCATCATACAAACCCCATTGTCCATACAATACATAAAGCATAGAAGACGTGGTGTGTCAGACATTCAGGATCCTTCCTATACCCAGCCATCACGTCCCAGCTTCCAGGGTCATTGTTATATCTTATACAACCAAGAACAAAAGCCCCTCAGCCCCATAAACAGGATGGCACCCATATCCGGATATCATGTTTTTAATGTGGATTTCAACAAATGCGAGGTCTGGCAGGCTGACAGAAATGCGGAGCTGTCACTTACTGGAGCGGAGTGGGGAGGGCTCCAAGTGTCTGAGCCGTAATGAAAGCGGCGAGGGATGTCTACATATCATCAATCACCGCTCCTGCCCAGGTAAAGTGCCTTTTAATCAAATCATAGTGCATTAAATAAAGGTTTTGCAAGAGAACGCTGTCGCTGCGAGAGGGGAGGGGGTGACGTACCAGATGCCATTGGCAGCGGAGACACTCTTATTAAAGGGGAGCTCCAGTTAGAAGCCACCTTAAATACCAATAAAGTGGAGAGTTACTTTAGTATCTTCACTTTCCACTGCTGTAGGGAGCCTTTCTTAAAGGGGTACTCCAGTGAAAATCATTTTCTTTCGAACCAACTGGTTTCAGAAAGTTATATAGATTTGTAATTTATGTCTATTTAAAAATCTCAAGTCTTCCCTTACTTATCAGCTGCTGTATGTCCTGCAGGAAGTGGTGTATTCTTTCCAGTCTGACACAGTGTTCTCTGCTGCCACCTCTTTCTGAGACAGGAACTGTACAGGGCAGTAGCAAATCCCCATAGAAAACCTCTCCTGCTCTGACACAGACAGAGGGGGCAGCAGAGAGCACTGTGTCAGACTGAAAAGAAAACACAATTTCCTGCAGGACATACAGCAGCTGATAAGTATGGAAAGACTTGAGATTTTTAAATAGAAGTATATTGCAAATCTATATAACTTCCTGAAACTAGTTGATTTGAAAGAAAAAGATTTTTGCTGGACAACCCCTTTAAGTATCAATATGTTTTTTGGTGTGGATACAGAATGCTTTACGCACATAGGAGCGGTCTCAGGTGTATGCCGCCTTCTCTACTGTAGAAGCCAAATCTGGATGTAAATTTTTTCTTTTTTATTGGCAACATTTTTGAGTTTTTTTATATTACAGATCATTTAACTCCTAGTATTGTGTTTAATTGTGCGGCATAGACCAAGGTGCGATGTATGATAGTCACAGCTGGTGAATAACAGGAGGATATTTGGGGGAAATCCAATTGGTTTTATAGATGCATCTGTCTGGGTCCCGGGGGAATAAGGGTCATTGGATATTAAGAAGTTGATCAGCAGTGTCATGGCTGCGGCGACATCCCATACTCTAACCGCACTCAGCAGTGTCAGGCAAACATCCATATGCAGGGGCCCGGCACCACCATCTTTCTGAAAACTGCACAGGTGCAGTGGCGTAGCTACCATAGAGGCAGGGTAGGCAGTTGCTATGGGGCCTGAGCAGGAGGGGGACCCCAGTGAGAAGGTAAATGCATGTTTCCTTCTGCTTAACCCCTTATGTACTGCAGTGTGTAAGTGACCCAATGTTTACTTACATGCTGCAACACAAAAAAAGGGTTAAGGAGCAGAAGACATAGATCTCTGCTTCACTGCACTGATAACCTCTGACCTCTCTTCTCCAGCTGGCAATCAAGTAGGAAAGGAAAATGTGCAGAGCTCCATGCAGAGGTCAGGGGTTATCAGTGCACCAGCAGTAAAGCATATATGCACAGTGCTTGTGCGGAGACAAGGGTGGCCCTTAAAAATTTTTTGCTATGGGGCCCTGTGAATCCTAGCTACACCCCTGCACAGGTGCCTTAACGATCCAGCCCATGTGCTGTGTTCACACAGCTGATGAATAGGAAAATACCTGCCTGGAGCATTCCTAATAATGAAGAGGGCGGAGAGGAGGGACAGAGAGGTTGTGCCAGCCTAATGCATACACAGTCTCGGCCACGGCCGTTTGGCACAGGGCTTCAAGTTTAAGAGTGGTTTTTTAGGACAATAACTGCCAAACAGACCCCAGGACAGATCTTGGATTAAAAGCAGCTATCCGAAAGTACAAGTGGTTTGGAGGGGTCAGATTGTGGGTACAGAGTCACTTTAAGTGAAAGAAAGGATGCGGTGGGAAGGGGTTAAGCCTAGCCCTGCGTGCTGTAACAGAATAGTAACAATATGAGTGATCACTACAGAGCAGGACCGGAGACTTAAAGGGCATTTGGCAAAAGAAAGAAAATGAAAGTGCGTTCCCATTTACAGTAATCTGCATAATAATAATTACTCGCCCATTGATGTTATTACCAATAGTGATTGAAGTGGAGCTAAAATAAAAGAGTGAATCCCTGTTCATATATCATCACATAGGGGGAAGCAGACGCTCTCGGCTTCACAGCTTTTCCACTGTCACTTTTATGGAGATATAGCCGATTAATGTTAAAAAATGATCTCTTAAAGCGACAGTAACTCACCATTTACAATGCCTCATAAACCAAGTTCTCGGATCCTGGCGATAATTCCTGCCATTACAAGCCCTGATTACTTCATCTGCTTGGACAACCCTACATTGTAGCCGCTAATGAAAAAAATTCACTTTTTTTCCTTGCCTGAAATAATTCCATTAATTTAAGTAACGACAGGTTCTGCCGGCGTAATACTCGGGGGTTATTACAGATGTGCATTAACCATAGTGTGCAATTTAGTTAACAGATCCTGCGCCGCGGCCTCACATGTGAATTAAAGCATCTATTTAAGCTGACCTTTTCCCAGCTCCGGTATCACAGAACTTCATGTAATGACTCCGGAGATCTAGTTAAAAATGGGTCTGATAGGAAGTAACACTTTATCACACATCCCCCCCTCCCCCAGCCCAGTATGGAGGATAATGAGAGGGGCTGCGGAGCTGAACTGAAGCCGAGGGAGAATTCTGCTGTTCTGCTGCTGATACATCACATCTCCCTGTGTGATGAATTGTCTATATGCATAATACAGCGCATACACTCTTCCTAGGATATTTGATAGCCACCTATATCTGAAATGTTTATGCTGTGTAATCGATCATTGGAGAATGGCGTTTTAAGCTTAGGGTGAACTGAAACATATCAAATGCCCCTTAGGTTTTATAAAACCACTACTCACCAGGGATATAACTTTTAGCCCACTAGAAGCCAGGGGTATACCTATTAAACCACTAGACACTAGGAATATAACTATTAAACCACTAGACACCAGGGAAGTAATTATTAAACCACTAGACACCAGGGATCTAACTTTTTAAGCGACTCTGTACCCACAATCTGTCCCCCCCAAACCACTTGTATCTTCAGATAGCCGCTTTTAATCCAAGATCTGTCCTGGGGTCCATTCGGCAGGGGATGCAGTTATTGTCATAAAAACAACTTTTAATCCGGCAGCGCTGTGTCTAACTGCCGGGCATTCCTAATGATGAGGAGGAAGGACAGAGAGGGTGTGCCAGCCTAATGCATATACAAATGTAAGCCCCGGCCATTAGACACATCGCTGCAGGATTAAAAGTTGTTTTTATGACAATAACTGCATCCCCTGCCGAACGGACCCCAGGACAGGTCTTGGATTAAAAGCAGCTATCTGAATGTACAAGTGGTTTGGGGGGGGGGGGGTCAGATTGTGGGTAGAGTTGCTTTAAATCACTAGACAACAATGAAGTAATAATTAAACCACTAGGTACCAGGATAAAATTAATAAACTACCATACAGCTGGGATGTACAGTAAGTATCAAACCACTGGACACCAAGGATGTAAGTATTAAACCATTAGACACCACCAGGATGTAAGTATTAAACCATTAGACACCAGGTATGTAACTATTAAACCACTAGACACCAGGGATGTAAGTATTAAACCACTAGACACAAGGTATACAGCTATTGGACCATTAGACACCAGAGATGCAACCATTAAACCACAAGACACCAGAAATATAACTGTTAAATCACTAGACACCAGGGAAGTAATTATTAAACCTCTAGACACCAGGGATGCAAGTATTAAACCTCTAGACACCAGGGATACAACTATCAAAGCAATAGACACCAGTTCAAGATCTGTCCTGGGGTCCGTTCGGCAGGTGATGCAGTTATTGTCCTAAAAAACAACTTTTAAACTGGCAGCCATGTGTCAAACGTCCGTGGCCTACAGAATCTGTGCCCTAACTTTGCACCACCCTTTCGTCCCTCCTCCCCATCCTCTTCATCATTAGGAATACCCCTAGAACATTTTCTCCATGCTACAGGTGCCTTAACGATCCAGCCCATGTGCCGGGCTGACACAGGTGATGAATAGGAGACAATCTGCCTGGAGAGTTCCTAATGATGAAGAGGGTGGGAAGGAGGGACAGAGAGGGTGTGCCAGCCTAATGCATACACAATCTAAGCCACGCCCTTTGGGCACGAGGCTGCAAGTTTAAGAGTTATTTTTTAGGACAATAACTGCATCACCAGCCGAACGGACTGCAGGATAGATCTTGGATTAAAAGCAGCAATCCGAAGGTACAAGTGGTTTGTGGTGGGCAGATTGTGGGTACAGAGTCGCTTTAAACCACTAGACACCAGGGAGAGGATTTATGAAGACTGGCGTACAAGTACGCAGGTCTTATATTAAGCCCCGCCCCCTTTTCACAGCAGGATTCACTAAGAAGCATACGCCTCTTAGTGAATCTGGTAGGTCGGGCAGGAGTAGATTTGCGCCTGCGAGAAGGCATAAATCATGATAAATGAGGTGCAGGAGGAGGCCACGCCTCCTCACCGCCTCATCACGCCCCCGCAAGCTCCGCCAGCCCGCCCATCGGGCGAGCGGGGTGCACGGGAGGCGTATGCTAGGAAGAAGGGGCAAATCTGCACTTCCTCCCTGGCACATGCCTCTGGCGTAAGCGGACACCAGGGGTATAACTACTAAACCATTAGACACCAGGGATATAACTATTAACCCACAAGATACCAGGGATGTAACTATTAAACAAGTAGACACCATGGGGGACATTTCTTAAGTCCGGTGTTTTCTGCGCCGGGCGTAAAAATGTCCCCGCATCACCAACAGTACGGAGATTTATGTAGAGGCTCTACATAAATCCTGCGCGCACCAGTGTGTGCGCCAGGAAACCTACGCCAGCTCAGGGGTTTCCTTATAATTTCCTTATCATTTTTCACGCCGAAGAGTCCCAGAGTCCGCCTGTTTCGCCCCCTCCACACCCCCTCCCCGCCCCCTTGGCGAACCTGGCCCAAAACGACTATTTACGAATAAATTTATTTACATTGCCCATTTTACGCCAAAAAATACAACTTTTTCGTTTGATAAATTTCCCCCCTTGGGTGTAATTATTGATTACTGCAACCCAGGGATAAAATTACTGATCTATCAATAGATCCATTAAAGACCGGGGAATAATTATAGATCCACTATTAAACCAGCATGGATATACTGCTAGAATACTATTATAGACCAGGGATATACTACTAGAATACTATTATAGACCAGGGATATACTGCTAGAATACTATTATGGACCAGGGATATACTACTAGAATACTATTATAGACCAGGGATATACTACTATAATACTATTATAGACCAGGGATATACAGTAATACCTCGGTTTTCGAACGCTTTGGAACTCAAACTGCTTGGTATTCGAACGAAAATTTACCCAGAAGTAGTGTTTGGAATTCGAACTTTGCTCAGTTTTCAAACGTTTTTGCGAGCATGGATGGTGGGTTGTACCTGGCGAGTTAAGCAGTGGTGAGGGTTCACATACAGTACAGTGCTGTATAAGACTGCTGGAGTGCATATACAGTGCAGTAGTAGTACAGGCAGTGCACCACCATCTCCCATACATTACAGTGCTTGGATGGGGGGGGACGCTATACAGTAAAGGATGGGTAAGGAGTTGGTGACTACTGTACTATAATTGCTGGTTCTGATGAACATTTCTTATGTTTAATGTCCTGTACAGTATAGTGCTGTTCTGTACTGTACTGTAGTGATTATACTGAGCACTTATCAGTGTAATAAATGAATATTGTAGGTAATTATTGGTGGCTGGAACCAATTAATCACATTTACATTATTTCCTATGGGAAGACACTGCTCGGTTTTCAAACTGCTTGGTTCTCAAACTGCCTTCCGGAACCAATTAAGTTCGAGAACCAAGGTACCACTGTACTACTATAATACTATTATGGACCAGGGATATACTACTATAATACTATTATGGACCAGGGATATACTACTATAATACTATTATAGACCAGGGCTATACTTTTATAATACTATTATAGACCAGGGATATACTACTATAATACTATTATAGACCAGGGATATACTACTAGAATACTATTATGGACCAGGGATATACTACTAGAATACTATTATGGACCAGGGATATACTACTAGAATACTATTATGGACCAGGGATATACTACTAGAATACTATTATGGACCAGGGATATACTACTATAGTACTATTATAGACTAGGGCTATACTACTAGAATACTATTATACACCAGGGATATACTACTAGAATACTATTATACACCAGGGATATATTACTAGAATACTATTATACACCAGGGATATACTACTAGAATACTATTATACACCAGGGATGTAATTGTAGATCCTATAGATATCAGGAATATAATTATTTATCCAGTAGGTGTCATGGATAAAATATAAATTTTTTATAATTATAGACCCACTAGAAACCAGGGATATATTTCTTGGCCCACTAGACACCAGGGTTATAATAGAGACACTGTTAGAAAGTTCTTCAGTTGCTTATTTGGAATTTTAATAGTTTTTAATAAACTGTGAGAACCTTAAAATCGTTCTTGCACAATTTTGCCTATGAAGTATATGGTGCTTACTGGTACTACAGCTGTAAGAATGAAGCCCCAGGCCTATTTTCTGGACCTTAAACACAGCAGTATATCAAACCTGGTAGAATGGATTTTTTACTGCATCATTAGATACCACATAAATCTCTTTTAGTTTTTGGATTTTGCCGATTTCATAGCCTGAATAATGCTGACAATAGGCGACTGTGTCACTGGGTTCATCTTTAACAATTGTCTACTATACAAATAATCCATTACTGGGAAGAAGCATACTAGCTTATTTGTATAACCATGATATACCCTGACCTGCAGTATCTGCCTTCCTATAATTAAAGGAAATTTCTATTAAAATGCATTCTGTTAACATTTTTCTTGTACAGCTTTGCCCTGCTGTGCTCCCTCTCTATCTATATTGCATATTTTACCATATTTTGATGTTTTCGTGATTGCTATTTTCTGCCTGACAGCTTCTTCTAGTGAACTGAATAGAGGTTTTTGCATTTCCAGCTCTTGGAGGCATGTGGGCTGTTATGTGGCTGTTATGTGGTCCTGTTATAATAGCTTTGTGATATTCTGCTGGTGGAGTCATGGTGTACATACATTGCACACTGATTTACATCCTAAGTTACACCCTGCTAGTGGGGTCACTGTGTACATATATTACACTACTTATCCTGTACTGATCCTGAGTTACATCCTGTATTAGACCATGTGCAGACTACATAAGAGACCGGAACGGCCAGGCTCTGAAAAGATCATCTTTGCAGCGACAGAGTTCTGATGCTGGCACATCCGCTGCACACTATGAGCCGCTCGCTCCATAGTATGCACTTGCAGCGGCCACATTTTCTGTGGCCGCTGCAAGAGATCCCGGCCAGAGCATAGACGCTCCAGCCGGGATTCCATAGAAGACAAGGCAACGTATCTTTTTGTAAAAAGTACGGTTGTTGTTGCCAATTGCAACAATGGCCGTACTTTTACGAAAATATAGGTTGTTTGAACATAGCCTTATACTCAAGAGCTGCACTCACTATTCTGCTGGTGGAGTCACTGTGTATATACATTACATTACAGATTATGATTTACATCCTGTATTATACCCCAGAGCTGCACTCACTATTCTGATGGTGAGGTCACGGTGTACATACATTACATTACTTATCCTGTACTGATTCTGAGTTACATCCTGTATTTCTTTTATTAAAATTTTAAACATAACAATAAATAAATACAGAAATAACACACCATATCTGACCAGAACAAAACAATAGAAAATGAAACCATAACATAAAGCACCGGTCCATCCCCACACTCATTCTTCCACACATACAACCCATATACCTATATACAATATATACACAATATAAACTATTTAGCTAAACATATTAATAAACTATATACACTACAAACCTATATATACTACTATATACTATACACTTATAAACACACCTATATACAATGCACCACTATATACTATACACCTATAAACACACCTATATACACTACTATGTACAATACACTTCTATATACTATACACCTATATAAATAACTAAATGTGAACCCCCTGGCCCAGTTGCATTGTGCACAACCTAATACCACAGACACAATTCTACTCAACCCAACACCAACTAAACAAGACATCATTACACAAATAAACTAAAACTAAACAAGACACGATACCAAATAATAACCTACAACTAAACAATACATATAATATTTTTAATTTTTTTTTTTTTTTTTTTTTTTTTTGGCCCTGAGCTGGTCCCGCATCCCATGCCCCCAGTACATGATCACGGACGTCCATGAACCAGCCCAGGATTTTTTATATATATAAAAGTCCCCACAAAGTCCCACAGAAGCCCCCTCCCCCCTTTTACCCACCACCCAACCTAGCACTAAACCCGAACCCCAAGTGCAAACAAAACATATATAATATATACAGTATATACAATTTATACAAACATACAAAGATAATCACAAAGACAATCACAATACACAAACTTTTGAAAAAAATATATAACATACTAAACCCAACAATAATGAGACTTCTCAGCCCCACACACAACCCGAAAACCCAAGTTCAGTACCTGCAAGCCCTATACTCCAGTATCTCTACAGCACAAAACAAAAGATTAAGGTGCCAGCATCAGCCCACCACCAGGAGAGGAGACGCAGGCTAAGGAACCTTATAGGCAAAGCCCCTCCAAAGACAAGAGGCCCTACCAGTCCCCAGCCTCTCGTACTCCAGAGAGCGCACCTTCACCAGGTCACCGAGTGTGCCCCTAACCACCTCATCCACAGGGGGCGCTGTGCCCCTAACCACCTCATCCACAGGGAGGATTTTACGCTGCGTCGACACTAAACACCGTGCACTCCACGTGTGGTACCTGACCACTATGCTGACTAGGAATAAAGTGCTCCGGTCCCAGCCACCAAGGTTTCTGAATGCTCCATAGGCCCATTCCGCATAGGAGAGACGGGCCAATCTGGGCCACCCGATGGAAGCGCCCACCCTGTTGTAAACCTCTGTATTAAAGGGACAATGAAGCAGAAAATGCTCCATGCTTTCCAGCATGCCTCCACACTCCTCCCGGGGACATCCCCGATCCTCAGAGCTCCTGCACTTCAGATTGTCCCTCACATACAGTTTCCCATGGAAGCAGCGCCAAGCCAAGTCCCAAAACTTCAAGGGGATCCTGATGGAATTCAATAGGCCCAAACCAACCTCCAGATCCCGACTTGGGCAATCCTTGAGCGCCAGCGGTTTTTGGAAATGGGACGACAGGACCCTATTGTCAAGGAATTTCCTCGACAGAGTCCTAATCTCCCACATCCCCAAACCCCACCGACGAATGGCCTTCAGAACCAGGGTAGCATAAGCCGGAAGATGCCCGTGTGGTGTGCGGAGATCCTTCACTTGCCCTCCTGTCTCCCATTCCTGGAAGAAAGGCCGAAACCATCCCCTACAGGAGAATACCCACGGAGGAGCCCTCTCTTTCCAGAGGTTTGCAATGTTGGTCTTAAGAAAGGTATTCACCAGGAACACCACGGGGTTGACCATACACAACCCCCCTTGTCTCCTCGTACGGTAAGTAACCTCCCTCTTGACTAGGTTCAGTCTATTCCCCCATAACAGTTGGAAGAACACACTGTAGACCCGAGTCCAGAGAGGTTCTGGCAAAATGCAAACACTGCCCAGATATATCAGCAAAGGGAGCAGGAAAGTTTTGATCAGGTTAACCCTTTCCCTGAGGGTCAAAGACCAACCCTTCCACTGATCCACCCTCTGAGCGGCGATCTTAAGCCTGCTGTCCCAGTTTTGTTTGGGGTAATCCCCTTGGCCGAATTCGATGCCGAGAACTTTTGCAAACTCCTGGGGCTCTGGAAGGGTGTCCGGGAGATCAAATCCAGGATCTCCACCTCCCAGCCAGAGACTCTCACACTTATCCTGGTTGATCTTGGACCCAGATGCCTCTGAGTAGCGCTCCACCTCTGACATCACACACCGCACCTCCTCTTGCGAGGAGACGAATATGGTGACATCATCGGCGTACGCTACCACCCTCAAAGTGGGATCCGGCACCGCAGGGTCCATTCTCACCCCTGCCAACGGTCCACAATCAATCCTCCTAAGGAAAGGATCAATTGCAAACACGTACAACAGTGGGCTCAAAGGGCAACCCTGATGGACACCAGACCCAACCTCAAAAGAGCGGCCAATCCAACCATTCACAAGCGGGAAACTCTCTGCCCCTGTATACAAGGTCTTAAGCCAATCAACAAAAACCCCCGGCAGGCCATATCTCAGAAGAACAGACCAGAGGTACTCATGGTTAACCCGATCAAACGCTTTTGCCTGATCCAAGGACAGCAAGTACCCCTTCCAATGACCCACCCTACCCTGCTCCACAGCCTCCCGGACACCGAGCACAGCACTAAAGGTACTGCGGCCTGGAACAGAGCAATGCTGGGCCCTCGAAAGGAGCTGGGGTGCAAACTTCACCAGCCGATTAAACAGCACTTTTGCCAGAATCTTTCTGTCCGCATTGAGAAGCGCTATGGGACGCCAATTCTCAATGCGGGACGGGTCTTTACCCTTTGACAAGATAATCAAGGCTGACCTCCTCATTGACCTCGGCAGAGTGCCTGAGGAGAGACACTCATTGAATACCTCAGTCAAGAGGGGAACCAAAGTGTCCTTAAAGGTCTTATAGAACTCAGATGTTAAGCCATCTGGACCGGGTGACTTCTTGAGGGCAAGACCATCAATAGCCACCCTGACTTCCTCTTCTTGGATCATCTCTGTCAAAACGTCAAGAGAGGGGTCTACCCCTGGTTCAGGGACGGTTTCAGTCAAGAAAGCTGAGGCCTTATCCCGATCTAGATCTTTCCTCCCCAAGAGGTGCGAGTAAAAGGATCTGACGATCTCCAGGATCCCCGATCTGGACCTTTTCAGGGATCCTGTACTATCAATCAGTCCTGAGACGATTTTACTATTCACTGACATCTTGCAGTTTCTGTAAGGGTCGGGCGAGCGGTACTTCCCGTAATCCCTCTCAAAAACCAAAGATGCGTGTCTATCATACTGGCACCTCAGTAGCAAGGCTTTCACTCTGGAGATATCATCACGACTACCTCCAGTCGAGACAAGACGTTCAAGTTTCTTCCTCAGGCCCTGGTACAGGCGATACCTGTCCAGACTCCTGAGGCTCGAGAGCTGGCGGAAGAATCCCGCAACCCTTTTTTTGAACATCTCCCACCACTCTGACTTACTGCTACAAAGGCCCAGCAATGGTACCTGGCTCTGAAGAAAATCCTCAAAGGACTGTCTTATTTCCGCTTCTTCCAAGAGAGACGAATTGAGCTTCCAGTAGCCTCTACCCATCCGGGGGGTCTCTGTAACATTCAGAGAAAACAAAATTAAACAGTGGTCGGAGAACTCCACCTCAACAACGGACACCGCTGAAGAGACGGCTTCCTCCTTTAAATAAAACCTGTCTATCCTGGACCTACAACTACCCCTATGATAGGTGAATCCCGCGTGGCCTGGTGTATGCCGGATGTGAACATCCACCAGGCGAGCCTCACTAGCTATACTATTCAGAGCGACGCCATCATAAGTCAGCTTGTCTCTGGAACCTCCCCTATCCTGGGGCCTCGTGACAGCATTGAAGTCCCCTCCAAAGACCACCTGCCGACTTGTAAAAAGATAGGGCTTGATCCTCATAAAGAGACACTTCCGATCCCACTTGGACTGTGGACCATAGATGTTAATAAGGCGAAGTTCTTGTCCCTTCATGAGGACGTCTAGAATCAGGCACCTCCCCATTTCTAACTCAATAACCCGTCGGCATTCTACCGGTGCGGCAAAAAGTACCGCCACCCCGCTATACGGCTCGGCCGCAAGAGACCAGTAGGAGGGCCCATTCCTCCATTCCCTTCTGGCTTTAAATATAGATGACATGTCTGTTAGCCTGGTCTCCTGCAAAAAGAAAATATCAGCATTAATGTGGGCAAAATAATCATAGGCTGCAAATCTAGCCGTATCTGACTTAATGCTGGCTACATTAATGGAAGCCAGCGTCAACGGAGAGGGTGCCGCCATCATGGGTGATTGAGTTAGACAGCTTTCTTTTTCCCACTATCCTTTCCATCCTGCCCGCCACCTTCCTCATCTGACGATGGTTTACCCCTCTTTAGTGAAACAGATGTATCCATGTCCCCTTTATTTAGCTTTTCCTCGTCCTCTGACCCTGGGCAGATCCTCCCCCCAAAGGAAATACGTTCCCCAGGGAGAGAGGATTCGACGTCCCCTGCAGGCCCCTCCGTCATCGCACCAACCAGAACCTCACCCTGTGCCTCCTGCACCTCTGAGGAGGAAATATCCTGGAGGGTTTGGAACCGGTTTGAGAGACCAATCAGAGGGAGGATGGTTGTACCTTCCTTTGGCATCTGGGGGGTGGGAGAAGATCTTACATCCCCCCTTTTCTTATTCTTTTTAGTACCCCGCTTGTGCTCCACCCATCTCCCACTATCCTCATCCGCGCTCTCACCATGGGAGGACAGTGGAGAGATGGCACCTTCTTCTTTCCGAATCCTCCAAATCTCCTCATCCAGATCACTGTCCCTCAGAGCCTCAGCAGTAAGATTGGCCTCAGGGATGAGATCAGAGGTCACCACAGTTGCGCAAGGCTCCTGAGACTCCCCCATCTCCCTCTCCCTTTGGCGCTTATCCCGACGCCTCAGTTGGGCTGGCGTCTTTTGCTTACTTTTCTTCCCTGGCTCTTTTACTCCTTCACCTCCGCCAGCTGCCCCCCCAGTAGATTCCTCCTCACGACCTTTCTCCACCGGGGTAACAACTGCATTGGCAAAGGAACGAGGGCAGCGACTGAATGGGTGACCTAAGTCACCACACAGGTGACACCTAACCTCCACACAGGATGCAGCGAGATGGCCTATTTCCCCACACAATGAGCACTTCGTCACCGTGCACCTAGCACTAAAATGTGTGGGGTCACCGCACCTGTGACAGAGCTTAGGCTGACCCCGGTAGAAGACCTGGATTCGATCCCTTCCTAGGAAGGTGGCAGATGGTATGTGGGTAACGGTGTTTCCTGAATATCTAAGTTTGACCATAAAGGTCCAAGCCCCTGACCAGATGCCATATTCGTCCCTGTTCTTTTTTGGGACTTCCACCACCTCTCCATACCGGCCAAGCCACGTCATGATGTCAATACAAGAGAGTGATTCGTTACGGGTTAAAACGGTCACTCTCTTGACGTTATTTTGGCGAGACACCGCCTGAATGGCAAAGTCTCGCCAGCCGGGCTCATCCTTTACCAGCTCATAGTTAGACCAAAAAAGCTCAAGCCCCTCCGGCCGAACAAAGCTGATATCGAATTCAGGGGCACCAAAGGGATGTATCAAGGCAAAGATGTCGGCTGCCTTGAAGCTCATCCTCAGCAGGAGCTCAACAACTTTAGATCTTGGGGGACATGTATCACTGCCTCTCCACCTCAGACGGACCACATTCCTTCGGACACCGCCTGGCCCGGCTGTTGGGAGAGACCACACAGTTTCCCTACCCCTTTCCTCTCGGAAGGCTGCAAGGCCATGCCTTTCTATCAAGAAAGACAGATCAACCTCCCTACCCTCTACATTGATTGTTCTCTCCCCTCTCTTTAAGGCCTGCAGGACACGTCGATGCAAGTCACCATCCCTAGGGCCCGAGGACGAGGAAAGCCCCCCCACTTCCCCCAGCGGCAACATTTGCATAGCTGCGTACCGCTGCTGCAGCCGCTGGGGGTGCAACTGGACCAGGCCCTATGCTCCCACCACTAGTCTGTGCCCCTTCACCACCCTCCTCCACATAATCCATACCCACACCAATACCACCTGTCACACTGCCCCGACCACCCTCCAAAGCCCCAGACAGATTCCTCCCCACATTCACTCCTGCCTTCCCCCCCACATTAATTCCCCCATTCACACTGGGTGGACCGGTGTGTTCTGGGACAGAAAGAGATTTTGTACCATCAGCGTCATTGGGTACCAGGACCGGAGCCACCTCCACAGGACAGGCCACTGGTCCCTTAAGAAAGGACCGAACAGCCTGCCTGGACTGTTTAGAGGCAGCCCCTGCCCTATTTCTGCTGGTACCCTCTGCCTCATCAGTACTAGACTCCTCAGCACGATCTGGTCCAGCAGCACCAATACAAAATAAAGGCTTTAGTCCAGTCTTTCTTTTGGGAGGCGAAGACATCTTAGCCCCGGCAGCATCTCGGCGACGACACCGCTGCCCCAAAGGAACAGCAGTGCCAGCGCCAAGCACCACCGGAGCTCCCGCAGCTGACTCCGGCACACAGCCGCTCCCCCCTCCCGTCAGGGAGCGAGCTGATGTACCAGTGCCTTTAACGTTACTGCCCACCGCTGGGCCACCTCTCCTACCACTGCCCGCCACTGGGCCAATATCACTGTCCGACCTTACGGCCGGTTCCTCACCTGCTCCACCTCTGCTACTGCAAACAGAGATGGAGCCCACCGCCATACTAGACTCCATACTCTCCCCATTCTCCTGCACTGAGTCCACAACAGAACTCAGGCCGGGCTGAGATATGGGGTTCACACAGTGAGCTGACCCTGAGGCCAGTCCGGGGGGCACAGGGAGGGGGGAATATACAAATGTTACCTGCTCCTGAAGCTTGGTGGTCTTTACCTTGGTCTTTCTCCCAGGCGCCTCCTCTGGTAACTCATCTCCGAATACGAAGTCCTGGAGGCGCCCTGGTGACTCCAGGAGCTGGATCTGGGCCATCAGCGCCCCTCCCTGGTAACTGGTGTTGCTTTCATCCCCCGAACAGCGGCTAGATGACAATGCTGCTTGCCCTGCAGGGAGCCCACTGTATGGGGTCTGTTGTTGCGGACCCCCGGGTGGATTCGGCTCAACATCACATACCTCCGCAGCGTCTCCTTCCTCCTCCACCCGGCTCTCTGGCTGGAGCCCTCTCAGCCCTCTCTGCTTTTCTCTCTCCATTTCAGCAAATCTGTCGTCATTCTGCAGTTTCTCTTTAAATGGCCCACTGTTCTCCAGAATAAAAGTTCTCTTTGTCATTAGCTTTTTGATATCGGCTTTCAGATGCTTCATTTTCGCTGATAGCTCAGCCTTTTGCTGCTTAGCAGCAGTGTCCATTAATGCTTTTACAGCACATACCTCCTCCTGGAGCTTGTACAGCTGGTTCCTGGTGTCCTCATACCCATGGAGGCTCGCAGCAATCCGGAGGCCATAGGTCTGCCCCGTCTCTTGAGACCGCGGCACCCCCCAGTCTTCCTCCACACCTCCATGGGCAGACTGCCTTGCTCCAGGAGGAGTGTCACTGCTCACACTTTCATGGTTTGGTTCCACAGCCACTGTAGTGCTGCTGGTGCTTGCAGTTCCACAGCTAGTTGTAGCCTTGCGGCTACCCTTTGTTATCTCTGGTTCAGGGGCGGCTGGAGAAGCATCGCTGCACCTCCTAGCAGACCTCCTCAGCCCTTGTACCTCTGATGGTATTCCCTCTGTTGGTCGCTGGATTCCTCTGCCCCCCACGGTCCTGGTTCGGGGGGCAGGAGTTGGGACTCTCCTTGGCTCGCTCATGCCTGAAAACCTGCTCCCTCCCTGGGGAGGAGAGAGCAGGCCCAGGGGCAGATCTTCCTTGCCTGGAGCTCAGGAGCAGCAGACTCGCACAGCCTCACACAGCAGGACCACACCCAAAACTAATTGGATCACCACTCCAGAGCTGCACTCACTATTCTGCTGGTGGAGTCACTGTGTATATACATTACATTACAGATTATGATTTACATCCTGTATTATACCCCAGAGCTGCACTCACTATTCTGATGGTGAGGTCACGGTGTACATACATTACATTACTTATCCTGTACTGATTCTGAGTTACATCCTGTAATATACCCTAGAGCTGCACTCACTATTCTGATGGTGAGGTCACTGTGTACATACATTACATTACTTATCCTGTACTGATCCTGAGTTACATCCTGTACTATACTCCAGAGCTACACTCACTATTCTGCTGCCGTTGACCAATAGCACAAAGATGAGTAAAAACAAAAAAAATAGGCCAGTTAACTTCCTACAGTGCGATCTGACCGCAGTGTCGTAGTAAATTGCTTTTTGGATATAAAAGCGATCTTGGCGGCCTGCAGATCTGCTGCTCTCCTTTCATGTTCTGCCTCCTCATCAGTAATTCTATGAAATGACTGCACTCAAAGAACACGCCATGATGGGCCAGACAAATGGGATTCCTCGAATTATAGGTGACTATTATTGTAGGTGACCTTGTTTCTTTATTCCCTCATCCTTCTAGCAGGAGAAGATTATAGACAGCGGTGGGGAGGTGGGGGATTAGAGGCTCACATTCTGGAGACATGCAAATTGCAACAATGTATTAGTTGTTAATTAAAGGGGTAGTCCAGCGAAAAGCTTTTTCCTAGTAATTGAAACACATTACAAAGTTATATAGCTTTGTAATATGCTTCAATCACCTATCTGCCCCCCTTCCCTATCTTCCCCCCCCCCCCTCAATTCCCCACCAGAAAGAGAAGTAAACTCATTCTTACCTAATGACTGTTGACCCCAGGCTTTACTGTGGCAGCCATTTTGTGACAATGACATCATCAAGAGGGAGGCGGGTCTAAGCCCTGTTAGGCCAGCCTCCCTTTGTCAGATGACTCAGGTTGCTCAGCTCTGATTGGCTGAACAAGCTGTAAGCCATCTAACAGTTTTACAGAGTCAGTTAGACATCACAGGAGTCAAAGTGCATCATGGGAAAGCCCAAACCAGGAAGTAAAGAAAAATGAAGACACCAACTGGAGCTTCAGGGACCTGCAAACAGTGGGAAATTAAAACAGAGACAGACTCCGGAGGGATAGTAAGTGTAAAAACTATGTTTGATTGATGGCGCAGTTTATAGTAGGAATGGTCATTGTTGCCCACAAAAACCAATCACAGCTCTGATTGGTTTCTGTGGGCAACTCTTAAAGAGTTAAAGAGGCGAGGCCAAGATAATGAAGTGCTCCTGGCAGCAACCCCTCTCACTGCTCATAATCACCAGCTTCTCTGCCCCTCCATCTGTGATAGCCAGAAGCAGAGGCCCCATGGATCTTCATTGCGCTGTACGCATGGTGAGTTATTGAAGCCACTGCTGGAGTGAGAGAGTTCACCGCATGTGAGATGAAGAGGTGGAGAGAGCAACAATTACGAAATTTGAGAGTCATTACAGTCTGGGGCACTTCAGAGCAGCGGCCACGCCTCTTTGGCTCTTTATGCAGATGATCTATGTTTATTTCCTGGGGGAGCAGGCCACAGGGAAGTTCTAGGGGGAATAATGACCTGCAGCATCATATGTCCTAGGGGAGGTATAACCTGCATGTATTATATGTCCTAGGGGAGTAATACGCTGCAGCATCATACGTCCTAGGGGAGTAATAACCTGCAGCATCATATGTTCTAGGGGAGTAATAACCTGCAGCATCATATGTCCTACAGAGTTGTAATCTCTTGCAGTATCATATGTCCTAGGAGGAGTAATAATCTGCAGCATCATATGTTCTAGGGGGAGTAATAACCTGCATGTATCATATATCCTAGGGGGAGTAATAACCTGCATGTATCATTTGTCATAGGGGGAGTAATAACCTGAAGCAGCATATGTACTAGGGGGAGTAATAACCTGCATGTATCATATGTCCTAGGGGGAGTAATAACCTGCATGTATCATATGTCCTAGGGGGAGTAATAACCTGCATGTATCATATGTCCTAGGGGGAGTAATAACCTGCATGTATCATATGTCCTAGGGGGAGTAATAACCTGCATGTATCATATGTCCTAAGGGGAGTAATAACCTGCATGTATCATATGTCCTAAGGGGACTAATAACCTGCATGTATCATATGTCCTAAGGGCATACCTCCCAACTTTTGCAAAGAGCAAAGAGGGACATGTGCGCTGCGGTCCCAATAGCCACGCCCCCATAGCGACCCTCCATAGCCACGCCCCCATATCAACCCTCCATAGCCACGCCCCCATAGCAACCCTCCATAGCCACTCCCCTACAGTCACCACATGCTGCTGACTGAATAGTGCCCTATACAGTATCCAATCCCACCAAAAATGCCCTATATAGTATCCAATCCCACATTATAGTGCCCCACATAGTATCCAATGCCCCCATATAGTGACCAACATAGTATCCAATCCCCCACATAGTGCCCAATCCCCCACATAGTGCCCAATCCCCCACATAGTGCCCCACATAGAATCCAATCCCCCACATAGTGCCCCACATAGTGTCCAATCCCCTACATAGTGCCCCACATAGAAACCAATCCCCCACATAGTGCCCCACATAGTAGCCTATGCCCCCATATAGTGCCCCACGTAGTAGCCAATGCCCCCATATAGTGCCCACATAGTAGCCAATCCCTATATAGTGCCCCACATAGTAGCCAATCCCCCATATAGTGCCCCACATATTATCCAATCCCCCATATAGTGCCCCACATAGTAGCCAATGCCCCCATATAGTGCCCCACATAGTAGCCAATGCCCCCATATATGCCCCACATAGTAGCCAATCCCCCATATATGCCCCACATAGTAGCCAATCCCCCATATATGCCCCACATAGTAGCCAATGCCCCCAAATATGCCCCACATAGTAGCCAATGCCCCCATATATGCCCCACATAGTAGCCAATCCCCCATATAGTGCCCCACATATTATCCAATCCCCCCATATAGTAGCCAATTCCCCCCATTAGTGTGGCCCCAGCGGAAAAAACAATAAACCAGTAACTCACCTGTCCGCCGGTCCCAGCAGCTCCTCTCCCGGCAGAGCGCGCACTACCGTCATCCTCCGGGGCGGGCAGCAGGGTACAGAGTCACTGACTGAGCCGGAAGTGATTCATGATTGAGGCGGCAGGTCACTTCCGGCACAGTCAGTGTCTCTGTCACCCGCTGCCTGCCCCGGAGGATGACGGGAGTGCGCGCTCTGCCGGGACAGGAGCTGCTGGGATCGGCGGACAGGTGAGTTACTGATTTATTGTTTTTTTCGGTGGGGCCACATATAATGCGGGACACGGGGGGCCGTTCCGGGACCGCGGGACAGAACCGAGAAAACGGGACTGTCCCGCGAAATCCGGGACGGTTGGGAGGTATGCTAAGGGGAGTAATAACCTGCATGTATCATATGTCCTAAGGGGAGTAATAACCTGCATGTATCATATGTCCTAGGGGGAGTAATAACCTGCATGTATCATATGTCCTTAGGGGAGTAATAACCTGCATGTATCATATGTCCTAAGGGGAGTAATAACCTGCATGTATCATATGTCCTAAGGGGAGTAATAACCTGCATGTGTCATATGTCCTTAGGGGAGTAATAACCTGCATGTATCATATGCATACATCCCATCTTTTTGAATGGCCAAAGAGGGACACGTGTGGTTTGGTCTAGGAAAATCTTATAGACATTTCTAGACTTTTTAATTCAATGCAATCACACATACAGGATCTGCTGCAGATTGATGCATTTAGTTACATTGATATCTGCAGCAGATCCTGTATGTGTGGATGCATCATTAGGTCCCATTCACATATCAGTAACCCTGTCTGTGAATATGGACCCTCAACTGTGGACAGGATTACCAATGTGTTTTAGTAACTGTCCACATTTGCAGGGACCCGCTGTCATATAGGTGACACAGACGCACAACGGCTTAAAGGGACAGTGTCACATTTTTGAAAATTTTTTAATAAAAGGTAATAAGAAAAAATAGGTGTTTTGCATTTTTTTTTTTTTTTTTTTTGCATAGGGCTTGAGTGTCTTTTAATCAAATGAATGTATGCACAGGGGGCTGCCATTTTAATAGTGTCTGTGTGTGACGTCATTTCACGACACACACACAGACACTATACGGCACCTCCATAACATTAGAGTGAACCGACGGAGTCCGTCTGGTTCACTTAAACTGGAGGCTCCGTCGCTGTGTACTGCGCATGTGCATAGACATGTGCAGTACACAGCTGAATTAACTGGGGCGGGGTGTCGGCGCCATTTTTTTGAAGTCCCAGGAACGAGAACGGGGGAGGAGAGAAACCGCACAGAGAGTAGACAGGAGAGCTCTGTGCAGCTCTCTCCCCTCCCCAGCCTCCCCAAACAGTGTCGGACTGGCCCGCGGACCGCTCCCACTAACCTTCCAGCAGACCAGCCAGGGGTGGGCTGGATAGGACGGTCCCCCCAGTACAGTTACGGGGATGCGGTGAGCTTTCGGCACGGACAGGCTGTAATACACCGGCCCGGAAGCTCACAGCTGCTGCCCCTCAGTGCCCGGACTTCTCTCCTGCTCGGCGACCACGTGACAACGCGACGCTGCAGAGCAGGAGAGAAGTCCGGTAACCGAGGGGCAGCAGCTGTGAGCTTCCGGGCCGGTGTATTACAGCCTGTCCGTGCCGAAAGCTCACCGCATCCACTGTACTGCGGGGAACCAGCCTGCCTCTACTGCGCCTCCTCCCTGTGCCCCACGTAAGCTTCTCCCCTGTCACTACAGCCTCCTCCAGCCTCTCTCCTCCCCTGTCATCCCAGCCTCCCTTCTCCCTCCACATCAGCTTCTCCTGTCACCCCAGCCTCTCCCTCCCCTGTCACCCCAGCCTCTCTCCCCCCCTGTCACCCCAGCCTCTCTCCTGTCACCCCAGCCTCTCTCCCCCCCTGTTACCCCAGCCTCTCTCCCCCCCTGTCACCCCAGCCTCTCTCCCCCCCTGTCACCCCAGCCTCTCTCCCCCCCTGTCACCCCAGCCTCTCTCCTGTCACCCCAGCCTCTCTCCCCCCCTGTCACCCCAGCCTCTCTCCCCCCCTGTCACCCCAGCCTCTCTCCCCCCCTGTCACCCCAGCCTCTCTCCTGTCACCCCAGCCTCTCTCCCCCCCTGTCACCCCAGCCTCTCCCCCCCTGTCACCCCAGCCTCTCTCCTGTCACCCCAGCCTCTCTCCCCCCCTGTTACCCCAGCCTCTCTCCCCCCTGTCACCCCAGCCTCTCTCCCCCCCTGTCACCCCAGCCTCTCTCCCCCCTTGTCACCCCAGCCTCTCTCCCCCCCTGTCACCCCAGCCTCTCTCCCCCCCTGTCACCCCAGCCTCTCTCCCCCCTGTCACCCCAGCCTCTCTCCCCCCTGTCACCCCAGCCTCTCTCCCCCCTGTCACCCCAGCCTCTCTCCCCCCTGTCACCCCAGCCTCTCTCCCCCCCCCCCGTCTCCCCAGCCTCTCTCCCCCCTGTCACCCAAGCCTCTCTCCCCCCTGTCACCCCAGCCTCTCCCCCCGTCTCCCCAGCCTCTCTCCCCCCGTCTCCCCAGCCTCTCTCCCCCCTGTCACCCCAGCCTCTCTCCCCCCTGTCACCCCAGCCTCTCTCCCCCCTGTCACCCCAGCCTCTCTCCCCCCCCCGTCTCCCCAGCCTCTCTCCCCCCTGTCACCCCAGCCTCTGTCACCCCAGCCTCTCTCCCCCCTGTCATCCCAGCCTCTCTCCCCCCTGTCACCTCTGCCTCTCTCCCCCCTGTCACAGCAATAGCCTGTACTCTCCTCTGTGTGTGTATATATATATATATATTATATATACACACAGAGGAGAGTACAGGCTATTGCTCTCTGGTGTCAGCAGTGTCACACGTTACACAGAGGTGTGTGTGTGTGTATATATATATATATATATATATATACACACACACACACATACAGGAAAGTACAGGCTATTGCTCTCTGGTGTCAGCAGTGTCACACGTTATATGGGTAGAGGAGGTGTGTATGTATATATATATATACACACACACATACACACCTCCTCTACCCATGTAACGTGTGACACTGCTGACACCAGAGAGCAATAGCCTGTACTTTCCTGTATGTGTGTGTGTATATCCTCTGTGTAACGTGTGACACTGCTGACACCAGAGAGCAATAGCCTGTACTTTCCTGTATGTGTGTGTATATCCTCTGTGTAACGTGTGACACTGCTGACACCAGAGAGCAATAGCCTGTACTTTCCTGTGTGTGTATGTGTATACATACACACATACACACACACAGGAAAGTACAGCCTATTGCTCCCTGGTGTCAGCAGTGTCACACGTTACACAGAGGATATACACACACACATACACACCTCCTCTACCCATGTAACGTGTGACACTGCTGACACCAGAGAGCAATAGCCTGTACTTTCCTGTATGTGTGTGTGTGTGTGTGTATATCCTCTGTGTAACGTGTGACACTGCTGACACCAGAGAGCAATAGCCTGTACTTTCCTGTGTGTGTATGTGTATACATACACACATACAGGAAAGTACAGCCTATTGCTCCCTGGTGTCAGCAGTGTCACACGTTACACAGAGGTGTGTGTATATATATATATATATATATATATATATATATATATATATATATATATATATATACACACACACATACAGGAAAGTATATATATATATATATACACACCTCTGTGTAACGTGTGACACTGCTGACACCAGGGAGCAATAGGCTGTACTTTCCTGTGTGTGTGTATGTATACACATACACACACAGGAAAGTACAGGCTATTGCTCTCTGGTGTCAGCAGTGTCACACGTTACACAGAGGATATACACACACACATACAGGAAAGTACAGGCTATTGCTCTCTGGTGTCAGCAGTGTCACACGTTACATGGGTAGAGGAGGTGTGTATGTGTGTGTATATATATATATATATATATACACACACATACAGTGGTGCCTTGGATTACGAGCATAATTCGTTCCCGGACCGTGCTTGTAATCCAAATCCGCTCTTAAACCAAAGCAAAATTTCCCATAAGAAATCATAGAAATGCAGACAATTGGTTCCACACCCCAAAAATAATGATTTCTGAATAACAGGTAAATCTAATGAAACAAACATTCAGTAACAGCAGAATATGTGATATTATAAGTTACTGTACAGTAATAGAGAGGATGGAAAACACAAGGACTGACAGAGACTGCAGGGAGCATGAAGGAATGAGCAGGGTATATATGTGGGTACATACATGCAGCACTCTCTGTCCGGGGAGAGAGGGGTTACAGCTATGGAGAGATTACCTCCACAGTCCTGTCCCCTGATGTAAGCCCCAGCCTGGAGTGGATCAGCTATGATTTGGAAGGTGAGGGAGACTTCCTGGGTTGGAGTACAGTGCTGTAGACCCCGCTATGCAGACCATGCCCCTCCCCCCCTCCCCCCCAGCACAGGGAGCTCTTAAACCAAAGCAATGCTCTTAAACCAAGTCACAATTTTTAAAAACTGTGAGCTCTTAAACCAAAACGCTCTTAAACCAAGTTACTATTAAACCCTATATATATACACACACACACACACACACACACACACACACATCTCCTCTACCCGTGTGTATATATATATACACACACCTCTGTGTATATATATATATACACACACCTCTGTGTATATATATATACACACACACACACACATACAGGAAAGTACAGGCTATTGCTCTCTGGTGTCAGCAGTGTCACACGTTACACAGAGGTGTGTGTATATATATATATATATATATATATATATATCTATATATATATACACACACATACAGGAAAGTATATATATATATATATATATATATATATATATACACACACACACACACATACACACCTCCTCTACCCATGTAACGTGTGACACTGCTGACACCAGAGAGCAATAGCCTGTACTCTCCTGTATTACATACCCTCTACATGTGTAATGTATGACATGAGCTGTCTGTATAAGTGTAACAACAATACTATGTGCATGCGGGGGATGGGCGGTGAGAAGTTTGGGAGATGAGTGTGAGCAGGCGAGCTGTCTGAGGTTCTGCAGCAGGTTGAGGTGTATTAGGAGGTTCTGCAGCAGTTGAGGTTTATTATGAAAGGCTAGGGACACACTTGTATATGTGTACTGCTGTGCAGACAACAACAAAATGGCGCTGCCCAGCAGTACACATAATAGCACCTTTCCCCTCTTTGTTTCCCCTGTGAAAAGAGGAGGGAGGTGATGATGTCACAGCAGTTGAGCAGAGACTGCCTCTTTTTTTCAGCAGCCGGCTTTCAGGCTGCTTTTACCAGCAGTTTCCTGGTGGAGCTCCCCCTGGTGGTCATCACTGGGAAATATGGACAATTAGATTGTTAATTTTTCAAATTTCTTTAGATGTAAAAAAAATGTTAACCACATATAAATTAACAAAAAAAAATAACAAATTCAGTTTCAACACTTTCCAAAAATTTTTTAACTTTGCGACACATTCCCTTTAATCATTTTTTTCTAACACGGATCATTTCCCCTAAATGGATCGGTAACACCTACAGATGTGTGTATGCGGCCATATGAACTGCATGTGTGATATGATGTGTGACAGGGGCCATAATGTCACATGATTCATCTGAATATAACATTTTTTAGGATCCAACTTGCACCACATGATGGAATAATATGTTTGGGAAACCAGACACTTTCTAGAGCAACATAAAAAGTTTATTAATGCAAATCTAATTCCTAGATGAAAAGAGGGACATGTAAGGGGCAAAGAGGGACAGAGGGACGTGGGTCAAAAGTAGGGACTGTCCTTCCAAAAGAGGGACACTTAGGAAGTATGCATATGTCCTAGGAGGAGTAATAACCTGAAGCAGCATAAGTCCTAGGGGGAGTAATAACCTGCAGCATCATATGTGTTAATGGAAGTAATCACCTGCAGCAGCATCATATGTCCTAGAGGAGTAATAACCTGCAGCATCATATGTCCCAGAGGAGTAATAACCTGCAGCATCATATGTCCCAGAGGAGTAATAACCTGCAGCAGCATAATTCCTAGGGGGAGTAATAACCTGCATGTATCTTATCTCCTAGGTGAAGTAATAACCTGCAGCATCATATGTGGTAGAGAAAGTAATCACCTGCAACGTCATATGTCCTAGAGGAGTAATAACCTGCAGCATCACATTTCCTACAGGAGGAGTAATAACATGCAGCATCATATATCCTAGGGGAGTAATAACCTGCATGTATCAAATGTCTTGTAGGAGTAATAACCTGCAGCATCATATGTGTTACAGGAAGTAATCACCTGCAGCATTATATGTCACTGAATGAGTTGCCCAAAATTTTCCTCACCCTCTTCTCGGTAAAGCCTCCACAGTCCCCTGACAAAGTTCTGTACTTCCAGGAAAGGTCCCCTCGATAGCCCCCAAGTGTAGTGGACACCCCCGGTGTGGAGGTGGTACGGCCGGCGGTCAGTTGCCAGATGGTTAGGTGTGACGCCAGTTCTATGGTGGTTGGCCGAGATATAGCCGTTCCCAGTGATGTTATGTTGTGATGCAAGTGCCGGTTGGGCACACAGGTATGGTGGCACACCTGCTTTTATTTTAAGGGGCTGG
Organism: Dendropsophus ebraccatus; assembly: GCF_027789765.1. Classification (NCBI taxonomy): domain Eukaryota; kingdom Metazoa; phylum Chordata; class Amphibia; order Anura; family Hylidae; genus Dendropsophus; species Dendropsophus ebraccatus. The sequence goes on from NC_091468.1 coordinate 26,145,555, forward strand.
CTATACCTTGTTCCCTTGTGGTCAGTCACCTGCCGCGCTGTTGCAATGTCCCTTGGGTACTTATCACGGTGGTCCAGAGTGGAATAGTGACCCACCCGACCTATTTGTACTGCCACCCATAGAAAGGGGAGATGACCCTATGAGTGTGTGTGTACTGTGTCAATCACAGAGTCTATTTAGCATAAATAAAATCTTATTTACTCTGAAGATACTTGAGGTAGGCAGTAGATCATACAGCTTTGCCTTGATAAAATACTTTACACTTAATAAGACACTTAATACTTTAGGAACCAGTTCTGCATTGAGAGTAGAAACAGTGGTACAGTCGTGCTGACTGAGCTGTGTGCTAAGAAGTAGAAGAAAGGATCAGAAGAGCAGAGAGGAGGATGTCGAGTCCCATCCCAAGTAGTACTGTGCTCTGCCTTAAAGTGAGTGTACCACCAGGCCCAGGCTGAAGCACTGGAGGCGGGCCAACCCACCCTTTGTGGGAGGAAACCCCAGCCCCTACATGAAGTAACTCCTATCATAGAGGGGCGGGGGTTTCCTCCCACTAAGGGTGGGTCGGCCCGCCTCGGGTGCTTCAGCCTGGGCCTGGTGGTACAGTCACTTTAACTTCGGAGGTAGAAATAGAAGAATACTTGAGAAGAGAGAGAATACTTGGGCCTGTCTTTTGACTCTTTGATCTTTACACCACCTATTGCCCACTAGTGTCGAGTGACCTGTCCTAGATGGTGATACAAGCCCCAGACAAGCCCAACACCTGCGCTGCGAGATAGAGTTCATAGGCTTCTAGCAACTTTGCTCTATATGAATCAGTTACTTTACTTTCTTTATGGATACTGTCCTGCACTGTGTCTCTCGTTGTCCACGGCGTGGGTTAGGATGATCCCTGACTTGTCCTCTTTTTTTTCTTTTTATTACTTTTTATTTTTCCTATAGCATAGACGTACAAAGTGTTCATTAGAAAAGAAAAGAGAACATAAAAGACATATATAAAAAATCACATATATCTTTCAAACACTAGTAGAAAAGAACAAATGATCAAGAAGGGTCAGTACCTCCCCATAGTTCCTTATGTTATCCTCCTAGAATATTTAAATCATCACCATAAGTGCCATCATCATATATTACTCCACAATGTAATAATATTACATCATTCTTACCCGTGGCCACTTCCAACCAACCTTTCTCCCCCAATTTTATTCAATCAATGAGGCATGGGTACCATATATCTTTCTTCTACACTACATTGGGAACTTTGAACACCCTGTTGGATCATTGCAGACCCCCATGGGTCCACCCCCCAACATAAACGTTTCCTATTACCATTACAGGCCCATATGTTCTATCCCACATTTAACTCACTAATCGGAGAGCCCGGTAGGTTGAGACCCGGCCACGGGTTACATTATTGGGAATACATAATCAATAGGCAACATAAAAGACTTTACACCTCCCTGCCCTTCCCTGTACACCACTTTAATGATCCTTCCAACACTTCAACAACTACTTTAACCCTTTACCCACCCCCCACCCACAGACACCACGTAGACAAAAAAAAAAAAAAAGAATACATACACACACACACATATACATAATGATAATACTATTATTAATAATAATAAATAAATAAATAAATACATAAACCACTTGTCCTCTTTAGTGAAGGTTTAACACTTCATAGTGTTGAGTGAGGTTGCTTGAGAAAAAACTGTAGGTAGCTGCATGTGCTCTGGTCTGCGTCTAGACTGCACAACTTAGACTGGGGACCTGGCAGGGGCCAGGGCCCAACTGGACCACTGTAGAGAGCGTTCTGGCTTGTGTCCTTCCTCTACAGAGTCCAAAGACAAAAGACCATACAGAGATGATAGGTAAGAAGAAGAAAGAACTCTCATTGGCGTACAGATTCATGTGACACACAAACAAACAATAACCACTTAAGTACTACAGCTGTGCAATAACTGAGTATACATACTTACGACATCTTGTGGTGAAACTCTGGTACTACTACATCACCACTTACACTCAAAGGGGGGATTTATGAAGACCGGTGTACAAGTAAGCCGGTCTTGTATTGGGCCCCGCCCCCTTTTCCCGCACCTCTTAGTGAATCCGGCCAGGCGCCAGAACCTGCGTCCGGCGTTCTAAATCTACACCTGCTTCCAAGCAGTAAATCATGATAAATGAGGCGTGGGAAGAGGCTACGTCTCCTCCCTGTCTCGTCATGCCCCCCCCAAAGCTCCCCCAGCCGGTCCATCGGGCGAGCGGGGCGTATGGGAAGCGTACGCCAGGGAGAAGGGGTGAATCTGGCGTACGCCTCGGGCATATGTTTCATAAATGTCCCCCAAAAAGTACAGGCTTTTACAAAGGGTGTAACCAGTAGCAACACCCCTGGTGGGAAACCACACTAGTCCTCTGTATCAGTCCAAGCAACTATCTAAAAGACTGTTCTATTTAATTCAGTTACCTAGAGTTATCACTAGCCTCCTTATATCATTGGCAATCATCCCCAAGCGCAAACCACTCCTGTATTCCAGGTGCCAAAGACTTTGCTGTCACTTTAAGAAAGTATTTCAAGTAAAGTTCCTCAAGTAGTCAAGTTATCTAGGTCTGTGTTGTCACCCAGCTTTCCCAGTCTCCAGGAAAGCAGATAGCCCTGGGCTTACCAAGATGGAGCATAAATCTGCCATTTAGTACTGTGGAAAAGTTTGAGAAACTAGAAGTGGCGGCAACCGTGTTCATTCACACCAAATCCCTTAACTCTGCAGCTTTCTAATACAAAGTAAAATCATTTTTTTTTTACTTTTTTTTTATTAAGTTATTGAATTGCAGAATTTGCAGCATTTTGTGCTCCAGGGCAGACAATCCCTTTAAATAGATCAGCTTGACATAAAAACAGACAAACTCCATCCCAAACCTGAGCTCGCTCCGTCCCCCTCCCCCCGCACTGAACACATTCTCAGCTTCTCGTCTACATTCGCCTCTTTAACATCTTTACTATTTTCAGAAAGCGCTGACTCCCACATATTTAATGGCGGTTTGTGGGTAATGTTCTGCTGGAATTGACTTCCCGGGGACGACGGATTCGCCATAAAATCATCTCTATTGGATTTTTTGATATTTTTTTTTCAGCTGTTAGAGCTGCACATTGCCAGGCGGGCGGCTGGATGTGTTCTGTGCATCTGCGTCTCCTCGGCCATCATTCTCGGCATGACATGGGCGCAGGGTACAGCCGGCCTCCACCTGACACCAGCACTCACACACTCAATGAATGTGGGGGAGACACTGAGCGATGGCTGAGCCGCTGAGCCCACCTCCTCCTGTGCGGCAGCTTCCTCCATACATATTGCTACTCCATTTTTAATGCGGAGTTCTATGAGGTATAGGAGAGATATTGTTATTGTACAATACCGGATTATGAAATACTTCATCATGTAAAGTTAGAGAAAGTTTTATAAGTCTCTGTCCCCTATCGCTTGTTATAGAAAAAAGGTTAAATTCTTTGTTTCCTTCTAATCCTATTCTGTTTTCCAGGATAAGCATTGACACAGGTATGGCCGTATCACCCATAGAATTAAAGGGGTACTCCAGAGAAGATTTTTTTTTCTAATCAACTGGTGTCAGAAAATGCCAGAGATTTGTAATTTACTTTTATTAAAAAAAAAATCTTAAGTCTTCCAGCACTTGTCAGCTGCTGTATGTCCTGCATGAAGTGATGTATTCTTTCCAGTCTGACACAGTGCTCTCTGCTGCCACCTCTGTCTGTGACAGGAACTGTCCAGAGCTGTAGCAAATGCCCATAGAAAACCTCTCCTGCTTTGGAGATCAGCCATCATGTGGAGGGAAGTTGTTTAAGATGAAAGTGACCATTTAAATTGGGACCGGACATCCAGAGCTGCACTTACCTCTCTGCACTCCCCTGGTGTCCCAATGCTGTCGCTAGTGTTCCCCGCTGTCTGTAGCCCCAATTACTTCTAAGAAGAGCTGAGGAATGATAGCCGACTGGCCATGGCGCTTTCCTGTCTCAGTCAATGATTGGCTGAGCTGGCTGTCACAGACATCGGGGGCGGCCACAGACATCGGGGAACGCTACTGCATCAGGACACCAGGGGAGCGTGGAGAGCTAAGTACATAATGTTTAATATCTTTTCTTATATGGCAGCAAGATGTAAAAAAAAAGTATGAGCACCGGATAATCCCTTTAATTCTTTCATACCCTTGAGATAAGTGTCGCCAGGTTTCCAGTTGCCACTTATCTTTCTATATACACTAAGCTTTCTATATACACTATCTTATCTATAACACTAAGCTCTTCATATGACCAGATGGAATAGGGGGCTGGGTAGGCTATTTTTCCCTATGACATCTTTAGTAGCAGCAGCTCCTTATGGCGCTAGACACTCCGGCTCTGATTGAATAATCATACGTCTGCTGAGATCTCTCCCAGATGGGTGTAATAATGAAATTGGCCCTTGTAGGATAATTGTGGCCTGAGGATTCCCCACACACAGGGCTCGGCCACTTGTCAATCAGTGCGAGGGAAACAGAGGAGAGGTGAAGGCCTCTAACCCTGACGCCCTCCTAATCAGATGAGGAGGAGGCCCGGACCTGAGGCTCTTATGGTCAGAGGAATGAGGCCACTTAATGTTCTTCCCTCTGAGGTCACATTTTACAGAAGCCTCCAGATTAGAAACTCCTAAGAAAAGAGAAGATGAAACATTGTATCTCAGAAAGCGACAAAGCTTCTCCCTCCTCTGATTCTGTATGAGAACAAAGAGCTCTGCATTACCATAAGAAACCTCATTTCACATCAATGGGATCCATCTCCCAGGTAGATGAGAACCAGCAATAATAACATCCTCATCCAGGGGTCCGGGCGGCGCTCAAGACCCAATGTGTAATCTTCAGGGCACACATTCCAGGCGAAATATTGTATTGTAAGATGGCACAATGAACCAGCTTAAAGATCTGGGAATATTTCCTTTACATTTAGCCATGCTGCTTATAATAACGTGTGCCTTTTATCTTATCATGCTGCCTGCTATCCTAGGAGGAGGGATAGGTGTGGGGGATGGGGAAGTGAACACCACTCCGAGAGAAGAATCCATATAATCTGTATACTGTAGGACACAAAAAGAGAGATTTCTGAATTGGGGGGAAGGGGGGGGGGGGTTAACTTCAGGAATGCTTAATACAATAATAGACAGTAGACTTGATAATATACTTTGGACTTGACTGACAAGACTTGTGCTTAAGGCTTGAGTGGTAGTATAGTCGTGCTGGCTTGGTTGCATGCTGAGAAGTTGAGTAAGTACAGAGAAGTGGAGAGGAGGATGTCACAAGAGTACCAACCCAAGTAGTAATGTGCTTTAGAAGAAGAAGAAATAGAATACTGAAGACTTGAAAAGAAATAGAATTTTACTTGTAGCCATGTTTCGACCTTTGTCTTTGCACCACCTATTGCCCTACAGTGTCGGGTGACCCGTCCTCCTAGGGTGACACAAGTCCCAGACCTCGTTACCTGGGTTGAGCAGAGTGGCCAAGTTTACCTGGTTACACCTGCACTGTAACGTACGTAGGCTTGTAGCAACTTTATCCGGATCAGCTCCTCTCGTTTCAGTGTACTGTCTTGCACCTCAGCGTGGGCTGGGATGATCTCTAACTTTATCCTTTCTGTGAGTGTTTAGCACTGCATAGTGAGTAGAAGTGCTGCTTTTAAGAAACAAGCGTCTGTTTTCCATGTGCGTCTGTCCACTACCTCACTCCAGACTAGACTACACTGGATTTGTCCTCTAACAGGGGACCTGGCATAAGCCAGGGCCGAACTTGACTACTGTAGGGACCGTTCTGGCTTGTGTCCTCTCTGTACAGGAACCAGACTGACTAAGTGAGTCTACACTTCCTCTCCCCATGTGACATCTTCCTACAGGGTATTTAATACCTGCTGTGAGTGGTGGAGAAGAGAGTGCAAAAGAAGAATGAGAACAGAGATCGGTGGAGAAGAGGAAAGAGCTCTCATTGGTGTACAAATCACAAACAACAAAAATCCTACAGCTGTGCAATACTTAGACATAACATATACATACTAGCGTCATCTTTCGGCAAAACTTAGGTACAACTTCATTACCACTTTTACTTAGAGTACAGGCTTTTGCGAGGGGTGTATAAACTAGTAACACCCGTGGTGGGATACCACAGTAGGATGGGCCTTGTTATACCACAGCCGGTCCAGATTAGGGATAAGCAAATTTGCAGTACTAGCAGAGTGCTTTCCTAGTACTGTAAATGACTTATTGCTTACTTAAAGGAGAGGCCCCATGAAAATAAGAAATCACAGGCAGGCAGAGGGGTGAACATAATAAAGAAAGTATACTTACCCATCCCTGTGCCCCAGCAGGCCCATACCACGCCGCCCACATTATTATAATCCGCCACTGCACGGCTGATGCACGGCTGCCGGGGGCGTCCCGTCCTATCCCTGGCAGCGCGCGCATCGGAGAGCTCCCTGTGTGCCTGTGGCTCTGACTTCCGGCACACAGGGAGCTCTCTGATGCACAGACTGCCGGGGATAGGACGGGACACCCCCGGCAGCCGCGGGACAGCCAGGGGACCAGGAAGCGTGAGGCTCAAAGGGGGAACGGATGGCAGGTGAGTTGTTTTGTGTTTTTTGTTTCTTAGTGTGTTATCTGCACGGGGGGGGGGGCATCTATAAGGGGGGGCAGAGGGAAGAGGGGGGACCATCTATGAGGGGGACCATCTATAAGCGGGGGGGCAGAGGGAAGAGGGGGACCATCTATAAGGGGGGAATAGGGAAGAGGGAGACCATCTATAAGGGGGACAGAGGGGGACCATCTATAAGGGGGGGGGGCAGATGGGGACCATCTATGAGGGGGACCATCTATAAGGGGGGAAGAGGGGGACCATCTATAAGGGGGGGCAGAGGAGGACCATCTATGAGGGGGACCATCTATAAGGGGGCAGAGGGAAGAGGGGGACCATCTATAAGGGGGGAATAGGGAAGAGGGAGACCATCTATAAGGGGGGAAGAGGGGGACCATCTATAAGGGGGGGCACAGGGAAGAGGGGGACCATCTATAAGGGGGGGGGGGGGGCAGAAGGGGACCATCTATGAGGGGGACCATCTCCTCTCCTGACATCCTCTGTGCTGCTGGGACCCTGCGACCTCAGCTATAAGATCAGCGCCCTCCTCTCCTGACATCCTCTGTGCTGCTCGGACCTCCCCTATAGATCAGCACCCTCCTCTCCTGACATCCTCTGTGCTGCTGGGACCCCTCCTATAGGATTAGCACCCTCCTCTCCTGACATCTTCTGTGCTGCTGGGACCCTGTGACCTCCCCTATAAGATTAGCACCCTCCTCTCCTGACATCCTCTGTGCTGCTGTGACCCTGTGACCTCCCCTATAAGATCAGCCCCCTCCTCTCCTGACAACCTCTGTGCAGCTGTGACCTTGGGGGGGGGCAACAGTAGGAAACCAGGTGGCAATAAGTTTATTAGGGACAACAGCGGATGAACAAGTGGCAATATGTTTATTGGGGGCAGTGGAGGTGGGGTGCAATGCTTACTGGGGGCAGCAGCAAGGGACCAAACATTATGTTTATTGGGGCCAGCAGGAAGGGGAGGCAGGCAGTGTTTATTGGGGACAGCGTGGGGGGGGGGCAGTAGCGGATTATAATGTGGGCAGTTTGGGAGGATTGACCCCGGCGGGGGGGGGGGGGGGCCAGGTTGGGTGGACAGCCTGGGGCCCAGGGTACATTTAATCCGCCACTGCCTCTGGCTTCCTGCAGCTGTAATGCAGCGTACCCGGCCTGCAGTCACTGACTGGCTGAGCAGGTTGTGACGTTGCAGCGGCAGGAGGCCGCTCAGCTTTTTTGACAACAATGTCTGTTCTGAAGGCCAACAGGTGGTAGGATACAGTGAAAGACTTGTACAATTTCCCTTTATTGGCTTCCTCTTGACAAGGAATACAAATGCCCTTGGATTAGAACTGATGCTTCTTGCCACCCTATGGTGTCTGCTGGGCTTTGGTCCCATGTAACCCTGGGTCTCTCTCCACTCTCAATATCTACAGACTCTTACTACATTGAACTACAGTAAGTGACTACTTTACTCTCAACAGAATATCCCTTTAACTAGGAAAAGGATAGGAGACTGAGCAGGCACCTCCCTCTCGCTGGGGTGTCTAATTGGTGAATGTATGTACTTGCTCTGGCCACAAAACACGATAACCACAAGGTGGCAGCAAAGTTCACAATACATAAATTACATAGAAGCATGTAAATGGGATACAGACTGCAAAGTGCAAACATAAAGTGTCTCAACAACCAAAGTGTTAACTGACAACTATTATGTAGCTGTTGCACATGTATTATGGTGGGAACATTTATTAAAATCTCTGGTGTACACAAATTTTTTTTGCACAAGCCTTATTTTGTTAAAGGCCTGTCCGTGCTTCTGTACACTTGGCTGTGACTCATACACTGTCTCTCTCGCCCTTCAGCCAACACTCGCTGGATGAGGTGCTGTCCTTTGACTCTTTTATTGTCAACAAATATAAGGAAATCATGTATTTGTTGTGTAATAATTATGATATGCAGTATATGTGTCTGCGTTTAATAATTCATAGGTGTATTAATACATGTGTGTGATGTGTCTAATGGATCCAACAGCCACAATGATTAATGTCCCATATAACGCACATCAATATCCGTCATGGCGTCCACTCCACCCGACGGCCATTAATCAGCCGCCTGCTCATAATCATCATTAATTCAGTGCCCCCCTCCCCCACCACAAACCGAGCTCCAGTCTATCATAACATCATTTGTTACTAAGTGGCATTTAGTATATTAAGGTTTCCAGACCGTAGAGATGTAAGGCGTAACATGCTAGCGGTGGAGGCCTCATTCTGCCATCCAATATAGGACAGAACTTGTACTCCATCAAGGAAATCACGTCCATCACTGTCATGTAAAGTGGTCAACCGAGTCATGCAGTATAAGGCTATGTCTATGTATAAGGCATTTTGAGTCTAAAATAACGGACGTTATTTAGCTGTCTAGCCTCCCCCTGGGGTTACTAATTGGCCTTTGGGTGTGACTTAATTGAAAAGTCCATTAAATTTAATAGTAAAAACAGAGAGAGAACGGTGACAAAAGAAAAACTGTGTGTGAACAACTTATAAAAAACGTCCGCTGTTTGCAAAAGACGTCCGAAAATAATGATCATGTTCATTATTTTGACGTCCACTGTAAAAACATTCGTTATTCAATACACTGTGTACATTGGATGTCCGTCTTCCCATTGACTTCAGTGCATTGCTATTGCAGTCAGTTAAATCGCAGCAAAAACTGACATTTTTTTAAATAGCAAAATCGTCCGCCTTTTCTCTATTTTTGACGTTGTGTAAACATAGACTAATAGTGCACGGTCACATGATGCATGGTCCAATAGCCGCCATGTTGCAGGTGCATTGTGTGTATCTTGTCTATTACATATGACCATGATTATCCCAACTGGCAGTCACATTACTGACAACCCCAGAAGTGTGAAGATAACTAGCGTCTAGGTCATGCAACTTGAATTGTCCACAAAAAAAAATGTTGTCCTGGATTAAACCACAGCAAGTGTCCAGGAGGCGGGCTCTTCTTTTTATGTGCCCTAATCTCTAATGAGCAATTCCCCAGCATCTCCTCCCAGCTATGATTGACAGCTCTTCTAATTGGACACTTCAGCTGCAAGTCACGACTAAGGCCCATTCACACGTCCGTGTCAGTTTTTACTGTCAGGAAATCCTGATTGGCCGGCGGCCAGAGTGCAGGGCGGGTGGTGGGGGGATCTCAGGCAGTCCTGTGCTGAGGTCCGGGGCTGGCTCTCTACCAATCCGGAATCGCGGGCACTTTCCTGATATACATCAGGAAAATGCCTGTGATTTCGGCGCTCCTATAGACTTCTATGGGGGCGTCCGTGCCGGATTTCCGGACGAAAATAGGACAGGATCTAAAAATCCAGTCCTATTTTCCGGAACGGACACCCTTCTGGAAAAATCCGGAAGGGTGTCCGTGTCTAATGTTAGCCTATGAGTCTGGAAATCCGTCCGGATTTCCTGATAGGAAATCCGGACAGATTTTCCGGACGTGTGAAGGGGGCCTGAGAGGAGGGCGAGGGTATGTCTCATTACATAGAGCTATAGGCACTAACCAGCCTTAAGGTCCTATTACACAAAACAATTATCGGCCGTATCTGGCCGATATGGGCCGTTACGGCCGATAATCATCTTGTGTAATAGGGCACAACGATCAGCTGAGATGAAGGATCAGCCGACATGTTCGTTGTAGTGGTTTGTCTTTCAACATGTAAAAAGACAAATGACTCATATACTGTAGCAGCGATCTGCTGCTGTCGTTCTCTGGAATAGGAGTGGTGGCAGCAGGCCGCTATCTGCTATGGGCTGTCCGGACGATCAGCGATCACCCGGGAAGCCCTCCCGAAGCCCACCGGCTCTCACCCACTTGTTGTCGACACGTGTAAAAACGCCGGCAGCGAACGGGGAGCAAACGAGCGCTCCCGTCTAATAGGGGCTTTAGAAAATAGACCTGTCAAGTATTTTGTGCAGCATCAGAGTACAACGGTCGTAGTGTATACAGGGTGTATAACACTAGGACCATTGTTCCACATACTTTCATGTAATCCATCGCTGTCAATAAAGAACGGGCGTTGTATACTGCAAAAATACATTGTTTGGATGTGACCTATTACTAAATAATACCACCATATACTGCTATGACCATACACTAACCAAATAACACCTTCATACACAAAATAATCTAAAAATAGGGCTGTACAATATATAAATAACACACAGGCAATATTACAATTTATAGGGTCTAAAAGCCTCCACTATAAGGCCATGGCCAGGCCGTGGTGCTGCGGGAACGTCTGATGGGCCCTGTACCACAGCATAGATTGCTCCCCCTTATGGCCAGCTACAGAGATCAACTACTCATGGTTATTCTCCTTTTTATTTTTATACTACCCCCCACAAGATGAGTGTGAATCTTCCCTGTAATACTCTGTGCTGCTTTGAGCTATCCTATTGTAAGAGTCCCTGCAGGATCATCCATCCCTGTCCACTTATATTACAACCCCTAAAGATAAGGAGCGAATAGAATGAGGGCTTCAGACACACTCTTTACGGCATAACGTACTGTTTCGGCTCTGCTTCACACTCTGCTTACACGTGACAAACTCTCTGCCTTTTAATTACAGATTCCTATCTCCCGAGATCAACCGAGATGACAAACGAGAATGGAGAAAGAGAGTGTTAAAGTATTAATGTTTAAAACAGGTGTATGAATATTAACCAGATCTGATTAATATTCATGAGGCTGAGGTCAGGTGAGCTCATTAAATATGCGTATCGCCTTTGGTGAACGCAAACGACTTTTCCAATGCAAAATACTAATGAATTAAACCCCTTAATGACCAGGTTGGTCCAGGCCGTAATGAGCAAACTTTTTTTTGTCTTTTCATCCCTGCATTTTCCATTGACGGCTGGAAGCTGATCGCCAAGTTGTATTTTTTAAAAAAAATTATTGCAACCTCATCAGTTTTTTGCATTTTTTCATAGCCATTTAATTCTACCAACATTTTTTTTATGGTTTAGTACTTAAGTTTGATGGGGGGAAAATGTAATTTTTTTTTCTTGCTGAAGGACACCAGGCCAATCAGATCCATCATTGACATTCCGTGCCCTTCCTGCCTCCTGCCGGTATAATATCCGCTGCTGGCGCCGGTGCTTTGTGTCTCCTGACTGTCATCCACTTTCCTATGCTCCTGGATTTCTTACCTTCTGCTTTGCTTCTTCTGAGTGCCACTAGCTGGATTATGATTTTGACTTTACGTGACCTCCGATGGTGACCCAGCTTTACCTCTAATATCCATGAGCTCCATGAGAAAGTTAGAGCAACTAGAGACATTCAGCTCTTTCAGTATTTCTAGTCGATCTACTATGCAGTACTAAACATTACCAAGGGAGAAGAGTCTAGGAACATCCTAGCCCATGCCGTGTCTAAAGTCTAAAAAGTGCAGGGCAGTATGCTGATACACAAGAGGAACTAGCCTGGATAGGACAAAGCTATCAGAAGGTCTACGTACCCTAAATGGGACACCCCCGGAAGCATAGCTTCACCCAGGTAACCATGACTGGGACTTGTATCACCCTAGGAGGACGAATCACTCGACATTGTAGGGCAGAAGGTGGTCAGACACAGTCTATACACAGGTTCAAGTAACTTCTCACTCAACAAGTATTCTCTCAAGTTCTGGTAGAGTGCATTGCTACACTGAGTTAGGACTCCCTTGACAAACTCCTTTCCTCTACGCTACTCTACTCTCCTTCTTCAAGCATCTCCACAGCACAAACGAGTTCAAGCACTGAAGTCTGTGTAAAGATTTATCTATTTTCTACAAAAGTGTATTGTATTCATAGGAGACTGCACAGTAAAGCTGTTATATTTTTACATCACTGGGACTCATTTATCCTTTCCTACGCACCACCACCTATACACACTAGCGACACACCTTGGGTTATTTCTCCCCTTTCTGTGGGTGGGGGTACCAATAGTCCGGGTGGGTCAATTGGCACTCAGGACTACCGTGACAAGAGCCCAAGGGACCTGTCACAACCCGGCAGGTTACCGACTATTTGGGGAGCACTACAGACAGGCCACACTAAAGCAGTTACCAACATCACACCTGTGTGCTGGACTAGCGCTGGCGTCACAACACTACCATCACTGGCCGAGTACCGCACAGCAGTTACAATCAACCACCACAGTGACACAGGTTTTTCCTGCTGAAACTTTATAAAAATAATATTCCCAATATCAAAAGTTATCCCATATCCACAGAGTCGTGGAGTATCAAGCTAACAGGGGGGGAGACAGAGGTCAGATTTTCAGTGTCTATAAACCTTATTGAGGGGATTTTGGGTATTTGCATGGGTGAAATCACCCTGGGATGCCATAACCAATGGCAACCTAATTTTGATGGTCAGTGGTCATTAATTGGCAACTACATGGTTAAAACATCAAAACATAGTCTAAAGGTGCCCATACACTAAAGTTGACTATACATATTTCTATAATACTTGTAATTATGCATTCAGTCCCCTTCCCCCAGTTCTCAGCTGCTGCTTCCTGCTGAAAGAAACAATCTGTTTGTGAGCTTTTCTCCCCCCCCCCCCTTCTGAGACAGCAAATGTACACAATTCCTCACTGGCTTTATCTGCAACATTGTAGCTTCTCTGTAATGCTGGGGGGGGGGGGGGGGGGGGTTAATCACAGTGAGTTCATTAGCAACTTGACCTCAGAATAATGCTCCTAGCATTACAAAGAAGCTACAGTGTTGCAGATAAAGCCAGTCACAGACTTGTTTACATTTTCAGTCTCAGAAGGGAGGAGGGAGGAGGGGGAGACAAAGAGAAAGGCTCACATGCAGATATTTGTGTTTTTAGCAGAAAGCATCAGCTCAGAATTGGGAGAAGGAGATGGAATAGATAATAACAAGTCTGAAATGAATTATTATTTGGGCAGCAACATATCAAAAGTCTTTTAAAGACCATGCCACTATGCATATGGCAGACCTAGAGGTCCTTGTTAGGCCACTGTAACCTATTGGCACCTTGTGATCACACTGAGAACCCCCTTACTATGTCAACTACCTTACATGCTTTAGCTGTAGTTGCTATTAACATAAGTCATGCCCAGTAATAACCAAATGGCAATGTTTATAGGACAATCGCCTGTCATCTGCCAAATGTCTACGGCCAAAAATATGGAGGAAAGTGAACATTAAAAAAGTTGTATGAAACTCCACAAACTGCATTAACTTCTGAAAAGTCTCTTCTGTATTCTTTAAACACTGGCTCAAGCGATAGTTTCTATGCCCCTTCTCTTGGTTAAAAAAAAAAAAAAAAAGATCCGTATCCCATAGGGTTCATCAGATCGGAGAACTTCAGTTTAATCACTCAGCTGATAGCGCCACAATCCCCGTGGTCTCTGGAGTGTTTTTAGCTTGAACGCAGTGATAAAAGCCTCCGTATTTGTACTGTAAATCCTAATCAGCTTTAATTTCATTCTACGTGTAAAATGATTTTGTACATTGTGAAACCATCTGTTGGTTGTATTGGGAAATTCTTTGGAGATTCCTTAGTTAAAAAAAAAGTTAAGGAAAGGAAAAAATTTAATCTGAATATGAATGATGGTATTTGATGGTATTTGCATTGTTGAAGCTGAACTAGCGGGGAAAGAAGATGAGCTCCATCTCTTGACTCCTTTATAACATGGCATGTTCCCTTTTTGTGGAAACAATCAGCAGGGAAATGGGTCATGTGACCTCTTTTAGCTGTGCTGAACAGCTAAGAAGGCACGTTTCAGCTCCTGCTGAGTACTTTGGAAACTGCATGGTAGCTCTCTACATGGGATGTCCTGTTATAGTATAATCATCATACACTTAAGATACCTGTCAGCCAAACATATGTTCAGCTACATCTGTTGGTAGACAGACGGGTGGACTGCCATATACAAGATCACCTGCCAAATTTGGAATTTAAGTGGTGTAGCTTAATCTCTGGCACGAAAAACATCAGGTGTTGGAATCCAACATGCCTTTTTATATTTCCCCTCATATACATTATTATACGGGCAGCCATCTTGCCTGAGCTGCTTTTGCAGTATTTAAAGATGCTTTACAGCAAGCAACATGGAAATGGAAACAATAGACTTGAGGGAATCCATTGACTTCTATGGGTAAAATTTCTACCCATGCTCTGTGACCTATGCTTACAGGTAGACATGGAAAACTGTAACCATCACCTATTGGGAATGGCCTGATCCCATCTTATTGATCCACTGGACTCACCTTTCTTTGTAATCCTACCTTTTAGAACACTACTGAAAAGTTTCCTCTACAGAACAGGAAGTGTCAGTTTATTATTAAGCTTAGCGGTGAGAATAAAAATACAAGATTTCAGGATTATTTTTACAAATGGAAAAATAAAAAGACATTGTGAAAACTTTTACCATAAAAAATAGAGATGAACAAAATTCAATTTGGCAACGATCGTTGAAAAAAAATAGTTTTTTTGGTGGCATTAAGCTGTTTTAGTGCAGTTTGCTAATCAATACTTAGCTGTCTGCACTTCCCTGGTGTCCCCTGCTGATTGCAGCCACCTCCACTTCCCGACTAAGACTAGAGTAATGGCCAATCACTGTCCGCAGCGCTTTCCCCTCCCAGTCAGTCAGTGATTGGCTAAAAGGGCTGTCACTCTTTGTCTTGGGAGTGACAGCCCGCTCAGCCAGTCACTGGCTGTGACGCGTCCTATCTCAGTTAATGATTGAATGAGCGGGCTGGAGGTACCTACAATCAGTGGGGACACTGGAGATCCATAGGAAAATACCAGGGTCTGTGGACAGGTAAGTATACCCTTTTTTTGTTTTCTATGTGTATTAAATTGTATGGCAGCCATTGAATCCGTTTAGTTACAAACTTTACAAAAAGTTCCTAACAAATCTCAGTTTGTGAAGTTCAGTTGGCTCATCTCTAATAAAAAGTTGATACAAACAATAGGTTATTCTCCAACAACACGTCCCTTTACGCTGCTCTTTTTGGAGGAACATCCTGCTTTTATATGTAGACCCGAATGTCCTCTGTATCCTTAGCACTTGATCTACCCAGTGATACATTTCCTACTTTTTTATACTAATTTTCTTTTTCCCCGAACCAGAGATGCAGAAAAACAAAACATTGTTGTGGGACCAATTCCCAAATCCTCTAGCAAGCCAAAAGCTTAACGTACTTAATATTGAAATCTGCTGAAAACTAGCGTAGCGGCAAACTGCCATGAAGATGTCCCAGAAGGAGCCGCAAAGAGAGATATAATAGTCCTGGAAACAGCATCAAATGTAATAAAACAAATGTTCTGATTTATTGTCTTCTCCATCAGACGCCAGAGGCCGGAGCCCTGGGTAAACATTTACTGTAAATAATATGGAGGGGGGGTGTTTTCCACCTGAGAACCGTCCTCTGAGCCGGAACGCCGTATTAACCGAGATCATAACTAAATATTTTAGTGGAGTATTTCCAACAATTGATTTTCTTTTTCTTAAAGAGAACCTGTCCGTCTACGTTGGATGTCTTTATAAGGATTTTTGGGAATTCATTTTTGTATTATTTTTTTTATGTGTGTACAGTGCAAGTGGTATAAAATAGCGGAAATAATGGTTGGTCTTTGCAGCCCGTGTTGTCACCGCAGGCTGCTTCTCCTCTCCCTTACTGCACCAGGCCTAATACTTGACACCTCCAGCAGGGGGCTGTCTCCGCTACACACAGCTCATGACACCCATTGTTTACATGTTGCCCATTTTCAGAGCAGATGACGCAATGTCATCCAGGGGCCGACACTTTCCAAACATAGTTAGATCAGCCAAATTACCACTTATATACACCATGGGCCAGTCATTCTTCTCTTTTCCTTTAAGGGGTTATCCAGCATTAGAAAAACATGGGAACTGAGTTACAAAATCTACCCAAGCTGGAAACAAGAGTGGTGCTGTCTCTGGAAGAAAGTGGCCATGTTTTTCTAACTGTGGATAAACCCTTTAAAGTGAATCTAGCACTGATTTTGCACATTGAGGGTACAAACCCACTTGACGTATTTGCTGCGTGAATCAGTCTTAAAAATAAGCAGGCAAAACGCAGGTTGGCTTTATACGATTGTTCTGCATTAAAATACGCAATTGCGTATTTTTGAAGCGTGAAGCTACATGCGTTTTTCGCACAGGTTGTTAACAACTGATGCTTTGCTAACAACAAGCTTCACGCTTCAAAAATACGCAATTGCGTATTTTAACACAGAACAATTGTATAAAGCCAACCTGCGTTTTGCCTGCTTATTTTTAAGACTGATTCACGCAGCAAATACGTCAAGTGGGTTTGTACCCATAAACTTTTTGTTATGTGCAGATCAGCAATACTGCGCTGAATCCAACAACGAGGCCTGGTTCAAAATATATGCCCGATATTCCAAATATGCTGATTATTTAGTCTGGTGCACTGGTGGTGGTCCCAATGCCATGACACCACCTATTGTATATGAGAGAGGCTGAATCAGGTCCCAGTTCTCAAGATTGCAGGAGTCCCCGGTGGTTGCCCCCCACTCCCCCCCCCCCACACACACACACACACACATACAATTTTGTGAACATGGACCCTAAGCGATGGGTCACTGTACTCAGCTCCCATAGAGAATGAGTCATAGTTTTTGCTCTACTGTAAATGCTGGGGGTACCTGAGTACTGGGTGACTACTATAGCCAAAGCCCAGTTCTGCCATTTAGTGACCAGCCAGCATTGTTACAGATCCACGCATCATGTGTATGGAAAGAAAATGTTTCTCAATTTCAGGAAGTTATTAGAATTCTCATTATTACAATTGAATACCTTTCATTCCTGCCATTCCTTTTGGCTTCTGTGGATACTTTTTATGCAGGGTGTATTGTATGTAGCATGTGATTTTTGTTTGTTTGATTGTGTCCTAGTCTCTGGGGTTTCGCTTTTATACCAGATGGTCCCTTTAAGATAATTTGGATTATAATGCATTATTAGGGCTCAGTGTGGTCTGCACCCATCTGCTGATAGTGCTGCAGGTCCCATCATGTAACACATGAGTGATCTCCAGCTCCGGAGGCTGACTGACACATTGCAGCCACAGTCATCTGGACAGTAGAGGAGCAGGAGCCAGACTGTCAGGGAGCGGAGAGCGGTCCTCGGGGACAAGAGATGAGAGTTCATGTCCTCAGCGTATTATATTCAATTTGTGATTTACAATTTTCCCATTTTTAAAATGCGTCACCCATACTGCACTATGCCTATTCACAGCAATGATAACGTGCACATAAATGCAGAGAATGCCTTAGCTTTGCCTGCTGCCTTCTGATATTGGGCTATATCTTATGTTTTGCCCTATTTGTCTACTTTTGGGAAGTTACTCCAAGTTCGGAATTTTGTGCTTATTTTCAGACTTAAAACTACCTCTAAAAATATAGGTAATACCCCCAAAACATCCCAACTGTGACTCCCTGCAGATGACAACAAGAAATTCATTGTTTATCCGTGTCAGACATTAGAGCATATACCCATGCAGAGGAGCTAATCCATACCTCAATGTGGTACACTACTAATATAACCAATATCACACTCCCCCCCTACAGTAATTATATTGTTATTATTATTACAATACAGTTACATCCAGAGACTCAGAGGCTTCTCTGATCAGAGTTTTCTTTCCCTTTTCTTCACAGAACACCAAGAAAACTCCTTCCAGTCATGATGTGTCTTTTAATAAAACATTTTGAGCTTAGTACTTTTCCAGCACTCTCCCCACCTTTTCACCACTTTTAGTTCCCGACATAGTAATTGGGCAAACCATATTAGTGCCAACTTTTAAGCTCCCATACACCTGTGTTACCCTTCTGCGCCACCAAAGAGTTCTACTCTTTTTTATGTGCCCCCAAACAGTAGTTAGGTGGTCCGCTCCATGTAAAGGGGAGGTAAACTCCCATTTGGTAGATAGCTGGATCCCCCATTTAATAGGTAGAAAGGCCCCATTAAGTAGGTGTTTTTTTAAGTAGGTAGGCAGCTCCCAATTTTTGGTAGGTGGTTCTTAAATCAAATGTACCATCAGGTACATTCACTTTAAGTATTGCCCATGCAAAGAACGGCACCGGTGCGGGGAAGTTGTTGTGGCAGTCCCATCGGGAGGAACACCCCCCCCCCCTATGACGTGGCTCCATTCATTCTAATGGAGCCGCATTATAGAGGGGCGGGAGTTTCTTCCCACTGGGTGGGCGGGCCGAGAGGGGCGTGATTCAAAGACCTGCACTACGACAACTTCATCTCTGGCTTGCGTTCCACGACAGCGGCGTGTCGCATCTTTCGCACGCCGCGCATGCTGCCTATGGAGGGGACCGCCTCATCTGGCATTTGTCAGAAATGCCATATGAGCTTTCCGCCCCTGTCCATTAACCACAGTGCCAATCACACTACCCTCTTGTATGTGTATGTAGTTGTGCATCCATGCATGCTCAAACATGGTCTATATGCAAGATTTCAGCTCTAAGCCTGCAGAATTGTGAAAGTATCTCTGAGCAATTATACAAGCTGTAATGTAGGACTGCAATATGAAGATCATTGTATTCTCTCCTATTAGTATCTGATTTTGTAGAATATAACAGAAGAATTATCCGTAGATGTTACATATTCATTACCTTATGCACCACTTCCAGCCTCAGCTTTGTCATGATGTTAACCAGCATGACCAGTTTGTTAATGGCCAACAGCTTGTTAATAGCTACAGAAGCGAAACGTGTTGCGCCTGTTCATGGACTGATGAGATTAGGGCAATAGAACAATAATAGTCTCCATTAATTCTCCTCTCCAACTGGAGTCTTCCTACAGTACAGCAGACTGTAAATTATCCCCGCTGATACATCCGCTTTATTGGTGGTTTCCAGAGGTTTCTTGGAAAATTTGAGCAGCTGAGAAAGTTTATATGAAAATGCAAAAAAGATGAGAAAACATAAACTCCAATTATATATGAAATTGTTCTGTACTTCCTGGAGGAGCGGAGAACCAAGCCGAGCTAATGGGAGCCAGACTGTGGCTCTAAACAACAAGGGGGTAGGTCGAAACTGGTAGTGGAATTGTAGCAAAGACCCCAACCCCATCCAACTCTATCAGACTGAATCATCACCACTCTATATATTAGCCTATTTTTCTAATATTTATCTATCTATCTCCTATCTATCTATCTATCTATCTATCTATCTATCTATCTATCTATCCATCTATCTAATATCTATCTATCTATCTATCTCCTATCTATCTATCTATCTATCTCCATCTATCTATGCATATTATATTATATCAATCTATTATCTATCTACCTGTCTGTCTGTCTATCACACCAAATCAGATTATTACTCTTTATGACTAGATTGGTAATAGTTATCTATCTATAGTCACGTTCTTCGCTTCCCAGTGTAGATTCCTATTTTTGCTTTCTGATTCAACTTCACCCTTTAATTTAAAGGGAGTGTATTTGGCTAGGGCTAACACAGAGGATGCACTATGACCACACAACTCCATCCTGTGCTATCTATATTGTCAGTGAAGCATAAATGTGCTATGCATGTGCTTTATGGCAGCTACAGCCCCTTCCCCAAAAACCAAGGGGGTGACAGGGAGCTGTATAGTGTAACTATCCCTACATAGCTGATCAACCAGCAGCAAAACAGAGTTGCCATTACATCACCCACCTTCAAATGGTAATGAGATAACTCTGCTCTTTCTGACACATTCTAAACAGTAAAGCTGAAAAGTGAGCTAAAGAAGTCAATAAGTATTAACCCATTGCAGTAGGCTTATTATATTGCTGTGCCTGAATTGTGATGCCCAGCAGTTTTGATACTTTTATTATACAAAGCATACCAAAATACACTGTAAAATTAACTAGACAGTCTAAAAACACACCAAATTTATCATAATGCCTAAACCAATGTAAATCTGGTGCAGTATTAGACTAAGTTAACACTGTCTAATGATGAGACTATTAGTACCCACACACACACACACACACACACACACACACACACACACACACACACACACACATTATGTCTGCTCTAGTGGACAATGTGACATCTACAGTATTTATTGTGGATCTATTAAATAACATATAATAATAATAATAATAATAATAATAAATAATAATAGCATAATTTATATTTATTCACTATACTGTTAAATTATTGCACTAAACAATTCCACCACTAGGTGATGATAAGAGAGCCACAGCACACCAAGTGATCAGGCATGGTATTGCAGGCAAAACACTTCCATTGTTTTAATCACTATCATTATTGGAAGCACAAATAACACAAGATGGCAGAATGCCAAAGATATGTTTGCTATATTCTGTATCTATTTGCATTAATTTCGCTGCTGCTGCTCTGACTCCTGCAGGTGTTTTTATTTTCTTGCCAGTACGGTAATGAAGCATGCAGCTCTTAGTTGTGTCATGTGTCAGCCTTTCATCTCACTCCGGGTTATCTGAATGATAATTTACTTTCCTCTCTGCATGACTGGGTATTACATAAATGTTACAAGTGCTACATGAAGGACCAGTTTGTTACTTTTTATCTGCACATTTCATGGAGAAGATTCTTATTATTGCAAAGCCAATGCATCTATGACTAATGTTATGTGTTATAGAGACTGTGATCAGGGATCGGCCAATAGAAAGCCTCACATGCCACAACTGTGCTAAAAGTCACCAGAAGAATAGGATGTATAAGCTACAGAGGGTAATGGGAAATGAAAAATATAGAATAAGGTCCAATATTTTCCACTTTACACCCTCATTCTCAGACTAGTTTCGTCCAGTCTCATCTCCTCTATATATGTGCTGTTCTTAGATATCCATAAACTGACCCTTCCCCCCTCTCCCGAAAATGACACCCTAGACAGTTGCTTATAGTGGCTCTGAGATCACAGTTATACTGGCCCCTGATTGGCTAGGAGAAGCTGTTTATTACTGTATATGCTTCTATGTGGTCATGTGATCAATATGTTATCATCACATGACGTTACGGGCTACCCTACGGTCATGTCATCCTTTCTCCTTCCCCTTTCTGCCATAATAGGTATTGTTTTATTTATTTAGAAGGTACTTAATGAAGTTATTTGATGGATCGCCCACCACATAAGGAATTTTCCAGCAATAAGCTGTACTGTAAGCTAGTTTCACACAATATACTACAGATGCATTTTTGCATCTATTTTATCCAGTCTGACAACACGTTTTATGACCCAATTTATTAGGTAGGAGTTAAACAGGTTACAGTGTCATGATGATGGGTTCCCTTTAAGTTTTAACATGTGTTCTACTTTAATTCGACACAAAAAAAGGTTGCCCTTTAAGCCGGCCTGTGTTTTTCTGCACAATATTATTTGTGAGCAAATCTCAGTTATTGAGGCTTTCAGTTACATCGCTGAGGGCAATTGTCTCCCGCAATTAATATCAACAGTGCAAGGAACTGTTAATTCCCACTCATCGCAGAACCTTAACCTTTGGAAAAGTGCACCCTCTCTAGTCCATTAGAATGTATTATGCAGGACTGGAGTTTACCATAGCAGCCCAGTCTGGATATGTAACCACCTTCAGACCTATTCATTAGGGCTAATATTTACTAAGTGCTGCAAAATAGCACATTGTAGCGTTCAGCAAGCTGGCAATCACCGGTAATGGATTTATGGCTGTTTAACCTCCCTGGAAAAACACTGCCTATAATGAAAAACAAATTTTGTCTTGCATTCAGGTAGTTGAAATCATTGAGAATTGTATAACTTTTCTAAATGTGAGCATGTAGCAAGAAAAGAACTGCTATTCCCACGCACTTGTTTTTTTTGTTTTGTTTTGTTTTGTGGCGATTTTCTGGCCTCCAAAAAAATCCAGAAAAAAACACCAATGCGGCCCATGATATTTCCTTCATACGTCTGCATTTTTTTACTTTTTTTTCAGGCATTTTTAACTTCATGTGAGAATCATCTTTTTTGTGTTTAGCTGTTTTAAAGCGACTCTGTACCCACAATCTGACCCCCCAAACCGCTTGTACCTTCGGATAGCTGCTTTTAATCCAAGATCTGTCCTTTCAGCAGGTGATGCAGGTATTGTTTGTGCCCTAACTTTGCACCGCCCCTCCGTCCCTACTCCCCGCCCTCCTCATCATTAGGAATGCTCAAGGCAGATTGCCTCCTATTCACCACCTGTATTACCACAGCACATAGGCTGGATCATTAAGACACCTGTGCAATGTTCAAACAGGAGTAAATGTTCCAGTGGCATTCCTAATGATGAAGAGGGTGGGGAGGAGGGGTGGTGCAAATTTAGGGCACAGATACGCCCATAGGGCACGGGGCTGCAATTTTAAAAGATTTTTTTTATAACAATAACTGCATCCCCTGCCGAACAGACCACAGGACAGATCTTGGATTAACAGCAGCTATCCAAAGGTACAGGTGGTTTGGGGGGGGGGGGGGGGGGTCATATTATGGGTACACAGTCGCTTTAAGTGCACCAAGATAGCTGAACTTTTTTTTCTTCTGCCATCACATGACATAGTTGCTGGACCAAAAGGGTACAAAAACGACAGCAAAAAAGCGCCATACACACAGCAATGGCGTTTTTGAGACAGCCTGAATATTCCCTTTGAAGTCTATAGGAGAAAAACGCCACAGTTTGCAGGAAAAAAAAAGCCACAACCTGAGCATGCTGCGTTTTGGAAAAACTGCCACAGAGCAGAAAAACGCCACCCTCAAAACTGTGTAAGGCAAATAATTAACTTCCATTGACTTCTAGCTAACATCTGGCCACGGCATTTTTATTGGCATTTTTCAGCCTTTTTAAGGCAGTGTGAAATCATCCTTGGGCTACATTCACACATTGTGCTAATTTCATTAACAACGCCCATTCTTTAAATGCTGTTAGTGAAATTAATACAATACCACTGATTTCAATGGAACAACAGCCGTAGTGTATACACTATGGCCGTTGTTCACTGTGGCCGAAGAAATTAATTCACATGTCTAAAAACTCCCTGCACAAAGTGTAAAAGTGACTCTAAACCCACAAACTGACCCCCCCCCAAACCACTTGTACCTTTGGATAGCTGCTTTCAATCCAAGATCTGTCCTGGGGTGCGTTCGGCAGGTGATGCAGTTATTGTCCAAAAAAACAACTTTTAAACTTGCAGCCCGTGCCAAACGGGAGTATCGGTGCCCTAACTTTGCACCACCCCTCCGTCCCACCTCTCCACCCTCTTCATCATAAGGAATGCCACTGAAACATTTACTCCCGCCTGAACATTGCACAGGTGATTAACGATACAGCCCATGTGCTGGGCTGACACAGCTGATGAATAGAAGACAATCCGCCTGGAGCATTCCTAATGATGAGGAGGGTGGGAAGGAGCGACAGAGAGGTTGCGCCACCCTAATGCATTCACAATCTAGGCCACGCCCGTTGGGCACAGGGCTGCCGGTTTAGAAGTTGTTTTTTAGGACAATAACTGCATCACCTGCCGAACAGACCCCAGTACAGATCTTGGATTAAAAGCAGCTATCCGAAGGTACAAGCGATTTGGGAGGGTCAGATTGTGGGTACAGAGTCGCTTAAAGTACGGCTCCCGGACATATTTTATACTGAGATCAATGGTTAATTGGATTGCGGGCATACTCAAAGGATATAACTACTATGAAAATGATACTGCTCCTATATACAAGAATATAACTACTATAAAATTGCTCCTTATGTATAAGAATATAACTACTATAATACTGCTCCTATATACAAGATTATAACTACTATAATACTGCCTCCTATATACAAGATTATAACTACTATAATACTGCTCCTATGTACAAAAATATAACTACTATAATACTGCTCCTATATACAAGAATATAACTAGTATAATGCAATAAAACGTAGAAAGGAGACTGGGGCACTCACCCAATGTTACAAGCCGAGTAACTTAAATTCAATGCGACATCAATCCAAAGGTGAGGGAGGACAGTTGGATATCGGGCGCTCACACCCCCGGGACGACGTTTCACGCCTGGTCGGCGCTTCTTCCTGACGGGAAATCACCTGATCTCTGGGAGGGGAGTGTTTAAATACCATTCACCAAGGTAAACAAAAAATCACCCATGACACAAAAAATAGTAAAAACACAATTCATAGGCAGTTGTTATAATCATTGCGCTCGTTAAGCCCGAGCGGTCCAACGGCATTCAGCTTTGAGATCCAATAGACCTCTCTGGAAGTAACCGTCTGTGCCAATCGCTACCGTCCGTGGGGGCTTTAACCCTTTCTAAGCCCATGTATTTGACGCAGCTAGTATCTCCCTTGTGTACCGTGCGTATATGGTCAATTAGGCGCGGGACACCTTTGCCGGTCCTAACAGAGTACATATGTTCTTTATAGCGGATCCACATTTTCCTTTTGGTTTTGCCGACGTAAAAGAAGATGCACGGACAGAAAATGACGTACACTACATAGGTACTTTGACATGTGATGAACTCTGTTGCAGTAATATCCGTACCATTAAGCTTAATGTAAGGCTTATCATACATGAAGTTGCAGTATCCGCACTGCCTACACTTCTTGTTCCCTGCAGGTAAAGCTTGCCTCAGCCAATTGGAATCTTGGGGTTTACTGTTATGAGCCATATTCAGCATGTCACCTATTGTTTTGTTTTTTCTGAAGGTGATGACTGGGGGGTTACTGACCTTAGGGTTCAGGTCAGAATCAGCTTCTAGCAACCTCCAGTTTTTCCTAATTGCAGATGAGATGATACTGTTAAGCGGGGTATTCTGGAAAACAAAGGAGAACCTATCTGGGCTCGTATCCCTATGTGTGTGATACAATAAGGTGTTCCTATCCAAGTTGGCCGCTCTCTCTAAACTCTCTGATACAACTTTCTCCGGATACCCTCTTCTCTGGAGTCTAATTTCTAATGACTTAGCCTGTCTGTGAAAACTGTCATAGGAAGAGTTGATTCTTCTAAGTCTGGTCATCTGACCAAAGTGGATGGCATTCCGTACCGTGGCTGGGTGTGAGCTATGGTAGTGTAGTAGTGAATTGCTAGAGGTGGGTTTGCGGTAGACTGAAGTGTGAAGTGCGCCTTCTCTGGCCTCGATCCAAACATCAAGAAATTCTATACTCTGCCCACCAAATTTGTATGTAAATATCATATTAGAACCATTAGTCTCATTAAGGTAGTGCACAAACTCCTGGAACGCAGTCTCAGAACCCTCCCAGATGATAAAGAGGTCATCTATGTACCTCAAAAGAAGTTTAATGTGAATAATGAAAGGGTTACTGGCAGAAAAAATGACTCGGTTTTCTACTTCAGTGAGAAAAAGATTAGCGTACGTGCAGGAGACCGGCGTACCCATTGCTGTACCGATCTCCTGCACGTACCATTGACTATTAAAAATAAAGGCATTATTAGACAGAATGAAGTGAAGAGCTTCTCTGACAAAATTACGAAAAACTGGGGGTTTGTCAGTGCGACTGAGGACGTGGTCCACCGCCTCCACACCCGCATCATGTGGGATGCGGGTGTAGAGGCTCTCCACGTCCACAGTCGCAAGAGAAAAAGAGTCACTCCAGTGGAACTCCGCAAGTGCTTTGAGAAACTCGGTAGTATCCTTAAGGTAGGTTGGGGCGCTGCTGAGCAAAGGGCGTAGAGACCAATCTAAGAATTGAGATATGCCCTCGATCACAGAGCCGACCGCCGAGACGATGGGACGCCCCGGCGCTCGGCTAAGCGATTTATGTATCTTTGGCAATAAATACCACTTGGGTCTGCGAGGGTTGGCCGGGAACAATTTTTCTGCTAATGAAACATCTATGGCCCCTGTTGCTGTGTGTTTGTTAAGCAAAGTGCGTAACGGTTCACTGATTCTGCTAGTGGGGTCTCTAGTAAGTTTAGTATATACAGTAATGTTCCCTAGCTGTCTCTCTGCCTCTTCATTATATTGCTTAGTGGATAGGACTACTGTGGCTCCACCTTTATCTGCTCTGCGCACTGTGAGGTCGGGGCGACTCTTTAGCCAGGCTAGTGCTCTTTTTTCTTTGTATGTCAGATTAGGTGTAGCTTTGGGGTAAGAGAGTGCTTTGACATCAGCCATAACTGCTTTATGGAATTGATCAATGGCGCCGCCTGGGGTAACCTGAGGAGAGAAAGAGGATTTATTCCCCCCCATGAATCTTTCAGGCTCTCCTGTGTCTAGTGTGTGACTAGGCTCATCCGTATAGTCTAGCTCAGCTAACATTCTGACTGCTTCTGCCTCACTGGGGTTAAAGTCGTTTCCCACTATGAAACCTAGTCTGCCTATGGTACATCTAGAGGGGAAGACAGGTTTGCTGCTGGAAAGATTTTTATTGACAGAGAAGAATTTTTTTTAATTAATTTTCCGGATCGCTTTGTGCATGTCCAGTTCGAATTGAAGAAAGGAAAAGTCTTCAGTGAGACCAAAGTTGAGTGCCGACTGCACTCTACCAGTACATTGCTCTCACCTGATTCTCCCGGTCTGAGCACGCCGGTTGTGCAACATGGACATTCACATGGAGTCAGAAAGACCAGATGCCGACCAGACTCTCCTACAAGGGAGGGAGGACGCGGGCGCTTACTTCACCGCTTGTAACCTGAAAGAGGAGGTGCAAGTTCTAGGCACTAAAGGGCTTGAACGCAGAGTCCAACACTTAGCCGAGCGGAAGATACGCTCTTTCTGGACAAACAGTTCACTGCAGTCTTACCAAGAGAGTGACCGGGTCCCCAGAGAGCTTAGATCCTACAAAGCCCCAGCGCAATTTACGGACAGCGAGGATTTTTTAAAATCCTGGCATGAGGCACATCTGACCCATGTCAAAAACCTGATGTCCTTGGTCCTACAACAAAACCAAAAAGAATACGAGAAAATAACCACAGAGCTATGCCGTGCAAAAACTGAACTCCGCACGCGTATGCCGGACGAACAAGCTACGATTTTCTTCAATAAACTGGACAAAAAACTCTCCTCCCTGCAGACTGAAATTAAATCCCAAAAGCGAGACAAATTTATCCGTGATAAGGGTGATTACGACGCAGGCCGCATCTTTGACTGGAACCCCAGAAAAAGAGGTGCAGCGAGGCCAAGACAAAGAACAAAGTCTGAACACTGGACAACAGACTCGGATTCAAGCAAATCGGATGAACCACCCCTCCCCTCCCAACCTTCCACGTATGATCCGCTCCCATCAACAATCCGGCCAGAGTGCCCCTTTAGTAGAGGAACCAGGAGAGGCGGAAAGAGGAAGGGGAAGAAATCCAAGAGGATGGAAACGAAAACAAGTTTCGTGGAGATAGAGGACGAGCCCCCCCAATGTGGTCAATATTGCTGGGGTGGAATTGCATAATGACTGTATCTCTCTACTCAGCAAAGGCCTCAACTTTGGTCTCACTGAAGACTTTTCCTCTCCTCAATTTGAACTGGACATGCACAAAGCGATCCGGAAAATTAATTAAAAAAAATTCTTCTCTGTCAATAAAAATCTTTCCAGCAGCAAACCTGTCTTCCCCTCTAGATGTACCATAGGCAGACTAGGTTTCATAGTGGGAAACGACTTTAACCCCAGTGAGGCAGAAGCAGTCAGAATGTTAGCTGAGCTAGACTATACGGATGAGCCTAGTCACACACTAGACACAGGAGAGCCTGAAAGATTCATGGGGGGGAATAAATCCTCTTTCTCTCCTCAGGTTACCCCAGGCGGCGCCATTGATCAATTCCATAAAGCAGTTATGGCTGATGTCAAAGCACTCTCTTACCCCAAAGCTACACCTAATCTGACATACAAAGAAAAAAGAGCACTAGCCTGGCTAAAGAGTCGCCCCGACCTCACAGTGCGCAGAGCAGATAAAGGTGGAGCCACAGTAGTCCTATCCACAACGCAATATAATGAAGAGGCAGAGAGTCAGCTAGGGAACATTACTGTATATACTAAACTTACTAGAGACCCCACTAGCAGAATCAGTGAAGCGTTACGCACTTTGCTTAACAAACACACAGCAACAGGAGCCATAGATGTTTCATTAGCAGAAAAATTGTTCCCGGCCAACCCTCGCAAACCCAAGTGGTATTTATTGCCAAAGATACATAAATCGCTTAGCCGACCGCCGGGGCGTCCCATCGTCTCGGCGGTCGGCTCTGTGACCGAGGGCATATCTCAATTCTTAGATTGGTCTCTACGCCCTTTGCTCAGCAGCGCCCCCACCTACCTTAAGGATACTACCGAGTTTCTCAAAGCACTTGCGGAGTTCCACTGGAGTGACTCTTTTTCTCTTGCGACTGTGGACGTGGAGAGCCTCTACACCCGCATCCCACATGATGCGGGTGTGGAGGCGGTGGACCACGTCCTCAGTCGCACTGACAAACCACCAGTGTTTCGTAATTTTGTCAGAGAAGCTCTTCACTTCATTCTGTCTAATAATGCCTTTATTTTTAATAGTCAATGGTACGTGCAGGAGATCGATACAGCAATGGGTACGCCGGTCTCCTGCACGTACGCTAATCTTTTTCTCACTGAAGTAGAAAACCGAGTCATTTTTTCTGCCAGTAACCCTTTCATTATTCACATTAAACTTCTTTTGAGGTACATAGATGACCTCTTTATCATCTGGGAGGGTTCTGAGACTGCGTTCCAGGAGTTTGTGCACTACCTTAATGAGACTAATGGTTCTAATATGATATTTACATACAAATTTGGTGGGCAGAGTATAGAATTTCTTGATGTTTGGATCGAGGCCAGAGAAGGCGCACTTCACACTTCAGTCTACCGCAAACCCACCTCTAGAAATTCACTACTACACTACCATAGCTCACACCCAGCCACGGTACGGAATGCCATCCCCTTTGGTCAGATGACCAGACTTAGAAGAATCAACTCTTCCTATGACAGTTTTCACAGACAGGCTAAGCCATTAGAAATTAGACTCCAGAGAAGAGGGTATCCGGAGAAAGTTGTATCAGAGAGTTTAGAGAGAGCGGCCAACTTGGATAGGAACACCTTATTGTATCACACACATAGGGATACGAGCCCAGATAGGTTCTCCTTTGTTTTCCAGAATACCCCGCTTAACAGTATCATCTCATCTGCAATTAGGAAAAATTGGAGGTTGCTAGAAGCTGACTCTGACCTGAACCCTAAGGTCAGTAACCCCCCAGTCATCACCTTCAGAAAAAACAAAACAATAGGTGACATGCTAAATATGGCTCATAACAGTAAACCCCAATATTCCAATTGGCTGAGGCAGGGCCGGTTTTAGACTAGATGTGGCCCTGGGCAAAGTTAAAGGTGGGGCCCCAAATGCTGAAATATTTTAGCAACAATTTAAGGTCCCCATACATTTGACTCTTTTGTTGGTGGTACCTGTTGCTCCTGGTGGGTTCGGCCATCAGCGTAAGGTGTATGGGGCTCTCTGGACAGTCCTCTGACAGATGATATCAGTGGACATAGGGGGTCGAGCTTGATGGAAAATCAACGCCCAACCTCTTTGTTCTCAGAGAGATAAGCCGGCATCAGATCTGTATGGCTATGGCTTTCCCCTCTCATAGAGAACACAGGAACACTCAGATGTGCCAAATTTCTGTGTATGGGGAGGACGGGACCGGATGGGACAGATAATTGTCAGCTGAAGGATTGTTCAGCCAGCAGTTATTGGAAGTGTACGGCCACTTTTAAGGCCGTATTACACGGCCTGATATTCCGCAGAAGCAAGCGCCAATCTGGTAGAATGGAGCTCGCTTAGAGAGCCTACTACATGGCTCTTTTATGATGCAGCAAAAGCTATGGAGGAGATTTATCAAACTGGTGTAAAGAAGAATTGGCTCAGTTGCCCCTAGCAACCAATCAGATTCCACCTACTTAGAATGTGAGTAATGAAAGGTGGAATCTGATTGGTTGCTAGGGGCAACTGAGCCAGTTTCATTTTACACCATGTTTGATAAATTTCCCCCCCTATGTGTATATATACAGTATATCATTAGTGATGTGTGTGCAATCCTTGCCGTATATAGTAAACAATAAAGATATATACTACCTGATCACGTTCCCCGGTGTCCTCAGGCCTTGTCTGTGATATATACTACCTGATCATGTTCCCCAGTGTCCTCTCAGAGCGATAGCGTCCTGATTCGGACAATTTTCGCTCCATGTATTAGGGCCCTTACTCAGTTCAGAAGGTTACATGCCGGGACTGCCGCTATATGCCAGGACTGCAGCTACATTATGGGTCTGCCGCTACATGTCGGGACTGCCGCT
The DNA here is from genome assembly GCF_027789765.1 of Dendropsophus ebraccatus. Lineage (NCBI taxonomy): Eukaryota > Metazoa > Chordata > Amphibia > Anura > Hylidae > Dendropsophus > Dendropsophus ebraccatus. The sequence goes on from NC_091468.1 coordinate 26,176,558, forward strand.
ACATGTCAGGACTGCCGCTACATGTCAGGACTGCCGCTACATGTCAGGACTGCCGCTACATGCCGGGACTGCCGCTACATGCCGGGACTGCCGCTACATGCCGGGACTGCCCCTACATTATGGGACTGCCCCTACATTATGGGACTGCCCCTACATGGCAGGACTGCCGCTACATTCTGGGACTGCCGCTACATTATGGGACTGCCACTACATGCCAGGACTGCCGCTAGTGGTGTAAACACAAGAACTATTTATATGAATTGCATTAAAAAAATAAAATAAAAAAATCACTATAATCAGGACCAAATATTACCTCCATACCGTTATTGAAGAAAACACACTATATATAGGCCAATATTACCACCATAAAAGTGACCGCCCCATAATGACTTTATATACACTATATACAGACCAATATTACCGCCATAGAGTGACCACCGCATGACTCTTTATATACACTATATACAGACCAATATTACCGCTATAGACTGACCACTGTATAATGAATGACTCTATATACACTGTATACAGACCAATATTATGTGTCTGTAACTCTATGGCTGTACTTTTGGTCTGTATAAAGTTTATATATAGAGTCATTATGTGGTGGTCACTGTATGGCGGCAATTTGGCAATATCATTATGTGGTGGTCAATCTATGGCAGTAATGACTATATATACACACTATATACCGACCAATATTAATGCCAAAGAGTGACCACCGCATAATGACACTTTATACAGACCAATATTATTGCCAAAGAGTGACCACTGCATAATGACACTTTATACAGACCAATATTATTGCCAAAGAGTGACCACCGCATAATGGCTCTATATACAGACCAATATTACCGCCATAGACTGACCACCACATAATAACTCTATATACAGACCAATATTACTGCCATACAGTGACCACCACATAACTCTATATACACACTATATACAGACCAATATTACCGCCATAGAGTGACCGCCACATAACTCTATATACACACTATATACAGACCAATATTACCGCCATAGAGTGACCGCCACATAACTCTATATACACACTATATACAGACCAATATTACCGCCATAGATTGACCACTGCATAATGACTCTGTATCCAGACCAATATTATGTGGCGATCACTCTATGGCTGTACTATTGGTCTGTATATAGTGTATATAGTCATTATGTGGTGGTCACTGTATGGCGGTAATATTGGTCTGTATATAGTGTCATTATGTGGTAGTCAATCTATGGCAGTAATGACTATATATACACTATATACAGAGCAATATTAATGCCAAAGAGTGACCGCCACATAATGACTCTATATACAGACCAATATTACCGCCATACAGTGACCACCACCTAAGGACTGAATACCACCTTATTTTTTTTTCTCACCGTATTGCCTTATATACATAGGAGCTGCAGCCAATCACCTGCAGCAATTACATAGGACTGATGAGGCCAGAGAATGGCTGCAGCTCCTATATACAGTCTATTCACCTCAACACTTGGAGTCAGCAGTGCTAATACACACACACCATTATATATATATATATATATATATATATATATACATATATACACACACCATTATATATATATATATATATATATATATACACACACACCATTATATATATATATATACACACACACACACACCATTTTATATATATATATATATATATATATATATATATATATATATACACACACACACACCATTATATATATATATATATATATATATATATATATATATATATAAAAATTGAACACGAGGACAGCACTCCAGTAGTGTATAGTGAGGATTTATTCACCCAATCACAAACAGCTATATATATATATATATATATATATATATATATATATATATATATACATACACACACACACAGCTATATATATATACACACACACACACACCATTATATATATATATACACACACCATCACACACACACATCCATGAAAACACATTATACAGATACAAACCATCCAGTCCACACACTATACACAGGACATGTAACACACACTGCATTCATGCATTATACACCTACATTCATACACATTACACACTACATGTACAGAATACTTACCCCCTCTAGCATGCTGGTTGTAGTGGTGAATCCCCCTCATGTACCATGCAGCAGCAGCAGGCTGTCATCCTCACCCGGCAGCCCTCTCCTCCATCGTCCCGACAGCTCCACACCAGAGCAGGAAGTCACGTGCAGAGAGGAGCTGGAGGGAGGGGGAGGGGGAGCTACACACACGGAGCAGACACCAGCCCAGCGTCCTGCAGCCTCTGCGTGACCCCTGATGGCAGCAGCCAGGGATCATTCACAGACGCTGCAGGACGCTGTCTGTGCTCTCCTCTCCTACTGGAACTGCGTTAGGGGGCCCCTGGGGGATGGGGGCCCTGGGCATTTGCCCTGCTTGCCCCCCCCTAACGCCGGCCATGGGCTGAGGCAAGCTTTACCTGCAGGGAACAAGAAGTGTAGGCAGTGCGGATACTGCAACTTCATGCATGATAAGCCTTACATTAAGCTTAATGGTACGGATATTACTGCAACAGAGTTCATCACATGTCAAAGTACCTATGTAGTGTACGTCATTTTCTGTCCGTGCATGTTGGACCGCTCGGGCTTAACGAGCGCAATGATTATAACAACTGCCTATGAATTGTGTTTTTACTATTTTTTGTGTCACGGGTGATTTTTTGTTTACCTTGGTGAATGGTATTTAAACACTCCCCTTCCAGAGATCAGGTGATTTCCCGTCAGGAAGAAGCGCCGACCAGGCGTGAAACGTCGTCCCGGGGGTGTGAGCGCCCGCTATCCAACTGTCCTCCCTCACCTTTGGATTGATGTCGCATTGAATTAAAGTTACTCGGCTTGTAACATTGGGTAAGTGCCCCAGTCTCCTTTCTACGTTTTATTGCATTTGCTTTCTTTCTTGCATCTGGGAGCACCCCCACACAAGCAGTTGCAGGTCTGTACTCTGACAGCCAGCTCCATACAGCGATTATCACCGGCAGTGCCGACTGCACTCTACCAGTACATAACTACTATAATACTGCTCCTATGTACAAGAATATAACTACTATAATACTTCTCCCTAAATACTGTACAAGAATATAACTACTATAATACTGCTCCTATATACAGGAATATACCTACTATAATACTGCTTCTATAAACAAGAATATAACTACTATAATACTGCCCCTATATACAAGAATATAACTACTATAATGTAGAGTCAAGAAACAGAGTCTCGCACTCACCGGACTGGAAAGATGCTGGTGGTTTATTGCAGGTACATCAGAGCCTGTGTAGCGGGGAGAGGGAGGGTGGAGGAGCAGGTGTGTTCACAGGAGCAACAATGTTTCACGCTTACTACAGCGCTTCGTCGGGCTAGGAACCTCGTTGTAGTAGGCGTGAAACATTGTTGCTCCTGTGAACACACCTGCTCCTCCACCCTCCCTCTCCCCGCTACACATGCTCTGATGTACCTGCAATAAACCACCAGCATCTTTCCAGTCCGGTGAGTGCGAGACTCTGTTTCTTGACTGTACATTGCATACTCCCCTGCTTTCAGTCTCTGCACCGCCACTTTGTGGTTCAGATACATTTATTGTGCTCCAGACTCTAGTCCCTGACATCCTCATCTACGGTGTACCTTGCGGCTAGTGCCGGTCGATCCACTCTCAACCCCTCCATAACTACTATAATACTGCTCCTATATACAAGAATATAACTACTATAATAATGCTCTCATATACAAAAATATAACTACTATAATACTGCTCCTATATACAAGAATATTACTACTATAATAATGCTCTCATATACAAAAATATAACTACTATAATACTGCCCCTATATACAAGAATATAACTACTATAATACTACTCCTATGTACAAGAAGATAACTAATATAATAGGGTAAAGGAGCTTGGTTCCAAGCCCGACGAATCGCCGTAGTAGGCGTGAAACATTGTTGCTCTCCTATGAACGCACCTGCTCTCCACCTTCCCTCTCCCTGCTGAACTTGCTCCGATGTGTCTGAATTAAACCACCTGCATCTTCCAGTAGGTGAGTGCGAGACTCTGTTTCTCCTTTACCCTATTCGTTCTCCTCTTCATTTGCCTCTGCACCGCAACTCAGTGGTACAGACACGGTTGCTATTTGCCTTCAGTATCCAGTCCTCTGTGTCCTTGAATAGTGTGTCACATATCGGTTGGTGCCAGTCGGATTTTTCTCCACTTTGGCATAACTACTATAATACTGCCCCCTATATACAAGAATATAACTACTATAATACTGCTCCTATGTACAAGAAGATAACTCATATAATACTGCCCCCTATATACAAGAATATAACTACTATAATACTGCCCCTATATACAAGAATATAACTACTATAATACTGCTCCTATATACAAGAATATAACTACTATAATACTGCTCCTATATACAAGAATATAACTACTATAATACTGCCCCAATCCGCCTTCTGGTTCAGCATTTGTACTGTTGATAAAGTTTGTATGCAGCGAGCCGGGGTACTTGGAAGAAATTGAGGGGGATGAGGAGAGGATGATGGTGGTGGTAGTCTCTCCTGAGTGTGGCGCTGAGCTCCTCAAAGAGGGGACGCACCGAGGGCTGCAGAGTGAGAGTGTGCTGTACCTGCAGGATAGCTGGATCTTGTCACGGTCACAGGTGGGCACGAGGGCTTCTGCAGGTACAGGGGACCCTCTGGCGCTTCCCTGAGTTCTCTCTTTCTTCTGTCGGCTACTGCAGAGGTTCCTGTAGGGGGGCTGCACCTGTGTGTAAGGTGGGCAATGGTGTGGACCTGTAGTTCCCCCGGGGCCAACCCCAAATACTGCTGTCCGGTACAATGGCCCTTGATGGTGGTGTGGTGCAGATAACCAGGACAACAGGGAGACAAGGAGGGAGGCAGTATAACAATAACTCCTTTACTGATAGACTTGCAGGTGTTATACAGTCCTGTGGCATACAGCGGTGAATACTGGCGGCTTTGACTGGGTTACTGCGCTTGTGGAGAGTCTGGTGGTGTGTGGAGAGATGATCTGCCTCAGATCCTTGTCAGTCAGTACGTGTGGGACGCTGCTGGGCACTGTGATTCCGTGGACCTCTTCCCAAATGGTGCTTGCGTCTGTCTTTCCCTCCCTGTCAGCTAGGGAGCTTCTTGCTTAGATTACTGGGCCAGGCCTTAGGCCACAACTTTCGGGCCCCAGAGGTATCCAGGGGTCCTAGTAAATCTTACCCCCCAAATTCAGGAAGATGGGTGCAGAGGCCTACGTTAACTCTGCTCCCTTTTACAGCTAAGACCGTCCACTCAGGGTGTCGGCCTTTAGGATTCCCACTGACTGTAAGTGTGCTGGCCCTTTCCTGAGGGGGCACCTCTTTTCCTCTCACCTCCTGCTGTTTTCTTTAGCTGCTCTATTGGTAATCTGTCTTGTTCCCCTCAGCAGCTTTGCTCTATGGTGATGGTCTCTCATGAGGTGAGTCACTTGTCTCTCTTGTCTCACTTGTCTCAGCTATGCACTGGCAACTGCCAACCTTATATAGGGGGCCTATCTGCATAACCTCACCCCTTTCTAGCAACTTCCTAGGCTTACCACACTACCTAAAGCAGTTCCCACTACGGTCAGTAGATGTCGCTGTTTGGTGTGGTGTGCAGTGAAAAGCATGTAACCCATTCTCTGCCTGCCAGTTACACTGGTACAGAGAAATATACATAACAGGTCAACATAAAACATGTTAACTCCTAAAATATATAATAAAACACTTGTTGACAGGTGCCATCCTCAGCCCAGCCACAGGGATTACGCTCTGGTATACTACATGTATATCAGCAGCGGTCACGCATCCCACCTCTATTGTGCTGCTGAATAGAGTAGGGAGAGCGTGCTGTGGCTAGGCAGGGAGAGATAGGCAGAGAAATTTTACTGAATGCTCTTTTAAGGGCACATAGTCGCTGTGCGACCAATACATCCATTTAGAAGTTAGGAGCTATGTGGCCAGTACATCCATGAGTTAGCCACTAACTGCTGTGGCTAATATATACAAGTGTTACTGCAGCTAGGCCATCTGTGCATGGCTTATATATACAAGTGTTGCTTCAGTTAGGCCATCAGTATGTGGCTAATATATACAAGTGTGGTTATAAAGCAGAAAAGGCCAAAAAATATAGATATGAAGAGAGCTACAGCTAGAAGGGATGTGGTGGTGCTGCTGGTGCTAGTGATGGAGCTGCTTCTGCTGTTGTAGGAAGCATGGCAGGTCTTTGTCTGCTACGATAGAAATTATTATACCTTCCACTGGTGCAGGCAGGCAGCAAGTTCTGCTAAGACTTTCAGCAGTGTGGAGACAATCATGGAGGATAGTGTTGGGAGGGTGGAAGATAACATGAGGGGTGATGACATGGTCCTAGACTCCACATGAAGTGAAGGCCATGACTTTCTGGTGGAGGTAGTGGTCTACCAGCCTCAGCAAGAAAACGGAGCAGCTGACAAAAGTACAGTGGACGTCTCATATTTCCGCTGGTACTTCCTACAGCCATTTTTTGGGGTCCATAAATTTGAGTACCCATTGTTTTTTTGGGGTTTAAGTCCAGGTCTGCAACTTTTTTTAATCTTTGGCCAAACCTGGATAACCCGAATGTCCACGAGCCACCTCAACACTTTTTTAAGAATACAACCCATTGACGTACACTGCACACAGTCATACAATTGCTTCCATTGGGCTAATTATACAATATTACATCTTTCAGGATATTAATCTAGGGCCTAAGTAGACAGCTCTGCCAAAGCTTGATGACAATTTAGTAGTGTGGTGAGCCACCAGGTAATGTTAGTACTGGTGGTTGTGTGAGCTCAGCACAGGTGTGATGTTGATACCTGCTTGTTTGTATGGCTTGCTGTGTTCCCCAAATGTTCGGTAACCTGCCGGGTTGTAGTGGGTCCCTTGGGTTCTTGTCACAGTAGTCCTGAGTGGCAACTGACCCACCCGGACTGTCAGTACCGCCACCGACAGAAACGGGAAAAAATAACCCAAGGTGTGCGGTTAGTGTGTATGGGTGCTGGTGCGTATAGAATATGATGTAAAAAAAAATAGAACAGCTTTACTGTTAGGTTCTTCAATATAACAATACACTTTTACAGAAGAGATAAACTTCACAAAGACCTTTAGTGCTTGACCTTGTTGTGCTTGAGGAGGTGCTTGAGAGTAGAGTACAGGAAAAGTAGTTGTAGCGGTGCTTGAAGAGTAGAGGAGAGGAGTGAGTAAGAGGAGCCCCAACCCAGTGTAGCTGTGTAATGAAGTATTTACTTCTAGTTATGTTTAGACTTTGGTCTGACCACCTTTTGCCCTACAGTTGCAAGCTACCCGTCTTATCAGGGTACTACAAGCCCTGGTCGTGCTTATCTGGGTGTAGCTAAGTGTCCGGGGGTGTCCCAGTTACTGCACTGCGCGATAGGAAACGTAGGCCTTCAGTACTGGCTGCTTTGTCCTATCAAGGCTAGTTCCTCTTGCTTCAGGATACTGCCCTGCTCTGTGTAGATGTGTTCTCGGCGTGGGTTAGGAGATTCCTTGTTGACCTTTCCCTTTAAAGTGCTTAGCACTTGTGAAGGAACTGGTCTCTTGCTGCACCTATACACTCTTGTGTCTAGACTAGACTGCACTGAATTGACTTCGTTGTTCCTGACAGGGCTCCTGGTGTGGTGCCCGTGTGTGGACTGCTGGTCACTTGCCAGATGGTGCTGAGTGATGCTATTACTGTACTGGTTGGTCGAGATATAGCGCAGCCAGGTGGTAGATTGTCATGACACTAGTGCCTGTGGGGCACACTGGTATGGAGGCACACCTGCTTTTATTTTAAGGTTGTGGTCGGTGACCTGCTGGGCTGCAAGGTGGTCTCTTGGGTACTTATCACGGTGGTCCGGAGTGGAGTTGTTGACCCATCTAGACTATCGGTACCGCCAGCCACAGAAAGTGGAGATGACCCAAGAATGGTGTAGTGACTGTGTAGGTGCAGGAACAAGAAGTGCTGAGAAGTAGAGTGAGGGGAGAACAGTAGAAAGGAGGCTGTGCTGTAAGTTCAGAGTAGTGGAAAGGAGTCTGTGCTGAGAGTCCCAACCCAGGGTAGAAGTGTGCATTGCCGGAACTTTATAAGAGGAAGAAGTTGAATACTGAAGAATACTTGAAAAAAGAAGTGTACTTGTGCCCGTGTTTTGACCTTTGTTGTCTCTGTACCACCTCTTGCCCTACAGTGTCGGGTGATCCATCCTATTAGGGTGACATAAGCCCCAGACCTTGTTACCTGAGTTGAGCAAGGTAGCCAAATTACCTGGTTAGACCTGCACTGCGAGATAGAGTACATAGACTTGTAGCAACTTTGCTCTATCCGGATCAGTTCCTCTTGTTTCAGGATACTGTCCTGCACTTTTAGAAATGTTCACAGCATGGGTTGGGGTGATCTCTGACTTGTCCTCTCTCAAGTAGTTTACCACAGCATAGTTGGAACAAAGATAGCGTCTAGAAGAAAAGTCTCTCCATCCCCATGTGCATCCATCCACTAACACACTACGGACTAGACTACACTGGACACTGACTGGAGGGGAGGACCTGGCAGAGCTAAGGCTTAGCTCGACTACAGCAGGGACCGTCTTGTCTTGTGTCCTCTCTACACCAAGACTTGGGTAAGACTCACTAAGTGTGGGCATGCACTTCCTCTCCCCATGTGACAACTTCCCACAGGAGGTGTAATGTCCCCTGTGAGTGGTGGAAAAGAAAATGTAAAGAGAAGAAGGAGAATAGAGATAGGTGAGGAAAAGAAGAGAGCTCTCATTAGTGTGCAGATCACAAGCAAGCAATAACCCCTTAATCACTACAGCTGTGCAATATACAAGTGCATCTACAAATAATAGCGACATCTAGTGGTAAAACTTAAGTATCACTTTATTACCAAGTTAACTTGTAGTACAGGCTTTTGCGAGGGGTTTATGAACTAATAACACCCGTGGGGAGACACCACACTGGCATTAGCCAGGCCCTGGCCTAACTACAGCAGGAACAGTAGGTTTTTGCATCTTTCCTCTCTGAAAATCTGGTATGAACTGAACTGCACTTCCTCCACCATCTAACTCCTCCTACAGGGGCCTCTGTATGCCTACCTATGAGTGGTGGGGATGAGTGTGTGCAGGAGAAAGGAGAAAAGAGATAGGTTAGAAGTGAAGAGCACCTCCTATTGGTCAGCAAGCACACATAAAACATTAACCCAATACTGACTTCAGTTGTGTATATAAATAAGGACATAAAAAATACTGACACCTATTGATGAAACTTTAGAATGCCTCATCACCACTTTAACCTGAGAGAAAAGGCTTTTTGACAGGTGCACAGGAGATACAAAAACACCAGTGGTGGGACACCACAGTAGTAGTTGCTCCCTTTTTCTAAGTGAGACATTGCACATTTATTGGAAGCCTGCAGCACAGAACCTGAATTTACTATCATGTCTGAAGCAAAGGCGGTCACGTCTTAATTCTGCCCCTTTATTGGAAACAAGTGAACAAGTTCTGAATTTTAATGCTGCTATTACACAGTGGTGTGCCTTTAAAGCTGTTTTCTCCAAACTGTGGCTCTTCATCTGTAGCAAAACTACAACTCTCATCATGCCTGAACATGCAGTGGTGGTCCTATACCGAGGAGCCTGCTGCGCCCGACATAAAATTATGGCTTATAAGTAACAAAACGAGAGATCTGCGGGTGACACATGAGTTTCCTTCTCTTCAGAGTTAACTACAAACTTTTCATTTAGTTAACAAACCCCCAGAGATACTGGCAAAAGTATAAAATAACAGGAAAAACTACAGCACAGAGAGGTTCCAGAACATTCTGTACATTAGATATATATATATAAATCCAATATACAGACATGTCCCCAAGTTCTCTCTCAGGTTCACAATCATCCATCCCCGGAGCACAACAACTGCTTATGTGCACATTACACTCATAACCACGTATCGATTTTAAGTCTCTATTCACTGCAATGGCTTGTTTATCTCCCAACAAGCCTGATTTTATATGAGAGCAAGAATAGAGAGAAAAGAGAAGAGAAAGAAAAGAGATAGATTAATAGATAGCTAGATAGATACTTTAAACATGAGATAGATACTATAAATATTAGAGAGAGATATAGATAGATACTATAAATGTTAGATAGATAGATAGATAGATAGATAGATAGATAGATATGCCTTGGCCCCAGTGTTGTGTGCAGATGTTATATGCAGCTGGTGGGCTTCTAGTGTTTGGGGTTGGTTTTGTTACGGTGGCCCGGAGTGATAGTACCCACCCTCGGGCACAGGGCACCAGACCTTTGGTAGAACGATAAGGAGGGTGCAGGTGCAACATACGGCGCAAGGGATGACAGCGTCCAAGGCTTATACAGAAGTTGAGGTTTACTTAGGAAATTCAGTGTAATACACAATACAATAACCAACTGCTTACAGGTGCTAGTGCAAAAAGAGGATAAGGACAATACAGTAGAGACTTGAAGTAGACTTGAAATAGTTAGAAGAAGAGAAGGCTTGAGTTGGAGGGTGGTATTGGGGCCGGGTAGGAGCCCTTACCTAATTAGTAGAAGTATTCTGCCTTGATGTGTGTAGAACAGGTCCTTGAAGAAGAATTCTCATACTCACGTTTAGATATCTGTGTATCTGACACAAGTTTGGAGACCGCCATGTGAAGTAGAACGAGTCCGAAGTCTCTGTCTCTGTGTGAAGCTCCCACTGAAGTTTCCCCTAAGTGGATGAGCAGACGTCAGTAAGCTCTTTTGGCCAGCAGCAACTTTGCCTTACTGGGAATCAGTCCCTCTGCCTTTCCTTAGGGGTGTCAGTCCTGACTGAAAGAATCCTCCACGTTGTCAAGGGTGGTCCAAATGTCTCGGTTACCCTACTTCTAGGGCTAAGCGCTGCATAATGCACATATCAGTCTCCACTGAAGAAAGTTAGTCCCTGTCAAGGGCTCTGGTCTAAGCCAGGCCCACTTTGTCACTGCAGCAGAAACCTGTGTCTTGGGTCTGTCTCTCATACACACTGACTAGAAGACCCAAGAACAGGAATTTACCTCAACCTATATAGGTTTGTGTTACAGGAAGAGAGTAGAGTAGAGAAAGAGAGAGCGTAAATTGTCTGCACCTGTGACTGAACAAAACAAAACACAGAAAATGCACGAGTTAACCCTTTTTCCCTTCACCTAGTGGCAGAAAAGGGGTAGTGCAGCCTTCAGTCAGGTATATATACAAATATACCTGACAGAGGTACTTTTAGCCAGGTGGCATAAAACTTAGTGGACCCTAAAGTGGGACACTACATACTTCCCCACTTGAAAAAAGCTTTCCACAGTGTCCCACCTGGGGAAAATACAGACATCACATAGGCTTTAGTGACAAAAAAGGGGTAGTGCAGCCTTTAATCTCTTGCATCAAATAACATATAGATATACCGGACAGAGGTACTTTTAGCCAGGTGGTATAAAACTTAGATCAATAGATAGGAGATTACATTAAATATAAACCTGTCCAGCTGTTTCTCTGCTGTAATCACAATCATTTTACATAATTAATCAATCAGCGCCTGTGATGCCCCTCCGCCCCTCTCCTCCCCCTCCCCCACTCAGTGATGAAGATGTCGTAGTTATTATTAGCAGTGACGCTCGGGGCTGATTGCTCCTTCAGGATATAAGAATAAAGCCTTAAGGATCAGAAAGGAAATGCAGCAATTAATTAAGGAGTCAGTGATAAAAGTCGAGCAGGAGCCTCAAAGTGACATTAATCACCGTCCCCGGCCATCACATCGGCTTCTATCAGAAAACTTGGCTTAGCCGTTTATAAGTACCTAAACTATGGGCTACGTCTTTACTATCTGCCATCCTCTGCTGATCAATTATATCAAACATCTGTTTAGTGAGGAGGATGCAATATAGGACTGCCCCTCCCTATGACATTGATATATCAGAACTTCTGATGACCCCTTTATTAGGTCTTATTATAATGATGTTTGACCTTTGTTAGCGCTGTCATTTGGTACCAGGCGGTGAGATAATGCACCTATCAGCAGCCAGGTCCTGGATGGCGGCGGTGACTTCATTATGGTAATGTAGTAAGGTAGTAGTGATTATTTGTGGCAGGACCAGCACACACAGGAGACGTGTTCAGTGTCTAGGACTCAAAATATTACCGACCCTTCATTGCCATGTAATTGAAAATCGGGCAGCCATCTTTCTTTTCCGACATCCGAAATAGCGGTCACCTGAAAACGTATTGTGTATTTGTGTGTTATTGGTCAGGGTGATGAAAATGGTTTATTTAAGTGATCACCGGATACCAGGAGCCTTAATAGACGCGTAAATTATTCATCTCTTACAAAAAGGAAATTTTAAAAATATAAAGATAAAGATTCTGTGCCGGTGTCGGAAATTGCAGCATATTAAGGGCTAAAATGATAAGATATTACGCTATAAATTAACAGTGGAAGACATAATATGATGAGAGAAGCCTAATAGCTAATACCTAAGTCCTGCTATATCTTCAGCAAAAAGCCAATAAATATGAGGTAAAGCAAAAAAAAAAGAAAGTTTAGGGGAAAAGATAAACTATAATGGCAAATCTAGTATATACTCAACCATCAATGTGGCCATAACTAAAGACCCTACTAAGATAATAACTAAGGAAACTAAACGGCAGATATCCTCACAACAAATACTAGTGCAGTCATTATTACCGTATAATTGTAATACTGCCTCCTATACACAAGAATATAACAGCTTTAATACTACCTCCTATATACAAGAATATAACTACTATAATACTGCTCCCTATATTCATGACCATAACTACTATAACACTACCTCCTATATACAAAAATATAACTACTATAATACTGTTCCTATATACAAGAATATAACTACTATAAGTCTGCCTCCTATATACAAGAATATAAGTGCTATAATACGAACTGGAGAGAATGGAACCGCTGCACATCCCATCTATGGCTGATACTAATGCAGCTAGGCCTATATTAAAAATCAACACCAGAGTGTCTGTATATGAATTGATCAAGCCATATTGCCCCGTGTACCACCGCGCAGGTCCTCTGGTCCACACGGGTCCCTACGCTAACTCCACACCGTGTCGGTCAGCGACCGCCAACCCCGCAAAGCGTGCACGTGCAGGGAAGGGAGGCCATGGAACGGCCCTGCAACCCCAATGTCACAGGACCAGACCCAAAAAGCCCCACCAAAACCCAGCCAGCACCACCGGCGGGGAAGGCTGCCCCCAAACGACACAAGTATGGATATGGTATTACACTTACCATTGCTGCTCTCACAGAATGGTAAGCCTAGCGGCACTAGTATCAGCCATAGGTGTGAGGTGCAGCACTCTGTTTCTTCCCTGAACCGCATAAGTGCTATAATATTGCTCCTATATACAAGAATATAATAACTACTATAATACTCATATATACAAAAATATAATTATTATTATACTGCTCCTATGTACAAAAATATAACTACTATAATACTGCTCATATATACAAGAATATAACTGCTATAATACTGCTTCTAAATACAAGGATATAACTACTATAATACTGCACCTATACACAAGAATATAACTACTATAATACTGCTCCTATATACAAGAATATAACTGCTATAATACTGCTCCTATATACAAGGATATAACAACTACTATAATACTGCCCCCTATGTACAAGAATATAATTACTATAATACGGTATGGCTGACACTGCACCTCTCGGCTGCATAAAAAACATCAGAATTTGTGTATGAATTGATCAAGCCACACTGCCCCATGTAGGTATCTGATACACATGGGTCCCTACACTAAGTCCACACTGTGTCAGTCAGTGGCCACCACCCCCGCAGGCGTGCATGAGCAGGGAAGGGGGGCCATGGAACGGCCCTGCAACCCCCATGCCACTGGACCAGACCCAAAAATGCCCCCAAGAAAAACTCCCAGCCAGCACCGCCGGCGGAGGAAGCTGCCCCCAAACAGCACAAGTCTGGATAAGGTATTGCGCTCACCATTGCTACTGCAGATAGAATGGGACAAACAGGAGGGATAAAAGCACATGCACTCAGGTGTCTTCTGCTAATTGCGGTCATGTGGGTCTTCCAGGAGGAAGAAAAAGAGCGCTGCACCTCACACCTATGGCTGACACTAGTGCCTCTCGGCTGCATAAAAAACATCAGAATTTTGTGTATGAATTGATCAAAGCGGGAAGCTTACCCGCGAAAAGGCTGTAGCCTGAGGGCATGGCATCTGCTGGATCTGTCTCCCCCTGCCCACACCAACCTGTTTGATGTCACCCTGAAATAAAGAT